>NC_056663.1:27076000-27683000 GCF_018350195.1 Panthera tigris | reverse complement strand
TCCTGCCAGGGAATTGCTTGCACCGTGCAAACACCCAAAGCTGTGCTTCTGTGGATCCATCCCTCAGGCGGGTCTGACTCCCTCCTGGTGCTGCAGGGCCCCTCCTGAAGCGGATCTCCGAAGGAAAAGCGACCTGAGCCTGCCCCTCCTGCCCCATGCAACTTGCCGATCTGTCCCAGCTAATACGCCAGATCCCCAGCACCACAAGCCTGGCAGTGTGCAAGTAGCCCAGATGGGCCACGCCACCCCACAGTGAATCCCGCCCCTAGGAGAGGGGAAGAGAAGGCACACACCAGTCTGACTGTGGCCCCAGCGGTGGGCTGGGGGCAGACATCAGGTCTGACTGCAGCCCTGCCCACCAACACAAGTTATTCAAGACAGCACAGGGAAAGTGCCCCGAAGTCCCGCACCACTCCAGGGACTATCCAAAATGACGAAACGGAAGAATTCCCCTCAGAAAAACGTCCAGGAAATAACAATAGCTAACGAACTGATCAAAAATGATTTAAACAATATAACAGAAAGTGAATTTAGAATAATAGTCATAAAGTTAATCTCTGGGCTTGAAAACAGTATAAAGGACAGCAGAGAATCTCTTGCTACAGAGATCAAGGGACTAAGGAACAGCCAGGAGGAGCTAAAAAATGCTATCAATGAACTGCAAAATAAAATGGAGACAACCACGGCTCGGATTGAAGAGGCAGAGGAGAGAATAGGTGAACTAGAAGATAAAATTATGGAAAAAGAAGAAGCTGAGAAAAAGAGAGATAAAAAAATCCAGGAGTATGAGGGGAAAATTAGAGAACTAAATGATGCACTAAAGAGAAATAATATACGCATAATTGGTATTCCAGAGGAGGAAGAGAGAGGGAAAGGTGCTGAAGGTGTACTTGAAGAAATAATAGCTGAGAACTTCCTGGATCTGGGGAAGGAAAAAGGCATTGAAATCCAAGAGGCACAGAGAACTCCCTTCAGACGGAACTTGAATCGATCTTCTGCACGACATATCATAGTGAAACTGGCAAAATACAAGGATAAAGAGAAAATTCTGAAAGCAGCTAGAGATAAAAGTGCTCTAACATATAAAGGGAGACCTATAAGACTTGTGACTGATCTCTCTACTGAAACTTGGCAGGCCAGAAAGGAATGGCAGGAGATCTTCCATGTGATGAACAGAAAAAAATATGCAGCCGAGAATCCTTTATCCATCAAGTCTGTCATTTAGAATAGAAGGAGAGATAAAGGTCTTCCCAAACAAACAAAAACTGAAGGAATTCGTCACCACTAAACCAGCCCTACAAGACATCCTAAGGGGGATCCTGTGAGACAAAGTACCAGAGACATCACTACAAGCATGAAACCTACGGACATCACAATGACTCTAAACCCATATCTTTCTATAATAACACTAAATGCAAATGGACTAAATGCACCAACCAAAAGACATAGGGTATCAGAATGGATAAAAAAAACAAGACCCATCTATTTGCTGTCTACAAGAGACTCATTTTAGACCTGAGGACACCTTCAGATTGAGAGTGAGGGGATGGAGAACTATTTATCATGCTACTGGAAGTCAAAAGAAAGCTGGAGTAGCCATACTTATATCAGGCAAACTAGACGTTAAATTAAAGGCTGTAACAAGAGATGGAGAAGGGCATTGTATAATAATCACAGGGTCTATCCATCAGGAAGAGCTAACAATTATAAATGTCTATGTGCTGAATATGGGAGCCCCCAAATATATAAAACAATTACTCACAAACATAAGCAACCTTATTGATAAGAATGTGGTAATTGCAGGGGACTTTAACACTCCACTTACAGAAATGGATAGATCATCTAGACACACGGTCAATAAAGAAACAAGGGCCCTGAATGATACATTGGATCAGATGGACTTGACAGATGCATTTAGAACTCTGCATCCCAAAGCAACAGAATATACTTTCTTCTCGAGTGCACATGGAACATTCTCCAAGATAGATCACATACTGGGTCACAAAACAGCCCTTCATAAGTATACAAGAATTGAAATCATACCATGCATACTTTCAGACCACAATGCTATGAAGCTTGAAATCAACCACAGGAAAAAGTCTGGAAAACCTCCAAAACCATGGAGGTTAAAGAACACCCTACTAAAGAATGAATGGGTCAACCAGGCAATTAGAGAAGAAATTTAAAAATATATGGAAACAAATGAAAATGAAAATACAACAATCCAGACGCTTTGGGATGCAGCGAAGGCAGTCCTGAGAGGAAAATACATTGCAATCCAGGCCTATCTCAAGAAACAAGAAAAATCCCAAATACAAAATCTAACAGCACACCTAAAGGGAATAGAAGCAGAACAGCAAAGGCAGCCTAAACCCAGCAGAAGAAGAGAAATAATAAAGATCAGAGCAGAAATAAACAATATAGAATCTAAAAAAACTGTAGAGCAGATCAACGAAACCAAGAGTTGGTTTTTTGAAAAAATAAACAAAATTGACAAACCTCTAGCCAGGCTTCTCAAAAAGAAAAGGGAGATGACCCAAATAGATAAAATCATGAATGAAAATGGAATTATGACAACCAATCCCTCAGAGATACAAGCAATTATCAGGGAATACTATGAAAAATTATATGGCAACAAACTGGACAACCTGGAAGAAATGGACAAATTCCTAAACACCCACACGCTCCCCTCAATCAGGAGGAAATAGCAAGCTTGAACAGACCCATAACCAGCGAAGTAATTGAATCGGTTATCAAAAATCTCCCAACAAATAAGAGTCCAGGACCAGATGGCTTCCCAGGGGAGTTCTACCAGACATTTAAAGCAGAGATAAGACCTATCCTTCTCAAGCTATTCCAAAAAATAGAAAGGGAAGGAAAACTCCCAGACTCATTCTATGAAGCCAGTATTACTTTGATTCCTAAACCAGACAGAGACCCAGTAAAAAAAGAGAACTACAGGCCAATATCCCTGATGACTATGGATGCAAAAATTCTCAATAAGATACTAGCAAATCGAATTCAACAGCATAGAAAAAGAATTATTCACCATGATCAAGTGGGATTCATTCCTGGGATGCAGGGCTGGTTCAACATTCACAAATCAATCAATGTGATACATCACATTAATAAAAGAAAAGGTAAGAACCATATGATCATGTCAATCGATGCAGAAAAGGCCAATCAAAATTCATCAACCTTTCTTAATAAAAACCCGTGAGAAAGTCGGGATAGAAGGAACATACTTAAAGATCATAAAAGTCATTTATGAAAAGCCCACAGCTAACATCATCTTCAATGGGGAAAAACTGAGAACTTTTTCCCTGAGATCAGGAACACGACAGGGATGTCCACTCTCACCGCTGTTGTTTAACATAGTGTTGGAAGTTCTAGCATCAGCAATCAGACAACAAAAGGAAATCAAAGGCATCAAAATTGGCAAAGATGAAGTTAAGCTTTCACTTTTTGCAGATGACATGATATTATACATGGAAAACCTGATAGACTCCACCAGAAGTCTGTTAGAACTGATACATGAATTTAGCCAATTTGCAGGATACAAAATCAATGTACAGAAATCAGTTGCTTTCTTATACACTAATAATGAAGCAACAGAAAGACAAATAAAGAAACAGATCCCATTCACAATTGCACCAAGAAGCATAAAATACCTAGGAATAAATCTAACCAAAGATGTAAAAGATCTGTATGCTGAAAACTATAGAAATCTTATGAAGGAAATTGAAGAAGATATAAAGAAATGGAAAAACATTCTGTGCTCATGGATTGGAAGAATAAATATTGTCAAAATGTCAATACTACCCAAAGCTATCTACACATTCAATGCAATCCCAATCAAAATTGCACCAGCATTCTTCTCGAAACTAGAACAAGCAATCCTAAAATTCCTATGGAACCACAAAAGGCCCCGAATAGCCAAAGTAATTTTGAAGAAGACCAAAGCAGGAGGCATCACAATCCCAGACTTTAGCCTCTACTACAAAGCTGTCATCATCAAGACAGCATGGTATTGGCACAAAAACAGACACATAGACCAATGGAATAGAATAGAAACCCCAGAACTAGACCCACAAACGTATGGCCAACTCATCTTTGACAAAACAGGAAAGACTATCCAATGGAAAAAAGACAGTCTCTTTAACAAATGGTGCTGGGAGAACTGGACAGCAACATGCAGAAGGTTGAAATTAGACCACTTTCTCACACCATTCACAAAAATAAACTCAAAATGGATAAAGGACCTGAATGTGAGGCAGGAAGCCATCAAAACCCTAGAGGAGAAAGCAGGAAAAGACCTCTCTGACCTCAGCCGTAGCAATCTCTTACTTGACACATCCCCAAAGGCAAGGGAATTAAAAGCAAAAATGAACTACTGGGACCTTATGAAGATAAAAAGCTTCTGCTCAGCAAAGGAAACAACCAACAAAACTAAAAGGCAACCAACGGAATGGGAAAAGATATTTGCAAATGACATATTGGACAAAGGGCTAGTATCCAAAATCTATAAAGAGCTCACCAAACTCCACACCCAAAAAACAAATAATCCAGTGAAGAAATGGGCAGAAAACATGAATAGACACTTCTCTAAGGAAGACATCCAGATGGCCAACAGGCACATGAAAAGATGCTCAACGTCGCTCCTCATCAGGGAAATACAAATCAAAACCACACTCAGATATCACCTCACACCAGTCAGAGTGGCCAAAATAAACAAATCAGGAGACTATAGATGCTGGAGAGGATGTGGAGAAACGGGATCCCTCTTGCACTGTTGGTGGGAATGCAAACTGGTGCAGCCACTCTGGAAAACAGTGTGGAGGTTCCTCAAAAAATTAAAAACAGACCTACCCTATGACCCAGCAATAGCACTGCTAAGAATTTACCCAAGGGATACAGGAGTACTGATGCATAGGGGCACTTGTACCCCAATGTCTATAGCAGCACTCTCAACAATAGCCAAATTATGGAAAGAGCCTAAATGTCCATCAACTGATGAATGGATAAAGGAATTGTGGTTTATATACACAATGGAGTACTACGTGGCAATGAGAAAGAATGAAATATGGCCCTTTGTAGCAACATGGATGGAACTGGAGAGTGTTATGCTAAGTGAAATAAGCCATACAGAGAAAGACAGATACCATATGGTTTCACTCTTATGTGGATCCTGAGAAACTTAACAGAAACCCATGGGGGAGGGGAAGGAAAAAAAAAAAGAGGTTAGAGTGGAAGAGAGCCAAAGCATAAGAGACTGTTAAAAACTGAGAACAAACTGAGGGTTGATGGGGGGAGGGAGGGAGGGGAGGGTGGGTGATGGGTATTGAGGAGGGCACCTTTCGGGATGAGCACTGGGTGTTGTATGGAAACCAATTTGACAATAAACTTCATATATTGAAAAAAAATAACAAAATAGAAGGAGACATAAAAACTTTCCCTGACAAACCAAAATTAAAAGTTTGTGACCACTAAACCAGCCCTGCAAGAAATTTTAAAGGGGACTCTCTGAGGGGACAAAAGATGAAAATACAAATAAATAATAAAATAAATAAAGACCAAAAGCAACAAAGATTAGAAAGGACCAGAGAACACCACAAGAAACTCCAACTCTATGAGCAATATAATGGCAATAAATTCCTATCTTTCAGTACTCACTCTAAATGTCAACGGACTCAATGCTCCAATTAAAAGACATAGGGTAACAGAATGGATAAGAAAACAAGATGCATCTATATGCTGTTTACAAGAGACCCACTTGAGACCTAAAGACACCTTCAGATTGAAAGTAAGGGGATGGAGAACCATCTATCATACTAATGGTCAACAAAGGAAAGCTGGAGTAGCCATACTTATATCAGACAATCTAGACTTTAAAATAAAGACTTTATCAAGAAATACAGAAGGGCATTATATCATAATCAAGGGTCTATCCACCAAGAAGACCTAACAATTATAAACATTTATGCACCAAATGTGAAAGCACCCAAATATATAAATCAATTAATCACAAATATAAAGAAACTCATCAATAGCAATACCATAATAATAGGAGACTTCAACACCCCACTCACAGCAATGGAAAGATCATCTCATCAAAAAATCAACAAGGAAACAATGGCTTTGAAGACACACTGGACCAGATGGACTTCACAGATATATTCAGAACATTTTGTCCTAAAGCAGTAGAATGTACATTCTTTTCCAGTGCACATGGAATGTTCTCCAGAATAGACCACATACTGGAACACAAATCAGCCCTCAGCAAGTACAAAAAGATTGAGATCATACCGTGCATATTTTCAGACCACAATGCTATGAAACTCGAAATCAACCACAAGAAAAAATTTGGAAAGGTAACAAATACTTGGACACTGAAGCACATCCTACTAAAGAATGAATGGGCTAACCAAGCGATTAAGAAGGAAATTAAAAAGTATATGGAAGCCAATGAAAATGATAACACCACAACCCAAACTCTGGGACACAGCAAAGGTGGTCATAAGAGGAAAGTATATAGCAATCCAGGCCTTCCTAAAGAAGGAAGAAAGATCTCAGATACACAACCTAACCTTATGCCTTAAAGAGCTGGAACAAGAGCAGCAAATAAAACACCAAACCAGCAGAAGACAGGAAATAATAAAGATTAGAGCAGAAATTATTAATGCTGTTGAAACCCAAAAAACAGTAGAACAGATCAATGAAACCAGAAGCTGGTTCTTTGAAAGAATTAACAAAATCAACAAACCACTAGCCAGTTTGATCAAAAGGAAAAAGGAAAGGACCCAAAGAAATAAAATCAAGAATGAAAGAGGAGAGATCACAACCAACACAGCAGAAATAAAAACAATACTAAGAGAATATTATGAGCAATTGTATGCCAATAAAATGGGCAATCTGGAAGAAATGGACAAATTCCGAGAAACATATATACTACCAAAACTGAAGCAGGAAGAAACAGAAAATTTGAACAGAGACCCATCACCAGTAAGGAAATCGAATTGGTAATCAAAAATCTGTCAAAAAACAAGAGTCCAGGGCCAGATGGCTTTCCAGGGGAATTCTACCAACATTTAAGGAAGAGTTAACACCTATTCTCTTGAAACTGTTCCAAAAAAAAAAAAAATAGAAATGGAAGGAAAACTTCCAAATTCATTCTCTGAAGCTAGCATTACCTTGATTCCAAAACCAGACAGAGACCCCACTAAAAAGGAGAACTATAGACCAATTTCCCTGATGAACATGGATGCAAAAATCCTCAAGGTATCAGCCAAACGATCCAAAAATACACTAAAAATGTTATTCACCATGACCAAGTGGGATGCAGGGCTGGTTCAATATCCACAAAACAATTAACGTGATTCATTACATCAATAAAAGAAAGGACAAGAATGATAGGATCCTCTCAATAGATGCAGAGAAAGCATTTGACAAAATACAGCATCCTTTCTTGATAAAAACCCTCAAGAAAGTAGGGATAGAAGGAGCATACCTCAAGATCATAAAAGCCATATATGAACAACCTAACATTAATATCCTCCTCAATGGGGAAAAACTGAGAGCTTTCCCCCTAAGGAGAAACAATACAGGGATGTCCACTCTTGCCACTGTTTTTCAACATGGTATTGGAAGTCTCAGCCTCTGCAATCAGACAACACAAAGAAATAAAAGACATCCAAATCGGCCAAGAGGAGGTCACACTTTTACTCTTCGCAGATGACACGAAACTCTATATGGAAAATTCAAAAGATTCCACCAAAATACTGTTAGAACCGATTAATGAATTCAGCAAAGTTGCAGGATGTAAAATCAATGCACAGAAATTGGTTGCATTCCTATATACCAACAATGAAGCAATAGAAAGAGATTCAAGGAATCGATCCCATTTACAATTGCACTAAACCCATAAAATACCTAGGAATAAATCTAACCAGAGAGGTTAGATTTACTATACACTGAAAACTATAGAACACTTATGAAAGAAATTGAAGAAGACACAAAAAATTGGAAAAAGATTCCATGCTCCTGGATAGGAAGAATAAATATTGTTAAAATGTCGATCCTACCCAAAGGAATCTACATATTCAATCCAATCCCTATCAAAATAACACAGGCATTCTTCACAGAGCTAGAACAAATAATCCTAAAATTTGTATGGAACCAGAGAAGATGCCGAATAGCAAAGCAATCTTGAAAAAGAAAACCAAAGCAGGAGGCATCACAATCTCAGACTTCAAGCTATACTACAAAGCTGTAATCATCAAGACAGTATGGTACTGGCACAAGAACAGACACTCAGATCAGTGGAACAGAATAGAGAACCCAGAAATGGACCCACAAACGTATGGTCAACTAATCTTTGACAAAGCAGGAAAGAATATCCAATGGAGTAAAGACAGTCTCTTCAGCAAGTGGTGCTGGGAAAACTGGACAGCGACATGCAGAAGAATAAACCTGACCACTTTCTTACCCCATACACAAAAAGAAACTCAAAATGGATGAAAAACCTCAATGTAAGACAGGAAGCCATCAAAATCCTCGAGGAGAAAGCAGGCAAAAACCTCTTTGATCTTGGCCACAGCAACTTCTTACTCAACACGTTCTGGAGGCAAGGGAAACAAAAGCAAAAATGAACTACTGGGACCTCATCAAAATAAAAAGCTTCTGCACAGCAAAGGAAACCATCATCAAAACTAAAAGGCAACTGACAGAATGGGAGAAGATATTTGCAAACGACATATCAGATAAAGGGTTAGTATCCAAAATCTATAAAGAACTTATCAAACTCAACACGCAAAAAACAAATCATCCAGTGAAGAAATGGGCAAAAGACATGAATAGACACTTCTCCAAAGAAGACATCCAGATGGCAAACAGACACATGAAAAAATGCTCAACATCACTCATCATCAGGGAAATACAAATCAAAACCACCATGAGATACCACCTTACACCTGTCAGAATGGCTAATATTAACAACTCAAGCAGCAACAGATGTTGGCGAGGATGTAGAGAAAGAGGATCTCTGTTGCATTGTTGGTGGGAATGCAAACTGGTACAGCCACTGTGGAAAACGGTATGGGGGTTCCTCAGAAAACAAAAAATAGAACTACCCTATGACCCAACAATTGCACGACTAGGTATTTATCCAACGGATACAGGTATACTGTTTCGAAGGGACATATGCACCCCCATGTTTATAGCAGCACTATCAACAATAGCCATAATATTGAAAGAGCCCAAATGTCCACCAATGGATGAATGGACAAGGAAGATGTGGTATATATATACACAGTGAAGTATTACTCGGCAATCAAAAAAGAATGAAATCTTGCCATTTGCAACTACATGGATGGAACTGGAGGGTATTATGTTAAGTGAAATTAGTCAGAGAAAGACAGATATCATATGACTTCACTCATATGAGGACTTTAAGAGACAAAACAGATGAACATAAGGGAAGGAAACAAAAATAATATAAAAAACAGGGAGGGGGACAAACAGAAGAGACTCTTAAATATGGAGAACAAACACAGGGTTACTGGAAGGGTTGTGGGAGGGGGGATGGGCTAAATGGGTAAGGGGCATTAAGGAATCTACTCCTGAAATCGTTGTTCCACTATATGCTAACTAATTTGGATGTAAAATTAAAAAAAATAAAGTTAATAAAAAATAAATAAATATTAAAAAAATTAAATTATAAGGTTGGAAAAACCCAATGATCCAGAGATGATTTATTGTAAAAGATGAATTTTTCCCCAAGTACCTTTGAGGGTCTTGGGTTGACAGAGAAGTGTTAAGCTTAATTGAAAGCTTGCTTATGCAGGACATATTTAGGTTTCTTAGGATAAGAAACTCTGTTCCTGTCTCTCTAAATGCCTCAGGGGTACCTCTGAACAGGTTCCAACAGGGTCTCTAAGACTTGAAGTCACCAGGAGATATCTTATAATTTCTGCTGGGTTTGAAGGTGACATTTCTGGGATCTGGTTTTCAAAGGAGAATGATTTGAAAAGAGAATGAGTGCATAGGCCTCTTTTCCCCAAGGGTCCGGAGCCCTTAATTGTCAGTTTCCTGTGAAAGGCACAGTGGGACTGAGGCTTTTCTTACTCAAGGTGCACTCAAGGCCCCCAGCCTCCAGGCTGACTTGTTCAAGGTCCCTCTACTCTCTGACTAATTAGACTTCCTCCCTTGAGTTAGAAGTCTGGGCCCTTAACAAATAAGATGGTGAGCAGATGGAGAAGACTGAACTCTTTGATGGAATTAAGACCCAGAGATCCCTAAGGAGAGGTTTGGTGAGGGAGCCTTTCGTTGTTACTCAGGAGGAGTGAGGCAGATTTCAGTTGGAAAATTTCATGGCTAAAAATCCTTACTCAATGGGAGACTGTAAACATGGCAATCTGTTCTAGATAAACAGAGCAGGGAGCAAGTTGATTTCACATGCACTGCTTGATTTGCATATCTACCTCTAGTTCGGTGGCCCCAGGAGCTGGATGCCTGGATAGTTGAGGGTCTTCATATTAGTGTAATATCATGTATAGTTTCATTTAGAATTTAGGGTTTTATTTTAGACTTTGGCCAAGACAACTTGTAGGTTCAATATAACATGGGAGGCCAAACTTTTACCCTCTTCAGCCCTCTTCCCACAAAAGTGGGTGCCTTTACAGAGAATTAACTGCCCTGATTAGCAAAGGACATGTAGGATTTGGCCTTATGTCTCCAGCTGTGTTTGTTTTTTGGGGAGCAAGCAAACTAAACCAATGCCCCAGTCAGCTGAGACACTGCTGCACTGTCATTTCCTGTCTTGGACTCTGAAGATCTCTTTCTTTTGGCTTGAATTGCGTATATATGTGTACGTGTGCATGTGTGTGTGCGTGTGCATGTGCCCCTGTGTGTGTGTTGTATTGGTGGAAGACAGAGACTGAGAGGAGATCTCTCTGTTTTGTTCTCTAAGTTTGCTGGCTTATATCCTGATCTATTAATTTCTTTAGGCCAGTTTTTCTCTTGGCCAGTATATTGTCCCTGTTCAGTAATCAATCTTTCTTGTTTTTCAATTTTAGAGAGAGAGAGAGAGCAAGGGAGAGGAGTAGAAGGGCAGAGAGAGAGAGAGAGAGAGAGAGAGAGAGAGAGAATGTTAAGCAGACTTCACACTCAGCACGGAGTCCAACATGGGGCACAATCCCACGACCCCGGGATCATGACCTGAGCCAAAATCAAGAGCCAGACGCTCAAGTGACTGAGCCACCAGGCACCCCTTTTTTTCAGTAATCAATCTTTACATGACACAGGGGATAAAGCTATGTTATGAAGGAATCCGGTTATTTTAATGTTGTAGAAGCCTTTTTAAGATCTGATTTGCTTTTATTAAGTTATTTTAGAGGTTATGAAGAAAGTATAGATTATTTTTTTGGGATAACCTCAAGTTATGTTCTAATAATGAATTTCTATGCTGAAATGAATTTCTATGCAGCAGTGATGTGACATTATGAATTGTGGGTCTATGCACATTTTCCACTGGTTATTCTTTTACGTAACAGTCCTGCATTCTTTATTGTGTCATTGGAATGAAGCCATGTGAAATGTAGGGGCCACATGTCCAGCTCAAGCCATTAATTTTTATTGCCATTGACTTTCTTAATTAATTGCCATTTTAAGAAGTGAATTTTCTAATGTCCATTTTTAATCTTACAGAGAATGGTGGATGGAGTTTTAGGGAAATTTGCTCAGTTCTTTGGGAGATATCCAAATGCAAAAGCAGAAAAAAGTGTTTGTCAGCCATTCAAAAACTTATTCAGATCCTCTGTTGTACTCAGAAACCTTGAAAATAGATCAATTTACATATGACATTTATTATAGCTATTTATAGTTTGATTTACAAAATATGCTCAGCATGCAAACTTGGTGGGTGCAAAATACTTAAAGGATTTTTTAACTAAAGTTTAAGCTGAGCTTAAACTCTTGCTTAGCCAGAGTTGAAATGTGTGTGTTCTTGGATATGTCTTGTCTATAAAATAGATAAATGAATATGCCTTTATTAAAATAAAGTACATATCAAAGGATTAAAATATAGGTTTTTTACCTTGAATTCTATTACTTCCATCATGGAATTCTAATTTGGAGTAAATAATGTCTGGCATCTTAGGAAATACAAGAGAAGTATAAGACATGACCTCTTTGTAGGATTTCTACAGTTTAGTTAGGGAGATATGACTAGCATGTGTGAAGCCATTGTCACTGTCAGCAAGACAGTATGTAATTAGATGGTACCTCATGATGTGTGGATTGTAATTACCAAAGAACTTCAGAGAAAAAAAGGAAGAATGTAGATTAGAATAATCAGGGAAGAGTTAGTGTGCAGTTGTTCCAATGTGAACAACTAAAAAGTCAAGCTTTTTAGATTCATTTGGGTCTTTAAAAAAATAAAACCTATTCCATATTTCTTTTGGTTGAAACCCTTTCTAGAACTCTATTTAGGTGTATGTTCATCCTTCTCATTTTGTCCTCTGTCTCTTAACCTCTGCCTGATATTTTCATCCTTTTTGTGTGTGTCTTTGAGATTCATGTTGAGTAATTTCCTCAGATCTATCTTTGTGTACATCAATTCTGGATTGTTCTATGTTGACTCTGCTATTTAATGCATTTGCTGAATTTTTATAATTTCAATGGCTATATATATATATATGTATATATATACATACATATATTTTATTCCTAGAAATTCCTAGAAATTTTACTTATTTATATTCAGTGTGTCTTCTTTCTGATTTTTCTTTCCTGGTTGTAATTTTTAAACAGTATACTGCTCTTAAGCTTTTATCATATCTTTTTATGTCTTTAATCATTTAAAAATTTACTTCTTTATTTTTTGTCTGTAACCATTTTAAACATAATTATTTTCTAGTTTTATTCAGATTATTTGTATGAATTTATAGAAGACCTAACCCTGTAGATTTGCAGTGCCTTTATAAAATATTGCTCATGTATTTCCAGTTATTGAGCTTAAGTGTATCTTCATTGGTAATTCATCTGTGGGACTCCTATGTGGCCAGGATTGGGGACACAGCCTTTCAGAGTTGTTTGACATTAGTATTCCAGGGTATTGATGACCTGGGACATATTTTTATATTGATTTCTTGGGTTGAGGGTTAGCGCATCATGTGGCTAGTATGTGGCCTAGACTCAGATATATACATTTGTAGGGGAGGATATTTTTTCCACTCAAGGTTAGGCCTGAAACAGACAACTTTTTTTTCAGCTGTCTCTGTGCTTCTGGTTGATTTGTTTCTTCCCCTAATCCACCTTTCATGAAAGTGGATCTTTCAAAGGTCCTAGCTTGGGGCAGAAGTTGAATTCTAACTCCATCATTGATAAAAATATCAAAACCCCTAGGGTACTTGAAACAAGTGTTCCCCCTTCCTCCAGCCCTGCAGAGTGATGCCAATTGGATGACTTCCCTTTCTGGTTTTCAGGAACTTCTTGTTCCCGGCAACTGAGAATTTTATTTTCTTACAAGCTCACCTACACTTTTAAAGAATGCTTCTAATATTTTATGCAGCATCGTAGAAGAAAGATTTTCAGGATTTTTTTTTTCTCTCAGAAGCAGAAATCCTTAATTCCTTACTAATTCTCCTCATAAGGAGTATTCCAAATCTCGTTAACCTCTTGAGCTTCATGACTGCAGTTATTCCTTTGCTTTCTAACATTATCAGTGAAGCTCTCTTTTTGGGGCATCTTTCTGTCTGACTGAAATAAAGCACAGATGTCCTCCATTTGGAAAAAGTTTTCAGTTGACTGCCTTTTCTTTTCCTGCTAATTCTTTTCACAGTTGAAGCCATTGATAGAGTTCTATCAATATATTGCGAGTTGTATTGTTGATTATGATTATGATTATCGACATTATCAATGTCTTATGATACGTCCTTCATCTCTAGTGCAGTACTGTTCTCTCCACTGATGCCAATGACAGCTACATGCTACACTCAGCAGGCTTTTCTCCTCCACCAGATCTCATGCTATTTTGCTTCTCTGAGGTTTCATGTTGACCATCTCCTGCTTAAAAATTTTTTTTTAATTTCTTGGAGCCTCTTGCCATAATTCTGTCTAATTCTCCTCTGTCCTCCTCTTACCTGTCTAGCTCCTCTTCTCTGACTTCTTCCTTGAATTCTTCCCATCCATTGAATAGGGGGGGGGGGGCAATTTCTCCTCTCTGTTCTACAGTCTTTTTTTTCTACATGACCTCCATTCTCATGTCACTTCTTTACAGATGATTCACAAATCTCTAACTTTAGCGTAAAATTCTGGTTTTTCAGTTGTCTCTTGGATACTTTGAATGTCCTGCTGACATGTTAAAATCTTTGCATTTAAAACCAAACTCATGCTCTCCCCATCCCCAATAACCCGTTCTTGGGATTTTCCTAATTCTGTCTGTGTTGCCATTGTTTTTGTCTCTAGAGCTTACAAAATGGTTAGAGAATTCTTTCGTTCTGTAAAAGTTTTCTTTCCACTTTCTCTCTGATTTATCTCTTATTTGCAATCTTACTGTGTCTCTTCCTGCTTGTATTGCATGTTCTATTTGTCGTCTAAGTGGTTTATCTACCCATAGATTCACTTTTCTATAATCCATTCCACCCACCAGGTTGAGATTTGCCTATTTAATTCACCAATGCCATGTCATTAGCCAGCTTAAAAACTTTAAATGACTACCAGATACTAACAGGGTTCACCCCAAACTTCTTATTCTGGTAGGAAAACAAAACAAAACAAAACGCCTAGAGAATCCAGAGCTGTTGGTTTTGGTCTGACTTTTACTCTATGACTAATTTGTTTTGTGAACATGATGAAATCACTGGTCACCCGGTAAAAGGTCTCTTTCCTCTAAAGTGAAATACTAGCAGAAGAAAAATAACCAAAGGAGAATTTTGCAAAACAGGAGAACCAAATGGCCAATAAAAGGTGAACAGACGCTCAATCACAATGAGATATGACTACATACCATCAGAATAGATCACATAAAAAAGACAGACAATACCATATTTTGACAAGGATGTGCGTGCAGCAACAGGAGGGGTTTTTATATACTGCTGGTCCAAGCAATTTTATTCCTAGGTATATACTCATCAGAAATGTTTGCATGTATTCACCAAAGGGCGTCTATAAGCATGTTCACAGCAATACTATTCAAATTAGCCCAAAACTTGAAATTATCCTCAAGTCATAGGATGGGTAAATAAACTGTGACACACTCACAAGTGGAAGAGTATTTAGCAGCAAGAATGAAAAATGTGGATGAATCTCCTAAACGTGATCACAGGAGCCAGATGCATAAGAGCACCTGCCATATGATTTCATTTCTAGAATGTGAAAGCCAGGGAAGACTCATCTGTGCTGTGGTTACCTTTGGGGGGAGGATACCCAGTGAAGGAGCATGGGTTGGTTGTGGTATTTGTAAGTTTCTTCCTTTGGTCTTGGGCTGGATATATGGATGTGTTCAGTTTGGGCAAGTTTATTGTGTTGCATACCAATGCTATGTGTACTTCTGGTATGTATATTATGCTTTACTAAAACGTTTTCTTTCTTTCTGTATTATTTTTAACATTTATTTTTTGAGAGACAGAGAGAGACAGAGCATGAGTGGGGGAGGAGCAGAGAGAGGGGGAGGGGCAGAGAGAGAGGGAGACACAGAATCCGAAGCAGACTCCAGGCTCTGAGCTGTCAGCACAGAACCCCATGCAGGGCTTGAACCCACGAACTGCGAGATCACGACCTGAGCTGAAGTCCGAAGCTTGACTGGGTGAGCCACCCAGGTGCCCCAAATAAAAGGTTTTAAAATGATCACTCAGGGGAGCTATAAACAATGGGTGCAGTGAGGTAAATAGCCTCCCCAGGTCTGCCCCCCAAATAATATGAAATAACTTTCTATCTACAAAAATTCTATGAAAACCACTTGTCAACGTGAACGTAAATAATGTTGAAACTGTAAAGTAACTGCGAGTAAAAAGGGAAAAGTCAACAAGTATCTGTGCTGTGGCCCATGTGTTCCCTTCTCACCCCATGGGGTTCAGTGGCAAGCAAAGGCAGGCGGAGAGAAACTGTGAGACACACAGGAGGGACCCGAGTGGAGAGGCCTGTGCATGAATTGGAGTGACCACCAGAAAGATTGTATTTACCCTAAGTCAGAAAATCCTAAAAAGGTAACCGGGTAGATCAGAACATGACAGCAGAGAAAGGATTTCAAAGTATTCAGGACTTAAAGGACCAGATAGACTAAAAAGAATAGGACCAGATATGTAATTTAAAGGGACAAACTCTATTTTAAAAAAAAGTTTGTTTATTTTGAAAGAGAGAGAGCAAGCAGGGGAGGGGCAGAGACAGAGAGAGAGAATCCCAAGCAGGCTCCACGCTGTCAGTGCGGGGCTGACATGGGGCTCGATCCCACCAACATGAGATCATGACCTGAGCTGAGATCAAGAGTTGGTAGTAACGGGCTGAGCCACCCAGGAGCCCCCAGACTATATATATATATATATATATATATATATATATATATATATATATATATATATATAATTAAAAAAAATTTTTTTTAATGTTTATTTATTTCTGAGAGAGACAGACACAGAATGTGAGTGGGTTAGGGGCAGAGAGAGAGGGAGACACAGAATCCGAAACAGCCTCCAGGCTCTGAGCTGTCAGCACAGAGCCTGACGTGGGGCTTGAACTCACAAGCCGGGAGATCAGGACCTGAGCTGAAGTCTGCGCTCAATCGACTGAGCCACCCAGGCCACCCTCACCCTGACTATATTTTAAAGGAGAAACCTGATTTAAAAGGATAGTCTTCTGGGGAAAAAAAGCTTCTAGGGGAGAAAGAGGCAAAAAAGAAGGAAGAATCACCCTTGGGAATTCAAGTGGTAAGTGGGAAAAGAAGAAAAAGGGAGAAATTTTGTGTCCTATAAGACAAAAGAGAATAAAAACACTGGAAGCCGAGCTCGGTTCAGCTGCACATATGCTAAAATTGGAACGATATGGAGAAGATTAGCGCGGCCCCTGCGCGAGGATGACACACAAATTCGTGAAGCGTTCCAGATTTTAAAAAAACAACAAAAAACTGGAAGCCTTGCAGGCTCTTCCCCCACCACTAAAACAGTACAACAAAACCCCACTGAAGTACCTGGACGTTTGTAAGCCGAAAAGGAATTAAACTAGGAATCTTCTAAAATGCGGAAATATCACAAAAATGAACAAAAAGAAAGTGAAATTTACAGAGGACTATGTCAGATAATCAGGAAATGAACTTGCATGCAAATCAACTGAGGGAAATTCCCCTCCTGGAAAACAGCCATGAAGCAGAAAAAAATTGTAAGTCTATACTCTCATAATGAATGAAATCTACTGAAAAAAGCATATGAGAAAACCTCTTTAAATCTGAAACCGAAAAACTGAAAGCAGAAATGGACCAAAAAAAAAAAAAAAAAAAAAAAAGGAAAAGGAAAGGAGAGAGAGAGAGAAGCACCTGGGTGGCTCAGTCAGTTAAGTATCCAACTTTGGCTCAGGTTGTGATCTCACCGTTGGTGAGTTTGAGACCCACATCAGGCTCTGTGCTGATAGCTCAGAGCCTGGAGCCTGTTTTAGATTCTGTGTCTCCCTCTCTCTCTGACCCCTCCCCCAATTTGTGTTTTTTTCTCTCTCTTTCTCTGTCAAAAATAAATAAGCATTTAAAAAAAAAGAGAGAGTGAGAGAGAGAGAAAAGAAAAAGTTAATTAAACTCAGGGAAGAAATGGAAGAAAAAGAGAAAGTTATCTCAGAAATGAAGAATAAAGTATAACATGCACAAAGGAGAATGGACCAAATGAGCATTTAATTAAAGGTAGGAAAACAACCAAAGGGATGGTAATAAGTAAACAAAAAAGTAAAAAGGCTCAGAAGGTAGTAGAAAAGAAAGACAGGTAAAGAAAGAATAATATTCATGTTATCTGAGTCCCTGAGGAAGAAAATAAAAACAATGGAACAGATCTAATATTTAAAATTATAATCCAAGGAAATTTCCAGAAGTAGAAAAGATCTAAATCAACACATGGAAGGGCTCATCTGTCAAACTTAACCCAGAACTATCAATTCTCAGACATAGCCTGGTCCAACTAATAGTTCTCAGAAATAAAGATAAAATCCTCGAGGTCTCTCTCTAGACAAAAAGATCAAATTACTTACAAAGACAAAAGAATTAAACTAGCATTAGACTTTCAAAACCAACATATGAAGCAAGGCAACAATGGATATTTTTGTATTCCTACATACATCTCCTTAAGCTTTGTGCTGGGATGCAGTTAAAGTTGCTTAGAAACACTTTGATCCTTTCCAATCTTGCTTTTATGATTTGCTAGGTGGTTCTGGAGCAGTGCTCCTACTACTGAGATAAGACCTTCCTAGAGTTTGTCCCTGGGGGGTGGGAAGTGGGGATTAGGGGGTGGGAGAGGGGTGGTGGTGGTAGGGGTGGAGGTGTTTGTCAGGCTTGGCTGGTGCGGACAGGTTCTCCCCTCTGCTCTGTGTGAGCACTTCCTCCCCTAATCCTGTGGATAATCCTTTCCCTTGTCTTGGGCAGTTCTTCATTAGCCATGCACTGATCAGTATTCTGTTGAACACTTGGGAGGACCCTGTGCAGATTTCTGCAGTTCTCTGTGCGGCCCTCTCTGCTCTAGCATTCTATCTGATGAACTCTAGCTGCTTTGATTCCCCCAGACTCTCAGTCCTGTCTCAACTCAGAATATTCTCTGGCTCTGCCTCAATCCCATTTCCCCATGCCATGGCCTGGAAATCCTCCCAAGGCAGTAAGCCCAGACAATTGTAGGGCTCACCTCATTTGTTTCCTGTTTCTTGGAGATCGCTGTCATTCCTTGCCTGATGTTCAGCGTCTTGAAAACTGTTGTTTCTTGTATTGTTCCAATGTTAATTTTCTGGCTTTGGGGATTATACTATGGCTATGTCAGATGTTATCAGGGAAAGCTAGGTGAAGGGTACACAGACATTTTCTGTACTACTCTTGTAACTTTCTGTAAGTCTAAATTCAAAATAAGTTAAAGATATTTAAAAATGAGGGTTTTCACTTCATACTTTTTTTAAGGAAACCCAAAAATATTTAATTACTACATCTTTGTTGATGTTGTGTAGCTTCTTGTAGCACAATAGGACATGACCAAAAGTAAACAAACATGCTCTACTCAGGAAGTCTAGCTGCCTAAAGAAATTGACTTTTTAAATGCCAGCTGGGCTTTTCACCCAAAAGGGCCTGCTTTCAAGCAAACTGAAAGTACCCGCTCACTTACTACTTCTAAAGTTATTTAAAGCATTCTTTTTATTTTTAACTATTGCATATTGGTCTTCCATTAACTCACACAATTGAGCATTATGTTTTACAAGTTTTAGCTCTGCTCATGCATTCAGAAAAATGCCATTCTTAATATAATTTTCTCCTCTGCATGTTCTGTCTGTACCTTCTCACCTTAAGGCCCAACTCAAACATCACCTGTCCTATGGAGTCTTAAACCCCAGTTGGAAGACATGTAACTTCATGTAAACACGAGAAGCACTTTGCTTCTATTATTATGTGGAATGTAAGACTGCAATTTTAATCAGTATAAGGGGTTCATAAATGAATGATATCTGTAGTCACCTCCTTTATACATGTTTGGACTGAACCCTGACTGAGTCTTGAGGATGGATTGGATTTGGAAGGCTAGAAAGAAGGAAAGAAGACATTTTGGGTAAGGATATTATCATGGGCAGAGGCATGATACAGAAATAAGCATGGAAGAAGCAGGAATAAGGAATGTTGAGGAGAGGACTTCTATTGTGTTGTATTCCCATCTCTTTAAAAAGAATATTATAAAGGACATTCTGATTTGGAACAGGAGCAGAGAGATTTTGGATTTATTAGCTATGTAACCTTGGAAAGCCACTTAGCTATCTCTGGGCCTCAATGTTCTCATCTGTAAAACACAAATAATAGAACATACTTTGTATGATATTTTTGAAAAACAATGTTTAAAATATATGGTAAAGTACTTTGGCAACCAAAAGATGATGCATGACTTTTCTTAACTTCTGGTTTTATATCTAGAATAAAATGTCTGCAAAATGATTTGCTTTAAAAATGAGTAAGCTATCGAGTCTTCTTTGAAGATATTTTCTTGGAGTATCTGTAGAAAAGTGCTTTGCAAAGACTAAAATTCTCTTTCCTCTGCTCCTTTTCTTCTTTAGTAAATGAAGAGCTAAGAAATCACTCTAGAATAATTGATATTAACCACTCCCAACTGAGGACAATGATTATAAGCATCTTGAAAATACTTAGTGTTTCTCTTGGAACAGTAATTCAACTTTGGTTCATAGAATGTAGTCTTTTTTTGGAAGGATGGGTGAGGCCTCCCCAAGAATTATCAAATGTAGGGTATGACAAACAGCACCCCTATTCAGGGAATGCAATAGAGCTCTTCATGTTTTAAGGATTAAAAAAAATCTGCCAATACTTATGGTAAATCCTTGGGGATCAAGCTGGAAAATATAGGTCCTGGAATTAGATGGCACACCAAGAAGGTTGTGGATGTGGATCACAAGAGTTGAACATGTAGAGCCATACCTCTGTGGCCCAAAGATGGGGCCTCTGGCCTATTCAGCATTCAGACTGTGGGATTGTTTTCTGTTAAAGAGCTGTGCCATGTGCCTTATGCTGGAATTTGGATTAGAGAGAAATCATCACTAAGTAGATTAGCATCTTCAGTGACCACGAAGAGTCAGTCAGTCTTCAGCAGTGACACTGTGGCAGCAAGAAGCAATGGTGTCAGTATGTTGGACTGTTCCAACTCTTTTCTTGCCTGGCTCTGTGGCTAGACTATTTCCTCCAACCCCAAAAGTTTTGGGATGGCATGAATCCAGTGATGTGCTGATAAATATTTAACAACTGGCTCTGTGGGAAGAAAAAGCCCCTATTCAGAGCATTACCAATCTTTGTGGTGTAAATACTCCCACCATGGAGGATTTCAAGGTACCAATGTGGTGTCACTGCACATACAGTTGGGAAAGGATGTGATTGATAGTACCCTACCCCATGCAGTTGAAAATCCGCATAAAACTTTTGGCTCTCCCAAAACTTAATTACTAGTAGCCTACTGTTGACTGGAAGCCTTACTGATAATATAAACCGTTGATTTATACATATTTTGTATGTTGAATGTATTATATCCTGTATTCTTATAGTCAAGTAAGCTAGAGAAGAGAAAGTGTAAGTAAGAACATCACTAGAAAGAAAAAAACATTTATGGTACTGTATTGTGTTTATTGGAAAAACCCCACATGTAAGTGGATCTGTGTGGTTCAAACCTGTGTTGTTCAAGGCCCAGTTGTAATTTATTTATTAGTTTACATAATTTCATTTTGGATAATAGCTATATTTGATGACAGCTTTGGAAACTTAACAGTTAGCCTTCATGAGCTGATGAGACCTAGCTCCAGCACATCGCTGGATAAATCCATGAGGATATGGGATGGAAGAGGCCTCAAAGTTAAGATAATGGGCTTGAGATAAAAGTGGAAAAATGACAGGTATAATTTCTTTTGTATCTTGGGTTTATAGTCATATAGGTTATACAGTACTGGATCCCAAATACCCCCAACCTGAGACAAAATAGTGAGTGGTTTTGAAGAATATAATGACCCCAGAAGTCTAGATGTGCTTTTTCTTAAGCTCTGAATGTTCAGAGTCCCTGAGCATTTAGACAGAGTTGGATTGCCTCCCTCAATGGAATGAGGTCTCTTTATTATCAGAGTTCCTATCCTGTTTATTCAGACTGTTTTTCTATGAAGGAGACATGGCAGTGCATATTTTTGTTATGGCTAATGTCATTGCTTCCTTAGGACAGTGGCCAGCGAGATAAATTAGCTGACTTGACTGAGCTGGAGCCAGTGAAGTATCCGCTCAAACCCATGTGGTTCTGTTTGTTCCTTCTTTCATTTGCTCAACAAAGATCTAGAGCCCCTACTATGTGCCAGGCATTGTATTAGTATCAGGAATATAAAACGAGTAAGATGTGAATTGTGCCTTAAAGGTGCTGGCAGTATCCCATGAATCTCTATGCATCTTGCATGGGAATGAGCACCCCAGGGAAGCAGGTGTGAAGTAATGGAAAAGTTTTCATAGTGAGGGATCTTGGTTTGGGTTGCCGTTGTGGTCCTCTTAGAGTACTGTGTTTTTAACTTTAAGATCGAAATGTCCTACTGTCTTCAATATCAAACTTCCCCTTACTCTATCACAGCGACTCTTCTTAAAATGCTCCCCTTTCACTCCTGCTGAAGTATTTGGAACAAGTATGAATTAAGCTTTTAGAGATTAGCCGACCAGGCCATAGAGAAGTGAGGCAAAGGGGAAGGAGGCCAATGATGAGGGCTCAGTCTGGAGCAGGGAGCCAAGTCTGGGAAAGGCAGACTGAGACCAGGTGGTGTTTGGGGGCCTTGGGTAGTTATGGACCGTAGGAGGGTGCTGGAGGGGTGCGAGGTGTATGGGTGAAAGGATAGAGAGACTGGTAATAAGTTTGCCCATTTCTCATTGTTGTCTAACCCAGGTTCTGCTTTTGGTTAATCAAGGCAGTATGACGTGCTCATTAAGATCTGATTTGAAACTTAGGAGATGTGTTCAAAACCTTGAGTTTTTATTAATAGAGTTCATGACCTCTGCCAAATTATGAACCCGTTTGAACCTTAATTTCTTCATCCATAAAATGGGAGCAATAACAGCAGGGTACGGATTACTGTAAATTAAATGAGAGTGCCTCTAAAATGTGCCTAGTATGGTGCTTAATTTGCATTATAAACTCAATGAATATTTGTTTCATTTCTTTCTAGACATCTAAAAGGGCAAACATTGAGGCATAGAAAGTATGCTTGAACCCTCCAGCTACATAGATAGTAGCATCTAGCAGCTATCCATATAAGTAATTATATGGCTGAGAGCAACTGTTCAGTTGGCTAGCATTGCTGCTCAGTCAAGTGGCTATTAGCAGAAGTGAGTTATCTGCCATTGCTTCCACTGAAAAGGACATCTTGATTATGGTGCCCTGTGAGTTTCCCGATTAAAAATATCTAAGTGATAATTTTCATTAACCTGCTCCACTGTTATTGTGGGTATAAGATGTGGGGAAACAGATTTAGACTGAATATAACACAGCAGAGATTTTCTAATTATTACTGTTCTGAAAGTACAGTACTTTCAGAAGTACAGTACTTTCTGAAGTACAGTACTTTCTAATTAGTACTGTTCTGAATGTACTGGAATAAGTTCAGAGTCCTGATTGTGTTCAAGAAGTTGGGTTTTCACTTATCCCAAATGGAACAGAAATTTCATCCAAATTGCTTTTCAACTACGATGTTTCTTAGATGGGTAATTTGGTGTTTATTAAATCCACTGGAGGAGAGTCTAGCTATCTGTTGAAAAGGTCTTCCTGTCAGGTAAAAATTACTATAAATAGCCAATTTTCAACCAGCAAGTAATATTTTTAGAATGCTTACAAAGAATCTAGGTTGTCATCTTTGAAATGTGTGAACTTGGTAAGAAAAAAACATTTCTTCAAGTGTTAAGAAAAATTTCTGATGTTTCAATAACTTAGCTATGGTTAAACACTTTTGACTTGGCTTCTGATTTATTTCACTTCTGGGGTCACCTAGAAAGTAGGAATAAGATGCTTTGGTTCTCTATAAAAGTTCTACAGTGTCCAGTATGAGGAATCAGGAAAGGATAGTGGGAAGGAAGATAGTGGACTGTGGATCAGGAGTTTTGAAATTCTGTCTTGGCTCAGTCTTTGGCAAGTCATTTAATGTGGCTATCTCATTTGTAAATATTACCTACTTCTAACTAATAGTGAATATTGTCCCACTATCTTACTCAATAGGATCTCTGTGTGATCAAATGGGCAAATCTATATGGAAAAACTCTCTAAATTGGCTTGAGCTGTACAAATGGTGGTTTTGCCATTACTTCGGCTTCACAATTCAATAAATTAGCAACTAAACAAATATTACCTTTCAATCATGCCCCAGGCAGATGGTTGGGTTTTATCCCTTCTATTTTCTTGATTTATATTTCTTTCTTTCTTTCTTTCTTTCTTTCTTTCTTTCTTTCTTTCTTTCTTTCTTTCTTTCTTTTCTTTCTTAATTAAAAACAATTTTTTTAACATTTATTTATTATTGAGAGACAGAGAGAGACAGAGTATGAGCAGGGGAGGGGCAGAGAGAGAGAGGGAGACACGGAATCCGAAGCAGGCTCCAGGCTCTGAGCTATCGGCACAGAGTCCGACGCAGGGCTCGAACTCACAAACCGCGAGATCATGACCTGAGCCGAAGTCCGACGCTTAACCAACTGAGCCACCCAGGCATCCCCTTATTGATTTATATTCTTATCTTTACTATTTATTTCCTTCTGCTTGCTTTGGGTGTAATTTGTGCTTTCTCTAGTTCATAAGGGTAACACTTAGGTCATTGATTTAAGACTCTTCCTCTTTTCTAATATAAATATTTAATGCTATGGATTTTCTTCTACAACATTGATTTACCTGCATCCCATTAATTTTGACATGTTGTGTTATCATTTTCTTTCAATATGAATATTTTCTAATTGCTCTTCTGTTTTATTACTTAAAAGTGTGTTAATTTTCAAACACGTAGGGGGTTTCCAGATACGTTTCTGTTATTGATTTCTTGTTTACTTTCATTGTAGTCATAGAACACACCTTTCATTTATTTCGTAAGTTTAAATTTGTTGAGATTCTTTTTAATAACTGAGAATATAGTCTCTTTTGGGGAATTCTTTACATACACTTGAAAAGAATATGTTATTTTCTGTTTAGTGCAGTATTACATAATGTCCATTAGGTCAAGTTGGCTTATGATATTATTAAGATTTTCTAAATCTATTCTAATGTGTTATACATTTGTTCAATCAATTACTGATCGAAGAGTGTTGAACTTTCCAATTTCAGTGTCAAATTGTGGATTTGCCTATTTTTTGTTTGTTTCATTTTTAGTTTTTGCTTCATGTATTTTGAAAGTCTTATGTTAGGGGCATGTTCTTTTAGGATTGTTAAGTGTTCTTGGTGGGTTGTCTCCTTTTGTCCTTATGTATTATCATTCTTCATATTTTATAATATTCCTTATTTTGAAGTCTGCCTTGTCTGACCCAGCTTTCTTTTGATTTGATTTATCTTCTACTTTTAACCTATCTTTTTATATAAAATTTATATAGAAAGTGGGTTTTTGTAGATTGCATATAGGTAGGTCTTGCTATTTTCCAGATTTGATAATCTCTTCTTTCTAATAGACGCAGTTAGACACCCTATCATTTAATGTGATTATTAATATGTTTGGATTTAAATCAACTATTTTGCTAATAGTTTTCTATTTGCCCTCTGTTTGCCCTGTGTTTTCTTTTACTTTCTGTTTTATTTTGGATTGAGTGCTTTTTTATGAATCCATTATTGGGTTATTAGTTACACCTCTTTGTTGTTTTTCAGTGGTGACATAGAGTTTTGAAAACACATATTATCCTTTTTTTTTTAACCTTTTATTTTATTTTTGAAACAGAGAGAGACAGAGCATGAACCAAGGGGAGGGTCAGAGAGAGGGAGACACAGAATCTGAAACAGGCTCCAGGCTCTGAGCTGTCAGCACTGAGCCCGACGCGGGGCTCAAACCCACAGACCGCGAGATCACGACCTGAGCTGAAGTCGGACGCTTAACCGACTAAGCCACCCAGGCGCCCTGAAAACACATATTATCTTTTTATGGTCTACCATTTTTGTTTTTTCTTTAAAAATTTATTTAGTTTTAAGTAACCTTTACCGCGTATTATCTTATTATGGTCTACCTTTGTTTGATTTTTCTTAAAAACTTTAAAAAAAATTTGTTTAGTTTTAAGTAACCTCTACACCCATTGTGGGCCTTGAACTCACCACCTCAAGATCAAGAGTCACATGCTCTACTGCTGAGCCAGCAAGGTGCCCCTTTACAGTCTACCTTTAAATAACATTATGCCACTTCCCATTTAGTATAAGAACCTACAGTAGTATACTTTTGTTTTTTCTCTCCCTTCCTTTGTGTTATTTTTGTCATGTTTCATTTGTACATATACTATAAACTCCATGATATATTGGTATAATCAATTTTAACAAAAATGAGAAATAACCACTTTTACATATGCTCTGGTTTTACCAATTCCATTGCTCTCCATTTCATTTTGTAGATCCACATTTCCATCTTTTTTAAATGTTTGTTTATTTTTTGAGAGAGAGCGAGAGTGAGAGCATGTGTGAGTCAGAGAGGGGCAGAGAGAGATAGGGAGAGGGAGAATCCCAAGTAGGCTCTGTGCTGTCAGTGCAGAGTCTGACATGGGGCTTGATCTCATGAACTAAACTGTGAGATCATGACCTGACATGAAATCAAGAGTCAGAGGCTTATCTGACCGAGCCACCCAGGTGCCCCTCACATTTCCACCTTTTATCATCCTCCATCCTCCTGCAGAAATTCCTTTAACTCTTCTTCTTAATTTGATTAGTTAGTTAGTTTATTTATTTATTTAATTTTTAATTTTTAGAGAGAGAGAGAGAGCATGAGTGGGGGAGAGGGGCAGAGGGAGAGAGAGAGAATCTTAAGCAGGCTCCATGCTCAGCGTAGAGCCCCACATGGGGCTCAATCTCACCACCTGGGATCACGACCTGAGCTGAAATCAAGAGTTGGATGCTCAACTGATTGAGCACTCAGGTGTCCCTTTTAACTCTTCTTTTAATGCAGGTCTTCCTGTAATGGATTCTCCCAGATTTTATTTTTTCAAAAGTGTTTTTATTTTGCCTTAATTTATAAAAAGATATTTTTGCTAGGTTTTGAATTCCAGGTCAACATTTTTCTTTTGGCATTTAAAAAATGTCACTCCATTGTCTTCTCTCTTACATTAATTTCTGATCAGAAGACCACTGTAAATTTTATCTTTGTATTTTTGTATGTAACATTTCTTTTTTCTCTAGATGCCTCCCAGATTTTCTCTTTATCTTTGATTTCAGCAATTTGAGTATAATGGGTCTAGGGATGTGTGTGTGTGTGTGTGTGTGTGCACTTATCTTGCTTGTGTTTCTCTGAGCTTCTTAGATCTGGTGTTGTCTTTCATTAATTATGAAATGTTATCTGCTATAGTCTCTTCAAAACCTTCTGCTGTATTTCTTTCTTTTCCTTCTGGAATTTCAAATATATGTACATTAGACTGTTTGATATCTTACCACAAGTGTTTAATGCTCTGTTACGTTTTTTCCTTGATTGTGTTTTAAAATGTTTTTATCTAATTTAAAATTACTTATTTTTGAGAGAGAGAGAGAGAGAGAGAGAGAGAGAGAGAGAGAAAACAAATGGGGGAAGGGCAGAGAGAGAGGGAGAGAGGATCCCAAGCAGGCTCCACACTGTAAACACAGAATTTGATATGGGGCTTGAACTCACAAACCATGAGATCATGACCTGAGCCGAAATCAAGAGTCAGATACTTAACTGACTGAGCCACCCAGGCACCCCTCCTTGATTGTGTTCTAATTTGGATAATTTCTTTTGGCTTATCTTCAAATTTACTTACACTTTACTAAGCTATGTCCCATTCCAAGAATTTTTTTAATTTTCAAATTTATTTTGAAATTTTTATTCCAGGTATTTTAAATTTCAGATTTACTGAAGGTAACAACAATAACAAAGTCTAAACTCAACTCACATCATGCTTTTTATTTCTAGCTTTTCCACTTGACTCTTGTTTATAGTTTTTATTGCTTTGCTGAGATTTTCCATCTCTTTATGCATGTATTCCTTTATTTTACTAGATTATCTAACATATTAATCCTGGTTATTTTTAAGGGGCTGTCTGATAGTGCAAGCATCCAGATCACCCCTGGGCCTTGTTCTATTGATTGCTTTATCCCTTGATAGTGTTTTGCTTTGTCTTGTTATTTTGTGTGTCTCATTATTTTTTGACTGAGTGCCAGATATTATGTGTAGAATGAGGAGTCTGAGGTAAATAGTAATTATTTTTTGAATGAGCATGGGTCTTCTCATTTCATGGTGCTAGTTTGGAGGCTTGAATTTGTATTGTCAGTAGATAAGTAGATGCGTTTAGGCTTGTTGTCACTGTAGTTAACTCCAGTAAACCATAGACTTCAAATTCCTTCAGCGGTGGACTGCTTTTACCTTGTGCTTACCATGGGACCTGGCATACTGAGGGTTTTTCTCAGTGTTTATGCTTCACATTCAACTTTTAGCAGGCCCTGAACGTTTGCATCATAGATAAGCTCTTTTTTCACACTCTTGCCATTTTACCTTCAGATATAGACTGTCATTTGGTGTGAGGTTTGTGGTGGTGGCCACAGGGAGTTTCTTCATTCTCTTGGTTCAGCTTTAGTCTTCGGTGGGTCCTGTGTCCTTGGGCCCCAGTGGTGGGCACTTTCTCAGTATTCCTGTCCCTTTTCCCATTGCAACCAAGCCAAGCTCTGTCTTATAGGTGTGGGAGCCCTTGTGTGAGACATATTTCCCCCACTGCCTTCAGTGGTAAGAGAACACTGCTTTGTATGGGTGCAGGATCCTTGGCTTGAGAGGGTTTCTTATCCCTCCCACAGGAGCAGAGAGCTTTTAGTTCCTTTTCTCTTGAGAGGCAGGGTTCTTTGCCAGGGTTCTGAGAATGGGAGTGTTTCCTGCCTCCCAGCAGCTTTAGGGTTTGTTTCTCATGGAATAAGAGCCTAGTAAATGGGTGAGACTGCATGCTTGTACTGCTGCAGTGGCAGATGTTCAGAACTAGAACACTGGCCCCACTGAAGACCACTCACTCAGGTTTCCTGTTCTTCCCCAAATCTTCCTCAAGAGTGCCTGAGAAAGGTTCATGAAAATGAACTGGTGAGTGAGTACAGATTCTGCTTGTATGTGCAGTTCCAGGAATTCAATACTGTTTCATTAACTCACACTTGACCTTTAAGAATTTGTTAAAATTTTAGCTCTTTCTTTCTTTCTTTCTTTCTTTTCTTCTTCTTCTTTTTTTTTTTAACCTACTTTATGGCAGCTGCCTTTTCCTTTCTTGCTCTGCCAAAAGAGAAATAGCTTGTGAATTCTATCTCTCCTTTGAGG
Organism: Panthera tigris; assembly: GCF_018350195.1. Classification (NCBI taxonomy): domain Eukaryota; kingdom Metazoa; phylum Chordata; class Mammalia; order Carnivora; family Felidae; genus Panthera; species Panthera tigris. Next base: position 27,653,816 of record NC_056663.1, on the reverse strand, counting down.
GGTCTATTAGTCATTGGAATTTCATTCACTTGGTTGCTTTGTGTTGTCAGCTCTCTGATGGGCTCAAGGGAAGTTACAATTTTATATGGCTTATTTGGCTTTTTGTCATTGTTAGGGTGGGATCAATGTTCTCATGTGGCTTTCTATATTCTAGTGAAAGTGGAACTCCAGGAGAGTTTAGCACAGGAAATATTTGTAGGAATATTTATGCATATAATGCATCTAGATTATATGGAAGTAGAGGGCTAATACGGCAGTCTGGGGATAGTAATCGTAGAGCACTGTTACCACCCTGATATGGATTGAATTGTGTCTCTCAAAAAATATGTTGGAGTCCTAATCCTGGGTTCCTATGAATGTAGTCTTATTTGGAAAGATAATCATTGCAGATGTAACCAAGTCAAGACGAGGTCACTAAGGTGGGCCCTAATCCAATATGACTGGCGTTCTTGTTAAAAATGAGAAGAGACGGAAAGAGACACAGGGAGAACACTGTATGAGCACAAAGAGAGAGAATGAAGTGATAGATACAACTGCAAACCAAAGAACACCAAGGATTGCCAGCAAACACCAGAAGCTAGAAAGGGACAAGGAAGGATCCTTCAGGGAGATCATGGTCCAGCTAACACCTTCATTTCAAATTTCTAGTCTCTAGGACTATAAGTCAAATTTTGTTCTTTTAAGCCACTCAATTTATGGTAGTTTGTTATGGCAGTTCTAGGAAACTAATACACACCCTTAGGCCTGAAGGGGCAAGGAGGGACATAAAAAGCTGTGTGGTGCTATAACACCACACAGGGTGACACCCACATAGAATGGATCCAAGAAATAAACACCCTGACCTCTGTCTCTTCTGTCACTTCATCCCTGGGGCTCCTTTTGACTAAACTCGACTGGAAGCCAGAGGGCTAGGGAGCTGGTTTAGGTAGTCCATATAAGTCAGCCTCCTAGGGTAGACAGTAGAGTCGGGAAATCTGGGTGGGAGATATGAGGACTAGAGAAAGACAGCCTGTCCAGGAGAGCTTTGTATGACAGACATTGAAACTTTATAAATTTGTTTCGGGTAGATGGCATGGGGTTATTGGAAAGATCACAGAGTTATAACAAGGTTACAACAGGTTTTGTCCCATCTCCACTGTGACTCACTGTGGCCTTGAATATTTCACTTAACCTTTCTGATCCTCTCTTTTCTCATCCATAGGAGGGGGTTAGACCAGATGACCTTTGTGGTCCCTTTTCAGTTTTGTGTTGTGTTTATGGAATGAATAATCTTACATCAGACAAAAAGATGTCTAAGATAAATTTTCCGAGATTTATAACTTGAAGCTTTTATGATTTTGAGCTATATTCAGTGATGAAATGACCATTGTTGTTGATGATAATTTTACCTTTATTTGACTTGTCTTTAAAATTAAGAAAAAAATGTTTTCATGTCTACCATCTCTTTTTAATGTAGCAAGCAGTTCTGTGAAAATTTTATTGCTTTGGGGCTAAAATTCTTTGTGTGTGTGTGTTTCTAAGAGAAAAGTTGTATTTTTTATTAACGCCATTTGCTTTTGTCAAGGAACTTACCACTTTATCACTTATTATGATATTATCATCATTATTTGCAGCCTTTTCAATTACTCTTTCATCAGAGAGAGGGGGAGGGAGAGAGAGAGAGAAAAAGAGAGAGAGAGAGAGAGAGAGAGAGAGAGAGAGAGAGAGAGAGAGAGGGTTTGACCTTCTGTATTCTCTCAGCACTAAGGAGCCAAAGAGTTGCTTATTGATTTTCTTTTGGCCTTCGAAGTCAAAGGTGAAATATGCTTTCAACTCTCTGTTCTTCCACATGGGCTACAGAATTCTTGGTATGGTGATGTCCCTGCGGGCCTTGGTATCATTGATCCAGATGCTAGACTTGGCTTTGAGCAAACATGAAGTCTAATGATCTAGTATTGTTATACATCACAGACAAACCAGACGGAATTAGTTTTCAGATTTCTCTGCAAGGTGAGATTTTTTTCCCCTTGGGTGAGGCCCAATTCAATTCATAGCTCATTCACAAAGGCTTCTTATCACACAAATCCACTGTTGTCATTTTTTCTTCTGCTCTCAAAATATTCTCAGTTAACACTTCATCACAGAAGACCTCTGGAGTCAACTTATTTCTTGAGGCAAGAACCAGGAAAGTTTCTAATATGGTGACATGGGGAAGGATACACTTGTTTAGGGACACACAAAACGACCAAATGATAGACACACGCTTACAAGAATATATGCCTATGTTCTTTTTTTCCATATGTATAAGAGGACTGTAACACATGGATATAAAGTGGATGACTGAGTAGTCAGAAATAACTCTGTAGGGGGTTGCCTGGGTGGCTCAGTTGGTTAAGCCTCTGACTCTTGGTTTTGGCTCAGGTTACGATCTCATGGTCCCTGAGTTCAAGCCCTGTGTCAGACTCTGCACTGACAGTGTGAAGCCTGCTTGGAATTTTCTGTCTCCCTCTCTCTCTGCTTGTCCCCTGCTCGCTCTCTCTCTCTCTCTCTCTCTCTCAAAATAAAGAAATAAACATCAAAAAATTATATTAAAAAGAAATAACTTTGTAGGAAGCAGTAGAGTAGGAGACATTGGCACAGGATGAGGGAGAGAGTGAGAGTAAGGATGAAACAAAGAGAATGAGGAAAGGTGGTACTGGCTTTTTTCTTTTAAATGTTTATTTATTTAAGTGTGCCCGGGTGGCTCAATTGGTTAAGTGTCTGACTTTGGCTCAGGTCATGATCTCCTGGCTGGTGAGTTCCAGCCCCGTGTTGGGTTCTGTGCTGACAGCTCAGAGTCTGGAGTCTGCCTCGGATTCTGTCTCTGTCTTTCTCTGCCCCTCCCCCACTCACACATGCTCTCTCTCTCTCTAATACAAATAAATGTTAAAAAAAATTTAAAAAAATGTTTATTTATTTTTGAAAGAGAGAATGAGAGTGGGGGAGGAGCAGAGAGAGAGGGAGATGGAGAATCTGAAGTAGCTTTGCACTGTCAATGCACAACCTGATGTGGGGCTCAAATTCATGAACCATGAGGTCAGGACCTGAGCTGAAGTTGGAGCTTAACTGACTGAGCCACCCAGGTGCCCCCTGGTATTGTTTTCTGTACATTCACTTTTCTTAACTTAGCCTGCCTCTTAGGAGCTTGGTGATGGCTCCTCTGATACGGAGTAGTGTATGTCAGTGCAAAGGAGGCAATGAAGCAGAGGGAAACACGAGATTCAGGTAAACCATCTCATGGCAGTAGAGAGAGAGAGCCTGTCCATTGGTGAAAGTTTTGTGTTTGCCTCCACAAAGAGTATTTGGAATGTCAGGAGAAAGTTTATGGCCATATCACCCCGAATGTGTCCAGTCTCTGGAATGTCAGGAGAAGGAAGGAAGTCCCAATAAGCTGGGATTCATGCACCAAGGGGGTCTTTGCATAGAAATCTATTTCCATGTTCTTGTTTCTTTTGTAATCCAATGTTTTTTAAGAACACTATCCTGTCAAAGAGGCAGAAAGATTAAGAATCCCTGAATCAGGAAAATAACTGAATAAAGATGTACCTCGGTGACTGATGTCAGTGCATTTACTAGATCCCATGCCAGCAGATAAACTGAGTCCTCAATCAACAAGCTGCACATGATTCAAGGTCATCATGTAGACAAAGTAAAGAGCCGGTAAAGGTTAAAGTGGCCCTGGCACACTCAATATGTGATATATGTACAATATAAATTTTTTGTTACTTGAACTTGGTTTGGTTTCCCGGCTCTACTGGGTAAAGCTTGATACCTACTTCCTTTCTCACACCAAAATAAGTGCAAGAAAGATCTTGCACTTGTTGAAATCTAAAAATATGGATTTATGCAAACACTAGAATAAAGATTTTATGAATTTAAAAATGAATGGGTATGGCTCTTCTAGACATGATATGAAACTTAGAACCACAAAGAAAAGAATAAAAAGATTTGCCTGTATAAAAATAAAAAAATTCTACTTGAGAAAAACATTGTAAGTAAAGGGAAAAGAGAACAGCCTGGGGGGGGGGGCAGGTGAGGAACAACAAGAGCACTTGTAACAAAAGGACTCATTTTCCATAATACCCAAAGAGCTCCTGAAAACAGAAAAGACAATGACTATAAATTCAGAGAAAAAAGGACATACACCATAAAGAGGGAGGTCGCATAAAAAGAATGAAGGGAGACACATGCTCACTGAAAGTGAAATATAAAATCAATGGACAGATGATCATTTTATCCCCTCTGGATTGGCAAAGATGAAAACATTTGATAATCTCCTCAGCTGGTGAAGATATATGCAAACAGATATCCGTGTACGCTGTTGTTTGTGGGAGAACATACTGGCACAAGTGTTTGAAGATAAATTTGGCACTATCTATAAAAACCTAGAATGCTCACTTCCTTTGACTCACCATCTCTACTTTTATGAATTTATTTCATCGATAAACTCACATAAATATGCAAAGTTATATGTACAGGATGTTCCTTGCTGTTTTCTAATAATAACAGCATCAAACACACAGACACTAAGAAATAGCCTAAATGCCCATCAAAAGGTGGCAGTGTGCATTCATTATGGTACATTATTAATACTGTGGTTTATAGCTATGAAAATGAAGTAGAGATATATGTATTAATATGGAAAGCTGTCTAATATATATAAAGTTGCAGAATAGTATATATAGAGTGATCCTATTTGTGTTAAAAAAATTACTCAGAATATTTCCAACACATGAAGCTGTGGGCATGATTATCCCAGTGGTGTAGACTGGTGGGTTGAGATGCTGCATGGGAGGAGGGTGGGGGAAGATTGGAGAATTGCAGAATCTCCCCACCCACTCCCACTTTCTCTACTGTTTTATTTTTAAATTTTAAATTTATAAAATATTTTGAGAAACATTCATAAATTTTTTAATTTGAGAGAGAGAGAGAGAGAGAGAGAGAGAGAGAAAGAGAGAGAGAGAGAGAGAGAGAGAATCTTAAGCAGGCTCCACCTCTAGCATGGAGACAGACACGGGGCTCAATCTCACAAACCGTGAGATCATGACCTGAGCCCAAATCAAGAGTTGGATGCTTAACCCATTGAGTCACCCAGGTGCCCCGATAAATGTTTTGTAAGAAGGGATTACTTACCAAGAAAACAACAAATGCCTGTCTCATAGATTAGATATTTCCATTTATGTGATGTTGAGAGGTTGGAGAAGGACCTATTAAGGTAAGATTGGTGGCTCACCAAGATCCCCCTTACTGCTTGCATTTTTGGAGAAGGATAGACTGGTCTTTAAGGCAGCAGTCTCTTGATGTCACTGAGGCTATGATAGAATCTCAGTTCTACTGTTTATTAGCTTTGTCACCTGGACAAGTCACTTCACCCTTCTGGGAGAAAAATAATAGAGTCTGCCCTGAATGATGCATATAAAACAGATAGCAAAGTAAATTGCATTATTTGGGTTAATTCAGTGGAAAACTGTGAAGAATTTGTTGTATGTTTTAATTTTCAAGGTGTTTTTACTACCATTATCTTATTTGATTCCCCTAACAGTTTAGTGAAGTAGGTATAGAATGTATTCATCCTTCTTGTTTTACAGGTAAAAATAGAATACAGAAAGGGTCTTGTCTGAGTTATGGAGGTAATAATAGGAACATATTGAGGACTCCTGACTCCTATTTTAGACCTTTCCAGTACATCTCAAAGCCTGTAGAGCATTACTGGGCAGCATTAAATAAAGAGAATAAGAAATTTCATGTGGTTAGAAGCCAGTACAGCCTTCATAGGGTATGGGTGGGATGGTCTCCTATAGAGGCCGTTACCAATTTCCCTTCAGCTTTGTGTGTTGTGGGAAATCAGATAAATGAACATCTTGAATAGGAAACAGGTAGGCATCTTGCATCTTGTTTCAGTTTGCCATTCTGTGACTTTCCCAGATGGAGGTTGTTTCCTTCTGGATTCGGGGGCGTTTGATTTGACTATGTCTGTGTGGAATGGAAGCTGCCATGTCCCAAGCACCAATATCCACCCTGGGCTCAGACACATATTTCTTTGGCTTAGGGTTATCGACTAGTTTGGGACTAAGGGCAGTGCTATAGACTGTATGTTTCTGTCCCCTCCAAATTTCTATGTTGAAATCCAACCCCAGTGTGATGGTATTAGACGGTAGGGCCCTTATGAGGTGGTCAGGTCACAAGGATGGAGTCCTCATAAATGAGTTTAATGCCCTTATAAAAGAGAACCCAGAGAGTTCCCTTGTCCTTCCACAATGTGAGGTTGTAATGAAAAGGTGGCGGTCCATGAACCAGGAAGCATGCCCTCACTAGATAACTGAATCTGCTGGCAACTTGATCCTGGACTTCCCAACCATCAGAACTGTGAGAAATAAACTTGTTTTGTTGGATAAATCACTCATCCTATGGCACTTTTGTTATAGCAGCCCAAACTAAGGCAACATAAAAGAACTTTAGAATTAGTTTTTTGGAGATAAGATTGTAGCCAAAGGAGTATGTATAGAATTGGGGAAAATGTTAGTGACTTTTAGGCGGTGATAATATTTGTGCTACCTAGGGAAAAAAAGAGTAAGAATTTGGGGATGTATCATTCTTTAATTAGAGTCTTTGACCACAGACCTACCTGAATCTTCCTGAGCAGAGGAAAAAAAATCCTCTATTTTCAGAGTGAAAGGAAAGAAGAAAAGGCTGAATTAGCTTCTCATTCCGTCTAAACATCCTTTCAGTAGTTTTTGTCAAGCATCTGCAAGTTGACATAACGTTGAGCCGTTCAATCTGGTTTTAAATTGTTCTGTTAAATGCCAGACAACTTTTGTCACAGAAGCTGTCCCCCCTCCTTCAGAATGATTGTCTATAATTAAGGAGGAAACCAGAAAATAATGATAGGGTTCTCTTTTGCTTTTCTAATAGCTTTCTTATTAAGTATGTCTGAAAAAGCTACTGAGATGTTGATTTCCCACGTAACCAAAAGAAGTCAGCCATTATATAATTATTTCTTTTTAAAGACTACAAAGAGAGACGTATGAGAAGTGCTTTCAACGGGCTAGAGACACCATGAAGCACAAAGAAAAAATTCCTTTCTGACAAAGAAAAAAAGCAGTGAATGGATTAGGTATCAAAAAAATGTCTTTGCCAACAACCTTGAGGCGCCAATGCCTATCAACCATGGTGTGGTTGTTGGAAGTGTGCTTGTGGCAGGAAGGAGAGATCAGGAAGGAGAGCATGTGGAAGAGAGCCATGGGGCTGTGGGTAGAACAATGGTATTCATGCCTTTTAATTAAGCCCTCACTTATGGAAAGATTCCTCACTTATATTTTTGCTATTGGAGGAGACTGACATGTTTACAGGCTGAGACTTGATTCAGATCCCTGGTGATGTCATTACTGTTAGTCATATGTGTTGGGAAGGGGTGAGGACCAGGTTCTAAATGCCCAAATTCTCAACTACCAACTTATTACTCTACCGGGTGCCTGAAGGATTGTGATAAATAGGGGGCAGGGTGGGTTTCCTTCCCCGTTTACTGTCGTCTTTCCTCCTTCCTTCCTCCCAGACAGAGTACAGAGAGACCTTGTAGTATGGTTACCCATTGAAGTGAAAGGCAGCTGATACTAACAAGGACAAGGTTTGTTTGTCTTGTAGATGTTTTATTCTGAAAACTCTGAGGGGCAGAGATGCCTATATATCCCAGAGGTTCCTTTTGGCCAAGGCCAATGTTATGAACAGCTGAGATTCATTCCCAGATTCTACCATAACTTCCTTTCTGGTAATGTGTGTTTCTCCTCTTTAGGTCTTCTCTCCCTTGGAGCCCATTATGGACCTTTCAGGTTGGTCTGATGCCATGCTGAGGAAATCAGAGCTAATCTAGGAGAACTTCTGTACTAGTCCAGCATAAACTTGATCCTTTTCTACAGCACCCCACTTTGATCATGGAGCCCATTTTGTGCTTTATTCATATAGGAGTTACTCCTCCTTGAAGGTGGATTGATGAGCAGGGTAGGGCCAAGGGAATGGCTTCAAAAAGTGATAGTGTGTGGCCAGTGATGATCTTGAAACATCTCCTTAGCATCTCAGATCATGTTATAGTGGAAAGAGCCTGGGCTGGAAGACCTAGATTATAGTCCTAGACTGTAACCATATTACTTCCTCAAATCTCAATTTCTTTGTTCACAAAATGGGGTGGGGGAAGGATAAATTATTTAGTATTTAAGATTCCTTGAATTTAAAAGTAGTTTGCATGAATTAGCTGTATTTATCATACAATAATGGGATATTGGATTAGGAGAATAATTAGAGATCATTGGAAATACTATGATCTAATTTCCTGTGAAGGAAGTTTTCTTCTGTGCAACATCTCTAATAGATGATCATTCAGTATCCATTTGAATGTTTCTGGGACTAGGAGCATGTTGCATCACAAGTGAGGCATTTTCAAAAAAATTTTTTTTAACAACTTCTTTATCACATGGCAAAATGTGCAGCTCAGTAATATTCAGTCATTGGTCTAATTCTTGCTGTTTCAGGAGTTCTACTGTTTCAGGAGTTCTATTTTATGTGTCAACTTGGTTAGGCCCGGGTACCCAGACATTTGGTCCAACACCAGTCTAGATGCTGCTGTGAAGGCATTTTATAGATGAGATTAACATTTAGATTAGTAGACTGTGAGTAAAGCAGATTACTGCCCCCTCCATAGTGTGGGTGGGCCTCATTCAATCAGTTGAAGGCCTAAAGAAAATACAGGCTGAGGTTACATGTGCCTTCAGACTGTCTTTAGACTCAAGCCACAACATCTAGTTTCTCTTGGGTCTGCAACCTGCTAGCCTACTCTGCAGATTTTGGGCTTGTCAGATTCCACAATCACAGAAGCCTCAGGAAGGGAGAGTATGTGGCCAATGATTATCTTGAAACATCTCTATCTATCTATCTATCTATCTATCCATCCAGTTTATATATATGTTCTGTTTCTCCAGAGAATCCTGTCTAATATACCCAGTCAGGTCTTCAAATATTTGAAGAAGGCCTCACATGCCATATTAAGCTGGGTCCCGAGAATGGGTAGATAGTTTGATGTACCTCTTTCTGGGCAAATAAGAGCAAACTTACCCCTGGATTCAGGAGAGGTAGAGACAAAATGCTGAGAGATTAAAGAGAAAAGAAAGAATGCAAAGGACTGAAGGTGTTCGCACAGAGCTTGGCACCTATTAGATCCTCCTTTATCTTATTTTTAAAAAATGCTTATTTATTTTGAGAGAGAGAGAGAGAGCAGGGGAGGTGGAAAGAGGAGAGACAGAGAATCCCAAGCAGGCTCCCTGATGTCAGGGCATAGCTCGATGCAGGGCTTGAACCCGTGAACCATGAGATCATGGCTTGAGCCAAAACCAGGAGTCAAACGCTTAACCTACTGAGCCACCCTTGTTAGATCCTGCTTTAAAATGAGAGCTGTTCTAATTAATAAAGAAAGAAGCACCAGACCAGGAAAGACAATCATCCCCACCAGTGTCCTCTAACATTTGTAGAGCTTGTTGGGCTATCACAATATTTGTTTTCACGCTTGGGAGATAATTGGCACTTAGCTGTTACAGCAGCAGCAGCAGCAGCAGGGGAAAAAAAAAACCATGAGGAAGAGGGCAGGTCTGGTTCTCATCTGCTAGATCCGGCACATGCCCATGTGAATGAAAAATAACAGTGATGCGATGGCTCAGCGCCTGGACATCTGTTGTCACCCTGTCTGGTAGCTGTGCTTTCTTCCTTAAGCATGAATGAGGTGACTGAGGGGGAACTGGAAAATCTTTGCAGTGTGGGAGCCAAGGACAGCGCGCTCCAGGCAGCACTGAAATCTGCCTGAGGTCTGATTCTTTGTGTGGGAGCTTATACCGGGCGTGGGGACTGTGGTGATTTTTGCTGGTACTTCCATGATGGACTCCCCCTGCCCCAATTGTGTCTCTGGTACCAACACTTTGAGAATATGACAGAAAAACAATTAAATGACAATCTTACAAGTCCACGGCCCAAGCACAACTGTTTGGAGTTTTTTTTCATTTTTACCCACCTGCAGATATACTTTAGTGTAATTATAATCAGTGGATGAATAGAATTTTGTATTGTATGTTTTTTTCACTTAACATTCTACAATAAACATGTTCTTATATTGCTTCTCTCTCTTCATCAGTACTTTTTTTTTTTATAGCTGTGGTATTATGGTATTTCGGATCTGATGTATCATGGTTAACCATTGCTCATTGTTAAACATTTCCAGTGTTTGTTATAGAAAGACCCTACAATGAATATCTTTTTGTATAGAGCTTTTTTTCCTTCTTTTGAATAACTTCCTTCAGCAATTCCAGAGAATGAGTCAAGAGATGTGAATATTTTAATGTCTTGATATACAGCTGACCCTACAACAACATAGATTTGAACTGTGCAGTTTCACGTACACGCAGATGTTTTCTACAGGACTGTAGACATATTTTCTCTTCCTTATGATTTTCTTATTAGCATGGTCTTTGCTCTAACTTACTCTATTGTAAGCATGCAGTAATATAATACATATAACATACAAAATATGTGTGAATCGACTATTTATGTTCTCAGTAAGGCTTCCAGTGAACAGTAGGCTATTAGTTAAGTTTTTTTTTGGGGGGGGTCAGGAGTTGTATGTGGATTTTAACTTTACAGTTCAGCACCCCCAGGGTACCTGGCTGGCTAAGTTGGATAAGCTTCCGGCTTTGGCTCGAGTCATGATCTCACAGTTCATGAGTTCGAGCCTCGCGGTAGGCTCTATGCTGCAGAGCCTGGAGCCTGCGTTGGATTCTCTGTCTCCCTCCTTTATGCTTCTTTTCTGCTCATGCTCTGTCTCTGTCTCTCTCTGTCTCAAAAATAAATAAACATTAAAAAAAATTTACAGTTCAGCACCCCAACCCCTATGTTGTTTAAGGGTCAATTGTATGTTGCTAATTGTCTCTTAAAAGGGTTTGCATTGGTATAAGTTACAAAAACAATGTGCAAATTTGTCACTTCTGTCAGAATATTGCCAGATTGAGTATTATAACAAATAAGAGTAAAATTCTAATGTGGTTTCCTTTTCTTTTTTTTATTAACAAAGGTAACCATTTTCGGTAAATTACTTATAGATTACATTTCTTCCTTTGTGTATTGTCTGTGCCTTTGGTGGGTTGGCATGTTGATTTTTACAGATTAATTTATTTTATTTTATTAAAAAAAATTTTTTTTAACGTTTATTTATTTTTGAGACAGAGAGAGACAGAGCATGAATGGGGGAGGGTCAGAGAGAGGGAGACACAGAATCTGAAACAGGCTCCAGGTTCTGAGCGGTCAGCACAGAGCCCGACGCGGGGCTCGAACTCACGGACTGCGAGATCATGACCTGAGCCGAAGTTGGCCGCTTAACCGACTGAGCCACCCAGGCGCCCCTTACAGATTAATTTAAATGAGCTCTTTACATATCAGTCATAATCGGTAGAAATATTTATCCAGTGTATTATTTTTAATTTTATCTTTATTATTTCTTTTTGCGTAAAAGTTAAATTTTTTCTTAATCTTAGTGGGCTTTCAAATTCTTTATTGTCTTACTAAGAATAACCCTTTGAATCAATCCCATGTTGTCTTGAGCTTTTTTGTTTTAATCCGTGACCTGAACTTGGTAAAATGTTGCCAAACTTTTGAGAGCATTTTGATATTGAAGTTCAGTTCTGGTTTACAGTGGTTCTGATGATCCCAAACTCAGCTAACCAAAAAACAAAAAAATTCAAAAATAAGCTTTGGCTCATTTTATTATTCAGAACACACAATTAATAGTTTAGTTTTTGAACTATGGAGTGCAGTTTATTCCCATTTTTGTGCTACACAGAGTGCTTGAAGTCTTTGAATGGTTTTAGTATCTTTCATGTGTGCTCCATATGTATTCTCCACAAAGGGAATATATCTTTGAAGACAGGGTTTATGTGCTCCATTTAGTTGGTGTTTAACCCAAGCCTGAGTAATTGCCAGCTGTATCGCCTGGGATGCCCTTCAACCTGGTTACTGTCAGGGTCAACACCTGTCATGGCCCTGAAGCAGGTTTAGGGCTTCCATTCTAGCCAATTCGTTTGTGTCTTGCCTCCCTCCCACATAGCAGGACAGGAACTCTGCCTCAACTTGGTGGGCCTGAATTTGGCTCTCCTCTGCTCTTCTGGGCTAAGGCCAAGAGTCTGCTATTCCCAGAAAAGGCTATGGTTAATTTGCAAGTAAGCTCCAGAGTGGAAGGTTGGAAGACACTGCCCAATGGTGTATTCCGCTCATAGTGTCTCCTTTGTAAGTATGTTACTCAGTTGTTGACAATCTGGGAATCCTTTCATATCTTAGCCTGTAGACCTTCTTAGAACTCTATGGTAGCAGGATATAGTTGTGGCTCAGACTGATAGCAGGCTCCCAAAGTGTTCTATAGTTCAAGTTAAGATTTTCAGAGACTGTAGTAAGCAGGTCCAGCCCCGGTTGGAGTTAGTACCTGCCTTCTGATGGGTAAAGACAAAGATTCTGAGTTCTCTGGGGGTTAAATTACTCATTGATGGGCAAGTTGCTGAGTCTTTTTTTTTTTTTTTTTTTTTAAATAAGCTGTATGCCCAACATGGGGCTTGAACTCTTGACTCTGAGATCAAGAGTTGCATGCTCTACTGACTGTGCCAGCCATGCATCCCTGAGTCATGGTTCTTGATTGAGTGGGGAAAGGAGAAGAGCAGCATCTAGATGAAGCAAGATTCAAGGTCCTGGAGGGAGTAGGTTTCTACAATCAGGGGTGAGGCTGTAATTCAAAGCCCAGATAAATGGTCTGGATTTAGAAAGACTCTGATTTCCAGCAGGGAATTGGAAACAGTGAGAACCTAAGAACTTGACAAAAGTAGAGTCAAAAAAAAGTAGTCAAAAAAGTAGAGACAAAAGCTGGAAGCCCACTGGAGAGGGTAAAAGGACAAGTTGGTGCTCATAGAAGCTCACCCAGGAACTCTGAGTAGCAGGGAAAAAATTGCTTACTTGGTCTTGCCCTTTTTCTCTGCTCAGGCTGTCTCTTTTGCTGATCTGCCTCATTGGATTTTTTGGCAAGGACTTACACTCAGACTCCTGGGGGAGCATTTTAGCTCTGGGCTTCCTAGAGGAGGTGTCAAGGCTTGCCCTCCTTTCCAGACTGGATTATATGCCCCTGTCTATGTACTTCCGTACTACTCTGTGAAGATTCCTAACAATGCTCTTACCACCTTTTTTTATCATCATCATCATCATCATCATCATTATCATCACCACCACCATTATTCAGTTTTCAAGACAATATTTAACTATGAAGTATTTCTTATAGAATAAAGCAGAAAAATAATATAGCAAATACCCATTAGCCTGCCATCCAGATTTAGCAAGTGTTAATATTCTTTTTATTAGGTTTTATAAAGAAATAAAACATTATAGATACAGCTAAAGTCCCACCTCTCCATCACATCTCTCCTTCTCTCTTTGGACAGAGGTCAGCACAAAATGGTTCTCCATATCAGGATGTGAGTCTCTGGAGTGTGTATTCTTAGAGGTAGCAGCATATCTTATTCATCTTGAATTTCTAGCTAATAGTCATGCATAATGCGAACTAGGGATAAATAAATATTCAAACAATGAAAGAAAGAATGGATGGCAGAGTATTTATTATTATTATTATTCTATCCTTCACTGTATCTAATAGGGGCTCTATAAATGTTTGATGAGTTGCAGAATAGAAAAAAAAATTCGGTCTCTTACTGAGGATAATTTCCCCTGTTTTCTCATGCTTCTTTCTCTTTTGTGTTGACTAATAGCATGCATATGCCTCTAGCTCTTACAAAGAGATAATGTTTGGACATCTTTAGGCTTTGCAAATCTGTGACACAGAAACATGATCTACTCTGAGGAACTTACAATGTATACAAAGACCAACTTGATTTCCTCAGAATTAATCTTGGATGCAAAAGAAAAAGGAGAGAAAAGAAGAATATATGTGAAGGCATGTGATGTTTCCAGGAAGAAATCAACTAAATTAAAAAATATCTTTATTTTTGAGAGAGAGGGAGAGCGAGAGCGAGTGGGGGAGGGACAGAGGGAGAGAATCACAAGCAGGGTCTGCTCTCTCAGCACAAAGCCTGATGTGGGGCTCGAACTCACAAACTGTGAGATCATGACCTGAGCCTAATTCAGATGCTTAACTGACTGAGCCTCCCAGGCACCCCAAGGAAGAAATCAACTAAATTAATGTCATTAGAAACTATCTGTGTTTACGCTGAGTGGAAAATATTGTAGACTACCATTTCACATAATCCATTATCAGAAAATGCCAGCCCCAATAACTTGATAAACACAGGTGTGGAAGCTTACACAAATAAATGCACACACTCTGTTCATTTGTGTCTCTCCTTTTTGTGTGTGGCTCCATAAAATGTCTTGGGAGACTTTTACGGACTTGGATGTATAGTGTAGAAAAACTAGACTTTTAGCTCTTATTATAGGAAGCTTCTCAAGATAAATTTACACAACCAGTCCTACAAAATGCACATTTTTTCCACAGGATACTGGAAGTCTCTTCCATGCTTCCATGTATTCTTAACCACCTGCTTTCTTGGTTGAAGGATATTGATGTTTCCATACAAATTTGGAGCAAAGGCTTGGTTTTATTCATTTTGTCCTCTGAATGAGTGATGGTTTTCAAAATGAACATACTGAACAGCAAATTATTATCCCATTAAGGGCCTAAAATTATAGACAGCTGAGCCAAACCGGCTACCCACTCTTTTTTTCTGGATACAGCCTAACAAACTAGCTACAAATTCCAGATGATCAATTTGCCTACCTGTAATGGTAATTTACAAAACCCAGCATTTCGCTTTAAAGCCATTGAGAGGCAGTCTTGAATGAAAAGCTTTGCTTCAAGCACTCTTTGGCAAAAAGCCTTTTACTAGGGCTCTTGCATTTTTCATGGTTTTGATGTCCAGCCTCACCAGTTCCTTTTTCTTTTAAGTTTATTTTTTAAAAATTTATTTTGAGAGAGAGAGAGAGAGACAGTGCGCAAGCAGGGCGAGGGCAGGGAGAGGAGACAGAGAATCCCAGGCAAGCATGGCACTCACTGTCAGCACAGTACCTGATGGGGTCGCTTGATTCCTACAAACCTTGAGATCATGACCTGAGCCAAAATCAACAGTTGGGTGCTTAACAGACTGAGCTACCCAGGCGCCCCATCAGCAGTTTGCGATATCAGAAAGGAGTCCTCCACTGTTGGTTCCACTACCACATTGACCATTAGTACATCGTCTCTCTACATGAAATGTAGTCGGCGTCCAGTACCTTTTGCACAATACATGTGGCCATGAGGGATGCATGATCATATCCATTATCTCATTTATTAATTAACTCATTCAACATTTTCTGAGTACTCACTAATGTTCTAGGCATCAAGACAAGAACTAAGGATTAGAAGTTGAATAAGAAACAGTCACTGCCCTCATGGAGCTCACAGCCTAGCAGGAAAGAGAGACACATAAAAAAAAGAAGGCAATGCGATGGCCTGTAATAGAAACAGAGACAAGGTGCTACCATTAGGTCTATATTGATTAAGCAGCTTCTGAAGAACATAAGGAGCCCTTCTATCAACCATGTTTCCTCCATTCTTACAGTCCATGGTGTTGTGTAATTGTTGTCTTCAAAGGTAAATGAACACCAATTCACGATGGAAAGAACCCAGGAATTCCGGGTTCCCAACATTCCCTTCATGCTCCTCGACATAGTATACTCCAAATGAATTGGATTTGCTCATTAGGCACAAATACACATTGCCCTGACTTCCTTCTGCTCATGCTTTCTCCTGTTCTTGGTCTGCCTCCTACCTGTTGCTTTACTTAGAAATCTGACGTAGTTCAAGGCCACGCCCACTTTGCTCTGAGCCCCTGGAGGTCTTGGAGCCATGAAGCCTAGGGCACAGAACATGTGATTGTGCTGGAGTGTTTGAAGTCCATCTGAGTCTCCACAGTGGACTGTGAGCTCCCCAGGGGCTCTTAGTCCCTAGGAGAGCATAGAGTGGCTCAATGCAATTTCCAGTAACCACTTGTTTACAGAATAGGAACCTTTTGATACCAAGGAGAGAAAATTCAATTCAGATTTTCCTGGTTGAACTGTTATCAGGAAATCCCCTAGATTCACGGTTTGAATTTCATCACCTTTAAAGTGAGGAATGTTTACAAGCCTAATTATAAAGTCCCCTTGTCTGGAAACCTGACCTGAAGGGGTATCAAAAAGCTTTCTTTCTGTGTTCTGATTTTTTAGGACATAAATATTCCAATGAATTTGATACCTGGCCAGAAAAAATAGAAGCCTCTAATTAGATGGGGGAGATGTGCCTCCAAACAGAGGTTTTGACTCACAGATCCACAGTTACATGCATTGTCTTGGAATGGACTTGTCATTAGCCTGACCTGTGCAGCTGTGGCAGAGGTTCATTCTTTCAGCTGAGAGGGGTTCTATTCCTGAGAACTGGTGGGTAGAGGCAGGATCCTTCATCCTGTAGATCCTGACGTGATCTTGATTGTGATTTGTTGGGGTCATGAAATCCGGGTCCCTGATACCTAGTAACCTCACAGGGATTTGGTAACCTTCCTCTGAGTTGGCATTTTCATAGTTAGCACAGTAACAATTTGATAAATTATAATGAGAAATCAATTCCATTGTGGAATTGAAAAGAAATATACATGGTTTTTAGCTGCAGAGTCTTACAATTTAATAGGGGAAAAGGCAAGAAAAACACATTTCAAAGGCATGAAAATGGAAAACAGACACTTAAAAATTCTATCCAGCTTTTGGTACTCTGCACTTTGGTCCTGGCTGAGCCAGGTGGTCACTCAAGTCAGTGGGTCTGGGCACCTGGAACATCAACTGGGGACCATCTTCATTTGGTCCTGTGATGATGTTAGGCTCCACAGACAGTCCCAGTTTTCTTTTTTTAAAATAAAAATCTTTTAATGTTTATTTTTGAGAGAGAGACAGAGTCTGAGTAGGGGAGGGGCAGAGAGAGAGGGAGACACAGAATCTGAAGCAGGCTCCAGGCTCTGAGCTGTCAGCACAGAACCTGAGGTGAGGCTCGAACTCTCAAACCATGAGATGGTGACCTGAGCCAAAGCCAGATGCTTAACTGAATGAGCAACTCAGGCGCCCCCCAGGCAGTCCCAGTTCTGAGGAAGCCAAAGGCATCACAGCACAATAATGGGTCCAAGCTGGTATTGTGTTGCAGAAATCCCTTGATTGATTTTACTGGCATTTAAAGGCATATCCAAGAGTAGATATAGGTGAGAAAGATATGTGGGCATCAGCAGGCATGGTGGGTGGTGATACTGACCATGTTTGGTTTGGATTATCTCATAACCAGATCTTGGGATAGTGGTCCTGATCCAAGTGGGAGACATCTGCAAGGTTAGATCAAATGTCCATGGATGTAAAGGCTCAAAGCATGGGGCCCAGGATTCCAGGTAAGGAGTTAAGAAATAGAATTTGGGTCGATAGGTGGAAAGAATCTTCCACGGTTTCACAGAATGGTGAACTTTAGTAGGGTTTTGGAAGAAAGAAGGAATATCTTTATCAAGAAGATGGACACATGTGAAGCAAAGGAAAATGACGAGTGATTCTTATCCTGCTGAGTGAGAAGACTGGTCCACGTGCGGCTCTGTCTTGGGGAAATCTGAGACATCAGCCCTGGTGCCTCAGGGATGACCTGGAAGTCAATGGATCAGGGTGACATTGTCATGCTAGTAATGGGACATTTTACTTCTCATTTCAAAACCACTGTCGGGGATTATTTATTCATCTTCCTTGGCAGTCGGCAAGAGTTGGCAACCCCCTTGGCATGGCATAGTCATAAGGGAGTCTTGGAAATCTGTTGCATTTTAAAAATTGCATTTGAAATTCTGAGATATTTTAATCAGTTTAGGATCAATCTACCTCCCAAAAAGAGGATGCAAATTTGAAAACCATGCCATTGTAGCTCTTTAATAGCTAATTATGCTATAGGCAAGGAAATGGTTAGGCAGTGACTGTTAGAATGAATAATGACATGAGATGAAATACAAAACAAATCCATACCAGTTTTATTGGATTGGAAGTAAGAGACAGAGACAGGATGAAAATTTACCCAAATCTGATTAGGGAAATAAACCCTCAGACAGAGGAACGATGGATGGTGTGAGCTGATTAACTTGAGCCCCATTGGGAGGGAAATACCCTTAGACAATGCACCACTGAATTTCAGAGCTGGAGAGGGCTCAGACATTAAATCCAGATATGCTCATTTTTACAAATGAGAAAAATGAGGCTCAAAGGAATAAACAACTTGACAAAGGTCCTCCCAGCTAATAAGGGATAGGGTTAGAACTTGAATCCACATCTTCTGACCATTAAAAGGTTTTGAGGCAATTTGATGAATCACAGTGCTTAGCCCATGGATAGGCCTGACTGTCAGAAGTCCTCAATAAATATCTGTCAGGCTATGAGTCAGTTCTCCTTGCCATCTAAATCCCTTTGTCACTTGTCAAACAGTTGGGTTACCAGTAGGAGAGCAGCTAATACCGTGTACCATCCTGTGCCCTTTATTCTTTTCAGGTGTGGCAGGCCCCTGAGCTGAGTGTTGGTTCCCTTGGTTCTCAGAGAAAGCTCTCCATCTTGAAGCTGACTCATTTGACTTGGTTCCATGTGCATCTGCCTTGAAGAGCCCCCAGTGGGCTTGAGCTGTTGTCAGCTCAGAGAGCAAATGTAGAAAACCGAGCCACTCCTGTTCCTTCTCATTCTCACCTGGGCCCAGGGTGCTTCTCAGCAGTGCTCAGAGCTGCCACTTCCTCCACGCTACAGCCAGGGAGCCTTCAGTTATGTTTGCCTTTCTGCGTCCTTTATTTTGTATGTGGAATCAGTGTTAAATTCAGATTCTTCTTAATCTATGCATCCCAATTACCCCTTCTTGTATTTCTTCGGCCACTGCTTTAGATCGGGAACGAATTGTTTCCTAAGCAACATCTCTCACCATGGACAAAATAATTTTCTCTGCCATTGATCTGGCTATAGCATCTTTTTCATTAGGATTGAATGTGGCTTTCCACTCCCTTTTAGATCAAGTGTAAGATTTTATCACACCCCTTTTCTTTTCTTGTCAACTTTTATTTTGAATTTCAATATCTTTCAGTCTTGGAATGAAATATGAATCTATGGAAATGCTTGGGACTCAACAGGGAGTAAAATGTGGGCATGTTAATATCAAAGCAGGCTCAACCCACAGTGGCTGGTAAATTTCTTTTCTAGTCCAGGAGCCTGAAATATAATTATGTATTTTTTGTCATTTCTTAAAAGGGACCTCTAGAAAGTGAAAAGCAGTTAGCTTTCTATTTATGGCACCTTATCATCTTTGTTTTGATAAAAAATGCCTTATTTTAAAAAGATTTAAAGTAGCACTTTACTTTCCATGCATCTGTTTTGTGCGTGTGTGTGTGCGTGTGTGTGTGTGTGTGTGTGTGTGGCTGAAGATGCTTTTGGATTTCTGGAAGCTTTTTAGTCTCTAGACATGTACATTGGAATGCAAAATGCCTAAGCCTTTCCCAAGATGACACTTCTTTAATTATAATGGTCAAAACAAAAATTCTGAGGTTTTGGTTTCTGGTTGAAGATGAAGGAGTGGGTGAAGAAGTGTTGGAAGCTGGCCACGTAGCAGGCGGGCGGCAATTAGAGGTGAGGACGCCCAGCACACTTGATATACTCAGGGGAGGTTTGTGATGACACATAGCCCTGGCCCAAATTTTGCTTTTCCCTTTAATGTATCCCAAATGCTATTTCATTAAGTAATTCTGACAGTATTTATTAAGGATCAACTGGATTCTGTATCAGGTGCTAGGGATTGAAAATGGAATAATATCCTACTTTACATTGTAAACACAGATCAATTTCAGATGGATTGCAGATTTTATTGTGAAAGATAATGCAGTTTTTAGGGTAGAGGTAAATATTTTGTGATCTTAGAGTAGGCAAAGTTATTTTAAGTTTATTTATTTTGAGAGAGAGAGAGAGTGCAAGAGGGGGAGTGGCAGAGAGAGAGAGAGAGAGAGAGAGAGAGAATCCCAAGCAGGTTCCATGCTGTCAGCACAGAGTCCGAAGTGGGACTCAAACCCACAAACTGTGAGATCATGACCTGAGCTAAAATCAAGAGTCCGATGCTTAACTGACTGAGCCACCCAAGCACCCCAAGGAGTTTTTAAAGAACAGGACGCAAAAAAGGAAAAAGAATAGACAAAGGGATAAAACAAAACCACTATATTAAAAAAATTCTGTTCACCAAAAGACACCATGAAGAGAGTGAAAATGTAGGTGAAAAAGATATTTGCCACACATATATTCCCCTAAGGACTCATATTCAGAATTTATAAAGAACTCTTATAAACCAGTAAGAAAAAAAAGAAATGCAATAGAAAAATCCACAAAGTGCTTGAATAGGGAATTCACAGAAGAGGATATCGAAAAGGTTCAATAAATGTGGGAAAATTTGCTCAATGTCATTAGTCATCAGGGAAAAGCCAGTTGAAGCCACAATGAAATACTAATGCATATACACCAAAATGGCTAAAAATGAAACAGACAAAAATATTTAAAAGTGGTGAAGATGTAGAGCAGTTAGCACGCTTACATGCTGTTTCTGGGAGTGTAATTTGGAAACCGTTTTGGAAAACTGCTTAGTACTATCAACTGACAAAACTTTTAACTCTGATCCAGAAATTTCAGTCCTAGGTAGACTGAACACACACACCCAGCAGATAAGTCATTGTAAGGGCTGAATGAGGGGTAACTAGGAAGAAAGGCAATGCATACGGAAGGTGCAGGCTATTCTTTTGAAGGACTTGGCCGGTCAGGTGGGAGAGATGGGATAGCAAGAAGGCAACTCTAGGTTAAGGGAAGGCTTTTGTAAGAGAGATGTGATCAAGAAATAGGGGTTAAAAACATAGGAGAGATGAGAATTAATTTGTGAATTCAGTCTCAGAAGAGATCTTGCTTAGACATGGGCATCTTGGCCTTTGTTTTCCCACAATGACGAGGTCTGGTATGGCCTTGATCATGGGTGACCGTAATCAAGGGCTCTTCTCTTGGACACCAAGACCAGAAGGATGATGGCAGCTGCAGGACAGGAGAGGAAGACCAGGAGAAGGATGCTAATGTTTCCAGTGGAATTAAGGCTAGTGAACAGGTGGCCAGGGAGGAGGGTACAAGAGAGGCTCAATGGTAATAGAACGGGGAAGCATGGATTCCAGAGGAGGGGGTATTTTTACACATGGGTAAAAGAGGAAAGTCTTGAAAAGGTGTAAGGAGAAGGAAGACAGCAGAATCTAATGCTTATCATGTGCATGAAGAGTTTCAGAAAAAAGAACAGGCTGCACTTTAGAGGGTTCTCCAAAGTGATCCCATAATCATGCCAGCACCTTGCATAAGAGGAAGGCATTTGGCTTCTAAGAATAGGTTTCTCAGTGCAGTTCACAGAGCAGCGGGCAAGAAAAACAGTCAAACAAAGAAGGGTCACACTAAGCTGTAGGCTCCTTGAAGGCAGACACTGGGCTTTATCTGCCTCTGTCCATTGCAGCACTTGGGGTGTCTGTGTAGTGCACCTTCCCATATGAATGTCGTGTGTGTGCGTGTATGTGTACATATGTGTATATGTATATACACACATGTGAGTGGGCATATATATGTCTGTATATGTATATAGGATTATATACACATATATAATCTCATTTGGATTTCTTTTTTTTTAAGTTTACTTATTTATTTTGAGAGAGAGAGAGTGAGCATAAGTAGGGGAGGGACAGACAGACAGAGGGAGAGAGAATCCCAAGCAGGCTCCACGCTGTCAGCGTGGAGCCTGATGTAGGGCTCGGACTCACAAACTGTGAGATCATGACCTGAGCTGAAGTCAGATGCTTAACCAACTGAGCCACCCAGGCACCCCTCATGTGAATTTCTAAACATTACATAAATTGTCTAAGTATTGGACCCCCTTTTAGAGGTACAGAACCTGAGGCTTACCTAGGTTAAATATCTTGTATGAGTTTGGAGGGAGTGGGAGGGCTAAGATTTGAACCTGGATCTTCTGACTCGTCCAGGGTAAAAGTGCTAAAAAAAAAGGTTGTATGCGTAAATTCAGAAAGAATACATTGCTTTATGGGTTATTTTTATGTGAGATGGTACCTTGATACTTTTTTTTATAGCATACACTGCAATATATTTTATAGTGGCTTTAAAGTGAAGAAAAAAACCACAACAAAAAAACAAAACCCATAAGCTCATATTTTTTTTTCTCTTCTTGGTATCTCTGTGGATATTTGCACTTGACTATGAGGAAGTGAAAGAAATCCGTTTTCGCCTGACCTACCATAAATTTACTGACCTAAGTCTGCTATCAACCGATACGAACACTTAAACCCTACTACAATCATTATAAATTAATAGAGCCACCTTGCCACTTTCCCACATACAATAGTGGTTCAATTTGAATTAATCATTGTGATATTAATAAAAAGAAAAGTTCTGCAAGGTGCCTTCTTTTGAGCACATCCTATATAAATGGCTTCGATTTTCAGGGAAATGGAATCTCTTACTCGGAGAACTCCAGAGTACATTGCCGTTCAGTCGTGAATATTTTGTGGAGCGGTTCACAAGCTCATAGAGCAGGGATGCTGGCAACCGCGTTCACTCAGATTCCGATTCCATCCTTCCCTGCATCTACTGGAGATTTTTTATTGCCACTTAGAAACCCTGACATTCTGCAAATTGTATGGTGAACCCTTAATGATTTCTGAAACAAGAATGAGGTAATCTTCACAGCCATTTAAAATATTGCAGAGGTCAAGGGGCATTTATGGTTTCCTTAATCACAGGCTGAATGGACTTTTTCAGTTAATCATTTAAGCAACAAATTGCATATATTATATATATTATCACATAGGAATCTGGTTTTTGTGTTCCTTCTAGGTGCTTTGGGTATCTGTCAGGAAGGCAGGAAAGTCAGACCAGATGGCATGGATTATTGTTGGAAGCAGATCATTGATTCATGCGTGCCTTTCTCCTTTTTCCCTTCCTCCACTCTGTCTTCAGTTCTATCAGCAAAACCCGTAATTGGCTATCTGGAAAAAAAGGGAAATTGACTCTCTTGGAATGGCTGCCTGGGTAGATGAAAAGGTGCTCCTCCTCCTTCAAATGACCATATGTGTGCTTTGTTCTAGGCTCAGACTGAACATATTAGCTTTTGTACGTGCTATGATGGAGGTGCAGATAAGAAGAGGATTTGAATGTACTTTTGTGGGTTAGAATTTCTGTGTTAAGCCTCTCTCGGTCTTGGACAGATAGGAGTATGTTTTTTTTTTCCTCTTGGAAACATCTTTATGAATAGGCGGTATCTGCTAATCAGGTCATTTTCATCTTTGTAAAAATTTTGAAGGCAGAAGTAAGGGACATACCTGTGTGGCATCTGGCCCAGTGGTCTACACAATAAGGTGCTTTTGGATAATAATAACAATGGTGTGAATGAAAACAATACTAGCTCACACTTTCTGAGCACTGACATGACTGTGAGAGGGCATGGGGTTTTCAGATTATTATCAAGGCACGGAAATGACATTGCTCTAGCAGGTGGGATTCCATGTCCCCTGCACCCATTTACAGTTCATTTCGCAGCTTTAGGAGTTGCTTTCAGAGTCCTATTTTTAAACACTCTAAACCCTTTTACTCAAAAAACTTGCAAAAACTGGTCATAAGGGAAAGGTTGTAGAAGGCTCAGCGGAATCCGGAACTGGGGGGTGGGGGGGGGGGTGGGAGCTTGCCAGCAGGTGTAACCATCACTGCCTGAGGGTGCTGTATGCTAAGGCTGCCTGGCTTGAGCCAGGAGGGAGGGGTGTGGTGGAGGGCTTCTTAACTGTGCTCAACATTTGCTCACTACTTGCGCTGGTTTAACCTCAATAGGCAAGTGAAATGGAAATTTCAAAGAAAACAGCCAAGGTTTCAAATCCCCAGTTCCTTGGGGTCTGAATATAATTTGGATAATTGAGACGGGGTGAGGGTAGGGGGGCGGTACTTAAAAAAATACCTAAGCAATTGCCTCCTGTGCCTTCTCCGTGTGGCTTTCTTAATAGAAAGCTGATTTGTGAGAGTTTCTTTCAGGACCCTTGCTATTTTGGTCCTCCTCTGCCGCCCCCAGACTAATGTTCTTTTTGAACTGTGAACCATCTGTGTGTGTAGGAGCTCCTGTGCCACCATGAGATGGTGGTGGCAAACCAGACTTCCTCTCCCCTCAACCAGAAGACACTTCATAGCTGAACAGCTCTGCAGGGTCACATGTTATTTTCCTCCCTGGTTGGTTCTCTTTGCTATAAAGAGGGCATGAAGGCAACAATTATGGATTACAGCTGCTCATTGTGGCCATTCTTAGTAGAATCAACCAACTCCCCATCTTAGAATGAGTTTATCTCCCTGGAGAGAATCGGCCCATGTTGGGGAAGCCATATGTGTGTGTTTTTGTTTTTTTTTGAATTGTCAAGGTCCCAGCCACTCATTCACATGTGTCTGATCTGAAAGCAGGCCTCTCTGAGTAGGTGGTGGCTGCTCGGAGAGATATTTGCATTTCTGACCTGCTGCATGCCTTTGCTGAATGAAATTCATATAATTACTACACACCATGACTTCCTCTGGAGTTGTATCCGTTCTGGTTGGCTTTTTTTCTTCCTCCACTTCATCAGCATCCAATTAATTAACGGTTGCCATAGCGACTGTTGCCATGACAGCATAAAATTCTCCCAAAGGGCTTCTCATTCATATTCTAATGAAATACAGGCACATAGCTGGGTGGCTGGAAAAAGTGGTAAGGAGAATCCAAGAAGAATGGAAGAGGAAATAGGAAAAGTCTGCTTTGTCTCAAAGTCCTGCCTTCTTTGGCTTTAGCCTCAGACTGCCTTACCTTAGGAAGAGTATCTTTATTTTTCTTTATACTTTTCCCTAATTTCTATTTTTTCCCTAATTTTTCCCCCCTTTTTAATGCCTGCCTGCGCCCGGGGCCAGAATAATATAACTATTATTGGGTAAAATGGGCTTTTCCTGCCTTAGGGCCTTGTTCTTCATTCATTTTTTTTTTCTGATTCATAAAGTGAGGGGCACATTGTTTTTCTTCCATTGTGTCGTCTGACAGGTCTGCTGGTGGGATTTCTAATGGATTCTTCATAGGTCAAGTAAAGGAAGTGGGGCTTTGTCACTTACACTTCCACCTCTCAAAAGAAGTTATCTGCCACCTGCCCACATATAATTTCCCAGAAAGCAGTAGTTCTAACAAGATTTCTTCACTGCCCTTGCAAATCTGTCCACTGATGACACACCTCTGTTTGGTATCTAACTGTACTCATTCACTCTTTAAAAAATATATATATATTTTAATGTTTATTTATTTTTGAGACAGAGAGAGACAGGGCATGAACGGGGGAGGGTCAGAGAGAGGGAGACACAGAATCTGAAACAGGCTCCAGGCTCTGAGCTGTCAGCACAGAGCCCGATGCGGGGCTCGAACTCACGGACCGTGAGATCATGACCTGAGCCGAAGTCGGCCGCTCAACCGACTGAGCCACCCAGGCGCCCCTAAAAATATTTTTTTTAATGGTCCTTTTTCTTCAGAGATAGAGAGTGAGCAAGCATGAGTGGGGGAGGGGCAGAGTGAGAGAGGGAGACACAGAATCTGAAGCAGGCTCCAGGCTCTGAGCTGTGAGAGCCCGACGCAGGGCTTGAACTCATGAGCTGTGAGACCATGACCTGAGCCGAAACTGGATGCTTAACAGACTGAGCCACCCAGGTGCCCCTCATTCACTCTTTTAGTTCCTTAGAAAGGTGTGAACATCTCCAGGGCCCCCACGACCTTTGCTCACCAGCTCCTAACAGGGATGTGTTAGCCTGAGGTCCTCAGCACCTGTGCTGTAATTCAGGTCCCCTCATCTTGCTTGCCTTCCTGCCTCTAGGCTCTGCCCCCTCCAAGACATTTCTCCACCCAGCTGTCTCTTTAGAAATCACAGTCTTTTTTTTTAAATATATGAAATTTATTGTCAAATTGCTTTCTCCACCCAGCTGTCTCTTTAGAAATCACAGTCTTTTTTTTTAAATATATGAAATTTATTGTCAAATTGCTTTCCATACAACACCCAGTGTTCATCCCAAAAGATGCCCTCTTCAGTGCCCATCACCTACCCTTCCCTCCCTCCCACCCCCCCATCAACCCTGTTTGTTCTCAGTTTTTAAGAGTCTCTTATGCTTTGGCTCTCTCCCACTCTAACCTCATTTTTTTAGAAATCACAGTCTTTAACATATCTGTCAACTGTCTCCAGCCCTTCAAGGGGCCACACCGGCTACAGCAAGGGTTCTCAAACTTCAGTGTGCATGAGGGTCACCTGTGAACTATGCAGATCCCTGGGTGCCCCACCTAGACGTGATGATCCAGCTTGAGTCCAGAGTACAAAAGCCCAGGGTAGAGCCAAGGAGCTGCTTTTCTAACAAACATTCTAGGTTATTCCAGTGTAGACAATCAGCCTAAAGAAACATCAGCCTCAAGGTGAAGCCCAAATTCTTAGCATGGCATTCAAAGCCCACGGCAATTTGATAGCAGTCTATTTCTGCCTTTTTAACTTCTCTTCTAGTAACGATTCTTCCTCAGTTCTTCCACCCCCATGTACCTGGGGTTCTAACCGTAACAAATTCTTCATTTTCTCCTCATGCATGCCAAAGCCTTTGCTCAAACTGCCTTTGTCTGAAGTGCCCTTGCTCTCAAAGAGGACCGGAATATGCCACCCTAAAATATGCCACTTTAGCATAAAGATTATTTTGAGCTGAAGGTAGTGAAGAAACAGCAGATACAGAAGGAATTCTCTGCCCTCCCCCTCTCTGCCTAAAAGCAGAGCAGAAATTTCCCTTTGTGAATATGTCCCCTTCGTCCTCTCTCCCATATCAGGAGGAGAATGACTTTTAGTCACCAGAGAGGACTAGACTCATATCACTGGAGATCAGATTTAGTAATATTTCATTTAAATTTAATTTTTAAGGTTTAATTTAAGATTGTAGGAAGATTTAGTAAGGTTTGTTATGCAGACTTGAGTCTTACAAACATTGTTAAATGACTCTTATATTCCATTAGATTTTCTCATATATTTACCTTCCCATAATTTACTGCTCTTACAAACTCAATCCCCCTTTTTCTTGTCTTGTCATTTCTCCACAATTTATTGTCCTTTGTTAAAGTGGTATATAGGCTCACAGGCCTAACCACTTCTCGGGGCCTCATTTCTTTTCTGTGAGGCTCCCCCCATGTGCATAGGAAATATACCCTTTTCTTATTAATCAGTCTTTTGTTAGTTTAATTCATATGCCCCAGCTACTGAAAACAAGATGGTGAAGGAAAGTTTTTCCTCTCCTACACTCTCTGTGATCTGGTCAGACTTCTTAGTTCAATGTCACCTCCTTGAAGCTTCTTGGTCTCTTCCAGATAGAATCACCCTTTCTATGTGTCCCATAGCACTTTATTAGGCCTATGCTTGTATTTACCACATTTTAATTTGCTCTTTAAGAATTGTATTCTTTGCTCCTTGAAGTTTCCTGCTGATAAAAGAAAACAAATAATTACTTGGCATCTATAAGTACTATTTGTGATGCAAGTTAACTATTCTCACCATAAAATGGTTTTTTAAATCAAAACCAGCACCACCACCAACAGAGTTACCTGAATTGGGTCTTCATTACAGGAAGCATGCCAAGGAATATACATACATGTTATCACTTACTATTCACCTCAAGCTTACAAAAGTACACTTAGGATTCCCTTGTTTTGGGGGTGCTTGGGTGACTCAGTCGGTTGAGTGTCTGACTCTTGACTTTGGCTCAGGTCATGATCCCAAGGTCTTTGGATCTAGCCCTGCACTGGGCTCTGTGCTTGAATGTGGAGACTCCTGGGATTTTCCCCCCCTCTCTCTCTCTCTCTCTCTCTCTCTCTTTCTCTCTCTCTCTCTCTCTCTCTCCCTCTCTCCCCATCTCCCCATCTCCCCGATCCTCTAAAGTAATAAAAAAAAGAGGTTCCCTTGTTTTAACAGTAAGGAAAGGCCAATGACCTAGGCAAAGTCGATAGCTAGTAAATGGCACAGTTGGAATTTATCCAAATTAGTCTGACTCTGGCTTACCTGGGTTGTTGATTTTAAGGTGGAGAAACTTGGCTGAGGGTACCCAGCTGCAGAGCAGGAGAGCCAGGCCATTGTGATTCCAAAGCTTGGTGACAGATACCCTCCACACTTTGAACCCCTGCTTCTCCTGTAGTTCTTGACATGGCTCATTGAGTTGAAGTGAGCCTGTTGGGTACTAACCTGATTCTTATTTTAAGGCTCAGAGAAGTGACTTATCCAGGGTAGTGTAGTCAGAAAGTGGCTGAGCAGAAACTAACGCAGTTGTTCACACACTAGAATGAAATTTCTGCCACATCACAGCTGCCTCCTCAGTACAGTGGGTGCTTGGGATAACTTGGGATGCTCATCACCACTTACAGTAAGTATTCTTTCAAGGGAAAAACAGATCCTGGGGTTTATTTATTTTTTTAAGACCATTACAGTGAACATGTAGAACCTGGGCTAAGTGGGGTCTGTGCAATAGACATGCATCTCATGGAGCTGCCATATTGTTATACCCATTGTTGGCAGCCTTTGAATTCAGATCCAAGCAGACATCTGCAAGGTAGTTACGGTCTTCGGAATTAGGAGATCTCAGTCAAATGTTTGCTACTTAGTCCAAAAAGGACCATTTGGAAGAGGATTCAGCAGCACCCAGCAGCTGATGAAGGAAGGAGATATTTCTCAACTAATTTCCACAAATGGTTTCTACAACCTCACCTTCAAATCCCTTGCCAAACACAGTCTGCCTGCAGAGGAACTGAAACAGAAATGCTATTAACCCCATATGTTCTGTTTAGAAGAGCATCTGGGTGACAGCATCTGTCTACCAAGCATCGAAAGTCAGCAGAGCCTCACTTTTCATTGGTTCCCAATCTTACTTTTGTCTCCTGCCCCATGGCAATGCTCCTACCCCATCCTGGGATAGCTGTTCCTCCATGGCTGGAGCTTTGTTCTGCCTGGGCTTCTGGGGGATGGGCCGCTGTTGGCTCTCTTCCAAGGTAAAGCCTGCATTGAGAGGTCACTGGGTGCTGAGGAGAGGGCCCTGTGCAGGTGATGGAGGTTTATTGATTTCCACCTTGCCCAGCTGTATCACTCCCATGCACCTGCTGCTGGCGGCCAGTGTGATAGCATACCCTGCTCAGGCGCAAGGGGAGGATGTTGTGAACAATTCATCTCCTGGATGATTCATCAGGCCTCTGCTTCCCGATCCATTCCTGCCTTCCCCCCGCCCCCACCCTACATGTTATTAGCAGGAATAGCAAGGCATCCGATTTTGAAGAGGTGGAGGCCAGAGGGCGAAATTATTAACCTCCACGTCAACTCTAATTAATGCAGCAAGCCACCTGGATATTTAGTGACTGGAAATGAAATCAATTTGAGTTTTGAAATTTAATTTACATACAGCTGGTATGATAAATCAGTGACCCATTGCTAGGTAACTCACTTCTCTGTAGTTAGGGGAAGAATTTCTGTCCTCATTGTTATCTGGGTATTTTGCAAATTCAGAAATTAATCTAGAGCTGTCAGCCTCCCAGGAAAGGGCATGCTGGTGTAATGGCTTTGAAAAATTTAACTCACTGCGGCTTGGATATGACGAGGAAATGTAATTTCTATATTTTGTTTATAGCTGTTTTAGTTTAATTCATGATTCCCCCTTTCCCCACCCAACAGTGGAAAAAAATAACTAAATGTCTAATTTGGTTTGAGTGAATGTCTGATTTGAGCATTTAAACAGAGCCTTCAAGGAATGCTCAGTCTTTCGAGGAAAAAATGCTTTGAATCTCAGATTGCCTCCATTCTCCTACTGCTTGTCTCCCTAAAATGGCATCTGGTGTTCAGGAGGCATCCGGTGTGTGGGGGAAGGGCCGGTAGCTCTCATGGCCTCACCAGGGAGGGGAGGAGCTGGAGGCCTTGCATATGGGGGCTGTGGTGTCAGGTCGCTGCGTCTTTGTACTGGTTCCTGCCTGCTTTGGGCATCCTGTGTCTAGTGTGGCTTGTGTAGCCTGGGCCTGGTCAGGGGCTTGTACTCTGGCTGACCTCTGACCCCCTGGTGGGCTGCAGTCAGCAGACACGGGTCCCTGACAGGCCCCTGGCAATCATATATGTCGGTGCCAGGCTGGAAGGGAGGTGGCTTGGAAAAGTGAAATCTGAGGGCTCTCCTTGTTCCCTCCTTGTTTCGAAGCCATGTGTTTGCCGCATGACCCTAGGTTGGTGCAGGCAGTGTGGGAGTTGTTCTCTCCCCAGAGGTCAGGCACCAGGTCTCCTTCTCTGTTAGGTTCACTTATTCAATGCCAAAGCTCAAAGAGGGGAGCGGGGGATGCAGGTCTAACAGCTTCGCTCTCCCCATGTCCTGTTCCAACAGCCTCCGGGCTGGAAAAGGGATGGATTTCTCCCTTCCGCTCCTGTGTGAGGTCTTCTCCTTCTGATGGCCTTCTCCCCCCCACCCCCCCCCGGGGGAGATGCATACACTCTAAGTGACAGTCGGATTTCTGTGTGTTAGTGTCATCCAGGCTTGGTCCTTGATGATTTAAAGTGGGGGGAGGGGTGCAAAGTGGTTAAGGGGATAGGGGCAGAATTGGGAAAATCTGCTTTTAAAGACAAAAGCCTGGCCCTAAAGCTAATATTTTGCTGTTTAACCTGGCTTCCAAATGCCATAAACTGACAGTTACTTTTTGCCATTCTTTTTGTATTCTTTCTGTAAAAATTCTGCTTTTTTAGGCAGATGAGAGTCTCTGGGTGCCTTTGGTAATTCTAGGGTGATGGCAACATATCCAGAAATCCAGAAGGAAAAAACTGCATGATTTTAAAGAAAATTTCACTTTCATTTCAACAGTACTGTGTGAGGTTTTTCAGATGTTCTCATCTGACTGTAGTTCACAGAATGGGGACCCTTTGTAAATGGCATTTAAGAACCATCCATATTGTATGGAAACCAATTTGACAATAAACTTCATATATTGAAAAAAAAAAGAACCATCCATAACTTGTACATGTCAGCGTGTGCATACCTGTGTGTGTGCGTGTGTGCATGTGTGCGTGTGTGTGCATGTGTGTGTGTGTGTGTGAGAGAGAGAGAGAGAAGGAGGGAGGGAGAGGGAGGAAGGGAGAGGGAGGGAGAGGGAGAAGACAGGTGGGCAGTGATGGGCTGAGTAGTGTGGGAAAGGACATTAAAGGTGAAAAATCCAGGATTAAATTTACAGACAGAACACAAAAATTAAAAATAGTGAGTGAGATTAATACAGCCCCAGATTGATAGTGGAGTTCCGAGGGAACACAGGACCAAGAGGTAATCAGAGTTAGACATTTTTCACTGGAGAAAGACTTCTTAAAAGAGGTCAGGTTGGGTTCAGACTTGAAGGCAAGGTCTGTTCCGTGTGTAGCCAACTCTGATTCTGTGGCAAGAGGGAGTCTGATCTAGCTTTTGACCAGTGGTGGAATGTGATGACAAAATGATTGACATGGGTTCTTCCAGCCACTGTAGGGGGTAAAAATTGGAGCCCAGGGGAGCAGTGACATAGGCATGAAATGCTGTAGGCATAGTGTAATGGGCTGAATGGCAGCTCCCCAAAAGGGATATGTAGGTCTTAATCCCTGCAACCTGTGAATGTTTCCTTTACTGGAAAAATAGGATTTTATAGATGGGATTAAGTTAAGGATCATGAGATGGAGAGATTACCCTAGATCATCTGCGTGGACCCTAAATGCAGTCACAAATACTCCCCTAAGAGAGAGGCAGAGGAGACAGGGTGGCACAGAGAGATTGGAGAGATTAGCACAAGCCAAGGCATGCATGGAGCCACCAGAGCCTGGGAGAAGCAAGGAGGCTTTTTCTGAGGGAGACTCTGGAGGAAGCGTGGCACTGCTGACATCTTGACTTTGGACTTTGAGCTTCTAGAACCATGAGGGAATAAATTTCTGTTGTTTTAAGCCACCTAATTTGTGGTAACTTGTTCCAGTAGCCAAGAGAAACTAATACATATGGATTAGAGGGGAAATAGAAAAGAAAGTGAGGGCTTATGCGATATTGGCCCTTTCCTCCGATACTTCCTCATGGACGGTCTGTGAAAGGGAGGACAGTAACCAAATGACTGCAAAATTGTGAGCCATGAGGCTGAGGTTTTCATGAAGGTGTGTATTTGTGACAGGGAATGTGCTATGCTTCCTATATCTCATTTCATCTTCCTGTGTGTTATGTAGTTTTGTCCCCTATTAAAAATTTAAAATTATGTTTATATATTTATTTTTTTGAAAGAGAGAGAGGGCAAGCCAGGGTGTGTGGGGGGAGCAGAGAGAGAGGGAGGGAGAGAGAGAATCCCAAACAGGTTCCACAATGTCAGCGCAGAGCCTGATGTGGGGCTTGAACTCATGAACCATGAGATTATGACCTGAGCCAAAAACCACAAGTCAGATGCTTAACCGACTGAGCCTCCCAGGCACCCCTGTTACCAATTTTAAAAGTAAGTGAAGTTTTATTTACCTCATAGTCACAGACACACACAAAGAGGAAATAGTCATAAGAGCTAAGAGGCTTATGATGAGAAAACCCTCAGACCCTACCCTACCCTTCCAACCTCCAGTCCCACGTCACAGTCACTTTCTCAGGCTTTTGTTTGTTTTTTGGTATTTATCTTCACCTATTACTGTTTTTTGATTTATTAGTTTTAGACAATATCTACTGATTTTCTCTTTTGATGCTTAGGGATTTCCTTCTCTTCTAACCTCTCCTCTCTCTGTGTCCCATCTGACAGGGACTTCCAGTCTGGTTGAGGTGACAGGATGTCATCTTGGAGGTTGGGATCAAGTCCCCACAAT
Source organism: Panthera tigris (assembly GCF_018350195.1). Taxonomy (NCBI): domain Eukaryota; kingdom Metazoa; phylum Chordata; class Mammalia; order Carnivora; family Felidae; genus Panthera; species Panthera tigris. Next base: position 27,620,748 of record NC_056663.1, on the reverse strand, counting down.
GTAGTGGTAACTCTGAAAGGAAGTGACTGAAAACTGGACTGCAGATTCTAAAACCCATCAAAGGGCCAGAAAGTTGAATGTGGGCATGGTGTGGGCATTTTGTGAAGAGTTTTCTTCTGAGAAAGTTGTGCTGATTCCCTGCCAGGGATGTCCACTCTCATCTGGAGCCTGTGAGGGGATGTCCCTCAGGATTATAGTGAGGGCCATGAGGGCCTGTGTATGTGACTTTCCGGGGACACCTGGAGGCTAAGAAATGGGCCCACTGCTTTGGTGGGAGAGACTTGCTTCTGGTTGAGATGGGTGTGCACTCCAGAGTTGGACAGGACAGAAGGCTACCGTTCCTGGAGGGCGCGATGGCAAGCCAGGGGCCGCTGAAGGAATGACTGCCTTCCCAGATCATGGGAGCTGTGCTCTAGCCAGCAGGGAAGTCTACTAAGAGCCAGTGAAAGTGCCCTGGAGAGCAAAGAGGAGCCATCTCTGGGCACCTGTATGGCTCAGTAAGTTGAGTGTCCGACTCATGATTTTGGCCCAGGGTCGTGGGATTGAGCCCTGCGTTGGGCTCTGCACTGAGCGTGGAGCCTGATAAAGAGTCTCTCTCTCACTCTCTCTTTCTCCCTCCCTCCCTCTGCCCACCCCTCTCTAAAATTTAAAAAAAAAAAAAGAGGAACCATCTCAAAACCATTCTTTCAGGTATGAACCTTCTGGTATCCCTTCCCCCTTCCTCCCTCCCAACTGCAAGGAGGAGGTGAGTGACAGAGGGGAAGCTGATTACACCTCTTTCAACTGGCCCTACCCAAGGAAGAGAGACTACCTACCTCTAAATTAGTTAGGGAGATTTGATTTTTACATAGGGGTGGGCATTCTGATTATGAAATGGAGACTCATCTCGACATAATGACTTTAGGACTGAAGGTAAGTAGGACAACCCTGGGGCTGCTGAGGTTTTCATCCAGGGTTAAGGGAAACTTTCCTCACTGAACTTTTGTAAGTTTTAAAACTTAAAAAAAATTATACGTTTTGAGATAATTGTAGATTCACATGTAGCTGTAAGAAATCATCCCGGAAAAAAAAAATTATCCAGAGAGATTCTTTGTACCTTTTACCCACTTCCTCCCAAGGGTATAACATCTTGCAAAACTATAGTACAGTATCACAGGCAGGATTGTGACATGGACACAGACCATTTGCAACACCACAAAGATTCTTCCTGGTGCCCTTTTCTAAACACCGATCCACAGATAAAAAGCTCTTTCCTTTTACTGCTGAGTACATACTCCATGGTATGGATATACCAGTTTTTTTTTTTTAAAACCATTCACCTGTTGAAGGACATCTGGGCTGTTGCCAGTTTTAGGGCTATTACAAATAATGTAGCTATAAATATTTGTGTCCACGTTTTCATGTGAACCTGTCTGCATTTCTCTGAGATAAGTGCCCAGGAGTGTAATTGCCGGGTCATATGGTCATTACATGTTTAGTTTTTTAAGAAACTGCCAGACTTTTTGCAGAGTGACTGAGCATTTTACATTCCCATCAGCAATGTATGAGTGATCCAGTTTCTCTATGAATATATTGAGAAAAAATTTTTTTAGTGTTTATTTACTTTTTTAGAGAGAGAGAGAGAGAGAGACAGAAAGAGAGAGACATGAGCAAGGGAGGGGCAGAGAGAGTGGGAGACACAGAATCCAGAGCAGGCTCCAGATGTGGAGCTTGAACCCACGGACCCGTGAGATCATGACCTAAGCCAAAGTCAGATGCTTAACCAACTGAGCCACATAGGCGCCCCTCTGTGAATATCTTTTAAAGGGACGGAAGGGAAGATAAAAAGAAAATTGCATTTTGATGGCATCCTGTAGAAGAGGCCACTCTGGCCTCAGGAAATAGCAAATTTGACATGCCCAGCTGGTTCCGTGACCACAGGGTCTGTAGGGCGGGGAGCAGGTCTGACAGGGTTCTAGTGCTGTGCTATGGGAGCTGGTCGGAGAAGTGCCCCCAAACCTGAACCAGCCCCCTTAGTGGGAGGGCTTTGAGATAGCCCTGTTCTCTCTCAGGGATCTTTCACATCCATTGGTCAGGGCCATGGTGGTATCTGGGATTTGAGCTACTTTTCTATTGTGGAAACAAGAATCTCTTTTTTGTTTGAGCCTAGTAGTTACTATTAAAAGCTGCAGTCACACGGCAGGCTGGAAGTGGAGATTCAGAGAAACTGTTGCGTTCCCACTCCCTGAGTGGAGCCAGATGGAGGAGTCAGGTTAGTGTGGAGACGGAAGAGAGGGGCTAGGATCAAAGCCAGGAAGGAGGACATTTCCCAGAGAAAGCCCCATGCAAGCAGGTGTAACCCTTCAATTACTGGGGTGGCAGGGATGCCTTCTAGCCCAGCTCAGCTCATCTTGTAAGGCTCAGCTATGAGTCTGCAAGGCTTATATGTGTAGGCTTGGGACCGAGTGCTTCTGTCCAATCCCAGCTCGATCTCTTGCTAGCTGTGGAAACTTAGCTGAGGTTATTCTAGCCCCTTCAAGGCTCTGGAATCTCATCTATGCAATGGGGGATATAATGGTACCTCCCAGGTTTATTATGAGGACTAAGGGGGCAATATATGTAAAGTCCTTAGAACAGTGGTCTCAAACTTGGTGGCACATTAGAATTACCTGGACATCTTTAAAGAATATTGGTGCCTCAGTCCCATTTCCAGAGATTGGGGTCATTATAATTGACCTATAGTGTGGATTATAATAAAGTCCTTACGAGATGTACTGGGGGGAACTGTGTTCCCTCTCAAAGTCATGACCTTCCTGGACCCTCAGGATGTGATCTGATTTATAAATAGTATCACTGCAGATGTAAATTAGTTGAGATGAGGCTATACTGTCATAGGGTGAGCCCTTCATCCAATTTGACTGATATTCTTGTAAGAAGAGAAAAGACCCAGAGACAGACATGCACAGGGACAAAACAATGTGAAGAGACATAGGGGGTTCTTTCCATGCAACCCCATTCTCTGAGGAAGACCTATTGGAGCACATCAAGGGGAAGCAGTAGATTTGACCACTGGGAGGGGAACACAGCACATTCTGTCTGCCCTGCACAGCACGTTCATGACAGTCTGAGAGAGCATGGGCTCCATGTTGATTTGGGTTATACAAGCTTGGGAAACATTGCATTCCACAGTCCCTCCTTTGAGGGGTCATAGTGCACATCAGCATTTTCAACTCTGGGAAGTCCTGTGGTAAAGAAACTTTTTTTTTTACTTTCCTTATCCCAGAATTTTCCAAACCTATTTGATCACATGAGGCCTCAGCCAAATTTTACGTCACAGGGATTATCCCAGCAGGATTGGTACTCTTGAAACTCACTTAGGAAATTCACATGGAGGTGCCACCATCATAAGTAGGTATGTACTTATCTAGAGGGAAAGCCTAGAGGAAAATGATGCCCTCATTTTGTCACCAGGCAGGACTTGGCAAGGTGTGGGGGGTGGAGTGCAAAGATGTTTACAGTTCAAGGGCACAGGGGTTGGGTCCCACACAGAGGTTGGCTGTGTGCATGGTGGCTGTTCTCTAGAATAAGGATCAGTTTCCCTGCTGTGAAAGGGGCTCCTGGTCAGGTTGCAGGCCAGGATGACAGCACCCAATTAACCTGTCAGCCTTGAAAAGAATGGACAAATGCAAGCTGGGATGGTGAAGCATGGTTTTCAAAGAGTGGCACTGCTTGGTCTTCAGGAGGTTGAGGAAGGACTTAGCTTTGGAAGAGTGGAAGACTGGGTGATGTCAGTGGTCCTTGCCCTTCGTGGAGGGCAGAATGGGAGAAAATGGAGCATAGAGGTCCTGTGAGATGTAAGCACTTCCCCAATAAATGGCACAACCTTGAGGTGGTGGAGTTAGGACTCAGAGCCAGGTCCCATACTCTAAATCCTGTGTTCTTTCCATTGTGGGATGCTGGTAGGGGTGAATCTCAGCTTATAGACTCCAATGTGTAAGGAATGCGACTGTCTTCATCTATAGCTCAACTCTTTCAGATCCCCATTATGACAGAATGGCAGAAATTTAGTTTTAGTCCATTTGAGAATTGTTCTTACCCTTGGGGTTATACCCAGTTCCAGTGCTAGGGCACCATGTAAATGGGTAGAGCATGGCTGTGGTCTGTAGTGTCTTTTGTCTGTGTAGGTGTCTTGTAGGGTATCTTCCTGTCTGGCCCTTGGTCATCTGTTCATGATGATCGTCCCTCTAGCCATTGTTACTTTAGCTTTGGTGGCTCTACTTGTGTTCCAGGTGAGAACATGGGGTCTCTCACAGGCTTTCTCTGCTCTTGTTAGTCTAGATAACTTACATAGTCATTTTCTCTCTGGTATCTTGCAGCCTCTCTAAGACTTACTAAGAGGCAGGGTACAGGGTATTGCTCTCCTTCCCCTCCAGGGCATCAGCTTTTGAAAACTCAAACCAGGAAGGTAATCTTCCTTCTTTGTGTTCCACTCTGTCGTATCCTCTCCCTGGGTAAGTGAAAAGAAGAGCCAAGGGAGGAGGGGGAGGGAGAAAAAAACTATAAGACCTTGGGAACTACTGGACTGCTGGAGGGAAAGAACCCATCACTGAATACTTGAGTGACATTATTCTTCCAGAGCTCTCTGCCATTGCAATAGGCTCCAGAGGAAGGATGTCGAGTCTCCTCTTTCCCTGCTTTTGTAGATGGATAATTTCTGGGGCTCTGGGGCTCTACAGTGTATAAGTGTTGGAGTGGGGCCTGTTGACCTCCAGTTTTTAGTATTAAAAGACTTCCCAAGCTTGGATGACTAACCGTTCTGGTTTGTCTGGGACTGAGTGGTTTCCCAGGATGTGGGACTTTCATTAGTAAAACTGATATAGTCTGAGGCAAACTGGGTCTATGGTCATCACACAAGACACTTTGGTTGTTTTCCTCCAGGACTGAGATTCTGCCTTCTGTGTTTCTCCAATCTGCCATGTTTTCTCTCCGCTGTCCCTTAAATGTGGTGGGGACCATCATTCATGTATTGCATGCTTGTTAAGAATCAGGCACTTAATGTCCTGGATTAGTCTGACTTCCCTCTTCTGATGCCCATAGGATTCACCTTTCAGGGGGAATGTTGTGGTTCTGGAACTTGTCCACTGTGAGCCTTTAAGGACTTCCCTTTATCATTGCTCATTATCACCTGCTTGCTATCAGTATCTCATCTGTTTTTACTCAAATAATTATTAATTTCTGCATCTGTTCACACTCATGCCAAGGGATGGCCTTCCAATTAACCAGTGACTATGAGAAGGAGACAGATTTCTCTATCAGTGGATTAGTTGTCAGCATTGAGAGGCGGCAGGGAGCTCATGAAGTGTGTGTGTGTGTGTGTGTGTGTGTGTGTGTGTGTGCGCGCGCGCGCGTGCGTGTGCGCACGTGTGTGTGTGCACTTGGATGAGTGGGTGAGTGGGTTTGGGAAAGAGAGAAAGGAAGGTGGGAATTCAGTAGAGAAGACCATCTGTCCCTTGTAGCCAATTTTAACTCTTTCCCCCCTTTCTCCAGCCTTTGCATATTTTCCTGGTTGCCTTTGTCTCAAAACAGACTTTCAATATTAGAGATTTCTGACTTACTGAACTGTCAAAAACAACTCCTACCTCCTGTTCCCATTCTTCTTGAAGATACCTACCCAATAAATGGGACAATAGAAGTCCTACAGTTGAAGGAAATCTGGATTCTGTTAACATTTTCACACTAATTTCCCATGCTTCTTTTCTTGCTTTATAGCTTTGAAAAAATCAATTAGCCTCTCTGATCATTAGTTGTTTTGTAATAAAATGACAGTAAAGTCATCTATCTCTAGACATATTGACATAGTTTCACAATATGTTTTTGGTGATGCTGATTGTAGAATCTTTATTATACCATTCCTCTGCCCCAAGACCTAAAACAGAAATTGAGAAAGCCCCACAGCCTATAGAATAAAATTTAAACTACTTAATATGTCAGTCTGTGCCCTATAAAATATGAACTCTGAAAGCCTGAGCTGTTTATCATCTGTTGTCTCAGTTGACCCTCTAGCATATATTAATTTGACTTTAGTTATGTTTTTTAAAGTTTATTTACTTTAAGAGAGGGAGGGAGAGAGGGGTGGGGGAGAGAGAGAGAGAGGATGAGCAGGAGAGGGGTAGAGAGAGAGAAGGAGAGAGAGAGAATCCCAAGCAGGCTTTGTGCTGTTAGCACAGAGCTTGATGTGGGGCTTGAACTCACAAGCTGTGAAATCATGACCTGAATGGAAACCAAGAGTTGGATACTTAACTAACTGAGCCACGTAGGCACCCCTGACTTTAGTTACTTTTAAGGAGTATCTGTCTTATTTTTAAATTTATTTAAAAATTTCTTGACAGATGGACTGCTTCTTACCATTAAAAAAAAAAGTCCCCAATACCCAGCAGCTGTTTGTACCTAGTAATACTCAATAAATGTCAAATTAAATTCAAAGTGTTTTGGGGATACAAAAATACTTTAAAAAGTACAAATAGCTTATAGATTTTAAAAATTTATCCTGAACACATTCCCAATCTTGGGAGGAAATTCAGTATTTCACCAATAAGAATTATGTTAGCTATAGGTTTTTCTTAGATGCCTTTTATCAGAATAAAAGAATTTCTTCTATTCTTGGTTTGCTTAGAGTTTTTATTAGGAATGAATGTTAGATTTTGTCAAATGCTTTTTCTGGACCAATTGAGATGATAATATGATTTTTTCCCTTTATTCTGTTAATGTGGTGAATTAAACAGATTGATTTTCAATTGTTGAACCAGTCCTGCATTTCTGGGATAAATTGTACTTTGTCAATCTCTATTCTCCTTTTTATATATCTCCTAAATGGTATTGGTTTGTAATGTTCTTTTCTTGTAATGTCCTTTTCTAGTTTTGGGATCAGACTTTTGCTGGCTTCATAAAATGAATTGGGAAGGCTAGTTTCAGATTTATAAAAAAGTTGCAAGGCTATAACAGAGAATACCCATACACTCTGCCCAGTTTCCTCTGTTGTTAACAATTTACATTACTATGATACATTTGTCATAACTAATGAATCAATATAGGTACACTATTATTATTAATGAATTCCCATTCTTTGTTCAGATTTCTCTAGTTTTTAACTAATGCCTGTTTTCTGCTTCATGATCCCATCCAGAATACTACATAACAGTTAGTTGTCATGTCTTGTTAGGTTCTTCTAGGCTGTGACAGTTTCTCAGGTGTTCCTTCTTCTATTGTTTGTTTTTCATTTTATTGATTTCAGCTCTTAATTTGTTATTTCTCTTCTTTTTAGTTTTTTTGAATATATGTACATATATATGTGTATTATACACACACACACACACACATATAATTTTATCTTTTTAGCTTCTCAAGGTAGAAACTGAGATAATTGATTTTTAGACTTCATTTTCTAATATAAACATTTAAAACTATAATTTCCCTCTAAGCTTTGCTTTAGCTCTATCCCACAAATTCTGATTTATTTTTATTATCATTTAGTTAGGAATTTTATTTATTTATTTATTTTTGAGAGCGTGAGAGAGAGGGTGCAAGTGGGGGAGAGGAGTAGAGGGAGTGAGAGGGAGAATCCTAAGCAGGCTCCATGCTTAGTGTGGGGCCCAATGCAAGGCTTGATCCCATGACCCTGGGATCATGAACTGAACTGAAATCAAGAGTCAGATGCTCAACCGACTCAGCCACCCAGGCACCCCAGGAATGTTTTCCTAACATTATTTGTGAATTCTTCTTGACCTATGAGTTATTTAGGAGTGTACTGCTTAATTTATAATATTTGGGAGATTTTCTAGCTAGGTTTTTGTTGTGATTTTCTAATTTAGAGTGATTAGGGTGTGGTTAAAGCACATGTTCTGTATATTTTAAATTAAAATTTTTTTATGATCAAGGATATGGTCTAGCTTGGTGAATGTTATGTGTGTACTTGAAAAGAATGTGTATTCTGCATTTGTTGGGTATAGTGTTTTGTAAATGTCAGTAAGACATTTGGTTTGTTATAGTTTTTTCAGATCTAAATTTTTGTTGAGTTCTATCAGTTTACTGACACAGGGGTGTTAAAATCTCCAACCATGTTTGTGAATTTGTTATTTCCTTCTTTAATTCTGCCAACTTTACTTCATGTATTTTGAAGCTCTGTCATCAGGAGCATAAAATTTAGGGTTAGTTATGTCTTCTTGATGAATTGACTCTTTATGATTCAGAAATAAACATCTTTATCTCTGATAATGTTCCCTGTCTTGAAGTCTACTTTGTGTGATATTAATACAGCCACTTTGTTTATGTTTGCATATGTTTTTCAACCATTCAACCTTTTATTTTATATTTCATTATATTTTTAATATTTAAAGTGTGTCTTTTGTAAATAGTATATAGTTAAGTCTTGCTTTTTAAAGCCATTCTGAGAGTTCCCTTATACTACCCACCCCCTTCCCTATCTTTAACGTCTTGTACTGATGTAGCATTTGTTATTATTAATGAGTCAATATTGATATAGTGTATTCACTAACCATAGTTTACATCAGGGCTCACTCTTGGTGTTGTATGTTCTATGCATTTTGACAAATGTGTAATGACATTATCTACTGTTAAAAGTATCATACAGAATAGTTTAAATAGTTTCACTCCCCTAAAAATTCCCTGTAGTACACCTACTCATCCCTCTTTCTCTCCTCCAAACCCTTCACAACCATTGATATTTTTACTGTTTCCATAGCTTTGTCTTTTCTAGAATGCCATATAGGTGGGCTTATTCAGTATGTAGCTTTTTCTTTTCTTTTTTTTAAAGATTAAAAAAAATTTTTAAATGTTTATCTTTGAGAGAGACCAAACATGAGTGGGGGAGGGGAAGAGAGAGAGGGAGACACAGAATCTGAAGTAGGGTCCAGGTTCCAAGCTATCAGCACAGAGCCTGACACAGGGCTTGAACCCACGAAATGCGAGGTCATGATTTGAGCCAAAGTCAGACGCTTAAACAACTGAGCCACCCAGGTTCCCCAGTATGTAGCCTTTTCTTATATTGGTTTCTCTCACTTAGTAATATAGGTTTAAGGTTTTGTATGTCTTTTTGTGGCTTGATAGCTCATTTCTTTTTATCACTGAATAATATCCCATTATTATTGTATGGATGTTCCACAGTGTGTTTATCTATCCACCTATCGAAGGATACCTTGGCTGCTCCCAAGTTGTGGCAATTATGAAGAAAGTTACTGTAAATATTTGTATACGTTTTTGTGTGGAGATAAGTTTCAACTCCTTTGGGTAAATACCAGTGGGCACAATTGCTGGATCATATGGTGCGAGTATGTTTAGTTTTGTAGGAAACTGCAAAACTCTTTTCCAAAGTGGCTGTACCATTTCCCATTCTCACCAGCAAGGAATGAGAGCTCCTGTTCCACATCCTTGCCAGCTGTTGGTGCTGTCGGGATTTTGGATTTTAACCATTCTAATGGGCATTTAACAGATATCTCATTGTTTTAATTTGCAAGATTTAATTTCCCTAGTGATGTATGATGTTGAACATGTTTTTGTATATTTATTTGACATATATATGTCTTCCTTGTTAATATGTCTGTTTAGAGCTTTTGCTCTCCTATTGTTGAGTTTTAAGAATTCTTGGTATATTTTGAATGAGTACTTTATCAAATATGTTTTCTGCAACAATTTTCTTCAAGTCTGTGGCTTCTTTTATTCCTTCTTTTATTCCTAACAGTGTCTTTTACACAACAGAAGTTTCTAATTTTAATGAAATCAACTTATCTATTCTTTTCTTTTGCAGATCATGCTTGTGGTGTGAAAGAGTAAAAATTCATCACCAAATCCAAAGTCACCTAGGTTTCCTCCTGTGTTATCTTCTAGGATTTTTATAGTTTTGCATTTGACATTTAAGTCTGTTCCATTTTGAGTTAATTTTTGTGACAGGTATCAGTTCTGTGTCTAGATTTAATTTTTTAATGTAAATGTCCAGTTTTTCCATTACCATTTGTTGAACAGACTATCTTTTCTTTTTTTTTAATGTTTATTTATTTTTAAGAGAGAGTGTGCAAGAGGGGGAGGGGCAGAGAGAGAGGGAGACAGAGGACCTGAAGCAGGCTCCGCGTTGTCAGTGGAGGGGGCTCAAATCCACAAACCATGAGATCATGACCTGAGCTGGACTTGGATGCTGAACCCACTGAGCCACCCAGGTGCCCCCAAAAGACTACATTTTCTGCATTGGATTGCCTTTGCTCCTGTTTCAAAATTGATTATTGTTTGTGTGGGGCTATTTCTGGGCTCTCTTTTCTGTTCCATGGATCAGTGCCTATTCCTTCATTAATACCACACTGCCTTGATTACTGTAGCTTTGTAGTAAGTCTTAATGTTGGAGAGTGTCAGTCCTCCAACTTTGTTTTTTCTCTTTCAATACTCTGTTGGCCATTATGACTTACTTGTCTTTTCATATGAACTTTATTTTTTAAATTTATTTTTAGTTTATTTTTAATTTACATCCAAGTTAGTTAGCATATAGTGCAACAATGATTTTAGGAGTAGATTCCTTAATGCTCCTTACCCATTTAGCCCATCCCCCCTCCTACGACCCTTCCAGTAACCCTCTGTTTGTTCTCCATATTTAAGAGTCTCTTATGTTTTGTCCCCCTCCCTGTTTTTATATTATTTTTTGCTTCCCTTCTGTTGTGTTCATCTGTTCTGTGTCTTAAAGTCCTCATATGAGTGAAGTCATAGGATATTTGTCTTTCTCTGACTAATTTCATTTAGCATAGTACCCTCTAGTTCCATCCATATCATTGCAAATGGCAAGATTTCATTCTTTTTGATTGCCGGGTAAAACTCCATTGTATGTATGTACATCTTCTTTATCCATTCATCCATCAGTGGACATTTGGGCTCTTTCCATACTTTGACTATTGTTGATAGTGCTGCTATAAACATTGGGGTGCATGTGTCTCTTTGAAACAGCATACCTGTATCCCTTGGATAAATACCTAGTAGGGCAATTGCTGGGTCATAGGGTAGTTCTATTTTTAATTTTCTGAGGAACCTCCACACTGTTTTCCAGAGTAGCTGCACCACCTTTCATTCCCACCAGCAGTGCAAAAGAGATCCTCTTTCTCCACTTCCTTGCCAACATCTATTTTTGCCTAAGTTGTTAATGTTAGCCATTCTGACAGGTGTGAGGTGGTATCTCATTGTGGTTTTGATTTGTATTTCCCTGATGATAAGTGATGTTGAGCATTTTTTCATGTGTTGGTTGGCCATCTGGATGTCATCTTTGGAGAAATGTCTACTCATGTCTTTTGCCCATTTCTTCACTGGATTATTTGTTTTTTGGGTGTTGAGTTTAATAAGTTCTTTATAGATTTTGGGTACTAACCCTTTATCTGATATGTCATTTGCAAATGTCTTCTCCCATTCTGTAGGTTGCCTTTTCTTTTTGCTGATTGTTTCCTTCACTGTGCAGAAGTTTTTATTTTGATGAGGTCCCAATAGTTCATTTTTGCTTTTTGTTTCCCTTGCCTCCAGAGATGTGTTGAGTAAGAAGTTGCCACGGCCAAGGTCAAAGAAGTTTTTGCCTGCTCTCTTCTTGAGGATTTTTATGGCTTCCTCTCTTACATTTAGGTTTTTCATCCATTTTGAGTTTATTTTTGTGTATGGGGTAAGAAAGTGGTCCAGGTTCATTTTTCTGCGTGTCACTGTCCAGTTTTCCCAGCACCACTTGCTGAAGAGACTGTCTTTATTCCATTGGATATTCTTTTCTGCTTTGTCAAAGATTAGTTGGCCATATGTTCGTGGGTCCATTTCTGGTCTCTATTGTTCCATTGATCTGAGTGTCTGTTTTTGTGCCAGTACATACTGTCTTGATGATTACAGCTTTGCACTATAGCTTGAAGTCCACCATATGAACTTTAGAATCAGTTTGTCAATATCCACAAAACAACTTGCTGTTATTTTATTTAAATTATAGTGAATCTATGGATCAATTTGGGAAGAACTGACATCTTAACAATACTGGTTCTTCCTACCCATTTACCTGGACTATTTCTTGATTTGTTTGTTCTTTTTTGACTTTGTTCATCAGAGTTTTACAGTGTTTTTCATATAGCTCTTGTATATATTTTGTTAGCTTTATTTATTTATTTATTTATTATGAGAGAGAGAGAGCATATGTGTGTGTGTGCTTGCAAATGAGTGAGGGAGGGGCAGTGGGAGAGAGAGGAAGAGAGAGAGAGAGAGAGAGAGAGAGAGAGAGAGAGAGAGAGAGAATCTTAAGCAGGCTCCATGCTGGGCTGGAGCCTGATGTGGGGCTTGATCTCATGACTGTGAGCTGAAATCAAGAGTCGAACTCTTAACTGAGCCACCTATGTGCCCCTATTTTGTTAGCTTTATATCTAAGTATTTCATTTTTCGGTGCTAATATAAATGGTATTGTTTTGTATATTTTAAAATGTCACTTCATCATTGTTGGAGTACAGGAAAGTGGTTGACTTTTGTACATTAAACTTACATCCTGCAACATTTATATAATCAGTTATTCCATTAGATTTTTTTATTGTTGTTGTTTGACTTTACATAAACAATCATGTCATCTGTGAACAAAGGCAGTTTTATTACTTACATCCAAATCTGTCTACTTTTTATTTCTTTTTCCAGTCTTATTGAATTAGCTAGGAGTCCCAGTATGGTGTTGAACAGGTAAGAGTGGACATCCTGCCTTGTTCTGATCTTACTGGGAAAGCATGTAGCATACTGTTAACTATAGGCTTTTATAGATGTTCTTTATCAGGTTAAGGATGTTCCTCCTCTATTCCTAGTTTGCTGAGAGTTTTATCATGAATGGGTGTTGGGTTTTGTCAAATAATTTTTCTGCATATATTGATGTGATGGATTATATTAATTGGCTTTTTCCACCTTTATTGATTTATAATTGACATATAATATTATGTAAGTTTAAGGTATACAACTTAGTGATTTTATATACGTATATGGTTCAGAATGATTACTGCAATAAGGTTAGTTAACACAGCCATTACTTCATATGGTTACAATTTTTTTTTGTGGTGAGAATTTTTAAAATTTACTCTCTTTACAACTTTCAAGTATACAATACAATATGAATATGGTTACCACGCTGTACATTATATCCCTAGAGCTTATTCATCTTATGAGTGAAAATCTGTATTCTTTGACTGCCTTGACCTATTTTCCTTACTCCATACTCTGCGCCAGCAATCACCAATCTGTTCTGTTTGTACAAGTTTGTTTTTTTTCAGATTCTACATATAAGTGAGATCCTATGGTATTTGTTTTTCTTTGTCTGACTTATTTCATTCAGCAGAATGCTCTCAAAGTTCATCCATGAGGTTGCAAATGGCAGGATTTCCTTCTTTTTTATGGCTGAATAATATTCTATTTTACATGAATTGATTTAAAAACATTTTTTTAATTTTATTTATTTTTGAGACAGAGACAGAGCATGAATAGGGGAGGGTCAGAGAGAGAGGGAGACACAGAATCCAAAGCAGGCTCCAAGCTCAGAGCTGTCAGCACAGAGCCCGAAGCGGGGCTCAAACTCACAGACTGTGAGATCATGACCTGAGCCGAAGTCGGAAGCTCGACTGACTGAGCCACCTAGGCACCCCATGAATTGATTTTTGAATGATGAGTCAGCTGTGCACACCTAGGATAAATCCCATTTGGTCAAGGTGTATAATTATTTTAATTGTTAAATTTTTAAACTTTTAAAACATTTTTTATTATTTTCTTATTTAAGTACTCTCCACACCCAACATGGGGCTTGAACTCACGACCCTGAGATCAAGAGTCATGTGCTCTTCTGACTGAGCCATCTGGGCACCCTAAGGTATGTATAATTATTTTTATACATTTTTGGATTTGATTTGCCAATATTTTGTTGAGCATTTTCACATCTATGTTTATTGGTTTGTAGATTTCCTTTCTTATAATGTCTTGCTTTTGGTATTAGGGTAAGGTTGGCCTCATAGAATTATGTTAGAAGGCATTGCTTCTGCTTCTGTGTTTTGGAAGTGATTGTAGAGAATTGGTATGATTTCTTTCTTAACTATTTGGTAGAATTTGCCAGTGAACTCATCTGGGTCTGGTACTTTCTGTTTTGGAAGGTTATTAATTATTGATTCAATTTTTTAATAGATAAAGGCCTATTCAGATTATCTACTTGTGTGTGTTTTGGTAGATTATGTCTTTTAAAGAATTGGTTCATTTCATCTAGGTTATCAAGTATGTTAGCATATAGTTGTTAAAAATGTTCCTTTGTTATCTTTTTAATGTTCATGAAATCAGGAGTGAAGTCTCCTCTTTCAATTTTGATATTAGTTATTTGTCTTCTTTCTTTCTTTCTTTCTTTTTTTTTTTTTTTGTCTTAGCTAACCTGGCTAGTGACATTAATTCTCTTGATCATTTCAAAAAAACATATCTTGGTTTCACTGAGTTTTTCTATTGATTTTTTAAAAAATTTCTTTGATTTCTACTCTAATTTTTATTATTTCTTTTCTTTTATTTACTTTGGATTTAATTTGTTCTTCTCTTTCTAGTTTTTTTATGGTAGAAGCTTAGATTATTGATTTTAGATCTTTTTTCTTTTTAAATTGATGTGTTCAATGCTATAAATTTCCCTCTAGGCCCTGCTTTTGCTGCATCATCCCTAGTTTTGATAAGTTATATTTTTAGTTTTTAGTTCAAATATTGTAAATTTCTCGTGACTCTTTTTCGGTCCATGTGTTATTTAGAGGCGTGTTGTTTAATGGCAAGAAATTTGGGATCTTATACTAATCTTTCTGTTACTCATTTCTAGTTTAATTCTGTTGTGGTTTGAGCATGCTTTGTATGATTTTAATTCTTTTAAATTTGTTGATGTGTGTTTTATGGTCTACCTTGTGATGTATCTTGATGAATCTTCTGTGAGAACTTGAGAATGTGTGTTCTGCTGTGGTTGGATGAAGTATCCTACAGATGTCAATTATATCCAGTTGATTGATGGTATTGCACATTTCAGTTATGTCCTTACTGATTTTGTGCCTGCTGTATCTGTCATTACTCGTAGTGGGGTGTTAAAATCTCCAACTATATTAGGGGATTCATCTGTTTTTCCTTGCAATTCTATTAGTTTTTGCCTCACATATTTTGATGCTTTGTTGGTTAGTGGTTACGTTAAAGGTTGTTATGCCTTCTTGGAGAACTGACTCCTTTCTCATGATGTAATGCTCTTCCTTACTGCTAAATTTCCTTGCTCTGAAGTCTGTTTTGTCAGCTACTCCTGCTTTCTTTTTATTAAAAGTGTTAATATGGTATGCTTTTCTCCATCCCTTAACTCAGTCTATTTGTGTCTTTATATTTAATGTGGATTTCTTGTAGACAACATATATTTGGGTCTTTTTTTTTTTTTTCATTCTGACAGTTTCTGCATTTTAACTGGTATATTTAGACCACTGACATTGGAAGTATTAAGGATGTAGTTAGAGTAATATCTACTGTATTTGTTACTGTTTTCTCCTTGTTACCCTTATTCTTTGTTCTTTTTTAAATCTGCCATTCCTTTTCTCACATTTTTATTGAGTGTTTCATGCTTTCTCCCCTCTCAGCATATCAACCATAACTTCTTTAGGTGGTTATCTCTGAGTTTGTTAATATTTACAGCTTATCTAAATCCTCTTTCCAATAACATTACTACTTCCAGGATAGTGCAAATATTTTATGAGTATTCTCAAATCCTCTGAACTTGAAAAACATGATATCACATATGCTTTCTTTGATTACTATTGAGAATAAACAATTTTTCAATTGTGTGTCCTCTCTCTCTCTTTTAGTTATTTGTGGAAATGCAGGTTTTGCTTTGTTTCTTCACAACAAATTTTTCAATTGGCATTATTATTTTAATGAGACCAATCAAGTCCAATTAGTTGGGTTTTATCTGAAGACTTCTCACTTAGGCTAAGGAAAGAAAGGTGCAAAGAAGTGCAGCATTGGTTACAAACCTTACGGTTTAGTTTAGCCTGATTGGTAATGAATTTATCTCTTTTGGATCTCACGCACTTTGCCTTTTGAAACTCATGCTTTGTGAGGAGTAGAGACACTATGGAATGTAAGAAGTTGGCTGAAGCGGAGATTCTTCTGAGCCAAATGATCAGTCCAAGAAGTTCTTGCATCCTTCTAGAATAAGGTTAGCACTTCAGACCTGTCGCTAAGGAAGAATCTAGAATGTTCACTTCCAAATGGCCACTTATATTGTGACAACCTCTGTCCTGCTACTTGTCCTTTTAAAGCTGAATGAACAAAGCGCTTAAATTTTTAAATAATTCAGAGACTTTTGAGATCCAAGAGTGTTAACTTTGGTTTTTAAAAAATTTTTTTTTTTTAACGTTTATTTATTTTTGAGACAGGGAGAGACAGAGCATGAACAGGGGAGGGTCAGAGAGAGGGAGACACGGAATATGAAGCAGGCTCCAGGCTCTGAGCTGTCAGCACAGAGCCCGACGCGGGGCTAGAACTCACGGACTGTGAGATCATGACCTGAGCCGAAGTTGGCCGCCTAACCGACTGAGCCACCCAGGCGCCCCCCAAGAGTGTTAACTTTGTAATACGAATGCAAGAAACCTGGCTTTGGGGCGAGCATAGTTTTGGGGAAAGAGACCAGGCAATTTAAGGACGGTTAGCCCCGAGGTTTGTTTTCTCTTTGCTATAGGGAGCCAGTTTACCTGGTTCAGTCAGTTTAGATGTCAACATTGATAAATGACAGTGAGAAATGTCTCTGTCCTGTAAGAGGAATTTAAAAGATGCTTCTTCTAGAAAATGCACTGAAGATTGCAGCCTTATTTGAATGACTGTGAGCTAACAAGGACTCATCACTCCCTTGAGAGCAAAAGGACAGATAGTTCTGGGAAGAGAGTGCACAGGAAGAAGTCAAGGATTAAAGGTTTCATGGGCAGGGAAAGCAAAAGAACAAAATATATGAGTGAGTCTGACGTATGAATGCAGTTCTGTAGGGTTCAGTCTCCTTTTTAACTGAACTTGCCCACTGGATATAAATCTCTGTCTAAAGATTTGTGATCAATGTTGGCAGTTTTTGTACACTCACCTGCTTTTTTAGGTCATCCTCTCGCCAGCCTGTTCCCATCCTCCAGTGGTGCTATGCCCCCCCCCCAAAACAACAACAACAACAACAACAACAACAACAACAACACAACAACAACTTTCTGTGGAAGTTCCTTGGCCAGGTCTCACTGTCAGGGAGAAGCCGGAGCCTCAAACAAAGTCCCAAAGTCCTTCCCTACTAACAGGTAGACTGAGCACTTTCGAGATCCTGAGCCTTCCCTGGTTAATAAATGTAATTTCAGACTCTGAGGAGGGCAGAAGCAAGCCGGTCAAGGTAGGCGGAATTAACTGCATTCTAAGGTAGATATAAATCATTTTGGCATCATGATTCATTTGACATTTTAAGGCTGAGTCAATTCTCTCTGGCTTTGCCCTGGAGCTGCTGTGATGGAGAGTGAGGCTGCTGGCTGAGCAGTCATTTACCTGTAAAGGTGGTGAAGGATGTGCAGGGGCCTCTAGACTTGGCAAGTAATAAATGAAGATGAAAACACGATACTTTATAATATACCAGATGATTAGGCCAAAGATAAATAATAGTAGCAAAAATAAAAACAACAGTGGTGCTAGCTAACACTGTCTACTTAACCATGAAGCAGTCATTGTATTTACATGTCTTTTCATTGTTATGGAGGATATTGTGATGGTCAATTTCATGTGTCAATTTCACTGGGCTAAGAGTGCCCAGAGAGCTGTTAAAACATTGTTTCTGGGTGTGTCTGTGAGCGTGTTGGCTCATCCACTTCTCTGGTTCTCAGGCCTTTGGACATAGACTGAGTGTTCCCTGGCTTTCCTGGCTCCCCAGCTTGCAGAGGATTGCAGGACTTGCCAGCCTCCATAACCACATGAATAAATTCCTATAATCTATTGTTTTTAAGTTGAAGTATAATTTACCTATAGTATTATATTAGTTTCATGATTGAAACTTAATGATTGGACATTTGTGCATGTTACAAAATGGTCCCCACGGTAAATCTAGTTCACATTCGTCACCATACACAGTTACAAAATATTTCTTTGGTGATCAGCACTTTTACAGTCTGCTCTCTTAGCAACTTTTAGACATGCAGTACAGTGTTATTAACTGTAGTCACCACACTGTCCATACATCCCCATGACTTATTTACTTTGTAACTGGAAGTCTGTACCTTTTGACCCTCTTCACCCATTTTGGCCCCCTTTCTTCCCTGTCTCTTTCACCCTCATCTGTAGCAACGCCGTCTAGTAGAAATATTTTGTGAACCCTCAATGCAAAGCAAGTATATATTTAAATCATTTCTAGTGGCCATAGTAAGTAAAGGAAAAAGGAACAAGTACAATTCATTTTAATGTTATATTTCATTTAATCAGTGTATCTAAAATATTATCATTTGATCTTGTAATCAATACAAAAATTATGAGCTATTTCTACATTCCTGTTTTTCTTTAAAAAAATTTTTGTTTAATGTTTATTTTTGAGAGAGAGAGAGAGACAGAGAAAGAGTGTGAGTGGGGGTGGGGCAGAGAGAGAGGGAGACCCAGAATCCAAAGCAGGCTCCAGGCTCTGAGCTGTCAGCACAGAGCCCAACATGGGGCTTGAATCTGTAAACCCTGAGATCAACACCTGAGCCAAAGTCGGACGCTTAACCGACTGAGCCACCCAGGTGCCCCACTACATTCCTATTTTTTGACAAAGTCTTCTAAATCTGGTGTGTGTTTATATTTACAGTACAGTTCACTTTGGACCAGCACCATCTGAAGTGCTCAGCAGCCACACGTGGCCAGTGGCTACTGGACTGGACAGTGCAAATCTAGAAAGCGTGTAGCTTGTTCACTTGCCTAGAGATGCATATTCATTTGCTACCCATTTAAGCAACTACTCTGCCAACCACTGTTCTAGGTGTTTGGATGCACTGGTTAAATCCAGAACTTCTATTTTACTGAGGGAAGAAGGGGAAAAAAAAGGATAAATAAATAAACAAAGAAATCAGAGGTGCCTGGGTGGCTCAGTCAGTTGTGTCTGCCTCTTAATTCTGGCTTGGGTCATGATCTCACAGTTCGTGGGACTGAACCCCAAAGTAGGCTCTGCACTGACAGTGTGGAGCCTGCTTGGGATTCTCTCTCTCTCTCTCTCTCTCTCTCTGCCACTCGTGTGCTTTTGCTCTCTCTCTCAAAATAAATAAATAAACATTAAAAAAAATTTAAAAAAATCAGATGTCAAAGTGATGTTGATACAAAGAAAATAAATCAGGGTGAGGAGAAGAGTGATGGGTGGGAAGGCTGCTTTTGAGATAGAGTAGTCACGGTAGGCGTCTCTAGAGAGGTGACATTTGAGGTGAGGTCTGCGTATTAGGAAGAAGTATGTCATGTTGCGATGGAGGAAATAACACTCCAGGCTGAAGAGACAGTGTACAAAGGCACAAGGGTGGGGCTGAACTCAGCACTTTGTGGATGAGATAAAAGACCAGTGAGGTAGGAGAGGGGTGTGGGGCTGACTTGGGTCCTACAGATTGTAGTATGGAGCTTGGGTTTTATTCTAAGAGCCATGGCAGCCAAGGGAGTATTTTAAGCAGGCAGTCATGATTTGAGGGATGCTTTTAAAAGATCACTCTGGTGTCATGTGGAGAATGGGCTGTAGGAAAGCATGAACTGAACCCGAGGGAGCTATCGGGGGGCTGGTTAATGCTGTGGTGCCAGGGGAAGCTTCAGTGGTGGGGGGTACAGGTTTTGAGTCTCCAGGCGATGCTGTGACTGTAGGGCCTGGAGCACAGGACTGTAAATGGACTAGGAGGGAAAGGGTGAATTTGGGGATGACTCCAGTGTTGGGAACCGAGCAAGTCGGGGCATGAGGCCATTAACTGAGACGTGGAAGAAACTGGAGATGGGTTTAGGGGGAACATCACAAGGGCGAGTGTTCAGGGAGAGAATTGCTGCAAGAGGCACTAACCAGGGTTTAGGGAAAAACGGCATAGAAATCCAGGCCTACCCCCTGGCCAGACCTCTCCCAGGTAGGGTTCTGAGACAGAAGACAGGATGTACAGTTAAATGTGAATGTCACATAACCAAAGAATTTCTTACATGTGCATGTCCCATGCAATATTGGGGAATACGTAATACTAAGTACGATTTATCTAAAATTCAAATGTTGTTAGGCATCCTGTATTTTTGTTTGCAAAGCCTGGCAACCCTCCTCTCAGACCCGTTTTGCTAAGTGTTTTGGAGACTGGGGTGAGGTGAGGGCGAACATTCTTTGTACTGGGTCACAGTAGTGTCCCATGAGCTGAGGACGGTGGGAGAGACTACTCTGTATATAACTCTTGGATAGAACTTACAGTTTTTTGTTTTTTTTTTTAAAGTAGGCTACATGCCCAACATGGGGCTTGAACTCATGACCCTGAGAGTAAGAATGACATGCTCTAAAGATCATGAGCCATCCAGGTGCTCCTAGAACTTACAGGGTTTGTTTTTTTTTTAATGTTTATTTTTGAGAGAGAGAGAGAGAGAGAGAGAGAGAGAGAGAGAGGAAATGAGCACAAATGGGGGAGGAGCAGAGAGAAAGGGGGACAAAGGATCAGAAGCAGGCTCTGTGCTGATGTGGGCTTGAACTCCAGAACTGAGAGATCATGACCTGAGCCAGAGTTGGACGCTTAACCAACTGAGCCACTCAGGTGCCCCAGAACTTATAGTTTTTAAAGTGCTTTAATTTCCATGATTTATTTTGATGCTTCTGGGGGCTGACATTTCCCCCTTTTTTACATACAGGTGAGGCCCAGAGAAGTCAAATGAGTTGCTCAAGACCACATAATAAGTAGGGAGTGGAGCCAGGACTATTATGCTGGAGACTGTGTGTGCCTAGCCAACTCCAAGCCATGCTTTCCCTTTCCTATCAGAACTTCGGGGTCATTTAAGTTCTGGCCTTGCCAGTTCCAGAGGAGAATGTGGTAAGTCAGCCTGTCCCACAGCGCATTGCCCTGGTGGCTGTGATTGGTCAGAGTAGACTTGGCTCAACCAGACCGAAGGGAAGGACTTTTATGTCATGGTCAGTGGAGATGATTTCCCTCTTGTGCTCCATCCAGACATAAATGAGGCCGTATACAGAACTCATTCCCAGTGGCAACCATGTAGCAATCATTTGGGAGACCAGCCTGGAATGAGGCTGATGCAGAACAGAGCAGAGATGGAAAGGACCTGGGTCCACGATGACATCTTGAGCTGCTGGTCTTTGCCTAGCCTGGAGCCACTCCCCACTGGGCTCCCAGTTATGTAAGAGAATAAACTGCTTAGTGGTTAAACCACTTTGGTCCTGGATTTTCTGATGCTGGTCACCCAAATCATTCTGACTGTTGCAATGAAAATTGAGCTCTTCTTCCTCTGGTGTTTGCCTACTACACCACATGGCTGCTATATGCAAAGGAAGCCAGGTGTAATGGTTTGCACAGAATTATTCAGGACTAGCTTCAAAGATTAGCACAATTTAAATAGAATTTTGAAGTGGGAGGAGGCAGGGGGGCAACCTGGGGGTTGACTGGTACTTGTGATTGCTCAGAGGCAAGAGCATTTTCACAGGGGAAACAGGGGGAGGTGACATTCGGGGTGATTGTGGAGTCTCCTGCTTAGGAGTTGCAATTGATCCGAGGGCCACCTGGGAATCCTGAGAAAGGAAGTGATGTGATGGAAATGAAGGTGTGAGAAATGCTCCTGGTTCATATGTTTTTGGGAAGAGCAAGCATACTTTATCCTTTTAGACACGTAGGAAAGTTCCAAAAAGCAAATAGAGAATAGGTGCTCTGGAGACCATTACCTATTGGTTGGTGTTCCTGCAAGGATTTGCCTGGAAGGAATAAGTGCTCTCTGTATTTGTACAGAGATACACTCTCCAGCTCTCTCAGTGTTTGCACAGAGGAAAGTTTCGACTATGTCAAAACCCACACGGATCCTTCATTTCCTTCAGGTGCCTTTGAACTCTTGCTCAGCTTGCAGTTTGGGAGGACTCTTTCAGAAAGGATAAAGGTTTTTTGTTTGTTTGCTGGGTTTGGTTCGGTTGGGGAGAAGGCAAGGCTAAGGCCTTGGGCCTTAGGAGCCTCTAGGGCTCCTTTCTAAGGCTACCACAGTCCTGATGTATGGGATGGGATGGTACACCATAGGATGGGATCATTAAGCCATCAGAGTTGGGTTGCACCTTGTACTGGTTTTCTATGGCTGCTGTAACAAATCTTCACAAACTTGGTGGCTTAAAAGAAATGTATTCTCTCAAGGTCTGGAGGCCAGTAGTCTGAAATCCAGGTATCAGCAGGGCCACGCTCCCTACAGAGGCTCTGGGGGATTCATTTCTTTGCCTTTTCCAGCCACTGGTGGCTGTTGGCATTCCTTGACTTGTGGCCACATCCATCCAGTCTCTACCCCCTTTTTCAAATGACTTTCTTTTCCATCGGTGTAATGTCTCTCTGTCCCCCTCTTACAAGAACATTGTCATTGGATTTAGGGCCCACCCAGATAATCCAAGATGATCTCATCTCAAGATCCTTAATTATATCTGCAAAGACCCTTTCCTAGGGAAGTTCACATTCACAAGTTGCAGGATTTGGACAGATCTTTTTTTGGGGGGGGCACCTTTCAACTCGCTACAGGCCCCTTTGGGAACTATCAAGTTACGCCATTTAAGTTCTTTGAGTCTCAGCACTCTCACCTGTGAAATGGGTGTGCCGTCACTGACTTTCTTGTCTCACAGGATTGTGGAGATCCACACCTTCACCCGAGTGAATGATGAGGGGATGGAAAGACAGGATGGGGTGGGGTGAGGGAACAGTCACGATTATTTGGGTAGGCATGGGGTGGGGAGAGCAGGAAGGATCGGAAGACAAGGAGAGTGTGGTGCAACTCATCTTACGAGGAGAGGGAAGGAAAGCTTCAGAAACAGCAGCTGGAGTAGGGGTTGGAGGTGCTGGGTGATGCAGGTCTTTCCCAGGCACATATGTACCTATCTGTTTTCTCCTGGCTCCTTGGCTGAGAGCACCATCACTGCTAGCTTTGAAGAAGGAGTCAAGAAAAAAATGAGGAGCTAGAGGAGGATGTTAGGAAGGAGGATGAAAAAGGGTAAATAAGGAAGAAAGTACTATTCTTTCTCTGGTTACCTGTGAGGCTAAAATGGAAAACCTCTGTTCTTCCTCAGATTTTTTTTTTAACCACAAAAGGAGAAAACAGAGCCAGCAGCTCAAGGGCTATGATGATCTCCTTTAGAGGACAGTGGCCTAGGACACTTGGATGTCCTGGGAGAAAGAAGCAGGCAGAAGTGAGGTTTCCTCAGGTAACACTCTGTGTAGTTGCAAGTGTGTACTAATTTCACCAGCAGCAAAGCCCAGGAGGAGGAACAAACTAGAATACCAAGAAAGAAGGGCAAATGATGTTTATTGATTGTTTACTCTGTGGGAGGGCTTTTACACATGTCATCTTGCCTCATGACAATCTCAGAAAATAATTTTTCAAATAGATGAAGAAAAATGAATAGAGGAAGGTGAATTTCTCAGGCTCAGAGAAATCTAGAGACTTGCCTGGGGTCACATGACAAAATCCATCTACTTCAGGGCTCAATCTTAAGTTTGTCTGCCACTGAAGTTTGTGTTCTATTTACTCCTGCTGGCTGCCCTTGAGGATGAGAAGGATGTAATCACCAACTGGTACTTACATGTGGCATATTTTTACCTCTTACCTTAACTTTTGTTTTCTCTCATATTTAAAACATAAATTTCAAAGAGAGGGAGAGGCAAACCAAGAAACAGAGTCTGAACTACAGAGAAAAAATGGGTGGTTATCACAGGGAAGGTGGGTGGGGGGATGGGTGAAATAGGTGATGGGAATTAAGGAGTGCACTTGTCGTGATGAGCACTGGTGATGTATGGAAGTGTTGAATCACTCTATTGTACACCCGAAACGAATATTGCACTGTATAGTAACTGGAATTTAAATATAAACTTTTTCAAAAATGTAAATTTCAATCATCATTGTTTAGCAAATTTCTGTTATTTATAATTTGTTTTGTTTCACAGCAAAGGACAGTTGGTGGACCATTGTGCTCACATTCATATTATTTCAAGTGTGTAAGACAATCCTGAGTGGCTCCCCAGACACGGTGCCCTTGGGGGTGTCCAGCTTGATGGAAAAGTGCATCTTGCAGATTCCAGCCTGTAATGTACTTGCAGATGCCACAGCTAGGGTAGCTTTGGTCTAATCTTCTGTCTCTTCATAATCTTACCATTCAGGACAGGGCTAAGAACATGACCTAAAATTCTGCATTAAGAATGAACAGTAGCGCCATAGAAACACTGTCGCCAGATCGCAATGTCCAGAACGATTCCATTCAAAGCGACCTTGCACACTGATGACGTGTTTCAAGGAAGTGAATTATCTACCTGAGTGGAGGACAAAAAAAAAGAAAAGAGAACGTATTCTTCCTCCAGGTCCAGGAAGATCAGGGGGCTGAGTCAGCCTGTCAACGTGCTGGTCCTTAAGTGGTGTCATATTTTAATCTCACTGGAATTTCAAGGTTTAGAAGGAAATGTTTCTGTTCCTGTCAGAGCCTCAGCGTGGGTGTGGACTCACTTGCAGCCCTCACTCTCTAAGCTTGTAGCAGGCAGAAGGGAGGGGTCCTGTTCTTCGGGGGGAAAGGAGTTGGTCTCAAATTTGAATTGATGAGCCTGGCTATGTAGACATGGTCCCAATGCCAGTCTCCGGAGCTCTGACAAGAGACCCAAGGAAGCCTCCGAGGATAGATCTGAACTGCGCAGGAAGAATGATGGTGTTAGAAGTGGCAGCAATGGCAACCTGTTGTTTATATGCTAGGCCGTGGGGTGACGCCCTTAGCCGAGTCACCTTGTCTTTTCTTCCAACATGACATCCAAGTCATAGGGGACCTGAAGGGGTTAGGAGTGGAGACTGGATACAGACTGCTGGGCTCAAACTCAAGCTCAGAAAAAGGGGGTAATAATAGTGGCTAGGGTTTTGAGGATTCAGTGAGTTGATACATGATACATGAGAAGCATTTACAGTTCTGGCATGTTTTAAGTCCCATACAAGTGTTGGTGCTTACTCTTCTACACACAAATGAAGACATTAAGGGTCAGAGGGGTTAACTAAATCATATAACCTAAGCCCACCTACAAAGCCCTTTCTCCTTGCATCAGACTGCTCTCCTCTTCTTTTGTGTCCAGGCTTCTAGAATGGGCTATACAGCCCAAAGCGCCGCACAGCAGACGGCCACACAGTGGAGCTTCCCCTTCTGGGGTTGGAAGGGTGTGAATTACTTTCCTCAGGGGAGGAGCAGGCAGGGCTGTCTCCTGAGCCCCTGTCTCTCCACCCGCAGCCCTGCAACTTTCAACTGCTACAGGCGATTCTTAGTTTTGAGGATCTGACAAGAGGAGAAAGTTTCTGGGGGAGGGATTTGGTTTGTTATTCAATGAATGGTCTTTGGCAGAGAAGGGCATTTCTTTCAGTTACTGGCTTGGCCCTGATTCTGAGCTGTTCTCTCCCAGGTCTTCAGGCTGCCCTAGCTTGCCCTACCTCAGTGGATGGAGGTGCCCACCTGAGCTCAGATCCTTCTTCTGGCTCATGGAACCCATATGCTCCTGAATCATTCATTGATTCTCCCCGAGTCTCTTCAGTACCATTATGGTGTCAAACTAGATCATCAGTAAGCTCCCGGGTAGCTCTAAAATGCCATAATTCAAAGACCAATTAATGTTTGGATTAACTTTAGGACCTCATATGATCACCAGAAAGACATTTTGCTTTCTGCTGGGACTCTGCCAAGCTCAGGGAGGAACTTGTCTGAGGTTCCTGCCTTACTGGTGGAGCACAGGTGAAGCCTGGGGCTGGTGAAATGTTTGGGGAAAGCATAGCCCTAAAGAGACCAGAGTGAAGGGTTCTGTCTTTGGTGGATGCTGTTAACAACCACTGACCAACTGCAGCCTTCACTTTCAAAAGTGCAGAGAAAGTGTTACAAACAGAACAGGCAGACAGTGTGGATAGTTTACAAAGAATTCAGTCTAGGTGACTCATGAATAACTTGGGGAGTGGTGGGCAGTCAGGTCATTTCACATTTTAAGCATGAATTAATTTGCTTTTGTGACCATTATTGAGAATTTTGGGGGCAAAAAAGCCATAGCATGTTACAACGGGATATGAACTCAAATATGCTAAAAATGAGCACAGTCTTATTGAAAACTCCTAGGATTTTGGATTGATTTTGTACAAAGGATCAGAATAGATGAAATTGTCCTGAATATTTGTGTGGCAGTGACAGCAACCCAGAGGCAAATATGGATGTGGTCACGGACTCCATGCGATCTCGTGAAGGAAGACTCTAGAAGAAGCATCATCCAGATCTTGCTCTGCCTCCTTGAAATGCATAACCATCAAGATGCAGGGTTAACAATGGGCCTGTTGCTTTATTGGTTGCTTCTTCCAAAACTCTCTGCTAAAATCCTTCTTGGTAAATTTGATAGGACAAACTTTTGTTGTTGTTCTGTCTGTCTAGCCCTTTCTTCCTATAATGAGTACAGCTTGGAACTGGGAACTTTGGTTCGCTGATCCTTGGACAAAGAGTTATGTGGGTTTGCAGGTAGCAGCTGGGAGAAAGGGGTGAGAGAGAGAAAAAGAGAGAGAGAAAGATCCAGAGGATGATTTTGAAGCTGAGAGGCTGGAATACTGGGGATGGG
The DNA here is from genome assembly GCF_018350195.1 of Panthera tigris. Lineage (NCBI taxonomy): Eukaryota > Metazoa > Chordata > Mammalia > Carnivora > Felidae > Panthera > Panthera tigris. Next base: position 27,593,917 of record NC_056663.1, on the reverse strand, counting down.
AGCTGCAAGAGAAGAGAAAAAGACCCTTTGATGGAAGGCTGGGGAGAAATCAAATATTAAATGGAGATTCAAAGAGTTTGGTGTATATGGTACAAAACCCTCCTTTCCCTTCCCTAGAAAATCTTCAGTAAACTCTAATACACACTGTTGTTGAGATGGGACTAGATTCTTTCTGTAGACTGGAAGGTTTGGGTGAGCCCAGCATCAAGACAAGCATACAAAACTGACATGGGCATTATAGGTGGGTTACTGGGGGGTCACAACCACTCCTCAAACCACAAGATCTTGTTTAATCATTACACACACACACACACACACACACGTATATGCACAGAGCTGCATAGACCCAGCCTGTGTTGTGTGTGTGTGTGTGTGTGTGTGTGTGTGTGTGTGTGTGTTTGGTGCACTAACCTTACCCATCTAAAGCGCACAAATAACTACATAGCCATCTGCAGCCATGTCTTTGGTGTGTTCACTTTACTTCCTAGCCTTGTCCCATTATTTACCTTCCTCCCTGTTTCCTCATTTATTTATTTTATTCGGATGTCCACTATTGTATAACCAGTTCCTAAACTCTCTGCTTGGATCTCGTGTGAACTAAGTGCACGGCATCCAGTCTCAACCATATTCTACAGGTGAAACAGCCAATGTCCTAGGGGACAGGCTATTCCCCTGTGTGCAATGTTACCCAGACTGCTCAAGTCACATTGCTTTCAGCTGTATTGTAATTGGAATAAGAGTGTGATTAAAAATACACATTGGCTAAGTGACAATGATAACCACCGCCTGCTGATGTCTTCTTGCTGCTGGATGTTTGTTGCCGCGGTTTACGCCCCTCTGCCGGGAGGGGTGTTTCTCACTGGCGATGCTGTCTGTGGTCTTACGCATCCCGAGGCCAGGCCTCCTTAACTTCCTTTAAGTGTGACTAAGGCACCTTGATCAGATAAAAGCTATTTTTGCTCTGGCTCTGCTAAACTAGATTCCATCTCCGATTACATTAAAGGAACTACCTTCTTTCTTTTTCCTTTGTTGCTAAGAAATAGCTTTTCCTTTCAGATTGATTTTTTTTTCTCAAAGAAGAAGCTCCAATCTACCCAACACTTGGTAGTAGTTTAAAATGAGCCAGAGATCTGCAGCTCCTATTAGAAGCATAAAGCGACCCTCCAAGTGTCTTCAGGGGTCCATGGGGCCTGTCTTTTAGCTCATAACCCAAGTGCTATTTTAGAACAAAGGAGACTTCTTCTCTTTGGCAAACACTGATCTACTGCTTGGTTTTTCCATTTATGGGCTGGGCTCCCCCATGAGTCAGCTAATCAGACTTTTATTAGTCTTGCTATCTCATGCCCAGGGCTCCTAGCTGAATTCAGGCATCTGCAGGGAGAGGAGGGTGTGCATTTACTGGAGCCTGCTTCCCACTCTGATCTATGAGTCAGGAATCGGATTGGTCTGCTCACCTGCTGTGGAACAAAATGCATTAAGCGCCTTCTCCTCCGGATACAGTGTGTGTGTGTGTGATCCTTAATGTGGTAGGGAGCTGGGCTGCACAGCCACCTGGGAGCAGCTAACACAGGGTGCGAATGTCGGTCTCACGCAGGCTCCGTGGGTTGTTCATGCCTTGCCTCTTCCAGCAGTGCTGCCTTTCACACCTAGGGCCATTGTTGGCTGGTGTGGCCCTGGGGATCAGAGTGGGCTTAGTTTTGGGACAAAACTAATTCACAAAATTCTATTGTTGCTGAAGGAGTTATTACGTGAAAACTGGGCTTGGGGAAGTTGGTATGTGGGTAGAAATGCACCTTTTCTTCTTGGTAGTAGACATGGCCTGGTTCTGAGGAAACTTCCTGGTCTGTGCAGACTAGGCTGGCTCCAGCCTGTTCTCCTAGCAAGCCCTGCCTACCTAGATCCCAACAGAGGAGCAGAGGCTGGGGCTCATCTTCTCCACATCCCCTCGTACATGGGAAGCAATAACTCAAGCTTTGCTGGATGTTGGTGAAGAGAGAGAGACAACTAGGTTATTCAGTCTGCTGACTTGATATGAGAACACTAGTTCGCTAAGTGATCTGGACAAATTCATTCAAACGTGTGTGTACTTTGTGATATTTTCTCGTTCTCATACAGATTTTAGTTTTCTTCCACAACTCTCTATTCTTCCCTCTTGACCAGAACCCTAGAACCCTGAGCCCAACTCTAGTCCCCAGGGCTCTGGGCTTTTCTAGGAGAGTCTAGTTTCCATTGACAAGTGGTGGTAGGACCCTGATGGGAAGGAGGGACTGGGAGACATGCCAGCATATCTGGACTCAGAACTCGGATGAACTCTCCTAAGGAGCTACCTGAGACTGCTGCCTACTGTGCTGCGTGATCACGTTATAGGTTAGACATCTAAACATATGTGTTTTTAAAATATATTTTGTGAGAAACTTGGGCTGATTGCCCAAGAATTGAAACATAAATGGAAGCACCTAGAGAGTGTCAGAACTTGTGGAAAATACTGATGATTCCAATTATTATTTTTTTAAAGCCCAGTGAAGCCTAGGTTTTACAAAAAAATAAAAGCTTTTCTTTTGAGTATTCTGAACATTATAGTGGCACATTATATTGACTAACAGCTGACGCAAGGAGAGAACAAAAAGGGAGAAGTCATGGTGGGTGAATTGTAGGCTCTGAGCAGCAGCAATTATGCAGGGCACAAAGAGCTCGCCAGCGCAGCTCTGTCGTGGAGGGAGGGAAGGGGTAGAAACAAAGAACAGGGCGCTTCTGTGCAGAGGGTTGTGTCTACGTGGCCAAATGGCCTGCGTAGGAGGGTAATCACGAAAGCTGGGCTGACGGAGACCTGGGAAGTTTGACTTTTTTTTTTTTTTTTCCCAAAAGTGATTTCAATTTATAGAGCAGTTCTTACTTTAACCATGTCTTGGGTGAAACCAGTCTCTAAGATTTTGAAATCTTAATGAGTGGAAGCTAGGAAAAATGGTTTAAAAGCTGCTAGCTATTTTGGTGAAAGCATCAATTTACTTTTCCCAGAGACATCATTGTTTTCTGAAAGCCTCTGCATGGGCCCCTAAGTTAACATGTGTCGAAGCAGGTAGTCACTGTTTGAAGGGAGAACTGGGTGGCCATCAGATGCAGATGTCTTATGCCAAGACATTTTACAGCAAGATGCAATAATCCGTTTGGTAATGTTTTTCTAGGGGCATGGTTGAGGTAGATCCAGGCCTCTTGCGAGGGAGCAAGAAAGGTGGGACACATTTCTCTCTTAGGAGCCATACCAGACTGGAAACTCAGCCAGAAGGGAGCCCAAATAAGGCTGTTCTGACACCCTCTGTTTGCAGTGTATTCCAAGTGTCTGTCTTCTATTTCTCTTCTCTTAGCCCCCAAACTTCAGTCAAGTCTTGTCCACATTTTCCATCTTGTATCAGCAATTGCTATGGGGAATCAAGGGATGGGTGCTGTCTTTTATGAGACGATGAGTTAAGGAGAGAGCAGTTGAGGTGACCCGCAGCTGAAAGCTGGAGTTTCAGAGAGGAGGTCACTGCATGGGGCTCAACAGTTGGTCTTGGGGGCAAGCTGCATCAAGAATAATTGGAAGAATATAAGAGATTTCTTGGTGGCAATGGACGTGGTCTCAGGAATACTTGGGAAGGGAAACTGGGTGAGACACTATATACAGCAATGGGGTGGATGTTTGGAGCCAGTGAACTTTGTAATATTCACAGATACATGACTTCACAGCCTGATGGAGTCTGGGACTTCCCAACTGACTATGAGTATCCTAAGGTTTCTAATGGCCAGGCTTGGTTATCTAACACTATCAGGGCAACACCATCTTTTCAAGTTTCTGAACTTGCTTTGAGTTTGATCACCATGGGTTCTGCCTCAGGGTTTGTTCTGGTCTGTTTAAGTGTGTTGGGATACCTCTCTTAGGTCCTATTTAAATAGAGGACTTATGGAATAGACTCTGATCACTGCATGGCATGGTGATTAATTAACTCATTTCCAGCCTCTGCCATAATCATTACTTCAGAGAAGGAAAGGGTGATTTTTACAGGTGGTGCGTAAACACCTAATGTAAAATAATAATTTTTAAAATAGCTCTTGTATATTGAACTTCTGCTTTATGCTGGACATTGTGCTAAGGGATTTAAAATGCATGATCTTATTTAGTCTTTACCAAGGCCCCTATGTGGTTGAGACTATGTTATTGTTGGGGGAAAAAAAAAATGAGGCTAATGAGATTTAGGTACTTTGCCCAAGGTCACAGAGGCGATAATTGGCAGAGGTGGGACTCAAGCCTGGGGCTGGTGAATGCTGGATTTGATGTGGCTGGGAGGACTGGTGTGTTGTCAGTGCCAGATTACATGGGGAGAGTACAAGCATTGGCTGTGCATCTGGGAAGCCAGCAGAGGGTGTTAGAAATCGTACACCAGCCTTGGGAGCTGGAGAGTCAGGTGATGGCAGCAGCACATTAGAAAGGCCACAAAGGAAGAGAAACAGAACTTGCTAAAATACAGGACTGAGTCAGCCACTGTATTTGTGTCACATTAAGATAAAATTATAGTCTGATCCACACCTTGGAGGCACAGGATGTGAAAAAGTCGGAAGCACGACACAAGTTTATAAGATTCCCTATTTTTGGCTCTTTTTTTCCTTTTAATTAGCCTCTCATGTTCTAGCCCAGGCCCTCCCCGCCTCATCTTGGATCCCAGTAACTTCTTTTCCACTCTGTCCTGGTCTCTACCTCATTCCCTAGTAAAAGTTACCTGCTTGAAGTCCATCTCAAAAATAAGGCACACCCCAAGGGAGCTGGTGAGGTGGAGAGATTCAGAAGTTCAAGACCATCATCCAGTTCCTTAGAGGTAAGAAGGAGTGATAATATTCCAGGCTGACCACATCATCTTCCCAAAAGGCCAAGGCTTCTTCATCTACTGGCAAGTTCAGGGACCTGAGGCTGAACTACTTCATGTCATTATTTTTTTCATTTTCCCAGAAGGGAATGGAAAATGAATACTATATATCTTCCACATGAAAAGGTAAAAATGACTCAAGAACGGATTGTTTGTTAAAAAAAATATTAATGTTTATCACCTGAATCCTCCCTGCAGGAGCCCCAGGCAAGAAACACAGAGAGAAAAATGTTTTATGAGTGTAAGCAACGACTGCATTACCATCTTGGTATCTTGTTTGTTTATGTAATACTAGATTTTTTAGGGTTCCCAGGGACTGGGAAAATGAAATATGAAAAAAACCCAGACTCAAATGGAAATTACTCATATTGATTATGTGTGCACATGTCTTAATTTAATTCTTGGAAAGAGTATTGGTGATGAATACATCTGAGACTGTAACTGCAGTGTTTGGTAGTCTCAGGCTTATTAAATTTCACCTGCCGTCCTGGGTCCTACTGGGTCCCTCAGTGACCTCAGTAACTAGGTGGTCTCTCAAAAGCCACAGTAGCTGTAGGGTTGAAATTTTGGTACTTCAGATGCCTACAGGGTCCTACAGGCCACATGGGAAGTCATTTTGAGAAACCTGTGGTTCCAATTATGTCTGTATTGGTCATTTTTTACCTCACAGGGCAGCGATGGCACCTGCTGAGTCTGCCCAGATCCTGAGAGCTCAGTAGACACCTACCCAAGTTTGTTATTAAAAGAAAAACAAAAACAAAAACAAAAAACAACTCACCTACACAAAGAACAAAATCCAATCAAGAGCTACAATATCAGTAGAAGACTTTAATGTACCAGTTAGAGAATTAAAATTATCAGGACATCATACATCAGAGTAGCCTGATTAAATGGATCAGTGTGTGAACTCCCGTTTGCTCATCAGTTTTGTGTTCTTAGCTTGTACTGGGCCTCAAGAACTAACAGTTTCTTTTTTTCTTAACACATCTACTCTTTTTAAAAAATGTTTATTTATTGTTGAGAGAGAGAGAGAGAGAGCACTTTTGAGAAGAGAGAGAGAGGGAGACAGAGGATCTGAAGTGGGCTTCGTGCTGACAGCAGAGAGCCAGACAAACTCATGAACCATGAGATCATGACCTGAGCTGAAGTTGGAAGCTTAACCGACTGAACCATCCAGGTGCCCTAACACATCTACTCTTAATTTTGGAAAAAATGGCCTTCCACAGTGAGCTTCACTCCTCCCTTCAGTGTGAAGCCTTCCTGGCCCTTCTGGCAATTTGTCACACTCTCCCAAATGCTGTCACTGAGTATGCCCTTGTGGGGTGAATTAATTGTTCAGTTGTGGATGCCCTCGCTTCCCCATCCCTCCTACACCATGGGCTCCTCAAGGGAAGGACTGAATTTTACCTTTGTATCTCCAGCCTCTAGCACTTTACCTGGAACATGAGCCCCTCAGTAAACACTTATTGGACAAATAGTGGATAATAGTGGGTGAACTTTCTACACATAACACTTGACTTGGAACATTATTTGTTGAACAAGTAATGGGAAATAATGAGTGAATTTTCTACTTCTGTCTCTGTCAAAATTATACACTACAAATTGGTTTTTTAAGGGGGTATATTTTACCCTGTACCTGTTACACTCTATCAGCCTAAAGACACCAAAATCATTCAGCAGGTATGTACTGCTAGAGTGTTATTTCCAGAATTAGCCTTAGACTCTGTGCACTTGAGTGGATGTGACCTTCCTATGAGACAAAAACAACTGAATTTATTTCAAGTGGACTGGGAATAGGCAGAAGAGAGTGAATCCATGCCATGTAGGCCGCCAACCAATTAAAACAAAATGTGGATTTACAACTACTGTTAGGGTCCTTTAGAAGACAATTTCAGTGCAGATTCAAGTTGCTTTTAGCATTATCTTTTTTTTTTAATGTTTATTTATTTTTGAGGGAGAGAAAGAGAAACAGAACATGAGTTGGGGAGGGGCAGAGAGAGAGAGGGAGACACAGAATCCGAGGCAGGCTCCAGCCTCCCAGCTGTCAGCACAGAGCCTGACGTGGGGCTCGAGCTCACATACCGCGAAAACATGACCTGAGCCAAAGTCAGATGCTTAACTGACTGAGCCACCCAGGTACCCCTGCTTTGAGCATTATCTTAAGAGACACCTTCCCAAGCTTGAGTTGCCATCTTATCTTTGTCAGCCTCCACTGGAATATATTTTGATTATGGATCCACTTTATAAACTTCGGTTTAAGAAACCACCTGAAGTTGTTATGAAATACTTCTTAGAGGCCATATTTTTGGCCCCCTTAAGCTTTACTAGGTGGAAGACAAAACTCAAGATAGGTGAAGGTGAATACTTGGGCATTTTCAGTGACAGAGCATTTACAACTGGCAGAAATTACAAATACCCCAAATCTCATTTTCCAAATCAAAGCTGTCAGGGGTCCAGCTGAACAGTTCAGAAATAATCCCTGTTTCACACTTTGTTTTTTTAGGTTCACAGGGGAGAGGCAGAGGACATAGTTGTACCTATATAGTTTTATGTTTATTATTGTAGGGCCTTGACAAATCCTGCAGAAGAGGTCATGGAGACAGTAAATTGCATGTTCGGTTCCTGAGCATTATGTTTGCAGATCTGATCTCTTCAGGAGGGCAGGGCTAGAAGTAGTGTGCAACCCCTAAGCTTGACGTGTGAGGTAAGCTGCCCCTTACCTCCTGTGGGCTTTCCGCTCTGGTTCCTGGTATCTCAGACTTTTCCTTTCCTTTCCATTTTTATTGAGAGGTGATTGATATACAAGTTTAAGATGTACAGTGTGTCAATTTGTTGCATTGTCATATTGCAATATGATTACCACGGTTGTGTTAGCTAATATCTCTATCTTGTTTCATAACTATGGTTTCTTTTTTGTGGTGAGAACACTTAAGGTTTGATCTCTTAGCAACTTTGAAGTTTATAATACAGTGTTGTTGTTGACTATAATCCTATGTTGTGCATTAGATCTCCAGGACTTAATTCATCTTCTAGTGGGAAGTTTGGACCCTTAAACAATATTTTCCTGACGCCCCCTCACCCCCAACCTCTGCTAACCACCATTATACTCTCTGTATCTATGGGTTAGTTTTCTTTAGATCCCATATGTAAGTGGTATTGTCTGGTGTTTGTCTTTTTCTGAGTAATGCCTTCACAGTCCATCCATGTTGTTGCAAATGTCCTTCTTTTTCATGGCTGAATAATATTTCATCATAGGTGGCTAGGTAGATAGATGGATGGATGGATTGATAGATAGGTACCACATCTTCTTTATTCATTCATCTGTCCTTGTATTGCCTTCATTGTGGAGCTAACTCCAATGTACTTGCTAAGACTTTGACATTCTTCTTGTCCTAGATGTCTAGGTCAGACCCTGTCCCTCTCTCCACTGCCTTGTGTCAAGGAAGGTAGACCCTTTTTTCCCAGGGCTTGCTGTCCACTCTGTTGCTAGTGGTGGCACTGCTTAGAATCTCCAACCACAGGGAGAATTGATGCTTGCTTGTCTGATATCCGTGTTGTCACATTGCCATGAATACTGTAACTGGGTTGGGAGTCACTCTTTTCAGGGGTCAGTCATAAAGTTGGATCTGGCTCATATGCAAACCCATGCAATCCTGTCTCTGCTCTCTGACATCTCAGAGTCTTGCAATCATGTCTGCACACATCATGATAACAGCTCTCTGTTTGAGTGGGGAGAAACCAATGATTAAATGAGATGTTTTGATTACGTACCTATTTTAGTGAGCTCTTTCCCCCACCATCATTTTTCTTGTCGCCATGGAGAACTTAAATTTTCTTTCTTTCTTTTGCTTTTGCTTAACCATTTTGTTAGTTGTTGCAAAGGGGGACAAAGGAATCTGCTGTTCTGCTCTAAAATTGCCTGGAAAATGAAATTGAAGCCAACTTGGCTGTTTTTTTTTCTTGGTAAAGTTTAATTCTTATGCTTTCGTCATGGCCCAAATGAATGATCCATCTGAAACAAAGAAGGGCTGGAAGTTCAGGACAAGGGAGGGAAGTGGGGGGGTGGAGGTCAAACATTGCCAATACTAGACTTAATTTGCCCGGCAGGAGAGCCATGGCTATGGGTGATGTGGGCAGAATGATTTTTAAAAGAAAGCAAACAAGTGGAGACACAATTTGGGAGATTGAATTTGGTTTTGTTTGTTTTGTGTGCAAAATGAACTTGTGTGGGAAACAGAGACATTATCCATGAAGAATGCTAAGGTAATTTATGTTTCTTCCTTCCATCAATTACATTCTGTGAGCTCTGAGTAGAATTGTGTTCCATTGAGTTACAGCCTCTGCACTTCCAGTCTCTATAGAAATGACTCTCTAGAGTAATTTCATAACCTGCACTGACAAAGATATAATTCATACTGTGTTGCCTTTTGTGAGGGCTTTAAAAAAAACACATACCATTTCATATTTATTTATTTATTTTTAAGTTTGACCAAGGAAAGGAAAAATGCATTTCTCCTTCCCACTAAATTATAAAACCAATAGACTTAAGGGGAAAAGGCAAAATCAGGCTTCCTAGCTTTGCGCAAAAACAAACAAAAAACAAACAAACAAACAAAAAACAACCAAAAAACCAACAACAACAAAAAAAACCAAACGTGAATCACACAGATCATAGTTTTCTCATATGAAAAATGACAGGATTGCATTCCATCATTTCCAAGTTCAATTTCCACTTCTAAAAAGTCTCAGAACCTCTGTTTCTAGGTTTATTTTTCCCCCAGGAATGTAACTGCTGAATGAAATAGAAAGTTCCTCTAGAGACATTTCTTTAGATGAGAATTCCTCTGTTGCAGATGGCTTCCATAGCGTTCTGGCTGACCGGCTTCCTCTGTGTGATCTGGCAGAAGATGAAGGTCGAAAGGAAAAGCGCCATTTAAGGAAGGTTTGGGCTTAGTAGAGGACCCCCTGGCAGGTGGGAGACGAGATGGCAGAAGTCGGAGAAAAGCCCACACATCTGTGTGGCTGAGGACTGGAGCCAGGGCGCCGGGATCTGTGAGATCTAACAATGGGAAAGCACCCCAAGGAAGATGAGTGATAACAGGAACTAGGAGATCCTGCCAGTGAGGCCAGCGGGCCAACAGCCTGGGGATGATGTTGACTGGGGAGGCAGTGTGCTATTTTGCATTTGTCACCCCATTTCTGTGTGGCCCAATCAATAGCCAACAGACAGGAGGTCTGCCCTGTGGGCTGGCAGGAGACTGTTATTGAAAACAGCTCCCTGTGGAGAGGCAGGGGATATGGATCATTCTCCTGGACCAACTGATTTCCACCAAAGGGCAGAGCGTTCTCTTTGAAGCCTTGGGATTGGTCTGAAGCAGCCCAGATCATTGATCTGTGAGCTGGTGGTATTTGCCATTCTCTGTCCCCCAGGCACCTCTGTTTCCAAACAAAACTTGCATACTTCCTCCTCTATCGGGGTATTAAAAATCTTCATAGGCCCCAGGCCCTCTAACTTTTGGGTTCTTTCAAACATTTACAATAATTTATGATTTGCTTGTGAAATTGGCCACCTATTATTTAATTTACATTTGGCCAAGACTTCCTACTGATCAGCTGGCAGACTTCAGAATTCTTCTGCAGTGAGAAAAATCTAATGCAACATACAAATTGTTTAGAGAGGTCATACAATTATATGGATAATAAATGTAAAAATGGAGGAAGTTGACATACTGTTGTTTCACTGAGCATTTACCAATCTTTTAAAAAAATGTTCTGGAACCCACATTTTCTTTAGCTTGCCAATGCCCTTCAACCAAAGCTCACCAGGAACATTTCCACATCTGAACAAGCGAGGTTTATTACTTGTTGCAGTGAGGGAGACTGTACACTGTGAAAACCATGGGACGTCTCAGGAGAAGGTGATAGAAAGGAGCTTTCATGGGATTTGGGCTAGTGTTAGGGGATTTGGGAGAGAGTTCAGGGAAGTGGGGCTTTGCTCTGGATTGGGAAGCGGGGTCATTCCTACTGGATATCTTTATAAACCTTATTTAGAAGGAGGGCATGTTAATGGAGGCTAATGTTGTAATAGGTAGAGCAGCCAGGGTCCCATTTTAGCCAGGACAAGGGGATGTTTGGTATGTTTTGGCCTGGACAGTGTTCATGTATTGTCTGCATTTTGATGTGATTTTGGAGTGGTCTTGTTTTGTCTTGATTCATCCTACTTAACAATGGCCTTGTCTGATGCAGGTGTTTTGTGAAATTGTTTATGTTCAACAGGAGAACACCAAGGTTCTCATATGGGCTTCTTGAATAGGCTTCTCTTGCACACAGCTCCTGTGACCCTTACCACAGATAAGGAGGATTTGGAACAATGCAGGGAGAACAGGTGGCCATCCATGGGCACCCTCTCTTATACTCACCCAGGACGGGGTGGGAAGAATAAAGGTTTTCTGTATGCAGGGGAGAGGTGCACCCTGGCTGTAGCCTGGTACATCTGGTGGGAATGAAAGGCAATTTAATGGAAGCTAGATATAGCTAAGCTCTTTATAACACCAGGAAAAACTTTTTTGGTTTTATTGTCTTTTGTTTGGAAAGAGAGCAAAAGTCCAACATGTTTCTCCGAGTCATAAAGCATGTCAAGAACATCATTAAAAGTGCGATCGTTGGTTTTGGGTTTTCATTCATTTTTTCCCCTCACTTAGAACTTCTAGAAACTTTTATTGTTTATGCCATTTTTTGTCCCTTGTCCTCTGTTCCACTTTTTCATTTGAAACTTTCAAGCCTTCAGAATAGTTGAAAGAGTGAACTCAGAGCACTCTTCACCCAGATTCACCAAATGTTGACATTTTGCTACATATTCTTTCTCTGCCAAATCATTTGAAAGAAAGTTTTAGACATTACGACATTTTGCTTCCAAATACTTCAGGATATGTATCCTAAGGACAGAGTCATATTCCCCTACATAATTGCAACACTGTGTATACAGGTGTGAACGTGTGTGTGTGTGTGTGTGTGTGTGTGTGTTATAGAGATCTTCTTCTGAGCCATTTGAGGATAAGCTGTCAACATGATGCCCCATCACCCCTGAATATTTTAGTGTGTATTTCCTATAAACAAGAATATTCTCTACAGACCTGCGATGTAATCACCAACACCAGGAGATTAACAATAATCTGTTACTACCATCTAATACCCAGATCCCTTTCAAATTTCTCCAGTTGTCCCAATTATGTGCTTCATAGCAACAGAATCTAGTCCAAAATTGCAGTTACTTAGTTGTCATGTCTTTAATTCCTTCAATTTGTGACAGCTCCTCTCTGTTTCCTTGACTCTCATGACTTGACACTTTGGAAGTTTAGAGACAGGGTATTTTGTTGGATGTTCCTCAGTGAGATTGTCTCATGTCCCCTCTTGATGAGCTGCTCAGGAGTGATACAGGCTCAGGAATCACTTACTGCATTACCATGCGGATGTCCTCACTCTGCCCAGGCTCTGACTCCCTGCCCTGACTACTCCTTTGCCTTGCTTGGGCTCACATAACCTGTGCCAGGATATCTTCCTCACCCCATTTGGGTAAGTGTGGCTTAAAGAGAGTGGGCTGACTTCCTGGGCTGGTTACTGTAGAAAATGGGTTGGTTTCCTAGGCTGGCTGCTGCAGATTGTGAGTCAGAGTTCTATTTTTATGTATTGTCTGGTCATTATTTATTTGGATTTTTAGTCTTTCGGTAAACTGACACCTAATGAGTCCTCCCTTCACTTCCCCTTTGTGTTAGTCTGAACTCTCCAGAGAAACAGAACCAATAGAATATACATACATATAGAAAGAGATTTATTATAAGGAATTGGCTTACATGATTATGGAGCTGGTACATCCAAAATCTTAGGGTGGGCCAGCAGGCTGGAGACTCAGGGGGTTAATGTTCCAGTTTGAGTCCAAAGGCCATCTGCTGTAGAATCAGGAAAAGCTAGTGTTATGGATGAAATTTGAAGGCAGTCTGCTGGAGAATTCTCTTTTGCTTGGGGAAGAATCATCTTTTTGTTCTATTCAGGCCTTCAAATGATTGCATGAGGCCCACCCACATTTTGGGGGGCAGACTGCTTTACTCAAAGTCCTTTATTTATTTATTTATTTATTTATTTATTTATTTATTTATTTATTTATATAATTTATCATCAAGCTGGCTTACATACAACACCCAGTGCTCATGCCAACAAGTACCCTCCACAATGCCAATCACCCATTTTCCCCTCTCCCCCCCGCCAATCCACCCTCAGTTTGTTCTCCGTATTTAAGAGTCTCTTGTGGTTTGCCTGCCTCCCTCTCTGTTTGTAAGTATTTTTTTCCCTTCCCTTCCCCCATGGATTTCTGTTAAGTTTCTCAAGATCCACATATGAGTAAATACATGATATCTGTCCTTCTCTCTCAAAGTCCATGATTTAAATCTTAATCTCATCTAAAGCACCCTCACAGAAACATCCAGAATAATGTTTGACTAACTATCTGGGCAGGCTGTGGCCCAGCCAAGTTGACACAAAATTAACCATCACAATCCCCCCAGCTAGTCTCCTAGAAATATGTGAATCTCAAGGTCTGCCAGTGACTTACTTTCTCTCAAGTTACACCCCTACTTCATGTTAATCCAACAAAGTGATATGAAGTCTAGAGACTCTCTTCAGCTTCTCTAGGTGCTCATGCAGAGCCACCTCTGTGTTTGTGGCAGGACTTGTGAGTGGAGATACCTTCCATAGGGCCCTCATTTCAACTGGATGTGAGGAGAAGAGGCACATTCATTGCTATAGGAAAGGACAATTTTTCCAAAAGTAAGGGGTTGTGATATTATGCATGTTCTTTCATGTTTACTTGTCTTTGAGCCAAATGGGCTCATTTCATCTCTCTGAGAAGGCCTTCGCCAATCGTGACAGCAATGAGGTAGGCAGTTTAGAAAACTGACAGGATCCCTCAGGAATCTTTGACTGGGGGAATCTCCCAGTGCCCCTGGGAGATCAAAGTGCAGAGAGCAAGATGGTACATTTCTCTTCTGCCCTGACTCACTGGAGCTGATAGGGTAGAGACTGAGCATCTCAAAGCAGTGTGGCAGCTGTGTTGCTGAGTGGCATATTATCTACCACAAGATCACCCCATTTAAAATCATTTTTTAAAGTCTCTTACCAGTTTTTTTTTTTAATTCTCCTTGTCGGTCAAGAATGTAAAATGCAGAGTCTTATCAGTAGTATTCAAAGCAGATTTAAAATGTGATTGCTGTTTGCTCTCTCCTAGTACAATCCAGTTTGGATCATCATCTCGTCTGATATAAGGAAGTATCTTGAGCTGAAACTGAAACCCTCCATGCATTCTCCTCCCTCTTCCTTTTTTTTCTTCCCACTTCTACTTATTCACCCACATCTTCCCATCTAAGACTTATTTATTAAGCATGATGTCAGTCATTGGGATATAGGCATAAATCAAGACCAGCCCTTGATTTTTGATATGATCGCCTTCTGACAGGGGAGGTAGAAATAAAAACAAAACTTCATAATGCACTGTGGTAAAAACTGACTCACTAAGATAAAAACAAAGAGAGAGGCGAATTGTAAGAGACTCTTAAATACAGAGAACAAACTGAGGGTTGCTGGAGGGGTTTTTGGGTGGGGGCATGGGCTACATGGGTGATGGGCACTTGTTGGGATGAGCACTGGGTGTTATATGTAAGTGATGAATCACTAAATTCTACTCCTGAAACCATTATTACACTACATGTTAACTAACTTGGATTTAAATTAAAAAAAAAAAAAAACTGACTCAGGATGACCAAATCTGAGGAAACTGAGGCAGGAATTCCAAGGAGGGTCATGTTCTGCAGATTCTTTAAGAGATGAGTTGGGAGTTTTCTAGGCACACAGAGCTGGAGGTGGGATAGTGTCCCAGGGAGAGGTGACACCATGGTATGAAGAAATAGGACTCCTAGGTGAATCAAGACAATTTCTGTCCTGGGTCCATGCTGTGGGTTCTTCCGTAGCATCCAAGACCTGCCTGGTCAAGTGAGCATTTTTTTTCTTTTTTCCATTTTCACAGACCCTACTCCTCACCCTTCCATTGCTTTACCAACACTCAGATTGCTGTCTTTGCCCTCTGAAGCATCTTTCTGATGTGTGGCAGCCTCTCTCTGTGGGCACGCTGACCTTGGCCTTGTCCAGCTTTCCATCTTTCACTCAGGGCTCAGGGCTGTGAGTGATTCTGATGAAGTCTTGTGACCCCAAAAGAGCTGCAGTGAGAGCCTGCTCACCATCCCAGCTTTACATGAAATATCAGGCAGTGATTCACCATCATTCAGAAACTTGTCAGTTCATAAATTCAAAGCAACTCCATTTCCTTTGCTTTTGAACAAACAAAATTGGATGGCCCATGGACCAGAGCTGTTAACTGGGATGTTAAGAACACCCTAGTCCTGGGTTGTTTCCCATGAGCCCAGGGCAGGAATGCTTATGCTATTTACCTATGTCAAACAGGCTGACGTCCTTTGGGAGAAGTAGGAGTGTGAAAATGTGGCCGCACTGCCAATAATATGAGAGGAGGTTGAAAATAGCAGATGGAGGTTGTAATTAGGGCCAACAGAAATAGGAAACTGCTGCTAGGTCATCCGCCTGGTACCCAGCGCCGGCCTATTAGCGGTCATTAGCCCTTATCCAGGAAACAATTTACATCCGTTGAAATCCTTATAAATTTGGATTTCTGCCCACACACCCATCATCCTGCTTTTTCTTGTGGATTAAAGAGGTGGCCCCTGAGCTGCTTCTCTCTGTGGGCAGAAAGTGCTATCCTCTGGCCCTAGAAGCGGGTCGGGTCACCACCCGACCTAACAACAATCTGACTGTGGGCTTGTATTATCACAGGGTGGAAGAGACTTTAAAAGTGTATCCTGTCCCATCTCATGCCCAGCAGACTCCACCCTCCTCCAAAGCTGGGAGGTTGTAAAGTCTATTGGAGCTTAACAACTTGTCAGAGAAATCCTTCCCAGGGACCGCATAGCCTTCAAGTTTAGAATTTCTTTGTGCTTTTCCTTTGGTTATTCTCAGTCTTGAATTTGGCTCTATTAGGCATATGTATAGCTGGGTTTTGTGGGATTCAGCTTTAATATTTTTTTTAATGTTTATTTATTTTTGAGACAGAGAGAGGCAGAGCATGAATGGGGGAGGGTCAGAGAGAGAGGGAGACACAGAATCGGAACCAGGCTCCAGGCTCTGGGCCATCATCAGCCCAGAGCCCGACGTGGGGCTCGAACTCACGGACCGTGAGATCGTGACCTGAGCTGAAGTCGGACCCTTAACCGACTGAGCCACCCAGGTGCTGTGGGATTAAGCTTTAAATGAGCCTTCTCAACCAGAGGGATGACCCATTTGAGGCAGGTCACCATGTTGGGTAACCCTGTTCCTAAGTTCCCCTTGGCTTCTGTCTGCTTCCAGTCTCCTGTGTGTCAGTCTGAATCTTCTCCCTTCTCAGGTAATTTGAATCTTGATTTTTCCTTTTGAAGAGTAATTTGATCCAACAGAAGAAGCACCAGATAGGTGCCAGAAAGCCTGTGTTGGGGCTGTGCTCTCGTCTCTTCTGGAACCCGTGGTCACGACCTCTGTTTACATAACAAGCTAACATCTCTGAGCTCCAGCTTCTCTCTGTCTTTCCCTTCCTCCCTCCCTTCCTTACAGAGTTGTTGCAAGGCTATAAAAACCATGTTACAAGGAATGTTGAGAACTTTTATAAATGGATCACGGAAGACATTTAAAGAGGTTCACTTCACTTCCTACCCCAAGGGTTAAAACTCAAGAAGGTCTGTCTTTTTTTTCAACTCTGTTTGACATGAGAATCTCTTTGGTATCTCCACTTAAAAATTTGAGACGAAATCTTTATGATGATTTACCGCCTTCTCCTTCTCCCTCCATTTTTACTCACCTTTTAAGGGTCGCCCCCTCAAATAAAGTCTTTCTTTTATATTCATCCTATAGTAGTCTCTTTCCTTCCTGATCCACACTCACAGAACATGGTTGTCCTTAACACATATTTTAGTGCCCGGTTGTTTCCTGCTGGTGTTATTCAAAAGTCATCTTAGATTTTTAGTTTTCTCTCCTCGATTAGAGAGTGTAGCTCCAGATTTCACCTCCATTGAAGAGCTTATCCCATTACACTTAACTTTTATGTTCGGGTTTTATTTCACTACTTGCCTATAGGTGCTTGAGGGCAGGGTGGATGGGTCACATTCATTTTTATATCTCTAGTGCCTGCTACTTACTAGTTGTCAGTAAATATTTGTAGAAATGAGCTAGTAACCTTCATTGTGATCTTGTACCAACAGCATGTGGGTTAGGTAGCAGAAGCTGTATATGAGTATGCCGCATTAAAGAGGATCATACACATTCTCTTTTGAACTTCTAATTACTTTGCACACACAAACGTGGCAGTTGGAGTTACTATTCCTGGAGACCCCTGCAAATGTCTCCCTCTGCTGGGATTCTGATCTCCCCTACCCCACCCTCACAGGTGACCTTTTAGACTTGGAATGATATAATTGGGAGGGTGTGTGGACAACACTACTAGGTGGCCCCAATTTCATTCTCCTTTTCTTCCTAGGTCATAGAACTTTTAGCTGGCCCCATGTTCTTCCAGCCATCCTGGCAGTCAGTTGTGGCTCTGTGTCCACATTCTCAGTCACGAGTGTCACCTCCTTGGAGAGAAAGAGTGTGGCTTCCACTTCTCTTTTCCCCATTCCAGCGGATGAGGGCAAACCTCTAGGAATGGCAGAGCAGTAAAACAGACACCAGGCACCTGAGCCCCTGCGTTGTCATGGAGCAGAGCCATTATACCAGGCTTCAGCTTTTGAGTGGGAGACCATGGTTCTGTTTCAGCAGCTAAAGCTATGTTTTACTTAAGCAGGGGCCAAGGAGATGGTTCAGTCTTTTTGTGAATTATTATTATTTGTTTTCTGGCTGCATTTCTTTTTTTTTAAATATAATTTATTGTCAAGGTAGCTAACATACAGTGTATACAGTGTGCTTTTGGTTTTTTTGGGGGGGGGTAAATTCCTATGATTCATCACTTACATTCAACACCCAGTGCTCATCCCAGCAAGCTCCCTCCTCGATGCCCATCATCCATTTTCCCCTCTCTGCCTCCCACCCCAGCCCATCAACCCTCAGTTTTTTTTCTGTATTTAAGAGTCTCTTATGGTTTGCCTCCCTCTCTGTTTGAAACTATTTTTTCCCCTTCCCTTCTCCCATGGTCTTCTGTTAAGTTTCTCAAGTTCCATATATGAGTGAAAACATATGATATGTGTCTTTCTCTGACTTATTTTGTTCTTTTTTCAAAGATTTTAATTTATTTTGGAGAGAGAGAGGGAGAAAAAGAATGAGTGTGGGAGGGGCAGAGAGAGAGGGAGACACAGAATCGGAAGCAGGCTCCAGGCTCTGAGCTTTCAGCACAAAACCTGACATGGGGCTCAAACCCAGAAGCCGTGAGATCATGATCCAAGCCATGGTCGGACGCTTAACCGACTGAGCCACCCGGGCAACCCAGAGACGGTTCAGTCTTATCTCTTGTCTTACAGATGAAGACATTGAGGTCCAGAGTGGCCAGCCTGTTTACCCAGTGCAGTGGTGGGGCCCTTGAGTCTAAAACTCCAGCCCAGGGTCTAATCCTGACCAAGCAGCACACTCTCAAATGTGAACCCCGTGATTATTCCTTCAGAGAAGGCAGGGAGGAGGGGTCTGTAAGTTCTTGCAAATGACAATCCTGAAGATGTGTAGGCAGGGATAGTTTCACTGGACAATACCTTCTTTCTTTTGCAGTGTATAAACAGGCTGGGATGGGCAGAGTGGGTGGAAATCCAGGACCTAGTGCAGCCAAGGAGGGCTCAGTCCCAAATGCCATCTATTTTAATATGGTCAGGACCGGAGCCAGGCAGCTACAAGTGTAGGAATGCAGTTGACTTAACCCACATACAGGCCAGGGATGAGCCTTAGAGAGAAGCACAAGCAGATCTTAGGAGAAAAGTAGGGTTTTGAACCACACTGAATTTTGGGAGGTAACTGAGCAGAGAGGCTTCCTGGGCCAGAGTTCTTGCTGTTAGGGGGAGGAGGAGAGGAGAAGGAAGTGCTCCATGCCGAGGTCCGGACCACCAGGACTGTCCTCTAGTTCTGTGTCTATCTACTTGTTAGGCAATTATGCTGGTGTTTTCACCAGCATATGTTGCTATGGAAGATCCTGTAATTAGGTTCTTTTATAAATCATGAATTCTGTATACAAAACAGGGAAATGTCCCATGATGAAATTATGTAATGATAGCAGGCTATGTACTTTTAAAACTAAAAATATTCAAGGTGGGCCAACCAGCTGGCGAGACAAAAAGGCAGTGTGGTCTCTGGGAGGAGCTGTGGCAACCCGGTCCTCAAGGTGGGGGTCAGGTGAGGTCATCTGACTTCTCTGTGTGCAGGGCTTCCATTCATGGGGTCTCCAAGGTGGGCTTTCTCTGGAGTTGTTGCCTTCAGAGTGCTTTTTGAGCCATGGAGCAGCTAAAACAGAGAGGCTTACGCACTAGGGAAATCTGGTATTTCCTTTGACCAAATAAAAAGCTCTTAGAGCTGGAAAGAAAACAATCATTCAGCAGTTAATTCATGTCACCTCCCCCCTCTCCCCCCCCCCACCCCCGCCACTGCCCTTTGAACTCAGGCTTAGAGAAATAACATTTTCAAGTTCACAAAGCAGGTCATTAGAAAGTCCAGAAAGCCAAGACATGCGGCGCCTGGGTGACTCAGTTAAGTGTCAGACTCTTGATTTCGGTTCAGGTCATGATCGCATGGTTTGTGGGATTGAGCCCTGTGTCGAGCTCTGTGCTGACAGCCTGGAGCCTCCTTGGGATTCTCTCTCCCTATCTCTGCTTCTCCCCTGCTCATGTTCTTGTGTGCATGCACACTCTCTGTCTCAGAATAAATATATAAACTTAAAAAAAAAAAAAGAAAGAAAAACAAGAGCCAAGACCCCTGCTGTCCAAGGTGGTTTTCACACTGACCTAAATGCAAATAGGAACTTGGCCATCACCTTCATAATCACCTAAAACACAGTTATGGTCTATTTATTCTTAAAAGAAGTGAACACATATGGTAATCTGTATTGAAACTGAAACAGAAGGGTAGCATTAACTTGCACACCCGGAGAATACATCCCTTAAAGGGTTATGATTTCATGGCCTGACTGGCTGTGTGTAAGCTCCGGGGAGTTGAAGCCAAGTAGTACTGGGCCAGGATCCTGAACAATAGGATGGAGTGAATAGACTCTCTTGAGTATATCTCAAAGGAGAGTAACTTTGCTTTAATTAGAATGATGAATTGTGTGGGCTGAAGTGAGCCCACACACACACATGTGGGCATGCAAATTGTTCATTAGTAAACTATGGAGATCCTTCCATGTCCATGGTTTTAGAAATGAGAGAATGGTAAAGGGAAAGGTGAATACCCATAAGGGAGACTGAGTTTTAGTAATGAAAAGGGTTTTGGTTCTATAAACTCAGGGACCTGAAGGGTCAGAGTTCTCTGTTACCTCAGGAAGCGACTCAAGCTGGACGTGGGATTGAGGGTGGTTAGAAATAGGTGGATGCTGCAGGGGGGTAGGAGGGAGTGTGCTGAAGAGAACAAGGTCTCAGCGAGCTGGAGAAGAAAAGATTTTTGAATCAGTCACACAAGGAAGGCTTGGACTGGGAATTGCTTGGATTTTTTGCCTAGGATGAAAGAATCCAAACTCATGCAGTCTCATTTGGCCTTTTCCACAAAGCTGGATAAAATTGGATTCTGTCTTCCTCTCTAGAGACATGTACTTGGTAATCTATACATAGTGTGTGTCCTCAGTCTATATATTGATCACCTGTGATAAAATGGTTTGGTTGTAAGGCCTGGTCTGGAAGTCTACCACTGCCATGATGGCTTTAAAAAAAACACACATCTAGGGGCTCCTGGGTGGCTCAGTCGGTTAAGTGTCTGACTCTTGGTTTCGGCTCAGGTCATGATCTCACGGTTCATGAGTTTGAGCCCCGCATTGGACTCTATGCTGACATCACGGAGCCTACTGGGATTCTTTTTCTCTCCTTCTGTCTCTGCCCCTCCCTTTCTCATTCTCCCTCTCTCTTTCAAAATAAATAAGTAAACTTAACTCACCCCATACATTTATATTATCATGGTGAAATATACATAACATAAAAATTGCCATTTTAACCATTGTAAGTGTCCAGTTCAGTGGCATTAAGTATATTCACAATGTTGTGCAATCATTACCACGATTTCTTTCCAAAACTTTTTAATCATCTCAAATAGAAATTTTGTGCCCATTAAACAAAAACACCTCATTTCTGCCTCTCCCCAGACCCTGGTAAGCTTTAATGTACTTTCTATCTCTATGAATTTGGCTATTCTAAATAGTTCATAGAAGTTGAATCATACAGTGTGTGTGTGTATATATACATACACACATATATGCATACATACAAACATACATACATACTTTTTTTTTTGGTCTGGTTTAGTTCACTTAGCATAATGTTTTAAAGGCTTACCCATTTGTAGCATGTATCATAACTGTATACATTTTTATGGCTGCATAATTTTGCATTGTATGTTTAGACAACATTTTGTTTATCCATTTACCTGTCGATGGACATTTGAGTTGTTTCCACCTTTTGGCTGTTGTGGATAATGCTACAGTGAATATTGGTGTACAGTGTTTGTTTGAGTCTCTGTTTACGATTCTTCTGGATATATATCCAGAAGTAGAATTCCAGAATCATATGGTAATTCTATGTTTAACTTTCTGAGGAACTGACAAACTTTTTTCCACAGTGGCTGCCCTATTTTGCCTTCCTATTGCATTTTGCATTATCTCTATTATTTATGTGTGTTTCAGAAAGGAGTTGGTTAGAAAAACAGAAGCTGCTCTATATGTGCTGGAGATA
Source organism: Panthera tigris (assembly GCF_018350195.1). NCBI lineage: Eukaryota > Metazoa > Chordata > Mammalia > Carnivora > Felidae > Panthera > Panthera tigris. The sequence goes on along the minus strand of NC_056663.1, from coordinate 27,572,040 downwards.
AAGGGTTCAAAATTGAATTGGGATCTTACTCATAAGTTGGAATATTTAGGGGAGAGGAGATCAGAAAAGCTGCAGCAAAGGTTTGAGACAGTTGTCCCTGAAAGTCAGAGAGGTTGGCACTGAGGACCTCAGCCTGGAGCTTAGCATCCAGCTCTCAAAACTTGCCTGGCATTCTTGACACTCTGCAAGAAGCTCCTACCAAATGTCTCCGTCTACGGTGGTGAAGAACTCAGCAGAAACACGTGGAGAGTCTCTCATCTGTCCACAAATCTGGCCATAACTGTTTTTGAAAACTGATGACTCCCCAATCTCATTGGAAGACTAGCCCAGAACTGTCCAGAGAAGGAGATCTTGGGGAGTATGGTTGCTGTTCTCAGAAGGGAGAGGCGATGGTATCAGCCCATAGCAGGTAGACCAGCACAATTTACATTCTTCTTTAGTACATAAAGGATTATAAGTAGTTTATAAGGATGTAGAAAATTTGACCAAGGGACATAAATTCAAATTTGAGCAAATGAAATCAAAAAGATAAGAGGAAGGAATAAAAATGGAGCCAGAAATAAGGCTAAGCATGACTGCCACCATCATCTATACATTGACCACAGAGTTCACACTCTCCACAAGATAAAAATTGCTCAAGAGATTGAAAAATGTTCTTAAGGTATTAAGGTCAGACAAGAAACTCTCTCAAGGGACAGGAAGTCTTCCCCTGAGGAGATCAAGAAAAGGCTGACGCCATGGGGTGACTTGTGGGAGTAGCACTTGGCTGTGCCTGGAAGTGTACCACGGGGGTTGTAGTTGCTGCTAATTTACCTCTTGTTAGGGACGGAATTGCGTCAGCCAACCCCACCCTCCCCACACATATGCTGAGGTCCAAATACTCAGTGCTTCAGAAAGTGACTATATTTGGAGATACTGTCTTTAAAGAGGTAATTAAGTTACAATGAGGTCATTAGGGTGGACTGTAATCCACGATGACTGGTGTCCTTATAAGAGGAAATTATGACACCATCACCTACAGAAAACAGACCATCTGAAGGCACGGGGAGAAGATGGGCCTCTACAAGCCATGGAGAGAGCCCTTGGAAGAAATGAGCTCTCTGGGCACCCTCATCGCAGATGTCCAGCCTCCAGAATTATAGGATAATACTTTTCTGTCGTTTAAGCCACCAAGTTTGTGGTACTTTGTTCTGGCGGCCCTGGCAAACTCATACACTTCCCATATCTAAAACTGACATCATTTACTGAGGTGGGGTTGTGCCCGGGATTCGTTGGGGCTACATTATCTTTAGTTTCTAATTTGACAAGAGTTTCTTGAGCACATAGCTATGCAGGCCTCTGTGCAAGGCCTTCAAGGAATGTGAACACGAAGAAGACAGTCTCAGGCTTCAGAGAGCTTACAAACCAGGTGACATAACTCTGGCGAGATGCGGCGAGTGTAAATATAAGACCAGTGCTATGCGAGCAAAGATGCGGGAGAGATTCATTGCAGCAGGGGGACCAGGGAGGTCTTCAGAGAGGTGGTAATCATTTAACTTGGATCTTAAAGGAGAATGAGAAGGGCTTTCCTAAGAGAGTGTGTGTGTGTGTGTGTGTGTGTGTGTGTGTGTGTGTGTTTTGAGGCAGAGTATCTGTGGGGCTAAACCTCTCCACTTCTCAGGACTTGGACTCCAGACAGGTGCTGTGGGCAGGCAGTGCTGAGGTTTGGCTCGACTTAAAAGCTCCTGCTGGGTGGGAATGACTTGATGATCAGAAATCGATCAAGCTTAATGTTAAAATTCTGCTTTGCTTTGGGTGACAGGATTATATCCTCTGTGTTTTGAAACAGGGATGGAGGTGCACAGAGAGAAACTGGCAAGGGTGACTTGCAAGGCATTTAGTTCCCTCATTCAGGAAATTTCCCTCTGCTCCTTAGTGACTGTGGGAATTCCTTTCGGCTTCTCTTGCCAAAACTGAGTGATGAACAAAAGCGTCTGTCTGGGAGTTTATGGGCTAAGCTGGGATAGTCAGACTCACATACACAGCATCTGAGAACCTGTTTAAGGACTTTAAGTGGCTGTGTAGGAACCAGGCTGTGTGGGCACCAGGCTATGTGGGCACCAGGCTGTGCGGGCACTCGCTGTGTGGGTACTGGGCTGTGTGGGTACCTGCTTGGGCACTGGGCTGTGCGGGCACTGGGCTGGGGCTGGTCCAGGGGTAGATCAGCTTGTCCAGCTCATAGTTCCAGCTCGGGCCAAGACAGCAGGCTAGGACAGGCATTTGGAGTCCAGGTGTCCCCCTCCTCCCTGAGTCCCACACCTTATGGCACTGCCACCGACCAGGCGCCTCTCGTAAACAGACACCATTTTAGAAACTAGTGAGTGAGAGATGGCTGAAGACACCATGGGGTGAGGTTTGTTTGGCTGTGGTCACAGAGAAAGCCAAGACAAGTTCCCCTGCATTCAACAGCATTTCAGTGGTGCTGGTCCTTGACACACCCCCTGTTGGTTGAATGAATCAATCCTGAACCCCCTGACGGTGTGTCCAGAGCACCAGGAAGAGCAGCAGGTGAGGGGCAGCTGATGTGGCTGCAGCACAGGGGTGAGTTCTCATGCTAGTCACTGTGTCCCGGAGAGGAGAGGCCAGGGCTTGCATCCATCCCTGCTCCCAACAGCTGGGCAGCTGGGCAGCTTGCTCAAGGTGTGAAAGTGCGACCTTCTTGGCGGGAAAACAAAGGGCTGGGGACATCTCCAAGGCTACTCCCAGCGCTGAGGAATTGGGGGTCTATGAATTATACTCACTTTTCTTTTGAGCAGGTAACTCTTGGTTCACTTTGATTTGCATCCTGAGAGATGACAGGAATTATTCAGGAAGATCTAAGGGTATGCCAAATGAGGGGGTGGGGGGAGTGGGTAAAGGAGGAGGAGAGGTGACATGAGAGGGACCAGGAAAGAGAGATGAAGAAAAAATCCAGTGTTCCTAATGGGCTTCGTCTGGGTTGGGCAGTTTGATTGATGGAGCCCTGGGCTGATCAATATAAGATGCCTTATTCAGCCTCTATCAGTTGCTGATTTTCTCTGATCTGAGAACACTATTTGCACATATGCACTGTGGATCCCAGGGAGACCCCAAGGAGAAAGTTCAGATGGCTCTCTACAAATTCATCCCCAACACCAGAGAAGTAGCTCCAAGTATTTGCATGCATGGTCCTGAGTCAGTGGCACTGTCTCAACAGGCGTGAAAGCTTCTAGGTATTGAACAGTCATAATGAGCTAGACCCTGTCTCTAGCTCTTTAACAGGGATTATCTCAGCAACTCTATAAAGTAAGTATAATTATTATCCCCATTTTATTTTATTTATTTTTTTAGAGGGTGGGGAGAGGGAGAGAGGGAGAGAGGGAGAGAGGGAGAGAGAGAGAGAGGGAGAGAGAGAGACAGAGAGAGAGAGAGAGAGAGAGAGAGAGAGAGAGAGAATTTCAAGTAAGCTCCATGCCCAGCACCAAGCTCAACATGAGGCTCAATCTCATGACCCTGAAATCATGACCTGAGCTGAAAGCAAGAGTCGCACACTTAACCAACTGAGCCTCCCAGGTGCCTCTATTATCCCCATTTTAGACTTAGTTTGGGAAAGTAACTTATCTGAAGTCACTTAGTACTTTGCCTGAGTCACTTGGTCTGAGTCCAGAGCCCACACTGGTATTTGCAATAAACCATGGGCTCCCTAAACAAGAACCATTGTCTCTCCAGGGCCAAAGTACTCACTGAATGAATGAATGAATGAATGATGGAAGGGCAGTGAAGTCTATGACTGTAAGGCTGGTAAGAAGATCTATATCCTATCCCAAGAATCAAATTTCCCTAATAGATTTCCAAGGCAAGCTCTAAAAACAGAGGTCTGTTTTTCAGCAATGCCCATGCATCATTGCAGTTTTTAATTTTTATTATTGTAGTCACAAGGGCCCTGGCTGACACACAGTTCCCTTGTGACTGAGCTCAGCATCCTGAAGTTTCCTAGAGGAACCAACCTTGAGACTCTTGGGGACACTGTGGTCCTCTTCCCAGCCCATCCTCATGGTGACCTGCACCCCTGAGGTATCCTCAATACACTCAAAGGAAACATATTTTGGAAGAAAGGATGTAACGGAGCCCAGGGTCCAATTCTGCATTTGGCTTGGCCCCAAGGACACTGCACATAAGTCAGAAATATGATTTCCAGTTGACTCCATGGGATATTCATTTCAAAAGAGTTGTCCTTCTTGTCTGTTTACCACATATCTCTTTGTAGAAGTCTCTGCTTTTCTAGAATTTTTATACTTTCTCTAGCATTTTGTGTTTTGGTAATTGACTTACAAGAATAGTTCTGCAACATAAATCAACAATGAAAAGCAAATTACCCCTGCCCGCATCTTTTCATTCCTTTTCCATCTCAAACGATATTTTCTGTATGATGACTAACCCAGACTGACGTAATTTGTCAATCGATCTCCACGATATACGTTAGAAAACGCATTGCACAGGGCCCAGCATGCAGCACTTCATGTGAGCCACATTGCTTTAGAAAACCTATTAGTGGAACAGAAATATCTAGAGCTCGGCCCGGCCTTTTTGCTGAGAATATTAGAACTGGTGATAATTACTTTATTAATCATAAGGTGTAACAGCAGTGCGTATGTCACGGCAGCCATAAAATAAGTGCTTTTATGGCAAATGTAGTTAAAAAGAAATGACTGATTGGATTTATGGTACTCCGCAGTTAAAGAAGAAAAGGGAATCATGCATTTTCTTTCTTTAGTTAAATGTTCATTAAATGTGTACCACTAAGAGCTATTTGTAATAATTCCCTAGTGGGTCTGTGTCCTAGGAGAATTTATTTTAAAATACAAATTAAAGCTTAAATTAGCTTTTATTAAAAAATATATATATAGTGCATCAACATTTGATCTCCTGAGAGAAGGGAGAGAGCAGTGCAGTCACGCTGAAGAGAAGGATCTGGTAGAAAGAACCTGGAGGCTATGTTTGCCTTTGGGGTTCAGGTGGAGCTTCTTGGCACTTACCACTTGAGGGTAGCAGAACTTTGGAGGCTATGGTCCAGACAGAAGATGCAACTCAGCTATGCTCTGAAGGCAGGGAAACCACAATGATCAAGGTTTACATTTAGGGTGATGTTTATATTTCTGTCATTAAAGCGAATCTTTGAAGTTTTTTTGCATGTGTATAAATTTCCATTATTTATTTGTTAAAATTTTTTTTAATATAATTCATTGTCAAGTCAGCTAACATACAGTGTATACAGTGTGCTCTTGGTTTCGGGGGTAGATTCCCATGATGCACCGCTTACATGAAACACTGTAACACATACAGTGCTTATCCCAACAAGTGCCTTCCTCAATGCCCATCACCCATTTTCCCCTCTTCTGCACCCTCCCACCAACCCTCAGCTTGTTCTCTGTATTTAAGAGTTTCTTATGGGTTTTCCTTCTTCTCTGTTTGAAACTATCTTTTCCCCTTCCTGTCACCCCTGGTCTTCTGTTAAGTTTCTCAAGTTCCACATATAAGTAAAAACATATGATATCTGTCTTTCTCTGACTAACTTATTTCACTTAGCATAATACCTTCCGGTTCCATCCACACTGCTGCAAATGGCATGATTTCATCCTTTCTCATTGCTAAGTAGTATTCCATTGTATATATAAACCACATCTTTATCCATTTGCCAGTTGATGGACATTTGGGATCTTTCCATGATTTGGCTATTGTTGGAAGCACTGCTATAAACATTGGGGTACATGTACCCCTATGAATCAGCACTCTATCCTTTGGATATATTCCTAGTAGTACTATTCCTGGGTCATAGGGTAGTTCTATTTTGAATATTTTGAGGAACCTCCACACTGTTTTCCAGAGTGGCTGCACCAGTTTGCCTTCCCACCAACAGTACAAGAAGGTTTCTGTTTCTCCACATTCTCTCCAACATCTGTTGTTTCCTGAGTTGTTAATTTTAGCCACTCTCACCAGTATGAGGTGATATCTCAGTGTGGTTTTGATTTGTATTTCCCTGATGATGAGTGATGTTGAGCATCTTTTCATGTGTCTGTTGGCTATCTGGATGTCTTCCTTGGAAAAGTGTCTATTCATGTCTTCTGCCCATTTCTTCACTGGATTATTTGTTTTTCAGGTGTTGAGTTTGATAATTTCTTTATAGATTTTGTATACTAACTCTTTATCCAATAGGTCATTTGTAAATGTCTTCTCCCATTCTATTGGTTGCCTTTTACTTTGTTGATTGTTTCCTTTGTGGTGCAGGAGTTTTCTATCTTGATGAAGTTCCAGTAGTTCATTTTGCTTTTATTTCCCTTGCCTTTGAAGACATGTTGAGCAAGAAATTGCTGTGGCTGAGGTCAGAAAGGTTGTTGCCTATTTTCTCCTCTAGGGTTTGATGGTTTCCTGCCTCACATTTAAGTCTTCATCCATTTTGAGTTTATTTTTATGTGTGGTGTAAGAAAGTAGTCCAGTTTCATTCTTCTGCATGTTGCTGTCCAATTCTCCCAGGACCATTTGCTAAAGAAACTGTCTTTTTTCCATTGGATACTCTTTCCTTCTTTGTCAAAGATTAGTTGGCCATAAATTTGTGGGTCCAATTCTGGGTTCTCTATTCCATTGGTCTATGTGTCTGTTTTTGTGCCAATACCATACTATCTTGATGATTACAGCTTTGTAGTAGAGGCTAAAATCCAGGATTGTGATGCCTCCCACTTTGGTTTTCTTTTTCAACATTACTTTGGCTATTTGGGGTCTTTTGTGGTTCTGTACAAGTTTTAGGATAGTTTGTTCTAGCTTTGAGAAGGCTGGTGCAATTTTGATTGGGATTGCATTGAATGTGTAGATTGCTTTGAGTAGTATTGACATTTTTAACAATATTTGTTCTTCCAATCCATGAGCATGGAATGTTCTTCCATTTCTTTATGTCTTCTTCAATTCATTTCATACATTTTCTATAGTTTTCAGCATACAGATCTTTTACATATTTGGTTAGGTTTATTCCTAGGTATTTTATGGTTCTTGGTGCAGTTATAAATGGGATTGATTTCTTGATTTCTCTTTCTGTTGCTTCATTATTGGTGGATAGAAATGCAACTGATTTCTGTACATTGATTTTGTATCCTGTGATTTTGCTGAATTCATGTATCAGTTCTAACAGCTTTTTGGTAAAGTCTTTAATGATAACCTCCCAGCCAGACTTCTCAAAAAGAAAAGAGAAAGAACCTAAATAGATAAAATCAGAAATGAGAGAGGAGAGATCACAACCAACACCACAGAAATAAAAATAATTATTAGAGAATACCATGAAAAATCATATGCCAACAAACTGGACAACCTGGATGAAATGGACAAATTCCTAGATGCTCACACACTATCAAAACTCAAATGAGAAGAAATAGAAAATTTGAACAGACCCATAACCAGTGAATAAATTGAATCAGTTATTAAAAATCTCTCAACAAATAAGAGTCCTGGGCCAGATGGCTTCCCAAGGGAATTCTACCAGACATTTAAAGGAGAATTGATACCTATCCTTCTCAAGCTGTTCCAAAATATAGAAATGGAAGGAAAGCTTCTGGACTCATTCTATGAAGCCAGCATTACCTTGATTCCCAAACCAGACAGAGACCCCACTAAAAAGGAGAGTTACAGGCCAATATCTCTGATGAACATGGATGCAAAAATTCTCAACAAGATACTAGCAAATGGAGTTCAACAGTATATTAAGAGAATTATTCACCATGATTAAGTGAGATTCATTCCTGGGCTGAAGGGCTGGTTCAATATTTGCCAATCAACCAATGTGATACATCACATTAATAGAAGAATGGAGAAGAACCATATGATCCTGTCAATGGATGTAGAAAAGACATTTAACAAAATACAGCATCCTTTCTTAATAAAAAGCCTCAAAAAAGTCAGGATAGGAGGAATATACCTTAGCATCATAAAAGCCATACATGAGAAGCCCACAGATAATATCACCCTCAATGGAGAAAAACTGAGAGCTTCCCCCTGAGATCAGGAACACGACAGGGATGTCTACTCTCTCCACTATTGTTTAACATAGTGTTGAAAGTCCTAGCATCAGCAATCAGACAATAAAATGAAATAAAAGGCACCCAAATTGGCAAAGAAGAAGTCAAACTTTCACTCTTCCCAGATGGTGAGTCTTTGAATTTTTATGTTCAATATTTTGTTTCCATAAAGTCACTTTTGTGTGTGAGTAAATAAAAATAATCTTGAGATTCCCCTAAGTATGTTTGGGTTTCAGATACCTAACAATTAAAAAACAACAATGACAACAGAACAAAAAAAATAAGGATCAGTCAACATTTCCCTTTCTATTACTGATGAAAGCTGTGTGTGTGTGTGTGTGTGTGTGTGTGTGTGTGTGTGTGTGTGTATGTGTATTAGTTTGGAAGGAGGAAAACATTCGTTGAGTGCTGATGACATTTCACACACTTCCTACAGACTCTCTCGCTTAATACTCAAAACAGCTCTGTGTTTTAGACATCATCATCCCATATTTACATGCCAAAACCTAGGCTCAGTGTTCTCTTTCTTAAAGTAGCTCTGTGAGTGCCAGATCTGGAAATCTGACTCAGAGTTACCAGATTGCCCTACACCAGGATGTTTGTGACTAAAATACAAGACAAAATTATTGAATGCTTGAGTGCTGGATGATTTCACAGGCAGAATGGTGAGATATGTGTTATAATCCCCATTTTACAGGTGGACACTCTAAGAGGGTAAGTTCCCCAAGGCCCCATAGCTAGTGAGTGAATTCAAACCCAAATTTGTTTGTAGGAATTATGGGCAATTTCTGTGCATTCCAAGTAACTTATCCCGCCAAACAAATACTGGTTCTAGGAACTTTGTCTTTGTGTTAAGTCCCTCTTGGCTAAAAGTTAAGTTTATTTGCTTTTGCTGTATTGAGCAACAGAAAAAACTCACCACCATCCTTTGGGTAACCCCATTCACATAGTATCAAATCTTCAAATTGTCCTTCAGCAGCTTAAGGCATTCCAACTCACCACGTTTTCTCTCTTTGGAGCTACCGTTACTTGTTACTTTTGACCACCCAGAATTAACACAGAGAAACCAGGCAAAAGAAACTGTTTCATGAAACAGAATCTGTCACCTTTTATGTCACAGCTGGGCTAGTTTTGTTTCAAACAGACAGAATTGGAACTGAGGACTTGGTTGAGGTGAAGATGTGGCATTGAGTGGGTACCCAACAGATCCTGGCTCTTACCTCCCCTTGGCAGGAGCACTAGCCCAGGGCAGGAGACTGGAGGGGCTCCTATAGGAGGCGGTGATAAAGGTTCTGACAAGCAGGTGGCTTTTGGAAGATCTGGTAGCAGACCTTAGGGATGGGGGTTCTGGGAAAAGACTCCAGGCATGGAGCGAGGCAAATGGTCAAGATAGGAACTTAGCAATAACAGCAGGTCAGAAAGAACAAGAGCCAGAGTGCACAGTCAAGCAAGGATTGATATCTTACACTACAAGCCATTTGGGTGCTTAAATTCTTTTATGGACATATGACAGGTCCCATGGCTTGGGCTAAATCTGAGTCAGGACCAGCTATATAATTTTATTGTGCAAAATGAAAATACAGGGTCCTAAAAAAAACTGGAAAAGGGTCCTGTTAAAAAGGTACTAAAATCTAAAACTCTTTCCTCTCTTTCCGGTCTCTCTATTATGTTGCTTTTTATTTGCTATCTAATGTCGTACTCCCTTGGACGTGTGATGCTTACAAGGTCAGTATAAACTCTCCCAAGTGCCGGGGACCTTGTTACTTAGCAGTGAGGTCCACCAACTTCCAGGATCCCTTCCTGCCAGCCACCACCCCACAGAGTCATGGAAACCAGTCTCCTCTCCCCTCCCCCCCCCCCCCCCGGCCCAAAGCCCCACCTCACTGAGGACTGGTGTCCCCAAGGGGATAGCAACTTCCATGCTGGGAAGTGTTTGGTCCTGCATTGGAGGTAGGTGAGAGGCTCATACTTGCCAGTTTGTCCACTGCCAGGATGGAGATGGCTGCCACCATGCTCTGCCCTGGGACACGACCCTGACCTCCCAGCATTCCTGCTTGTGACTGGGCCCCCTCTGGGAGCAGGGGTGGTGGCTGAATGAGGGCCCTCCATCCCTGTCTCCCAGCCTAAGTGACTTTGTTGTCACCCTAGCAGAGGGCAGCAGGATGAGGAGAGGAAGGGGAGGTGAGTGGGTGGGGTTAGGGCACCAGAACCCACAGGCAGCTACAAACCCATCCCTGGGGGGCAGACACTTAACTGACTGAGCCACTCAGGTGCCCCTAACTAAAAATTTTAAAACCTCATATTGGACATTGAGGCTGGTGGCATAATTTTGCGTAATTCTAACTGCCCATATTCTGTCTGTCCCCCTTCTGTGTTTGAACAAAGGAGTTGCCAGTGTTGCCAAATCCATCACTCACCATCCGTGAAACTGCTCTTTAGATGGTGTTTTAAGAAAGTGAGGCTCCTGTGCCCAGTTATTGATTAACAGGAGAGGAAAGAAAAAATGGCCTCAACCCACCTCTCGTTAGGAACTGACCTTTCTTTCCAGCAAACAGCAGAAGCTTCCCAGGGCTGTGGAAGATATTTCAGCACTCTGGGCACAAAGAACCCAGGCCCAGAGGTGTGGCCGAGAGTGTGTATGTGTAGGAAACAGTGGAGGAACAGAGCATCTGACAGGCCTGCTGTCCCCCCGGCTACATGACCACAGTCTAGTCCCATTCCCCTCCGGGGCCCCCGTCTCTTCATCTTTAAAATAAAGAGATCAGACTAGATCCTCTCCAGGGTTCTCTCTGTCTCAAGAATTTAAGCTTTTGTGACTGCGAACCCACAGCTCCGCATCTCCTCAGTGGCCGCCGGTGAAGTCATTCCGGGGCTCCCTGGCTTCCCGGGTCTCTGGATCCTCATTCCTCAGAGCAGCTCAGAGCACATTCCTCAGCTGGTTGGGAAGAGGAGAGGTGCTGAGGCGCACTTCAGGCTCTGTGTGCCCTTCCTCAGTGGCGAGGTCTGGGTGCGGGGGAAACCCGAGGGCCGCCAGCTCTGCACTGAGAGTCTTTGCCTGCCCTGATGGCAGCCTGCAGCAAGAAGTCATCTGTTAGGTCACATCACTGTAAGTGCACGTGAGTGAGAAATGTAGCCGGTGACTCAGAGCCTGCCGGGGACCCCCACCCCCGAGGAGTCTTCTGAAGACACTGGCATCGCTCTTCTGCCCCTGCAGGCAAGGTTGTTCTGCAGATTGTTGCTGAGTTCATTACTGGAACAATACAAAGAAGCCAGCAGTTAATTATACACTGAAGAAGCTCCTTCACATCAGCCCCTACTCAGCTCTCTTTTTCATGCCCTCTGAAAAGACGTAATCATCCATTATAGTCATCACCAGCTTTGTTACTTTTTGTGCCTCTAATTGGCACTTTGAGACAATGAGGTATGGTGGAAAATATGCTCATCGAGGAGCCCGGGCCTGGTGTTCTAGTTCTGGGTCTATTAATACTTCAATGTGTAACCCTGAGCAAGTCCCTTTACCTCTCCGGGTCTCAACAATCAAACTAGGGGGTTGGAGGAGACCTAGCTGAGCTCTCCCCCTGCTGGATATCCTATTGTTCACCACCACCCGCCCCCCCCTCCCCCCGCCCACACCTCGCCCCGGTGTGCCCCCCAGCAGCATGTTGGTTATGATGAGAGGCCTGGAAAAGTAAGCATGTGTTCTCGTCTTGGCCCTGAGAAAGCTCTCAGAGTTGGGGGGGCCAGATGGAAACAGAGGAGTGCATCGTTGTGCGGCACTCCAAGGGGGACAGGAGTTTACAGAGGGGAAAAGGTGGTTTGGGAGCTGGAGCAAGAGTGAGGGTCTCATGTTGAGAGCAGATGAGAGCAGAGGGTCACATGTTGGGAGCAGGAGGCTGAAAGGAAGGGAGAAGTGGGACTAACAAGGATCCCAAATAAAGGCAAGGGAGTTTGGACTTCATTGAGGGACCGATGTAAACATTTCGTAGAGGAATTATAGCATAAGATAGACTCCCTAGAAGAGATATCGGCTAGGAACGCATTTGGCTATACCAAGCACAGCGGTCTCAACACATTTGGTTCTCATCTTTGTGCCTCAAGTATTTGGCACTGTGCTGGGTTCATGTGAGACTTCATTCACGACTGTCGGTGTGAAATGAGCTAGGATGGCCACACTGGTGTGTTCCCTGCCTCTATGGCTCTGCTCAGTGGACCGAATGTCTGATGTGTTGGCCAGAGTTTGTTTTATTATTCTGGCCCTATTCCAGGACATTTCATAGCAGCCAGTAAAAATATATTCTCAGGTTTGCACTTATAAAACTTTATTGTCTTTAATCCATTTATTATCACCCATTTGATGCTTAAGCCCGGAAGTGCAGTCTTAGCTACATGGCTGCGTTTGTCTGCTGTTGGTGGACCTGGGGTGTCAGATTCCGTGACTTTACCAGGCTCTATACAGCCTCTGCCAATGGTAGGTGATTGTAGTGGGTTTTGCTCTTTCCTGAATGACTGTAGCAAAAGTGGTACTTTGGTCGAGTAACTTACTTTGCTTCATCCATACATTTGCTTTATCTCCGCTCCACTTATGCTACCAAAGGGTAGGGACCTCCCTAGATTCTTGCTTTTGGACAAGTTTATTTGTGAAACTTTTCTTTCCTCTGCTGCTTTCCCCCTTTATCTTTACAAGTTTTGGGGGTATAAAACTGATCATTTTTACTGACCATTACTGCACACTGAATTCTTCCCTATACACCTAGAATTTTAGAGGAACCTGGGTAGCTCAGTCGGTTGAGCGACCGACTCTTGATTTTGGCTCAAGTCACGATCTCATGGGTCATGAGTTTGAGTCGGGCTCAGACTGACAGTGTGGAGCCTACTTGGGATTTTCTCTCTCCCTTTCTCTGCCCCTTCTGTGTTCTCTCACTCTCTCTCTCAAAATAAATAAGTAAACTTAAAAAAAAAAAACTCTAGAATTTTGTAATCTGGGGGCAAAATGCATTGCTGGTGTAATTCTTACCCTTCTCCCCTTCTTGGTCTGGAAGAGTAGGTTTTCTTGTTGTGGAGTTGTGATGAGGTCTGTGTTCATCACTCCAATGTTGCAGATGCCTTTTCTAACGCTATAACAGACCACTAACAGCCTTCATGTTTTGCCTGTTTCTCAATGAATTAAATATTTCCTCCATTTGTGAGCCGAATCCTTACTCCTGATTTTTTCCTATCGATCCAGTAGTAAAATACATGTTTCCTTATGCCTAGAGCCTTATGGAATGTTATTACAGTATGCAAAGATTATTCACACATTCTAATATGCATATTAATCTCACTATGATACAGAACTGGTCCCTGCAGAGTTGTGCCTCATTAAAGAACATTTTAACCTGATCTGCTTTCTGAATTGATGGTCCAGCTATGGCAACTGCCCCACCACTGCTAACTGTCTCCAAACTGGAAGTGTCCGTGAACACTCCACAGTTGTGGGTTTCTGAGGGGGAGCCTATGAAAAAGGAAAAGGGACCCTTGTGAGATTAGGTTGTTGACAGAACAGAGTTTGGATGCCCTGGGGTGGGAGCTGTCCTGGGAGCCTCCTATATTGCTGGCTGCTGATTGGAGATGGCAGGCGAGGCAGGGAGAGGCAGGGGTGGAAACACAGTGCCCCACGCATTTGTATATATTCTCTGTTGCCTCACACTGGATATATTCTTGCCTAACAACGAAGCCATTCTGACATGGCCCCAGCATAGAATTCCAAGTTCCTTTGTGCACAGGGGACAATGATTTGCGTTAGCTGAGATTAACCCACAGTTGAACTGCAGCAGGACCATTTCCGTGTCTCTTAGTGAATTGAGGAAAAACACTTACAGTTTCATGAATGGGATTCGTTTGCCTGATGCGTGGCGCTGAGTTGTCAGGTAGTGCTGGGAGGGCAGACCAGAAAATTCCAACATCTGGCAGTCTCCGTATGTGGTTCTGTGTTTGTGGTCCAAGGGGGTTCCGGGTGGGGACCCTGATGGGAGACCCCTCCCCTTTGTTCCCCGGCTCACAGACCACACAGGCAAAGACAAAGCTTCGTGGTTGGCCCTGCCTGGTGGAACCATCTGAAATTTTTCAAAATGTCCTTATGCAAAGAGCCCAGAGCCTGCATGTTTTAACCCCCAAGTGGCAGAGTCTTCTCTCCACAGTTGGAGTCGGATCTTCATACCTGTATGAAATAGTATCTGCTGGATGTTGCAGAATATGCATGAAGTCATTTAAAATAGGTTGTAAAGGCAGATTTTGATAGCCTCTATCCAGAATTGTTATGCTTTTTCTTGTTTGTTTTTGGAAGAGAGGGTAGATGGGAAAGCCATGCATTCAATATAGCCCTTTGTTGGAAGAGTTGTAAATGGACCACTCTAATGGATGCACACTTCCTTATTTCTCTAAGATGATAACATGTTATTCTCCCTCGTCAGCCCCCACCTATCGCAGTGACGGTGAATAGCACTTAAAAGGTTCATACTATTCTTTGTGTCTCTGCACTGCTCCTAGGGTGGTAAGTGTGTGGGTACCAATATAACAAGTCTACGGTTTTGGAGGAAAAGGAGGTAAGGAAGAGAGAATGAAGACTTATTGAGCGCCACTGATGTGCGAGGCTTCCCATATGTCATCTTATTTATTAAGATGTGGTGATATCATCCCCACTTTAGAACTCAAATCACCACCATTCAGGCAGATGCTGTGATGTTCCCCATCAGAGACAGAGCTGAATTTGCTTGGACACAAACCCCACACACTATACTCAATCCCATGTTGCCTAAAAACTGAAGCATTTGATTCAGTGATTTAGTTCATTTGTAGTTACTAACTTCTATTATGTAAATTGTTGTGCCTTAGTTCATGACATTTTATTGAGATAGTTTATAAATGGCATCCTACAAATATTGAAACAAAATCTAAATACTCAAAATTTGAAAGTTTATTCACAGTCCTTAGCTTCTGAGATCTTCCTGGGACTCTTAGCTCATTCCCTTTCTTTTTTTTTAATGTTTGTTTGTTTATTTAGAGAGTAAGAGAGAGACAGAGAGAGAGAGACAGAGAGAGAGAGAGAGAGAGAGAGAGAGAGAGAGAGAGCTAGTGGGGGAGGGGCAGAGAGAGAGAATCCTAAGCAGGCTCTGTGCTGTCTGTGAAGAGCCCGATGTGGGGCTCGAACCCAGGAATTGTGAGATCATGACCTGAGCTGAAACCAAGAGTCAGGTACTTAAACCACTGAGCCACCCAGGAACCCCATTAGCTCATTTCATTTCTTAATGTGGCTGGGATATTTTACAGGTGGCAGAAATTGGGGCACTCCAGGCCATGTAAACCTGTACCTGCTTCTTCAGAGGGTTAGGAACAAATGCTTCCCCGGATCTGCCTAAGGGCAGTATTGACGGTATAGGAAAGGAGGATGGGAGGGGGCCCAGGACAGAGCTATGAAGGTGGAACAGGGGAGGATTGGTGCTCACCTGCTGCTCCCCTCCGGGGCTTGGGTTCCTCTCTCTAGTCCTTGGGCTGGGCTTGCCTCTCACTCTATCTGGAGCATGTACCTGTTCACTCTGGCTCGCCCTTACCCACGCACATACAGGGATTCTATCTGATCAAATGACATCATTGACTCAGCTGATACAATCAGTAATGAATTAGGCATCAACAGCCTGGCTAATGATAACATGAGGTTGACGTTTAGAACAGACCTTTCTCCTGTACTATTTTAGTCCTCAATGATCTGTCTGGGCTGATCTGTAGAGGGGCCAGCCCCAGATTTTAAGCTGTAACACATCCAGATTTATCTTCCTTCCTGTGTGTACCCTCCGTGGAACACTCTTGGAGGCACAGGCCAATAGAAGGATGGCTCTTGGTGTGGCCGAATTTGACTGTCACAGACGTGTGGGGTAAATACCATGAATATGATCTTGATGCTGCTTGATGGAGCCGAGTGAGTGGTGCCATATGGCTAGGCTGTCATCATTAATTACAGCAGCTGTGTTAGGAATAAAAAGGTGTCTCTGTGTGTAGAGATGTGGAGGAGGGGAGCTTGAAATACGTCATGGAAACCCTTGGGGGAAAAAAGAAACAGAAATGGAGTCAGAATGTGGATTAACCCCCTCTTTCTCACACTTGGCCCTCTGAGAGCAGAACAGGAGTCTGCTCTCCTGTTGGCCTTCCCCTTTCTTTATGATTGTGGTCACTCTGCTTTTTCAACAAGACATGCTGATTGTAGGCCCTGTGCTTTTCGCATTGACTTTGCGGGGGGACACAGTTTGGAGGCCAGGTCGGCAGGCCTGTATTTGGTGGGAGAGCAACGAAAGGCTGTGAGTGTGAGGAGAGGCTGCAGTCCACACCCTGGAGGGTTCAGCAGCTCCGAGGTTCCAGGGATATGGGCTTGAGGGAGGCTTCATCTCTAAGGGGTGGCCAGGACTCAGGGAAAGTTGTACTGCGGGCTCTTCCACACTCCTCAGAATATTTGTACATGGTTGGAATCTGGATAAAATGAGCCGCCTTTTACAGGAAAAGTAGAGCTGTCATAAAAAGCCACGTGTATCCAGAGAAATGTGTGTGAAGAGAGGGGGTGGGGATTTCTTGCCCAAGAGCCAGCTCTAGGCCCACCTGCATTGCCTTGGCAACAGTGAGGGGGTAGAATTTATAGGCTCATTCTTATGTTAGTACCTTCGGTCTTTTTAAATACCTGCTGGCTCCTCTACCCACCTACCACTTCCCAGAATCACTGCACAGGGCTCTGAGAAATGCTCCTACAGTCAGGGAACGCATGGGCTTAGGAGCTGGGAAGCAGCTTTCAAATGTTTTGCTGTGGTCCCCACAATGTCAGTTCAAGGGCTGAGATGGGAAAGTAATGCAGTAAAACCTTGGTTTGTGAGCATAATTCATTCCAGAAACATGCTTGTAATCCAAAGCACTTGTATATCAAAGCGGATTTCCCCGTCAGAAATAATGGAAACCCAGATGATTCGCTCCACAACCCAAAATTATTCATATAAAATGATTAGAATATTGTAACACAAAATAATAAAAATACAAATAAAAATAAACAAATAAATTAACCTGTACTTACCTTTGAAAACCTTCGTGGCTGGTGTGACAGAGACAGGAGAGAGGAGAGTTATTGTGTAGGACTTTCACTATCACTAATAGAACCACTGCTATCTATTGGCTCAGTGAAATCTTTCACTTCTCGTGCAACTTTAACAAAGAACCTATCCACTGACCTAGAATGAAGGAAAGCATTCTAAGCTTCCTCTTGTATGGAAAAGCAAAAGACTGTCCATAGGTGTTTTGAAGTGACAAAAAATGCCCTAGTGCCAGTTGTGGGCACCTTCCAACGTTCTGAAAAATCACTGATTTCTGCCAAACACCATGGCCAGAGACCGAGCATCTGAGCATGGGAGACAATCACCAATAATCCCTCAGCGATAGAGAGAGAGGAGAGAAGAACCGTTGGCTCAGTTGTGATCATAGGACGTTTGGTGTCACATACTCCTCATATTGCAAGGAGTTCATTTATCAAGTTAAAATTTATTAGAAATGTTGGGGCACCTGGGTAGCTCAGTCAGTTAAGTGTCTGCCTCTTGGTCTCGGCTCAGGTCATGATCTTTCAGTTCATGAGTTCGAGCCCCGCGTCGGGCTCGACAGCTGGCAGTGGGGAGCCTGCATGGGGTTTACTCTGTCCCTCTCTCTCTGCCCCTCCCTTGCTCACACTGTCCTTGTCTCTCTCAAAATAAATAAATAAAAACTTAAGAAAAAAAAGAAATGTTTGCTCATCTCACGGAACACTTGCAGAACAAGTTATTCACAATCCAAGGTTTTACTGTACTTTGAAAATGTTACTTTTGGAATCCCCTTCATTACCCTAAAGCATGACCTTCTGAAGGGTCTTCTAAAGGGCTTGGCGAAGTAAAAGGGAACCCGGAAGTCAGATGGACAGCGTCCACTCTGCACTGTTTTATGGTGTCACTTTGGGTGAGTCTCCCTGTCACCGGTCTCTAAATGTGGGGACTGGGCTATCTGGCCACAGAGACCCTTCCAACGCCAGCATTCTGTGCGCCCTGATTGGGCTTTTCCTTGGCTAATCACAGCCAGTTTAAGAGCACAGCACCTGTCCCCCTTCCCATTGCCAAGAACTCGCAGAAACCAAGCTAAGCGAGCCGCCTTGTCAGCGCCAGCGAACAGGAGTTGAGAGCCAGGATGCCAACCAAACTCGGTGCCAAAAACCAGAAAAAACTGAACCAAGTGCTCAGCTCCCAAATTACATTTTAAAAAACTGAACTTAGAAACCAAGAACCAAATGTGTATTTTTAAAAATAAAACAAGCCTCTTTTTGAACTAGTTAGAACCAGAACCAGTTCTTTATATTTTTGAAAAGTATTTAATTTGAACACCAAAATATCCCCTGGATGGAATCAAACAGATATTTCCATCAGTTTTGGTCTCTGGTTAAAAACAGACAAGTGAGCAAGTAAGCATACAGATCAAAAAAAGCTCTCTGACATTTAGAGTGAGATTTTGTTTGGAAAAAAAATCAGAAAAAGGAGGTTTCAGTGCATTTTGGTACCACAAACCTTTTCCAACCACAGAAAACATCCATCACCTTCACTGTACAAATTACCACGGACCCACTATGGGTTGCCTCTCAGTTATTAGGTCACAATCGCTCTTCCATTTTGGTTTATATCATTATTTTGGGAGGATTTAGGTGACTGACTGCCATCTACATAGCACATGCACTGATGGGGGTTTTCCAGGATTTTTCCAAGGAACTTGGTTTCTCCAAAGCTCAGATGATCTTTGCTCAGGAAGCTGGTCCCTGTGACTTGCAGGGTGATAGGAAGTCTAGCCAGGGGGCTCTGGTGTATGTGGTCTGGAGCTCATACCTGCTACAATCTGGGGTATTTTACAAATGAGATAAGTTTGATGAATGAACCTTCTCTTAAATAATGACATGAGAACCATGCTGCTAGAAGTAGGCAAATCCCCAGTAATATTGGGGTTGGGCTGATATTGTTGTGTGGGCTGATTTGTTTGTGTGGTGCTTCTGAATGTCATGTCCAAAGTCTTTTTGTTCAGACTTTCCTTCTGGCTCTGATTTTACTGGGCCTTACTCTCCAGTTTGTCCCCAGTAAGGGCATCTGATCTTGGGATTTGGTAGACTCCTTAACTGAGGGGCACATTCTTTGAATGTATGTATCACCTTCTATTTTATGTTTGTTACAGTGCTTGGCTGAAGAGATTGGCATGGAGCCTCGATAATTGCTGGGCTTGATCTCCAAAGTGATTCCTTCTCTAGGAAGCTCTCTTTGACCAATCTCCAGTTTGAGCAGGGACCCTTCCCCCATTACACCTTGTCCTTTCCCCAGCACAGCACTAAGTAGGCAACTCTTGATTCCTCTACCTTCTCCACGCAGATGAGCCCATGACCCAAACAGCTGGGTCTGGCTTGCTTACTGCTGTGTTCTCAGGGCCTCATGTGGGGCATGGCAGAGAGAAGGTTCTCTCACAGCATGTGGGCTTTTTGAGAGCTCTGTCATGAGATTGTTATACTTTGAGTAATAGAGTCTTTTACTTTTACTTAAAATGGTCCCATTTTAAAGATGTCAACATTCATGGTTAATAAGAATAGTTCACATTTGTTGAGCTCTTGATTGTGTATAGCACCATGATATGTGAATGATTTTTTTTGTTTGTTTTTTTTTCTTCCATCAAGAAGACATGCACATAGTTTAAAAGTCAAATTATCTTCTATAATTTGTTAGGAAAAACGTCAGTCCCCAAAATATTCCATTCCTCAGGGGCAGCCATTTTCAACACTTTCGATGAAATTTTGAGTATTAACCTCTGTATCTTTACATAATGTGCTTGTATTGCCACTTAATTTATTAAGACTTCTTACTTCTGCAAACGGTTTTGCTGTTTGCACACACACAGATACACACACTCTTCTTAGAATTCACATTCTTGCAATATGATTATATTATAATTTTCATTGCTATAATAGTCATCGTTTTCAATTTATGAATATGTAAGTGCTCTACACAACTGGGCCATGTAGCAACCTGTGATTACTTTCCTTTGCTGCACAATTTTTCTATTTTCCTGGAGTTCATAATTAGCTTGGGGTTTTGTGTGTGTGCATATGAGTGTGCCCTGAATAATCTGTCTTATCCCTAAGTCAGTCAAGCTCAGACTCTTTTCCAGCTGCAAATCTCTCAATCCTTTCAAACACATTAGGTATTCCATTAATTACACCTTTGAAAAGATTAAATCTCTTTCTTTTGTCTTATTTTATAAAGTGGGAAATAAGAAGAATTTTAGTTTTCTTCTAAGTTTTTTTGGCTATGAGGCCAACCCAGTTTGTAAGGTTCCTAGACCTATATTCCTAGATGAGAGTTGGTCTAAGTTCAGATATTCTTTCACTGTTGAGATGCTTTTTTGTTGTTGTTGTCTACTACCCTCTAACAGCTACTAGAACTTTCCAGTGTAAGACCTACCTGCAAACCACTTGTGGAAAAATAAGTCTTACAAACTATAAGCATAAAAGCAGCTATACCATGGTAGATCATGGTTTAACCTCTCATCTACCTTGCCTGTTTCCCTCTATCAGCCCACATATACCTTGTCTTTTCATTCTGAAAAAGTCAGAGCTAAACTGAGAATTAAAATCCCCTAAAATTTGAGGTACCTGCTACCACCATCAAGGACTGCCATTCTGGAATGGAGTTCGATTCTCGAAAGTGCAATGGTGTGTGCCTTTACCTCAAGTGCCATTTCTATCTAAGATGTAAAGATTACACCAGAACCCTAGTATTCAGTACCTTTCCCAAAGTCCTTTCCAAAGTAAGGATTCAATGCACTTTGGTTTCGAATTTTGGAAGACAAACGGGCATCCCTAGTGAACTGTAACCCCGTGGGATCCTAAGGGCTGACAGAGAGAAAAAGCAAACAAATGCAGGAGACCTGAGTCAGTAAGGCCTGTCTGTGATATTGAGGCCTTTCTGTTCATCCCCAAACCACCTGTGCCAATAAGGAGCCAGATGCGTCCTTCTTGCTTCTGAATTGTCCAGTTCATTGTCTCATAAGATGAGCAACTTTGGTTTCAACACTGGAATCTGGCTGCATTTCCATCCTACTCCCACTTTTCCATCTCTCCTTCCCTTTCTCCTCCTCTCCTTGTATTTTATTTTAGAGATAGAGGCATGAGCAGAAGAGAGGGGCAGAGGGGGAGAGAGAAAGAATCTCAAGCAGGTTCCATGTTTAGCACAGAGCCTGACTTGGGGCTTGCTCCCACAACCCTGGGTCATGACCTGAGCCAAAATCAAGAGTCGGGTGCTCAACCCACTGAGCTACCCAGGCACCCCTCCTCCTCTCCTTTTAACCTTATTTCTTTCTTCTTTTTCTCCTTCTCTTCTTCACCTCCTCCTCCCAGCCCTCCTCCACCTCTTCCTCCTTGTCTCTATTTCTCTCTTCTTTTCACCTAAGAGGGGTTGGGCATGAAGGTAAAATTATAATCTTGGTTCAAATCTCTGCATGACTTGGTATAGAACCTTGAGAAGTCTACATAGGCCCCTTAACCATTTCTTCATCTATAATATTGGGGTAATAGGACTACCTAGTAGTGATGGGGATTAGACAAAATTATGTGTGAGAAGTGTTTAAGGTGCAGGGTTTGGGATATACTAACTCCAGAATAAATGACTTCATAATAATGATGAAAATATCTTAAACATTCCACCCCCCCGCAAATTCCACGCTTCTTGAAAGAGATACCCCAACTCTAGGAAATTTTGGCAATACTAATACTATGCCTCTGTATTTCAGGTCTTGGGAATAGTTGAATGATATAAAATATTAGTTTGGTGTAGAGAGTATTTTCATCCAGTTTTATTCTGGTTTAATTATTTTATAAATACACAGATTTTATTTGGGTTTATCTTGTGGATTTTTTTGAAGAAAATTAAGGTTAGAGCTTGGTTTGGGCTTTGTATCCTGGTGTTTTAGTTATAATCCTGGATTCAAACCTGTACATGTGGCTCTGATGGGAGTCCTAGCATTCTGTCTTGGGCCAGAACAGAACATCCAAGTCTTCTGAAATAAGAGCTCTCTGGCTCCTCCAACAAGATACTGCCCAAGTGAAAGGTACAGAAGGGATTTGATGAGTCTATCACCTAATCACTCAATGTCTTTATTACCTGGAAAACAGTGGCTCATGGGCCCATTTCAAAAGAGTCTCTTCATGTGGTTTCTGTTTGCAGGATTGCATCTAGTGCTTATCCATCAGTTTGAATGGCGGCAGGAGCTGGGGTGGCAGGTGATGAGAAGGAAGTGTTTCTCAGGCTTTTATCTAGAGTGGCACCTCTCCGTTTAGCCTTTCAGAGTCTGTGCATTGTCTGAGGTCCTGAATCTGGGTACTCTGTGGGCTTTTATCTCAATGAAGCACTCAAGGCTTAATTAGAGAGAGGTGATTGTTGTCAAGGCAACCTCCTTTTGATTCATTCATGGAATAGAAGTTGGAATATATAAGAAAGAGCCAGAAATAATGGTTGAACTGGAGCTACCCACATCTAGCTAGTTCAAAAAATCTGGGCACATAAATGAAAGGAAACAAGGATGAGAATATATATAACCAGGCGTGGTTGGTATCTGCTATTTCTTCTATGGGTTTGATCCGAAGAAATAGTTTGGCAAAGAGAATATTTTAATGTGCCACTTCACTCTACAATGTCACAAATTGCTACTGTTGCTATGACAGTTTGCAGAAAACATTCCATCTAAGTCTCTTTTTTTTGTGTAAAGTCCTGAACGTGTGATAGCTGTCTTTTCCCAGAAGAATTTAATGGCCTTTGTTGGGTGCAGTACCCAATGCATTCTGTGCCTACATTTTTCTTATTTACTCACATACTCGGTCATTCATTCAACAGATATTTATTGAGTATCTACTATGTGCATTTCCCTGATGATGAGTGATGTTGAGCATCTTTTCAAATGTCTGCTGTTTTATCTGTATGACTTCTTTAGAAAAATGTCTATTCATGTCTTCTGCCCATTTTTTAACTGGATTATTGGACACTAACCCTTTATCAAATATGTCATTTACAAATATCTTCTCCCATTCTGTAATTTTGTTGATTGTTTCCTTCACTGTGAAGAAGCTTTTTATGTGATAAAATCCTAACAGTTTATTTTTACTTCTGTTTCCCTTGCCTCAGGAGACATCTAGTAAGGAGTTGCTATGGCTAATGTCGAAGAGGTTACTGCTTATATTCTCTTCTAGGACTTTAATGGTTTCCTGTCTCACCCTTAGGTCTTTGGCCCCTTTTGAATTTATTTTTGTGTATGGTGTAAGAAAGTGGTCCAGTTTCATCCTTCTGCATGTCACCGTCCAGTTTTTTCAACACTGTTGAAGGGACAATCTTTTTTCCATTGGATATTCTTTCCTGATTTGTCGAAGATTAATTGTCCATATAGTTGTGAGCTTATTTCTGGGTTTTCTATTCTGTTCCATTGACCCATGTACCTATTTTTGTGCCAGTGCTGTATTGTCTTTATCCCTACAGCTTTGTAATATAACTTGAAGTCTGCAATTGTGATGCCTCCAGCTTTGGTTTTCTTTTTCAATATTACTTTGGTTATTCAGGATCTTTTGTGGTTCTATACAAATTTTAGGATTGTTTGTTCTAGTTCTGTGAAAAGTGCTGTTGGTATTTTGATAAGGATTGCATTAAATGTGTAGATTGCTTTGGGGAATATAGACACTTTAATAATATTTATTCTTCCAATCCATTAACATGGAATGTTTTTCCATTTCTTTGTGTCATCTTCAATTTCTTTCATCAGTGTTTTATAGTTTTCAGAGCACAGAGCTTTTACCTCTTTGGTTAAGTTTATTCCTAGGTAACCTATGGTTTTTGGTGCAATTGTAAATGAGATTGATGCCTTCATTTCTCTTTCTGCTGCTTTGTTATTGGTGTATAGAAATGCAACAGATTTATGTACATTGATTTGGTATCCTGTGGCTTTACTGAATTTGTGTATCAGCTCTAGCAATTTTTTTGGTGAAGTCTTTTTGGTTTCCTATATAGAGTATTACATCATCTGCAAATAGTGAAAGTTTGACTTCTTCCTTGCCCATTTGAATGTCTTTTATTTCTTTGTGTTGTCTGATTGCTGTGGCTAGGACTTCTAACGCTATGTTTTTTTTTTTTTCTCACTTCTTTTATTCAGTGTGTTTTTTTTTTTATTTTTTTTAAAAATTTACATCCAAATTAGTTAGCATATAGTGCAACAATGATTTCAGGAGTAGATTCCTTAGTGCCCCTTATCCATTTAGCCCATCCCCCCCCCACAGACCCTCCAGTAACCCTCAGTTTGTTCTCCATATTTATGAATGTCTTATGTTTTGTCCCCCTCCCTGTTTTTATATTATTTTTGTTTCCTTCCCTTATGTTCATCTGTTTTTGTCTCTTAAAGTCCTCATATGAGTGAAGTCATATGAGTTTTTGTCTTTCTCTGACTGACTCATTTCACTTAGCATAATATCTTCCAGTTCCATCCATGTAGTTGCAAATGGCAAGATTTCATTCTTTTTGATTGCTGAGTAATACTACATTGTGTGTGCATATATATATATATATATATATATATATATATATATATACCACATCTTCTTTATCCATTCATTCATCGATGGACATTTGGGCTCTTTCCATATTTTGGTTATTGTTGATAGTGCTGCTATAAACATGGGGGTGCATGTGTCCCTTAGAAACAGCATTCCCTTCGAAATGTATCCCTTAGATAAATGCCTAGTAGTGCAATTTCTGGGTCGTAGGGTAGTTCTATTTTTAGTTTTTTGAGAAACCTCCATACTGTTTTCCAGAGTGGCTGCACCAGCTTGCATTCCCATAATGCTATGTTAAATAAAAGTGGTGAGAATGATCATCCCTGTCTCATTCTTAACCATAGAGGAAAAGCTCTCAGTTTTTCCCCATTGAAGATGATATTATCTGTAGGTTTTTCATATATGGCCTTTATTATGTTGGTATGTTCCTTCTAATCTTACTTTGTTGAGGACTTTTATCATGAATGGATGTTATACTTTGTCAAATGCTTTTTTTTTTATATCTATTGACAGGATCATATGGTTTTTATCCTTTCTTTTATTAATGTGGTGTATCATGTTGACTGATTTGTGAATATTGAACCACCCTTGCAGCCCAGGAATAAATCCAGGTGCACTTCTTAATCTTTCTGAGCCTCAGTGTTCTCAATTGCTTAAGGGGAATACAGGTTGTATCTTCTATGAGACAGGAGTTGTGAAAATATTTTATAAACCACAAAGTCATGTACAATACTGAGATGGTATAATTATCCTACTTCAGCACAGATTACCATGCTGTGTACACCATGGCGACTCAAGATGATGATGGTATTCAGGACCAATTCCACCAATGATGTCCGTGGACAGCTCTCCACTACTCCCCAGTGGTCCACGGTAAACTGACCTATTAGTAGATTACTAGTTATTCAAATAACTATGGGACACTTTGTCATAGGAATAGATTTTTAACAATTAATGGTAAAGCTTGGTACTATGGAACAGGTTGACTTATCTCAGCATGGCCTATGGATAAGAGGTCAAATTAGAGACCCATAATTTACCATGTTGATTCCTTTTAACGAGTTACTGACCTGATATTACAGAGCAGTGTACATGGATATTTGGGAGATGTGAACTCATAGAGAACAACCATGTGTACATGTTTACCTACCCTTTACCAAGCACCTTAAACATTCCTCTTCCACAGAAAAGCAAACGTCCAACTTTGTTGCACCTGTTCAGGGTTAAGAAGAGTATCATTCTTTCAAGCCCTTCCACAGTGGTTATCCCCAGTGAACTAGGGATTTTTAATGGTCTTTCACAATAATTAGAAATTTAATTAACCTCCTGGCTTTGATCAGAGCTGTGTTTTCTCATTACCTTTCCCTATGCCTGTTTCTGAGTCAAGAGCTATTTCTGAGCCTCCCCTTTCCAATTATAAAGTACTGTTTATGCTTAATTTAGCCTGGCACAGCTATAAAGAAAGCTGTTCAACAGCCTCCAATGACTCCCTGCTGACCACTGAATTAAGTACGAACTCCTTAGCCTGGCATTTGGGCTTTCCACAGCCTAGCCCCAGAACATCCTTCTAATATCGTCTCTCCCCCTCCCATACTTGAACTTTATGACTTGATGTTTCTTGACAGCCCTTGTCTTCCTGCCTTGGGGTCTCTCTGCTGCTCCTCCTGAACAATTGCCACTCATACCAAATACCTGCTTCTACAGAAACCTCCCTCTTCCAGAAAGTCTTTCCTGCTGCCCCCCTCCCCACCCAAACCACCAGGGGTTGTGATCTTTCCCCTTCTGAATTTGCACAGAAATTTATAACTTTCTTATAATCCTATCTTGTATGATGGTTATTGTGCATTCATCTTAGCCTCTATGTTTGCATTATAGATGTTAAAGGCAGGAAATATCTTACCAATCTTTGTAAACTTTGGCATTTGAAATAGCATGTTAATAACAGCAACAACCACTTCTGAGTTTCCATTTTGTGCTAGAAGCCTTAAATAAACTCAAATTCTCATATTCACCAGGCAAGATTAGGAAGCCAGTCTCATACAGGTTAAATGACTCCTCCAAATCCACAAACAGGGAGCTCATATGGGATTGTGTTATGCGAGAGGCTGGGCACACCTACACCACACTTGGCAGAACAGGTATCTATTGTTACTATTGACCATGCTTTTGAGAATGTGGGCTGGTATTTCCAATGGAGAATGATAGCACATGTGTTTCTAAACCTCTGGTCAAGTGTAAGAACTAATCCTCAGTAATAACCATGACCTGGATGTTTATACTGGGTCTCCCTCATTGGTGATGTTTTGCCAAGCAGTCTCCAATTATTACCCTGGAGTCAGGGCATGCTCACCTAAGAGAATGTCCCAGAGTATTTGAGCTCCATTCACATTATTGGTCATCTTGTCCCAGTTCTTTGGCAGCTTATGAAACTCAGAGCAGTTTTAGAAATTGGGGCCCCTCTCTGGAGCTCCCTTAAGTCTCTGGGATGACATCTTTACCCTCTAGCCTGGGAAGGAGAAAAGGTGTTTAGCATCCTAATCCAGCATGCCATGGTCATAACCCCCTGAAAAGCCACTGGAAAGGAGGAAGAAGAGTGTTGAGTTCAGCTCAAGGCTTCTTGCTCAGGAAATATCTACATGAATGGAGGGAGCTAGGGAAGAGAACTGTGAAGTACACACAGGCAGGTTTGGTCACGCAGTGATCAGACTATGTGGGCGTTTGGAGGTGTTGAGGGAGGAAATGATAATATCAAGTCTATTTAACCAACAGCCATATTTTCTTACTCCACAACATCCCCCTTTTCTAGGTAAAAATGTGCCTTCTTTGCACCAAGGGACTAGAGAAATTGAGATTGCCATTTGGGCTGACCTACTTGCCCCACCTCTTATGCCCGGCTTTATTATTTATAGTCTCTCACCACCCACATACCCACTCCCTACATTTCTCTTAACCAGAGTGGGATCACAATGGGCCTCAGATGCTGCAAGTGACCTCAAGGAAGGCTTTGGTGTCTCTGTGTTTTTCCAAATTATGTAGTGGCTGGTGAGTCACACGGTGCTGATGTTGATCCTACTGCTGAGCAGACCTGGCTACAAGGTCAAGGACTTCTGCAATGGCTGGTCATGATCTTCTCAGGAATTATCTCAGACTGATGTATAACCAGTGAGAACTTCCCTTTTAAG
The DNA here is from genome assembly GCF_018350195.1 of Panthera tigris. Taxonomy (NCBI): domain Eukaryota; kingdom Metazoa; phylum Chordata; class Mammalia; order Carnivora; family Felidae; genus Panthera; species Panthera tigris. The sequence goes on along the minus strand of NC_056663.1, from coordinate 27,544,159 downwards.
CTCTGGAGTGGATTTAGCCCAATGCCTTCCTAGAGGATGGGGCCAGAATCCAGTCATCACGCAGTGTGACATTGGCACTTGTCTTCACCATCCTCCTCACCTGTTCTCTCCTCCCATCCTATGCCCCCTTTTCATTTGTGTCTTTGATTTCCATTTCTCTTTTTAGCATAATCTCCCATCTCCCACTATGTTCCATGCCTTCATTCTGCTGCCCCTCAGCACCTTTCTTTCCTCCCATGTTTCTGTTTCCTCACCTGCATTTCGGTTCTGTGTTCCCCTGTCCTCCCCATGTGGTGTGCCAAGCCTAGGATGAAGCTGCAGGACACTAAAGAGAAAGTATGGTCTCTGTCTTAAAGGAATTACAAACTAGTAGAGAAAAAAATAGTGCTATATGAAACATGTGAAAATTGAAGCCAATAGAGACTTTCTCTCTTCTTTCTCCATCTTCTTCCCTTGCACCATCTTAGGATTCAATTATGTTTCCCAACTCAAATATGGGCAAGAGAGGCTTTGGCATTCTGCAGCATCATATCCTGATACCATGGGTGGACTTTCTGCTAGCAGAGAGGTTGGTCTTAACATTCGCATTTTATTTCCTTTTAAGTTATAAGAAAAGCATTTGTAATAGCAATATATGATTATCCTAGAATGTCTTGAAAATGCAGGAAAGAATTAAAAAGGTGAAAATAATTCACAATTCTATGTCATAGAGATAGCCACTGTTGACATTTTCTATACTGCTTTCCTTCTAGGCTTTTCACTCTTGTGCATGTTCCTATTTTTGCATAACTGGGATTGCACTATGTATGCAATTTCATGTTCTGCCTTTTTCACTTAACATAATGTTGTGAGCAATTTCCCATATCATTAAAATGATATTGGCAAACGTCATATACTAAACTATGAGCATACTATGATTCATTGAACTGTTCTCCCATTGTTGATTGCTTAGCTTGTTTCTAAATTTGTGTCACTCTGAATAATGTTATAAGGAACCTTTTGGTATGTAATTCCTTGCATCAGGCACTAATTTCTTCTTTGGGAAACATTCCTAGAAGGGAAATTACCAAACTACAAATGGGTACTTTAAAGATATTGATTACTTTCTCCCCAAAATGAATCTCTACATATTTCCACCTATAGTGTATGAGAATACCTCTGCTGGCAAAAGATAACTCTTACCAACAGGAATATTATAATTCTTTGAAACATTTGCTTATTTGAAAGGAGACAGGATAGCTTTCTGTAATGTTAATTCCTAAGCCCTTAATTACAAATGAGGGCCACCTGTGTTTCTTTCCTTAACAATCTAGCTTACTTCTTTTATTAGATGCTGTGTATATATTTTTCTTTATTTATAAAATGAAAATTTAGTATTTATTTTATTAAATAATAAATTTTTACTATTTACACACTTTTATTTTGAGATTTTCATTCATTCATTTATCCATTTTTTCATTTACGAATAATTATGAAGTGCCTACTATGTGCCAGGCAATGCTCTAGCTTGACTCTGTAGTGAACAAAACAGAGAGGTGGTGGGAGGAGGACATATAGATATAGGAAAGAAAAACCAAAGAAGGAGTGAGGGAGTACTAGGGAATGCAGTTTAAAATCAGATGGTGAGATAAGTACACTGAGATGATTTCTTATAGAACTGAGGGAAATTAACAAATGAACCAGATAGGAACTTAGAGAAACAGTTATAGGCAGGGGGAGCAGCAAGTGCAAAGTCCTGAGGCAGAAACATGTCTAACATGTTAGAGGAGGAACAGAGGCTGGTGTATCTGGAGCAGAGCAAGAAAGGAGGAAAGTAATTGAAGATGAAGTCAGAGGGGTAAAGGGATCCAGTTTATGAGGATTCTTTTAAATTACTATGATGACTTTGGAATTTTACTCAGTGAGCTGGAAAACTTTTGGAAGTGTATTAGTCTGCTATAATTTCCTAATGCTGTGTAACAAACAATTTCTAATTTTCAATGGTTTATGAGAACAAACTTTATTTTTCACTCATGAGCCTGTGGGTCTGTTGTGGAGGCTCTGTTTTAAGCTACAGATCAGATTCTTGACTGCTTTGATTGCCTTTTCAATCTGAGACAGTATCTTCTTATGACAGATAACAGAAAGACAAGAGGGAAAGCCAAATCAGCAAACATGTTTAAAAGCTCTGCTCACATCATACCTACTACATTCAATGGGCCAAAGCAAGTCATTTGACCCAGCACAATAATCAATGGACAAGGAAGTAATACAAACTACTACAGGAAGTTTTTGACTAGAGGAGTGAACTGCTTTTTATGCTAAAATGATCACTTCTAGAGCCCACACAGATCACCACTAGTTTAAACTATGGTTACAGAGTAGTGTTTCTTCAGATGCAATATCTTACATTCTTTGTTCTTAAATATTTTAAAAACAGATTTTAAAGAGATAGAAATCACATAATAAATCTTATCACAGTTAACACCTTTTCCCACTACTCACTATCCATAAAGGTAGAACCCTGGGGAGGAAGAAGAGGACAGAATCATTTCAATCATGAATGGAAAGTGCTATGGAGAGAGATAATGCTTTTCCATGTAAAATCACCTTTGAAAAGTAGGGGTCCCTACAGTTGGATATTTGTTTATGCAATAGGTTGGCTGATCTGCCCCTTCTGCTTATTTTGGGCATAGGGAATTTTGTCAGCTGACGTTAGGTTTGGTTAGAAGTAACACAAACCCAACTATCAGGGGCTTGAGGAAATAAAGGATTTGTCTCAGGCAAAAAATTTTCAGATACAGGCAATCCAGGGTTCACAAGGACATCAATATCCTCTTTCTCTCTTTTCACTTTATTATGGCTTGTGGCTGTCATCCTCATAATTACAAGATGGTTGCACTAGACCTAATGTCTGCATTCCGGGCAGGATGAATGATAAAAGGGCAATAGGCTAAAGGAGTTATACCAGCTCAGTCTATTGCCTTAAAAGCATTCCCAGTGTCCCCTCCCTACAGCTCCTTAGAGCAGTGAGAGGGTGTTGTGAGTGGCTCTTGGATAGCCAATCCACAGTGTCCACACCAAGAACAGAGAAGTGGAGAGAGTTGATAGAATAGAGGGGACCTGCATGAAACAATGGGCACTCTTGCTGTTTGGCATGACAGGGATGACTAAATCTCCCAGAGATCAACTGGGTGTCACAGCTGGTAATCTGCCTGGAAACTTCTTGCCTAATGAAGGGCCCAGGACTGGTCCTGCTACCTGTAACATAGTCAGGAGTTATTCAATTTCATATTTATTTAGAAAAATATTTTAATAAACTATTTTTTAGAGCAGTTTTAGATTCATAGCAGAAGGTACATAGAGTTCTCATACACCTCCTGTCCCCTCCACCCTTACCACTCCCCACTATCAACATCCCGCATCACAGTGGTACATTTGTTACAACTGATGAACCTACGTTACACTTCATCATCACCCAGTCCACAGTTTATCTTAGGGTTCATTCCTGGTGTTGGACTGACAAAGACTCTCCTCAACCATGCTTTAATTAGGTTCCTCTAAACCTGTTTCTTGACCAAGCCTCAATGTTGGCCCTTGTCCTGTCCTTGCCAGGCCTGAGTCCCCCAGTCTTAGCAAGAATCCTGCCAAGTCCATTTGGTAAAAACCCCCACCCTTGATATCTGATCACACTTGATATCTGAGCAAATTCTTCTCCCATCCTTGATATCTGATCATCCAGGCCTGCCTTCATCAAAAATCCTGTTAAGCCAGTTTAACAAGAATCCCCCTACCCTTGATGTCTCTTCTTAGTGATTTTCTATCCACTGACCCCTCACTCTGCTCTTTGGCTATAAATCCCCAGCTGTCTTTGTTGTGTTTGGAGTTCAGCCTGACCTCTCTCCCCTATTGTGATAGTCTCGACACTGTTGCAATACTACTGAATGAAGTCTTCCTTACCATTTTAACAAGTGTTTGAATAATTTGTTCTTTAACAGTACATTTTATGATTTTTAAAAAATGTGTATCTATTTTGAGAGAGAGAGAGAGAGAGAGAGCATGTGAGAGTGAGGAGGGGAGGGGCAGAGAGAGGGAGAGAGAGAATCCCAAGCAGGCTCTGTGCTGTCAGTGCAGAGTCCAGCAAGGGCTCAAACCCATGAACTGTGAGATCATGATCTGAGCCAGAATCAAGAGTCAGCCACTCAACTGACTGAGCCACCCAGGCACCCTAATGGGTTTTGACAAAGGTATAATGACATGTATTTAGCTTTATAGCACCATATAGAATAATTTCACTGCCCTAAAAATCCTCTGTGCTCTGCCTTCTCATCCCTCCCTCCCCTGACAACCACTGAATACTTCTTTTTTATTAACTCCAAATCTTCAAAGATGTCTTGGTTCTGGATGTTCTGTGGGAATTAAGGGGACCCGTGATCACACTTTGTCTTGGAAGTGAATGGGTGGTGTGTGTGTGTGTGTGTGTGTGTGTGTGTGTGTGTGTGTGTGTTGCTCACCCTATGAGTGGTGCCAACAGTGGGAGGTAATGATGCCAGCAGAACTGTGATCTCAGGAAGGTTGAAGGCAGCAGAGACCATGGGGAGAGGCCAGATGAGAGGGCCAGAGTGGGAGAAAGCAAGGCAACAGTTCCCAAGCCCTGGGGATGCAGATCTGGCAAACTCAGGCAGAACTGGGACACTCAAGGGGTGGAGACTTTAAGAGCAATATCTAGTAAGAGTTGGTCTAGTTTCTTTATGAAAATGTAACCAATTGCACCCAAACCAGTTTTTGACCAATCTTATCTTTCCCACCTTATTTTTGAAACCATCTTTTAAATGGGTTCTATTTTATACAAGATTTACTTCTTGAGTGTCTACTTACTTCAGTTGATCTGTCAGTTCTGGGGCCAGTACCATAGTAGTTTACATATTAGGACTTTAAAATGTATTTTAATGTCTGATGGGGCTAGTGTCCCCTAGTTGGCCTTTATTTTGTCAAAATTTTCTTCAGTATAATTACTTATTTATTTTTGCAGATGAACTTCAGAACTGCTTTATTCCTAAAGAATATCCTTTGACACTTTAATTATAATTGAATTAAAATATTCAGTTTCCCTTTTTACAATCCACTGTACCACGCTCATCAGTTGAACATGAACAGTGTGTTGGTAAAGTTTGGAAACTAGGGTTCTAACTCTTGGGAGTCTACATGACCAGGGAGGGTAAGCAAATGGAACAATTCAGAAGAAACAGCTTTTCTCTCTGCTGCGTTTTTCTTATACATACAGCACTAACTTCTCAGCGTGTCCTCTTCCCCACAGCCATCCTTTTTCTCCTCACTACCAGACCCCCAACACACACTGTGGGGGAATGAAAAGAAGCTTAAATAAAGATAGCCTTGGTTAATTAGAAAAGATCATTGCATAATTAGGTGAGTGAAGGATGTAACACTTAATTCTTTCTGGTTTGCAGCATTATGTATGTCCCTAGACTGATGACTTTCTTTGAAAACAGAAGTTTGTCATGGAATTGGTGGGTCTCTTGGATCTGTCCTGGTCATGATCACAGATGTTGGGAATCAACCCGTTGTTGGCGGAAGTCTGGAATGCACCCCTGCCTCGTATCTGCTGTGGCTGTCATTCTGCCATGGAGAATGGCAGTTGTGCTCCTCAGTTGGAAGATGAGAATTCTTGGCTGGTAAAGCTGCTAGCCTCCAGGCTTAGATTTCTTCTTTCCTCTGACGTGGATGGTGATAAACGGTAGAACCGATGAAGTAGTGTCGCTTTGTGGGCGGCTGCATTATCATAAACATGGGCCTTCTTTACATCTGCTTTCTCTCACTGTTTTTCTCCTTATCTATTTTCTATATGATTCTAGGGGATATTAATGGCTCCTAGTTCACATTTTCCTTTGATGATAGACTTCCTGGCCCTTTAGGAACCATTATAGGGAATCTCTGGTCTCTTTGCTTAGCATGAAATTGTAGTTATTGGACCAAGTTTCAGTTGCCTTGATCAAGGAAGCAGACAGCAGCAGGTGCACTCCTGAGGAGATGTAGGGGGCACCCTTGCAGTAAGGTACTTCCTAAAGAGGGGCGTAAACCCAAAGACAAGTACATAAGCTATCTTGGTGTCAGGCATGAGACGTAGAATCATGAAAGAAGAGTCCATGGTAGCTGGAGTCAAGGGGACATGGGGTACCCCCTGTACCACAGGAGGAGGGCAGGGAATAGCTAGGAAGAATGAAGTTCCGGCTACTATAACTTGAGCCTAGCCAGCTTAGGTGCAGCTGTGATTGCATCACTCGAGGAAGCTGATAAGGAAAAAAAAAAACACTCCACTAACTCTGATTTTATTTATTTATTAAAAAAAATTATGTTTACTTGACAGACAGAGCATGAGTGGGGGAGGGGCAGAGAGAGAGGAAGACACAAAATCTGAAGCAGGCTCCAGGCTCTGAGCTGTCAGCACGGAACCCGACATGGGGCTCGAACTCATGGACTGTGAGATCATGACCTGAGCTGAAGTAGGGCAGTCAACCAATGGAACCACCCGGGCACCCCCCCACCAACTCTGATTTTAAAATCATTGAGCCTTTCTGCTTGCTCAGTAGCTCTGTTTCTGGAGGAGCATTTCATGTGGAGGTTAGGAAGCAGCTGGTAAAAGATTTCAGGCTAATATTAACATAACCCCACCTGAAAGTCATAAACGAACCACACACAGTCACAATATATGCTTACATGCACACAGTATATCCCCAAAGCAATCTTTTCTTCTGTTTGCTCAATACTATGACTCTTAGTTTGGATCTTTACCATGTCCTCTGATAATAATAGCTGACATTGATTGATAATAATAGCTGATGTCGATTAATACTTCAAAATCTTCACAACCCAGTAGATTAGGTTCTACAGTAGGGTTACCTCTATTTCCATAGAGAAAGAAATGCACAGTGAGGTGAGTCAGCTTGCTGTGGTCTCATATGGGAGTGGCAAAGGGAAGATCAGTGCCTGGGCCCTTGGACCCCAGTCCCCTAACTCTTAACCTCCTAGTTCTATGTCTCCTAGGCATTTCATGTCTGTCACATTTGAGCCTATGTGTTTCAAAGGTCTCTCCTGTGGGAAGGCAGAGGGAAATGGCCATTACTGGAGTTCTGGGTGTTCACATTCTGGCTCCCCTCTCTGAGCTGTCACCCCTCCCCCAACTAATTCTTGAAGACTGTACTGGGTCTGAACAGGCTGTGGCATTCCAACCTCATCCAACACATTGCATCAGCTTTCTGCTCTGCTCTGTGCTGTGCAGATCTGAACAATGGCTGCAGGCTGAGGTGACACCTCATTCATCCAGAGATATGAGGGTGCTGAGGTTTGACATCATATTTGCCATCATGAAAAGTACAGTAAAACCTTGGATTGCAAGTAACTTGTTCTGCGAGTGTTCTGCAAGATGAGCAAACATTTCTAATAAATTTTAACTTGATAAACGAGCGATGTTTTGCAATACGAGTAGTAGGTGACACCAAATATCACATGATCACCACTTAACTAGTGGTTCTTCTCTCTCACACGCGTGCGCATGCTTACTGCGGGATTGTGGGTGATTGTCTCCTGTGTTTAGATGCTCTGTCTGAGGCCTCGGTGTTAGGCAGAAATCAGTGATTTTTCAGAACACTGGAAGATGCCCATAACTTGCACTAGTGTATTTTTTGTCACTTCAAAGCACCTGCACAAGAGTAAGCTTAGGAATGCTTTGCTTCTTATGAAGGAAATTGAAGAAGATATAAAGAAATGGAAAAACATTCCATGCTCATGGATTGGAAGAATAAATATCGTCAAAATGTCAATACTACCCAAAGCTATCTACACATTCAATGCAATCCCAATCAAAATTGCACCAGCATTCTTCTCGAAACTAGAACAAGCAATCCTAAAATTCCTATGGAACCACAAAAGGCCCCGAATAGCCAAAGTAATTTTGAAGAAGAAGACCAAAGCAGGAGGCATCACAATCCCAGACTTTAGCCTCTACTACAAAGCTGTCATCATCAAGACAACATGGTATTGGCACAAAAACAGACACATAGACCAATGGAATAGAATAGAAACCCCAGAACTAGACCCACAAACGTATGGCCAAATCACCTTTGACAAAGCAGGAAAGAATATCCAATGGAAAAAAGACAGTCTCTTTAACAAATGGTGCTGGGAGAACTGGACAGCAACATGTAGAAGATTGAAACTAGACTACTTTCTCACACCATTCACAAAAATAAACTCAAAATGGATAAAGGACCTGAATGTGAGACAGGAAACCATCAAAACCCTAGAGGAGAAAGCAGGAAAAGACCTCTCTGACCTCAGCCGTAGCAATTTCTTACTTGACACATCCCCAAAGGCAAGGGAATTAAAAGCAAAAATGCACTACTGGGACCTTATGAAGATAAAAAGCTTCTGCCCAGCAAAGGAAACAACCAACAAAACTAAAAGGCAACCAACGGAATGGGAAAAGATATTTGCAAATGACATATTGGACAAAGGGCTAGTATCCAAAATCTATAAAGAGCTCACCAAACTCCACACCCTAAAAACAAATAACCCAGTGAAGAAATGGGCAGAAAACATGAATAGACACTTCTCTAAAGAAGACATCCGGATGGCCAACAGGCACATGAAAAGATGCTCAACGTCGCTCCTCATCAGGGAAATACAAATCAAAACCACACTCAGATATCACCTCACGCCAGTCAGAGTGGCCAAAATGAAGAAATCAGGAGACTATAGATGCTGGAGAGGATGTGGAGAAACGGGAACCCTCTTGCACTGTTGGTGGGAATGCAAACTGGTGCAGCCACTCTGGAAAACAGTGTGGAGGTTCCTCAAAAAATTAAAAACAGACCTACCCTATGACGCAGCAATAGCACTGCTAGGAATTTACCCAAGGGATACAGGAGTACTGATGCATAGGGGCACTTGTACCCCAATGTTTATAGCAGCACTCTCAACAATAGCCAAATTATGGAAGGAGCCTAAATGTCCATCAACTGATGAATGGATAAAGAAATTGTGGTTTATATACACAATGGAGTACTACGTGGCAATGAAAAAGAATGAAATATGGCCCTTTGTAGCAATGTGGCTGGAACTGGAGAGTGTGATGCTAAGTGAAATAAACCATACAGAGAAAGACAGATAGCATATGGTTTCACTCTTATGTGGATCCTGAGAAACTTAACAGAAACCCATGGGTGAGGGGAAGGAAAAAAAGAGGTTAGGGTGGAAGAGAGCCAAAGCATAAGAGACTCTTAAAAACTGAGAACAAACTGAGGGTTGATGGGGGGGGGGGGAGGGAGGAGAGGGTAGGTGATGGGTATTGAGGAGGGCACCTTTTGGGATGAGCACTTGGTGTTGTATGGAAATCAATTTGACAATAAACTTCATATATGTTGAAAAAAATAAAAAAAAATAAAGTTGCTAAAAAAAAAAAAGGAATTCTTTGCTTTATTCTAGGTCAGGGTGCCTACAGATATAGACCCTTTCCTCTCCTGCCTTATTGCCAGTTATGTTAAATACAGTTTGACAAGAGTTTATTTATACTGTACTATAGTCAACATCTGTGTGAGCATATACAATGGCTCCCATGCAGAAAAAGATTCCACTGAGCCATTAGATAGCAGTGATTCCATTAGTGAAAGTGAAAGTCCTCTTACACAATCACCCTCCTGTCTCATGTCTCCCTATCACCAGCCACAAAGGTTTTCAAAGGTAAGTGCAAGTTAATTTGTTTATTTTTCTTTATGTTTTGTATTTTATATTTTTATTATATTACAGTATTGTAGTCATTTTTATATGAATATTTTTGGGCTGTGGAACGAATCATCTGAGTTTCCATTATTTCTTTTGGGGAAATTCACTTTGATATGCAAGTGCTTTGGATTATGAGCATGTTTCCAGAACGAATTATGCTCACAAATCAAGGTTTTAGTATATTTGAAAGGAGGAAAGAAGAAAGTTGATTGATTGCTGAGAACCTCAGATTGATGAGTTTGAGTGGGGGCTGCAGGAGGCCCTGGGAAATTCAGATGCTGGCTCTTTTCCATCATGTTCACCTTCCTTTCCTGGGTTTTAAGCTCCTTAAAAAAATAGAGCATACCTACTGTCTATAACAGATGGAGAACAATTGTCCACAATGTCAGGACCTCCATTCTATTAAAAAAATTTTTTTTAGTTTATTGATTTATTTTTAGAGAGAGAGAGAGAGTGAGAGAACATGTGCATGTGAGCTGGGGAGGGGCAGAGAGAGAGGGAGAGAGAGAATCTTAAGCAGTCTGTGTGCTCAGCACAGAGCCAGACACGGAGCTCGAACCCATGAACTGTGAAATCATGACCTGAGCTGAAATCAAGAGTCAGATGCTTTAACCAACTGAGCCACCTCTATTCTATTATTTCAGTTGTGGTAAAAAATATATATATAACATAAAATTTGCCATTTTAAACATCTTCAAGTATTTAATTCAGTGGCATTAAGTATACTCACATTGTTGTGCAACCATCACCAGTGTCCATCTTCAAAATTTTTTATCATCCCAAATAGAAACTCTACTTAGTTAACTTCTCATTCCCTCCTCCTGCCAGCTCCTGGTAATATCTAGTCTATTTTCTCTCTGATTTTGTCCATTCTGGGTATCTCATATAAATGGATTTATATAATTTTTGTCCTTTTGTATCTGACATTTAAATTTAGCTTAATGGCTTCAAGGCTCCTCCATGTTGCAGCATGTGTCACAATTTCATTCCTTTTTAAGGCCGAATAATATTCCATTGTATGTATATAGCACATTTGGTTTATCCACTGATCATTGATGGATATTTGGGTTGTTTCTACCTTTTGGCTATTGCGGATAATGCTGTCATGAACATTGGTGTCTGAGTCTCTCCTTTCAGTTTTTTTGGTCTATTACCTATGAGTGAAATTGCTGGGTCATATGGTTATTCTTTGTTTTAATTTTTTGAGGAACTGACAAAGTGTTTTCCACAGTGGCTGCACTGTTTTACCTTCCCACCAGCAGTATGTAAATGTTCTTTTCTCCACATCTTCACCAACACTTGTTATTTTCCTTTGTTGTTGTTGTCTTTAAAAAATCATGGTCATCCTAAAGAGTGAAAAGTGCTATTCCACTGTAGTTTTGATTTGCTCTTTCCTGATGATTAGTGATGTTAAGCATCTTTTCGTGTGCTTATTGGTCATTTGTCTATCTTCTTTGGAGCAATGGCTATTAAGTCCCTTGCTCATTTTTGAATTGGATTGTTTGTGCTTTTTGTTGCTGTTGTTGTTTTTGGACTTTAGGAGTCCTTTATATATTTCTGGATATTAATCACTTATCCGATATATGTTTGTGAACATTTTTAAGCCTTTTCATTCTCTTAATTGTGTTCTTTGATACACAAAAGATTTTCATTTTGAGGAAGTCCAATTTATTTTTTCTTTTGCTGCCTGTGCTTTTGGTGTCATATCCAAGAAATCACTGCCAAATGCAATGTCACGAAGTTTTACCCTATGTTTTCTCTTAAGACTTTAATAGCTTCAGTTATTTGTTCAACTTTGAGTTAATTTTGTGTATAGTGCAATGTAAGGACTCAAATTAATTCTTTTACACATAGATTTCCAGTTTTCCTAGCACGATTTGTGGAAAAGACTCTCCTTTCCCCATAGAATGGTCTTAGCACCCTTGTGGAAAATCAATTGACCATATAAGCAAGAGCTTCCATCATATATTTTTTTTAATGTTTATTTATTTATTTTGAGAGAGGGAGGATGAACAGGGGAAGGGCAGAGAGAGAGGGAGAGAGAATCCCAAGCAGTTTCCACACCATCAATGCGGAGCCTGATGTGGGACTCAAACTCATGAACTGTGAAATTGTGAACTGAGCTGTAATCAGGACTCAGATGCTTAACTGACTGAATCCCCCACATTCTATTTTGGAGCATTGGTGATTTGGAGAAATTATTCTGATAGCTCTGAAAAGGTTACTACTCAGCTAGAACAGTGAGTAGATTTTCTTGGGTAATACTATTTTTTTCAGTCCACTTAATACTCTGAATGAGATTATCTCTAACAAACTTTTATCCATCTTACTGATACTTAACTTGATGGTACTATCATTTTCCTAATCATGTGAATTTAAATCCTTTATCACCCTGCAAGGTAAACTGTGACTTAAATAAATAATCCGGAATTTCTCAAATGAGCACTTGGAGGGGTCTAGAACTTTTGGAAGGTTGTGGAGCTGCACTGTGGAGGAAAAGGAGTCAATGAGCAGCTAACATCTTGGTCCACAGGGAGTTGGCACCAAATGGCTGCAAGAAAGTATACTCTCTATGATATTAATGTCATGGTGACTCCACATGCCTTTATTCCTTGGGGGCATCTTTTGGTCATCCCCAAACCCATGCTTATTGCACTTAAAATTTTTCAAATTGTTTTCAAAGATGTTGTCTCATATGGCCTTCATGACCATCCAATGAAGTAAGTCAGTTAGGTATATATTTAAATTAAATCCTGAGATACACAGAAATTGAGTGATCATGCCCAAAGCTCCCAGCCAGTCAGTGGAGGATGTGGAACATGGGTCCTGACTGCTAATCCTGAGGGTTTCCTTTTACAATATGCAGAGCCAGAGTATGGCATCATACTCTGACTTCAGCTATTTCTAGAAATGGGATATTGGTGGATTAGACACAGTCTTCTCCTCCTTGATCATGGAGAGATGAATGTCAGGCAGAATCATAAATATGTACCCTTCAATGACTGAGTGCAATTTTTCTCACTACATTCCTGTTATAAGTGGCAAGTCAAGAGCTACCAGAAAAACTTTAGCCATGGGGAAGGAAAGACCTTGGGTTCTGAAAGACCTTCTCCCCACAAGGAGAACTCTGGCTTTATAGGGAGATAGCAGGCAATGGGACGGACAGTTATTCTCATGAATCATATCAGATGCCTAAGGCAGAAGGTTCCCCATTTAGAACAGTGCTATCATTTCTAAGATGAACAACCCGAGGTCCAAGGAAGGAGATGATTCCCTCACGGTAGAGGTGGTGACTAAGGCAGAGTTGGCACTACTGCCCTGCCCTGCTGGTCCTAACCCAGAGCCCTTGCCAGGGTAGATTCTTGCTTCATAGCCAACTTCTCTGGCATCTTCATTTCAGCAAATGTGCTACCATTATTTTTAGATATGAATATGAATCCCCAGGCATCTTGAATTAAAAAAAAAAAATATATATATATATATATAAACGTAGGGGTGCCTAGGTGGCTCAGTTTGGTTGAGCATCTGACTTCAGCTCGGGTCATGATCTTGTGGTTTGTGGGTCCCAGTCCTGCGTCGGGCTCTGTGCTGACAGCCCAGAGCCTGGAGCCTGCTTCAGATTCTGTGTCCCCCTTTCTCTCCACCCCACCCCTGCTTTTGCTCTGTCTCTCTGTCTTTCAAAAATGAATACACATAAAAGAAATTTTAAAAAATGTGAACATAGACTTGTTCACCAAATTTGAAATTATGAAATTTTTTTTAATAAAAGGAAGTCCTTTAAATCTGAGCAGAATGAGTTTAGTGGAAATAGAAGGAAGGGCTGTCTCATTTAACAGACCATCTAATGTGATTAATACATAAATATAATATCAAAACCAGAAGGAACCCCCCAAAAACCTAATATTGATTAATTACTCAATTGATGCATTTAACTTAATTATTCATTGGACAGATTATTATTGAGTGTTAGTATGTGCCAGGCACAGTGTATGGTGCTGCAGATACAATGATGAGCAAATATAAACATGGTTTCATCATCATGAAGCTTATAGCTTGATGGGTATCACAGATATCAACCAGATGAATGCATAATTAAATGTAAAATTCCTGCTCTGATAAGTTCTGTGAAGGAGAAGTATGTGGTGGTGTGAGGGGATTTAACAGAAGAGAGCACCCTGAATTTGTGGGGTTAAAGTATTTCCTGTGGTAGGATGGAGTTAGGGAAAGTCAAGGAGTTGAAAGACCAGTGTAGTTGGAATTCAGAGAGCAGGGGGATGCATGGTATGAAATGAGGCTGTAAGGTGGGTAGGAGATAGATATTTTTTTATTGATGATAAGGATTTGGTCTTTTTTCCTAAGAGCATTTAAAAGCCATTGAAGGACTTGGATAGGGCAAGGAGAAGACATGATGGGAGCCATCATCAGGTTACCATTTTGAAAATATCTCTTTGGCATCAGTGGGGAGGATAGACTGGAATATGGTAAGAGTGGGTGCAAGGAGACCACTTAAACACTTGCTGAAGTCTCTCAGTCAGGACACGATGGTGGTTTGCATTAGGGATATGTGACTATAGAAGAAGGGAAGCAGATATATTTGAGAGATGTTCAGGAGGTAAAATGAAACTAGATTTGGTAATGAATTAAATGTGGAGAGTAAAGGAAAGGGGAGCATCAAGGATGACTCTAAGTCTCTTGAACTGCACAACTGGAGTGATGGCAGTGTCATTTGCTGGTATAGACCTTGGAAGAAGACTAAATCCAATGTAGGGAAGAAGACTTGGTCTTAGATCTCAAAGTAAATTTGAGGCATTTAAAATTACAGAGTTAATTTGTAAGTAGAGGTGGACATATGGTATAGGCCTGGAACTCAAAGGAGAATATTAGCTGGAAACATACAAGTTGGAGTTCATTTATGAATAAGTGGTTACTGATGCCATGAGCATGGATGAGAAAGAAAGTACAGAAATAAAAAAGAGAAGGGTGTATGATGAAGTCTTGAATAATACAAATGTTTGATGGCCTGGGTAGAGCAGGTGAGTAGGTGAAGGAGGCAGAGAAGGAGCAGCCAGAGAGGAAGGAGGGGCCATGAAGGTGGATAGTATTTCAGAAGGAAAGCAGTGGGCTTCTGAGTCAAACCTTGCTTGAGGATGATGCAAGATGAGGACTGAAAAGATCCATTGGATTTAATGACATAAAATCACTGAGTAGGCTTGGCGAAAGCTACACTGGTGGAGAGTTAGGAGGGGAAATCACCTGGGAGTGAGATGAAGAATGAGTAGGAGGTGATCAAAACGTGCGAGAGACTCGTGGTTTGTGTGTCAGTTCATGGACTACACCCTGGGCGAGGAGGCAGGAACAAGTCTCAGAGAAACCTATGATTTACAGTATGACCACGGCCAAACCATTCAACCCTTCCTGGCCTCAATTTCCTTCATCAGTGCCACGGGCCATCACCAGAGCTAATGAGAGATGGAAGAGCTTTGGAAATCAAAGCTTGAGTTATTCCCTTTAAATGTGGTTAAAAAATAGAAAGTTCCTACCGATCTCTTCAAGCGTGGTCTAGGAGATGATGTCAAATGTCCCATGTATCAGCTGGGAACTTATTTATTTATTCTGATGAACTGTATTCTTTGAATAATCCTGAGGCTTATGTGGAAGAGGAGAAAATTCTGGTTTGATTTGTTTATTTTTATTTATTTATTTTAGCAAACACTAGGTGCACTAGAGAGGATTATCTTTCAACAAGTATGACACAGAACTGAAGGAGGCATCCAAAAATCCCTTAGAGTTTTAGAAATGCTGGCAATGTGGGGCACCTGGGTGTCTCAGTAGGTTAAACATCTGACTCTTGATCTCGGCTCTTGATCTCAGTGTTGTGAGTTCCTGCCCTGTGTTGGGCTTTGTGCTGGGTGTGAAGCACACTTAAAAAAAAGTGCTGACAATGTGACTCATTCTATATGTTTAATGGTAAATATGATAAACTTATATTTACCTTTTTATTTCTCTATTAACTAAATTTCCCAGATTGCCACAGTGATGAGTAACTGAGGGTTAGGAGACAAAAATGGAAGCTGTGGACACATGCCAGTTGTCTCATATTAGCTGGCCCATAATATAAAAATTCTTGCTAGTAGCCAGGGTTGCCTGGGTGGCTCAGTCAGTTAAGCATCTGACTTCAGCTCAAGTCATGATCTCACGGTTTGAGAGTTTGAGCCTCATGTTAGTCTCTGTGCTGACAGCTCAGAGCCTGGAGACTGCTTCGGGTTCCGTGTCTCTCTCTCTCTCTTTCTGCCCTCCCCCACTCACACTCTGTCTCTCTCTCTCCCTCCCTCTCTCTCAGAAATAAGTAAACATAAAAACATTAAAATTTTTTTTCTAGTACCCAAAACCTTACAATGGCCTCCCTCAGAGGAATAGTTCCACAGAAAAATGCAAAGGCTCTAATATTACTATTGACCAGACAATGGATACCCGGTCTTTTCCTCTTGAAGATATTTTTAGGCCCCCAATCAGCGGTATGGTAGACTGAGAGTCCTGTGAGAAGCATAGCTAGTGGCTATGATTGATTGACGTTCTGTTGTCTTAGACTGGTGAAGGAGATGGGGCTAGCCTGGCCTCTAGAAATCTCCCATTTTATTCTCCATTTTTTTTCTTTTTTTTTTTACTGTCTATGTGGTTGTGAGTGAAGAACTCCATGGTCTTAGGGGTTCAGCTTGGATCCCTAAGTCACTGCTTGGCCAGGAGCCTCCATGAGAAACATTCTCATTGGACTGTTGCATGAGCAAGAAATAGATTTTTGTTGTGGCAAGTCATAGAAATTCTTGAGTTGTCATAGTATTTCACCTATTCTGAGTAACACACGGTGAATCTTTAATACAATGTGAGCTGTGCTACAAGTGAAATTTATATAAAGTGTTATAAGAAGAGACAAAGGCCCAATTAATTCTACCTAGGAAGTTTAGGGAAGGGCAGAGAGAGGAGATGATATTTAAGCAGAGTCTTGGCAAACAAAGAGGAGTTTGCCAAGTGGGAAGGATGGGGGCAGTTTAAGTAAGTGGTCCAGTATGGGGTAAAGTCCAAGGGACGTGGGAATACATTCTATGTTCAGAGTGTGTGGCAAAGCTCGACTCTGGGATTTCTGTAGGAGGTAGTTGAAAGAGGATGCCGAGGAGGACAGAGCAAGCTCTAGAGGGCTGCATCACCTCAGTACTTCCAGAAGGCAATGAGGAGCTATCAGGGTTCTGAAGTGGGAAGTAACCCTTAGAAGGATATTCTGGCAACTATGTGGAGTCTGGATGAAGAAGATAGTGTTGAGGCTAGGAGGCCATCTAGAAGGTCGCTTCAGGAATCTAGGGAAGACTCATACAGGTAATGTACGTAAAGCACACCGTACCTCTGGCACTTGGAAATGTTAGTGCCATTTGGCTCTTCTTCCCTGGATGAAGGGAATGGCAGTGGGAATGTGGAGAAGGTAGAGAAGGTAAGCATACAAAAGAGGCATTTTGGAGCTATAAATACTTGATGAATAAACATTGAATAAATGATGCAGGATATTCTGGGAATACTGGATGTCTGAGTGTTAAATGCCCCCCGCGATGAGACAAAAGTTTACCAAGTAAATTTGCCCCATGTCTGCTCCTCCCACCAAAAGCTCTTTAAAATGCAGGCAGCCACCAGAGGACAGTGCAATGAGCTGCTGCTTTGTGAGCGAAACCAGAACCTACATGGGTATTGAGCAGAAAGGCCAAGTTTCCTCAGGATTCAGAGGCTCCAGATTCATTTACCAGCTGGATCCACTAGTCAAAGATTTCCTATTCCTGTGGATAGGAGGGATGACTTCTCTAGAAGCCTTGCTTGCTGTCTACCTTTAGAGATACTTGAACGTAGTTAGGGAGGGTCAGTAACATAGACACTTTGAATGAGGAACATGGGGTCATACACCCTCAGTTATTCAGAGGGCAGGCAGTTGTTCGGTCTCTGGAAGACTTCTGCATTTGTTCATAGTATCTGTACGCTTGCTGTTAGGCCTCACCTCCTCAGTGAGGGTAGGGATTGATGGTGAGGTGGGTTGGTAGTGAGGACTGGATGGGAAAGAATAAGTTGCCTATTCTTTATAGACAACTATAAAGAAGTTATAGTTGGCTAAAGTTATAGTTATAGTTGGCTAAAAAAGATGGGCCTCTTCAGGGCCACCTGTGTGGCTCAGTTGCTTAAGCATCTGGGACTTTGGCTCAGGTCATGATCTCACCCTTTGTGAGTTTGAGCCCCGCGTTGGGCTCTGTGCTGACAGCGCAGAGCCTAGAGCCTGCTTCAGATTCCGTATTTCCCTCTCTCTTTGCCTCTCCCCTGCTCGTGCTCTGTCTCTCTATCTCAAAGATAAATAAACATTAAAAAAAAAAAGGGGCCTCTTTAAGCTGCTATAACAGAGTGGATAATAACTTGATGGAATTGATAGGAATGTGGTGTGATAGGGGCAGAGAGACCCTGTGATGGATTCGGTGGTCAGTCTAGGCTGGGTAGCGACACAGACTTCATCAAATCTATTCCAAGGCCTCTAAGCAGGACTGCGTTTACAATCAGACAGCCGTCCCCAGGAGGAAGCTGTCTGCTCTTTCTAAAAATATCTTGAGATTTCGTTAACACGTTGTCCCTTTTAATACACACCACTGTCTTACTACCACTCTAGGGAAGGTTTTTTTTTTTTTTTTTTTCTTTTCTTCTTTTGTCTAATCTAATTCCTTACAGCTGCATTTTGTTCTGTTTTTCCTTGTAGTTCAGTGGCTATAAAGAGACACTACCCGGCCACCCATACAGCATTCCTTTGTGGCTGACAATGGCACTTGTGAAATGCCACATGCATTAGAAACAGGCACAGATTGTCTGAGGATCCCTGTGCAATGGAGACTCCAGCCGAAATTGCACATAATCACTAACATTCTACCTACTTTAAGGGGGCTGGAAGAGGGGTGCGTAAGAAAAAGCCTCTGCATCATTTCCCAACAGGCACACAGGAGCTATAAATAACTGCAGTGACAGTTCAGGTGGATAAGAGCCGCGTGGGTGCAGGCGTGCTCTGCCTGGGCCAGCTCCCTGCCTCATTTTTTGGCAGGACTGAGTCCTAGAATATTGAATTTGTACCATGGGAGCCTGAGGTCCATATTTCCCTTGTGCACTCCTGGCTTCTGGAAGGGACAGTGGCTTCCTGCTGTAACAACAACTATCAGAGCTGCTTGCATTGGCTGACGTGGCTTGGTTATGGCCTGGAGCTGGTTAATTGGGAGAATGGAGTGGAGTCACTGTGACTTAATCCTACTTTGTTTTACAAAATCCATTCATATAATCAGGCAGCTAGAAAAGATACTTTGACATACATGTGCCGGCTAAAACATTTTACAGATGAGAAAACAGAGGCGCCAAGAGATAAGAGTCACACAAAGTCACCTTGAGATAAGGGTTATCTGGGATGATTTGGTTGCACTTAAGAGAAACCCATTTGGACAAGGTTAGGGTTAAGGCCTCAGGGCAGGAAATACAAAAGGGCTTCAGAAGGGCTAGACCCAGGATCTTACAACCTTCAGAAACTGAGGTTTCTTATTTTCATTCTTTCTTTTTTTCCCCATGGTCTCTCATATTTGCGTCTCTGCTTGTCTGTTTCTACCTCCCTTTTCTCAGCAGACTGAATTCTCCCTGAGCATGATGGGAGATGCCAACCCTGTGCCCTGTGTGCCCTCCCAAGTCAGTGCCCAAAAGAGATGAATGGTGGCCTTGGCTCACCTTGGTGACTCCAAGGACAACTTTCTGGCAGTGAAGATCTGACTGCCCAGCCTGGCTCAGAGGTTTCTCCCTAGTCCAATGAACTGTGGTTAACAGAACAGATACACAATCAGGGTCAGATCCAGGCTTTGACGTTTATACAATTTGGGGAAACTACTTTAAGAATTGATATAAAATTGCCAATACAAAATTAGGTACCAACATGAGTATTTATTTAAGATGAGAAACCACAATAAGTTCCTGGGATCTTGAAGGTTGATGCCCCTTTCTTCTGAGATCCCCAGTCCATTCAGGAATCTCATCCAAGTCAATGGCAACCTTCTTTGGGGTAGACCTCTTTTTTCTTTCTTTTTTTTTTTTAAGAAAGCCTTCTTACCTGTTCCTATCCCTTCCCAGAACACTGTATGCATGTTTGCTTTACTTACTAGCTGTGAGTAGATCCTGCGATGCAGGACACTGGGCAGAAATCATTGCAAGGGGAGGGGCATGTCCTCTGTAGTCCAGTTCTGACTTTTCTCCACCAGCTATGGCTTGGGCCAGAGTCCTGTGTCTTTCATTAGTGTAGGTGTCACACTTGTAAAGTGGAGGAATAGAAGTGACAGAGCCAGAGTATACAGCTGGCAGTCAATCTACTGTGGTAGTCACCTAGACTGTGATGTGGACAGCGTTTCCTAGAGTTGTGCAACACATACCTGCACATCCATACAAAATGGCTCTAGCGATGACCCACTTGGTACCAAAATGCTAAGTGCAAAATTTGGCCATGAGTTCTCACTCTAGCCAAGGAAACCCAAGATCCCCACCAACCTGGCTGGTGGAGTCATGGTTAAGAGCCAGGGCTTTAGATCAGAGACTCTCAGTGTGAATTGAGGTTGTGCCACTTCTCAGCTATGGGGCCTTTGACAAATTAAATATAGTAAGTATTCAATAAACATTTAGCTAATTGATCATTACTCTTACTGCTCTAGTCTTCTTGTCTTTTTTTTTAAAATTATTTATTTATTTATTTTTAAAGTTTATATATTTTGAGAGAGAGGGTGAGTGCCAATGGGGGAGGGGCAGAGAGAGAGGGAGAGAATCCCAGAGCCCAATATGGGGCTCAATCTCATGAACCATGAGGAGATGACCTGAGCCAATATCAAGAGTCAGATGCTTTCCCAACTGAGCCACCCTGGCGCCCCACTAGTATTCTTGTCTTAATCGGGGGCTGACCTACGTTTGTGGCTGTAATTCCACATTTCTGGCTCTGACATACATCTTTTGACTTTAGTCTTCTTGCCATTTCAGCTTGTCCTTAGTTATTTATTTGACATGAGAAATCTGATTTCTTTCTCACAAAACTCATCACCAACCTTCCCCATAGCTACTTAATGTCTTTCCATGGAAAATTGTTTTAGCGGTGTTTTGAATGATAAATCTAGAGATAAACTAGCCGTGAGCATTTGTGAATGAATGGGCCAATCTAAAATATCTCAGGGAATACATTCATTGTAGCAACTGACTGAGGTGTCTGAATCTTGAAACTAATCCAAGGTCCGCTGGGGATTTTTACTTGTCTTTTGGTGAGATTTGCAGACAGGGCCTACTCCAAATATTTCTGAGTCTGTTGTTTGATGCTATTTTGAATTCTCTCACATGTGGAATTTATTCCTATATTTAGCTCTTACACCAGCACCCAGGAGTATTTGAAAATGTTTTCAATTGACCAACTGTAATGTATTAAATCCTTGCATGTGCTTTCCAAAGCACTTAAATCCAGCTGACTCTCCATCTCAGTCCCCATTTCAGCATAATCTCCAGCCTGGGCTGTGCTGACCACACCTTTTGCAAAACTTTGACCAAAGAACAAACCCAGTTCAGGATCACCAGATACCACAGACAGCAGCAGGCCTCTATTAGTGGGTGAGTTGCAAAAATAAAATGTGGATGCCAGAAAGTGAACTCTCTGAAAATTTTAATTGGAGGAATACAGCAGAAATGTACATGATTAAAAGCATTGCCCAGAGTTTGAGCAATATAGGTTTTTGGGTTTTTTTTGTTTTTTTGTTTTTTTTTTGCCCAAAGCCTTGTCTTTTTGTCCTGATTAAAGAATATCTCTTGTCAAGCAACACAGAGGCAGTGGATCTGATTTCCTTATGCCCGAGCGTGAACAAAAAAAAGCACATCAACCCCCCATTCACTCGTCTTTTCTAACTGTTCAGACAAAGCCTTCTGACTCAGCATTATCCCAGGTTCAGCAAAGAAACAATTGCCCACCCAGGGAACAGGGAGGGTGGGCAGAGTCTTACAGTGATGTTCTCTATAGTACAATAATGCTCTCTGACGCTCCCAAACCCTAGAAGATTCAACCCAAATTAAGGACTTTGTTAGCAACAGATTGCCAGAGCCTTTCCTCCCTCTATTTCTTCTGCCTACTTGCAGCAAGCTACATAAAAGGAACTTCTTTCTCCTGCTGCCCACAGATTCCTGTCTCAAAAGCCTTTCCAAGAAATAATCCAATTTTGTCTCAAATGTAAGGGCTTTCATTCTCAGTCCTTTGTACTGTTTATCTTGGTAATTTCTTTCCGGTTTTAGGGTTTTGTTTTTTTTTTTTTTTCCTGCCCCAAGTTAAGCACAGGGCTTTCCACGAGAGGAAGAGTGTACTGGGGTGTGAAACAGACCACTATGTCGGTGCTTTTGCAACCACACTCAGCAGAGGAAAATGTAGTTATTCGAGTTGAAGAGGCAAATTTTCCACAGTTTTAGTGATTAATCACCTCTTAGCTGGGAAAAATAATGGGGGTAGGGTGCCGAATTTTTCGGGAGCCCAAAGACTGAATGAATTGTTAGCAGTTGAGGTGGAAGCCTGGGAAACATGAATATATCTCCATGGTGTCTGTGTGTGGTGTACATGTGAAGCATAGAAAGATATAGCTACCTCTGCAAAAATAAACCAGGAAAACATTATACTAAATGCAGTTACATTAGCATCCCAGTTATTAGCTTCTTTAACAAACAGTTCAGGCAAACTCAGGTTTTCTTGGATTCTTTTAAAATATTTTACAGATTTTAATGTCATTCCACAGTATTTGCGAACAAAGCATAGAAACAAATGGTGAAATTCTTAAACATGAATCCAAAAAAGTAAGTACCGTGATGCAACATATACAGAATAAAAGCTCTAACTATGACTACTTTATAACTTAAGTTGGTGGCTTGTTGTGCAAATAAAATCTATTTTGAGTTTGTCCTATTAAAAATGGCAAATAGGTCAATAGTGAACTTTCCAGATCTTCAGGCTGGCTCAAATACATTTTGTCAGAATGGAGAATATCTTGGCACGGCTGATAACACAAAGGCCAATGATCCTAGAGGGCTGAGAAAGAACATGGAGAGAGGTTTCAAGTCTGTCTGTTCCAGTCTATGAAAGAAGCATCTGCCCATGAATTTGATCAAAGACTGACATTCACAGAGCAAATTGTTCCTCTTCCTGTTCCCTTCTTGGGAAGCCATTCTGGATACCACCATATGCCTCGGTCTCTGCGTCTAATTGGCCATCAGATCCTGTAGAGCCCATCTCTCCGTGGTTCTGGAATTTTCCCTCTCCTTTCCACCTCACCTGCCATGGCCTCACACCTAGCCTGTGGCATCCACTTCTTAGCTTGCTGGACCAGCTCTCTCCCACCCTCCCCCTGCATTCCCTGCTCATAGAGTCGTTGCTTTCAATCTCTTCTTGCTCCAGCCAAACAGAGCTTTTTGGAATAGAAAGCTACCTGCCATTTGACTGCTTAAAAACCTTCAGTGGGTTCTGGTTCTTATAAAGATGGATTAAGCACACACCACTCTGTGTCTCCACTAATTGCAGCTAACATCCCTGGAGGAAGTGTGTAGAGTTGTTCCTGGAGGACACAGCAAAGTAAAATGATAGTGAGCAGATTGGGGAAAAGAAAACAGAACTTCAAGTACCACAGAACAGCAGATGTAGTCACAGGAAGAACACAACAGAATGGGGTAATTAAAGCTCTGGATTTCTAGCCAGTGGATCAGGAGAGGGGGTGCCTAGGAGCTGAAAAGTTCCATGGAGATCAAAGCAGTGATCCCATAAAGTTGTGTATGAACTCCTGACTCAGCCCTGAACTGCACATGCATAGATCTGACCCCTGACTGCTGAACACAAGTTAACGAGAATTTGGGGGTTGAAGAGATTAGAAAAACCTGCCATGAAAGTTGCCCAGCAAGAAATTCTTGATGGCTCAACAGACAAAGGATTGTTGAGAATAGATATATCTAAAATTTAGTTGGAAGCTTTTTGCCATTTTTAGTGCGACAGACTCAAAAAGTTTTGCTTTGCATAACAAACCATGAGTTTAGGTGGTGGCAAAACCCCTTTACCATCCAGCAA
Organism: Panthera tigris; assembly: GCF_018350195.1. Taxonomy (NCBI): domain Eukaryota; kingdom Metazoa; phylum Chordata; class Mammalia; order Carnivora; family Felidae; genus Panthera; species Panthera tigris. The sequence goes on along the minus strand of NC_056663.1, from coordinate 27,520,227 downwards.
CCTTCTATAAAGCTTCTACCACTCAAAGTCCAAGTGTGAGAGGGGAAAGGGAGGAAAAGTGATGATATCTTTATGGCAAAGGTGGTGAACTATCCAATAAATCTCCCGTCTCCTTTCCATAGCAGAGAGCTATTGCTGGTAAGCAGTTGCCCAACCAAGAATACATTTCTCAGCAACTCTTGAGTCTAGGTGGGACCATATGGTTGGCTGGTTTTCACAAGGTTCGGAATGTGAGCAAAAATGATGTGTGTCAATTCCCAGAAGGCAGCTAAAAAGCAGGTGTAACTTCTCTATTCCACTACCCCATCTGCCAACTGGATGTGGAAGTTTCCCTGAGCCTGGAGGAAGGGAAGAATCCTTGATGTGAAGGAAGGAAAGCTGTCTGCCAGCCAGAAACATCCACGTTAAACTATTACTTGAGAGAAAAATAAATCCTAAGCAATAGATTTTTTTTCATAGCAGAAGCATTTACCCTAAACATTTGGGTGGGTCAGTGCTACCCAAAGAGAATAGCTTGAGGGTGGGGGAGTGGGTTGCAAGTGTAGCTAAGGGTTCCATGTAAGCTAGAAGGAGCCTTTAAGACAAAGAGCTTTGGAAATATGCGGAAGCTTATGTGGGCATAGGGCTGCCTACTGGACATGGCCCCGGGGGCTGAAGCTAATTTTGTGTAACTCTCCACGGACAGGATGACCTCAGCTGATATCTAGTTCTTCTCTTCCCCTTTTTGACGGCAGGATGCACTACTTTGCATCCCAGAGCTGGCTTAATACCAGCCAGAAGGACTAGTATTCAGAAGGACTCTCTCAAATGGTGCCATAAAGACTGGTGTAAAGTAAAAGATCTTTTCATAAAGTTAATAAGTAATGTCCGATATGTCCATTTTGCTAAGCTTAGACTTTTCTGTGCCACTTTCTTAAAGTGAGGCTCACCAAAAATGGGCAAAAATCCCATTTTAAAAACAAAGATATTAAACCTTCCTTCTCAAACTTCTACCCCAAGAACTGAGGACAGGGATAGATCCAGGGAGATCCACAGCCTTGTCTTTTGCAGCTTGCTTTTATGAAGTGCTGTTTAAGAGTTTCCTTCTCTTTGCCCTTTATGACTGATGTCTTCTTAGTAAATCAATTTTGATGTGGGAATGGTAGACCGGTCCACTGTCCCATGCTCATCCAGGAAGGCACTAACTGTTGGTTCCTGAGGTTTGTGGAGTAAATGGACCTCACATGCCCTGGAACAGAAAAATAGAATGGGTGAGGCCAAGATGCTGGCTTGCCAGCTGGTGACCCTCAGAGAACCTCCCCACACACAGGGATGCACATTGGCGATGCAGGAATGGGCCGGACTGAGCCGTACCCACAGGCCCAGGTCTCCTGGCTTCCTCACAGGCCTGTGCTCAGACTGGCTGACACATGGCCCAGAACATACCCAGGGCCAATAAAGCCTCCGTGTTCTTTTAGTTCCTGAAAGTATTGTCAAGGTTAGCCAACCTCAAACTGCTCACCAGACAGCCTCACCCGAGTAATCATATAGGTGGGCCTAAGAACCCATGGCCCTCCATTTCTAAAGAGCCACACTTCTTCCCATGTAGTGTGACAGGAGATTCCATTCTCCCTCTCTCTCCCTCCCTCTCTCCCTCCCTCCCTCCCTCCCTCCCTCCCTCCCTCTCTCACTCTCTCCCTTTATCCCTCTCTCTCTCCCACTCTGTGAACCTCTTTGTAAGCCTATTCCTTCAGCCTCTTGTTTTCCTTTCCTGTTTGACTTTCGCATCTGGAATGTCTCTGCCTAGGCTCTTGAATGCCCTCATGCCCTGGTGTCCTCCTTGCTTATTCTGGACCCTGCTCTCCTGTCCACCCCATTCATATTCTGTGCCCCTGATTTTTTTTAATGTTTGTTTGTTTGTTTGTTTGTTTGTTTATCTATTTAGAGAGAGTGTATGTGAGTAGGGGAGGGGCAGGGAGAGGGAGAGAGAGAATCCCAACCAGGCTCCCTGCTGCCAGCACAGAGCCTGATGCAGAGCTGGATCCCATGACTGCAAGATCATGACCTGAGCTGAAATCAAGAGTCAGATGCTTAACCAACTGAGCCACCTAGGCACCTGTGCTCCTAATTTCTAAAGTGTTAAGTTGTTGACCATGCTGTGTGGTCCACAAACTGGAGCAGAACTTACTGTTGAAATATATACATACATATATTCTTGATGATTAGGAACGAATGAATTTTCAGAATTGTTTTTTGTGCATTTTATGTTCTATTGCAAGTGGCTTAAACTCCCCCCCCCCCCCAACATCAATCTGGATGTGTGGCCTGGGCCACAAACGTTCCTTTTCCTTTCCTCTCTCGGACCTGGAGTGGGTTGGCTGTTGTGATTGTACAGTTCATTAGCAGGCAAATGGACAGGTGATACTTCCTGCTGGCAGAATAAACAGCTAGAGAGGGCAAATGTAAGGGCTTAGCGCTCGTAAGTTTCACCTTCACAGCCAGCCATACCCTTGTGGTGTCAATAGGTTCTGGTGGTTGGAAGGATATGGAATGGGGAAGACAGAATTCTGTTTCCATCTCCATAGTGGTTGAAAGAAAGAGCTCACCTCTGGCTTCTCATTCCTGTTGGATTCCTGCCCACTGCTTAGGCCCTGGCCCTCTATTCTGAGCATAGGAATGGCTTCTGCAATTTCCCTCAAACCATACTGATGTCCTGGCCCTTGAGTGCTGATCCTGACTCAGCCCTGCTGGGAAGTGAGCAGCCATGTCTGCTGAGCTGCCTGGGGCACCTACCTGTGAGTGCCTCTCCCATGCCAGGGTTAGCCCGTGAACCACAAGGCAGCTTCCTGAGCTGGTGGCTTTGGAACCTAATAAACGAGGGTTCAGGTCCCTGTTATGCCCTCTTTCTCCGCATTAGCTTGTGTAACTTAGAGAGCCATGAACCCTCTCTGGGTTCCACTGTTTTCCTCTGTTAAATGGGATAATCTGTGCCAACCACCCAGAACAGCGCCTTGTGCCTTACTAGTGGATAGGAAGTTTTTATTTTCTCTCTCTTTGCTTCCACCTGCAACCATAGCCTCTCTTCCTGCCCAACCACCACCATCCCCCCACCCCCCGCCCCAGACATCAATCTGGATGTGTGGCCTGGGCCACAAACGTTCCTTTTCCTTTCCTCTCTCAGAGCTGGAGTGGGTTGGCTGTTATGATTGTACAGTTCATTAGCAGGCAAATGGACAGGTGATACTTCCTGCTGGCAGAATAAACAGCTAGAGAGGGCAAATGTAAGGGCTTAGCACCAGGGTGAAGCAGCTGACTGGGGCCTGGGGGAGGGAAACTAGTTTGAATATAACCTAAAACAGAGGGATGTGCTTGGCATAACCACTGTCTGACAGCTTTCCCAACACTGACACCAAGGGAGGTTGAATGGAGACATGGTTGAACAGGAAGACATTCTGCAACGTGGATACTTTCTAGATACTGTAGGATGGGGAGGGGAGGGGCTTTAGGGACCGGCTATAAATCGGCAGTTGGTGGTAGAAAAGGAGCCTAGAGCACAGAAAACGTGTTTAAGAGAGGGATATTGTACCAACTTCTCAGATTTGCTTGCCAGTTTTGCAACCACCCTTCTTTCAAAAGTAAGAGTCACTCAGCTTCACCCTCTGAAGCCGCTGGAGGAGCAGTGTCTTTGGTAGGACATGCTGAGCTAACCCAGGGGTGTCAGCCCTGCCCACTGTGACATTGGTGCGACCAGCTCCAGCTGGTAACCTCTTTCCTCTGGAGCAGAGACTCTGGCTCCCATATCCTTTCTCTGCTTGGACCCCATCTTCCTGGACCCACATCACTGACCCCGCATATCTGACCACCTGCTCTGTGACTGCCCACCATGGAGATGCCCCTCTTCTGTCTCACAAGACAAACAGGGGAACAGATGGACGGGGCCTGCCCAGAGGCCAGGGACAGCTGTCCCAGCTGCCTTGTCTTGTGCATGTTCCACCACCTGACATTTACTCTGAGCTTCAAAGAGGGGTAGAGGGGGAGAATGGGTGGCGGGAAGAACCCCACAGTAGCTGTGGCCAGACTGAATGTCTTGCCAACCGCCTCCTTTCCGGTTCAGTTGTAGAGACTGACTCCCTTGTCTGCTGAGCCAGGAAATAGGGGTGCAGGACAACGGGACGAGGCATGAGATAAGGGACTATCTTAGAAAACAGAATGTCTACTGTCCCAACTTTCAGTGGTTTGGTCATTTGTTTTTCTTGCCACAATCCTATCAGGAATGTTCCAGGTTATTTGTACGTGTGGATATTTCCCAGGAGACCCAGGGTCCCAGAGTTTAGTAACTTTGGTAGTGCAGACACACTCTAGTGAGGGAATGTTGAAATAAAACATTTGCTTTGCCCAGCCCTTTCTCTCCTAACGTCCTCCCATGACTCCCAGGCAGTTTCTTGTTGGTCACAGTTACCTTTGTCCACAAGCACCACTGGCCTGGGGCAGCAATCCAGGAACCTGAGTAGAATGAACAGAAGCATGGCATTGGCGTCTGGCTTAGCTCCCAACAGCAAAACCCCATTCTAGTGGGTGAGGTTCTTGGTGTTTGCTTAGGGGCCTCATGGGTTCCAATGGCAGTTTTCCTGGAGGCTGTTCTCCCTCCCTAGCCCTCTGCTGCTCCCAGCACCCCTCTCTTGGCCTCAGAGCTGCGATGTGCCCACTCCCCTGGGCCTCCCGGATGTGGGGGGTGCTCCTCCTGCCTGATGTTTCTGAGGCGACAGCTGCTTTTAGAGTTTCTCCAGCAGATGTTGTGCTGGATGGGGGAAACTCTTCTTCTTCCCCGGAGCACACCTGAACCCTAAGCCACAAAACCGAATGCCTGTGGGGGAACCAGCCTTTTCCCACCTTTCATCCCCTCCTCCCTTGTTTCTGGCTGAGGTTTCTGGCACAAGCCTCTGAGTGGATGGCCCAGGGAGGACTCGAAGGTCTCTGCGCTTTGTTCTTGCATCACCGTTCCTCCCTCAGAACCGGGGCCAGTGTCCCAGGCCAAGCTTAGGCCCATTGACTCTCAGTGCCTGCAGGTGAAGTGTCTTCCTGTTTGGTCTCTTGCCCCAGAGGCTGAGGACGGCTATAGCTCCCCAGCCACCAGAGGCTCTTTAGATCCTGTGGAAATAAAAGTACGGCTGACCTATCCCCGTGCACCACTTCTCAGTCCCTACAGAAAAAAACTATCAGCATGTTCTTGTTTGGAGAGGTTTCTTGACTCCTTTGGAAACTGGAAAATGTTTTCCTTCTGAATGAAGAAAAGTCATTACCACAGTTAGGGTTGTGTTGTGCAACTTTTTCTTCCTTCTCTCTGCTCTGTCATGTGAAAAAGAAGGATAGGTGGCCAGAAGGATAAGCAAAACAAGCATAATAAAACTCCCCTTTGCTTAGCTTTAGCAGCTGATAGGATACACAGTGGTTACAGCGTCCATAAACCACAGTCCCAAAAGGTTGAGGGCAGCTGGCTGGAAATCCCAGAGTCCTCCTTAAAGCTCGGATGCCATAAGTGTTCAGGTGAGCTAGAAAGGCACATTCTAATCAGATCAGATGGAAAACTGAGATTAAAGAGACTAAGAGTAAAGATTGGTAAGACAGGTAAAAACTTGTTCTTATGTGCTTATTTAAAAAAAAAAATCTCAATCTGCTTGTGTTGTTTCAATATACTCTTTAGTGGAACAATTAATTCCACTGTTTTCACGATCTTATGTTTAAATATTTTAATTCTGTTTGTAAAAGTATAATTGGATAGAAAAGCAAGTGATTATTATTTTCTTCCCTTAACTACTGCAGAACTGCCACGTAAGCCACATGGTCATCAGCAAGGCACTGCTTACGTAGTGCCTGTAAGTCCCAACTGCGGACAAAGTACCTGAGAGGAAATTGCCAGTTGCTAACAGATGCAGTCCATGTGACTCATCTCCAATTAATAGCATCAGTGTTATTTGGTTTTGCACTATCAGTGTGGTCGGCAAGATGAAAATGACTTTTCTCTCCTACTTCGTTTTACCTTCAAGAAATTAAAATCATATGAGAACAAAATGAACCCAAAGATAGCTAGCATTTATTGAATACTTATTATGTATCTGGAGTGTGTTAGTCACTTTCAGGTAGTATCTCATTTAACTCTTCAAGACCACTGTGAAGTAGGCATTATCATTTCAATTTTGCAGAAGAGAGAGACTAAGAAAATGTGAAGTCATTGCTTAAGGTCAGAGAGCAGACAAATGATGGGGCTCAGATTCTGACCTGCATCTGGCCAGATTCCAGAACCTGGCAGAGTAGCTTTAACAAGCGAGGGAGAATTTTCAGGTTGTGCTTAAATCAAAAGTTGTCCTTTGCCTGCCATAGTTTGTTTGTTTGTTTGTTTGTTTGTTTCTTTCTTTCTTTCTTTCTTTCTTTCTTTCTTTCTTAATGTTTATTTATATTTGACAGAGAGAATACAGGGAGGGGCAGAGAGAGAAGGGGGACAGAGGATTCAAAGTAGGCTTGATGCTGACAGCAGTGAGCCCAATGCAGGGCTTGAACTCATGAACCCCAAGATCATGACCTGAGATGAAGTTGGATGCTTAACCAGCTGAGCCACCCAAGCACCCCTGCCTGCTATAGTTTCTAATGGCTACTTCTTTAAAAAAATTTTTTTTTACGTTTATTTATTTATGTTTGAGAGACAGAGAGAGACAGAGCACAAGCGGGAGATGGGCAGAGAGAAGGAGACACAGAATCCGAAGCAGGCTCCAGGCTCCAAGCTGTCAGCACAGAGCCCCACACAGGGCTCGAACTCATGAACTGCAAAATCATGACCCGAGCCAAAGTGGGATGCTTAACCGACTGAGCCACCCAGGCGCCCCACTAATAGCTACTTCTTAATCAACATTGTACCATTTTTTTTTAACCATTTGGTAAGATGATTACATTTCCACCCAAATTTAAAGCTTGTTAAATCAGGTTAGAGCCATTTCTGTCCCAGGAATGTCCAAGATGTTGAACAGTTTGATTGTCTTCCCAGGGATTTATCGATCCTGTAAGAAATGTTTTTCTTGATGCCGTCAAGGGGCAGGCCTCATTTTTGCATTGCCATGACTTCTTTAAGTCAACATTTTGTAACATGGGAGATTTATGGATTGACTAATATTAGCAAACTTGTATATGTGAGAACATATACATTTTCCAGTGTGAAGAATATTTTTTAGGATTACCAAATTATTTCAACAAAAAGCTGGATACTTTTGATAAAAAGCATTGCCAGCCACAAAAATCTGTACATGATATGGGAAGTTTGTTTGTTACAATATGTGTTATACACAGCTTTTGCCAATTTTGTCATTTTTTCAAAAGTTATCTTTCACTTCTCTGATGGTTAGTTTTGTGAGTCAATTCGGCTAAACCATGGTATCAAGTTTTTGGGCAAACATAAGCCTAGATGTTACTGTGAAGGTATTTCTTTTAGATGTGATTAACATTTAAATCAATAGACTTTGAGAAAGCTTCCAAGCAGTTGAACAATTTAAGGAAAAAAGATGGAGACCCCCCCCCCCTCCAAGGAATAAGGAATTCTGATCCAGACTACCTTTGGACGAGAGCTACAACGTCAACTCTTCCCTAGGTCTCCAACCTGCTGGCCTACCTTGCAGATTTCAGACTTGCCAGCCTCATAATCCTATGAGTCAATTCCTTAAAATATACCTCTCTCTATACAGACACATTCTATTGGTTTCTTACCTCTGGAGAACCCCAGTAGAGCCTACAGCCAAGTAAAGAATGTATTAAAGAAACACAAAGTTCATTTCTTTGTGTCTAAGCAATAATATTTTGGGTTCAACTGTCCATAATAGATTATTGATGGCACTAGAGTTATTTCCATAGTGGTATTTGCCAAGGGAAATGAAGAAAAAATTTTGTAAATCATTTTATCAAATTTTGGGTAGTAGATTCATTGTGAAAAAGGTATTTCTATTTCTCAAAAAATGTGTTCTCTCAGGACTTGGAAGTCCTATTCAAAAGGAAAATTTGCAAGAAGTTCTTTTCTACCTGCTGACAATATTTGAATTAGAACTACATCAAGACAAGGTTTCTAATGATTAGCTAAAACTCAAAGCCCTAAATTACAGTATAGTATATTTTCAAAAAGGAAACCCTATCTCCCAGTATTTGATGAAGGCACACCACACACACACACTCACACACACACACACACACACACACACACACACACACACACAGTACCTCAGAAGTAAATCTACTAAGTACATGAACTCATAAACAGTTTTTCCACAATAGAAAGAAATAGGAAAATAGCGGGTTTTGGAAAAGGAACTCCGCAAGGGGAATGGTAAGAGCCGAGAATTAGTGATTGTGGTGTGGATGTGTAGTCTACCCAGATTTCCTTCAGAGCCCAGGCCATCATATCCCTTTTGATTAGGATTACTGATAAGCCACACATCACCAACTTGGAGCATAAACGATCTCATTCCCAAGTAACATCTCAAAACAGAACAAGAGATCTAAACCTCCCAGATTAGCAGGAGACCCATCATGCAGCACCCCATTCTTAGAACTCCCTCCCATGGCATATTCTAGAATTCTTATATTGTGCCCATATCCAAAGATTAGTGCTAATTATTCTGACTTTGCAACTGGCGCTCAGAACTCTATTTCACCTTTGGAAGGTGCTGCTGCCCTAGTCTTCGAAGAGATGTGGCTTGTTCCCTTTCCCCCCTGGCAGCCATCTTGACCAGTTTCAGTACTCTTTCTAAATCTATAAGGTCATGTGTGATGGTTGGCCAAGGGTGAACCTCACAAAGGTGTAAGCTCCCAGTGTTACATCTCTTTAGGGATGCAGCTCTTGCCTTTCGCTTACTCAGCCAATTCCTGGGGAGTGTAAGCCTGTCTTCATGATGACTTACCATTGAGGACAGATTCAGGTGCTGGGGCCTTAAACCCCAGAACCTCTATTCCTCCTCAATGCTTGGCCCTCAGTATTCATATGCCCTTTTCCTCCACATGGTGAATTATTTATTTTTCAGACAACTATTGATATATAACTAACAACCACAAAATGTTGGTGACATACAATACCAGCATTTATTTATTGCTCTTAAATCTACAGATCAACTGTGGTTTGACTGATGTAAGTTGGCTCTGCTGGGTTTAGTTCCAGGATCCAGGTTGGTTTCAGGCCTGCTCCACACAGCTCTCATTCTTTTGGAGTCTGTAAACCACCAGAAGGCATGGCCTTCTCATGCAGAAGTGCAAGATGCAAGCCCAAGTGGGCAAGCATATTTCCAGCTTCCATTGACCAAAGAAAGTCACATGACCATGCCCACAGCAATGGCAAAGGGAAGTATGTTACTCTTATGGGGTGAAGGGTAGGAAGTAAATCTTGACCGAACAAAATTCAAACCAGCACCCCAGGTGACTTCATACAGCCTTTTCCTAATTTCTACCTTGGTGAATGTTACCCCACAGTGTCTGGCAGTCTGGTAATTTTGAATCCTAAAAGAAAAAGGGATCTCAGGTCTCTTCCTAGGAGTCTGCTCTTCTCCTAAGTACAACCTAGGAGATTATTGTGTCTAACCACTCCTCAGCAAATTCTAAGCTCCTTAATACCAACACCCCTGTTGGTTGTAAGCTATGAATCACTAATTGCCTACCACACTGAAGTTCAGGTCTGGTTCAGCAAAGGCCATGCATGAAAAGGGAGTATAGATCAGAAGAGGTATTATCTTGATGATCCAAGATCTTCCTGTTTATTTGAGCAGAGTGTCAAAATATCCAATTATTTTACCACTTTGCTGCTCACCCACCAAAAATATATTTTTTATTTGTTTCTGTGCTGGTTAATTCATATGGAGTTGAACTAATTATAGAGGAATAAAAATTATGGCAACTTAACCATGTTCATTATCTGACTGTTTGCCGGCCATGATGTTTGGAGAGTTGAGCAATGTAAAAGATGACTTTTAAACTGTATAGCATTATTATATTTAATTTTCTGTGATTAAGCTAGAGATTAATGAGTACATAGTTATTCCCTGTGGTTACCAAGAGTCTATCACTGATTTAATTTAAATTTGGAAAGATTGAGCAGAGTAAGACATTACTTAGATGCATGACTACAACAATTCATTTGGCTTAGTTAATTCTGAAGACTGATATTTGCTGGCAAATAATTAGATGATTTATACAAATCTGTTGTCTTTGTGTGGTAAATTTGATAAGTAAATGGTAATGTCTTTAGCCAGTAAGTTAATCACATGTGATACATTACCAATTCCAGTCCTTTGTAATTTGGGATGACTTTCCTCCATAACTGTGGGTGGAACACCTGAGAAAGGCCAAAAAGGATTGGATGGCATGAGATGGTAGGGAGTGGGAGATAGCCCTATCTTGTTTCTTTCTTAACTGCCAAATCAAGATTCAATGAGTGCTCAGTTTTTTGGGCTTTCATCTCCACAGAGGGTGGATGGCACACGACACAGGGGTAAAATCGTAAACTTGGTGTTAGAGACTGTGATGTTTGCCCTCATGACATGGCTTCTTATTTCTTTGTTTTAAGTGAATCACATAACCTAGTCAATCCTCAGTTTTGCCTCTGTAATAGAGTAAAACGTTGGTTTGTGAGCATAATTCATTACGGAAACATGTGCTTGTATATCAAAGTAAATTTTAAGAACCATTGGCTCAGTTGTGATCATGTGACATTTGGCATCACATACTACTCATACTGCAAGACATCACTCACTTTTCAAGTTCAAATGTACTAGAAATGTTTGCTTATCTTGCAGAACACTCGCAGAACCAGTTACTTGCAATCCAAGGTTTTACTGTATATCTGAAATGAGGTAATATAGCTGAAAGTATTTTGGAAAAAGTAAGGGGCTATGCAGGTATTTATTTTTGTCATTTTTGAGATTAACACCCACAGGAAGTTTTTCTTCAATTACAGTTTTCAAAGGAATGAATGCATTTACCTTATTTTGTTTCTTTTGTATTTGATAGTAATATTAAAATGGGAAACCTGGGAAATGTATGGTAGTTTATTAATATCAAAGCATTTCCCCCCACCTGCCCCCACACTTCTTGCTTGTTTATGTTAAATATATTTTGGTCATGACTTATTCTTTCTTCAGTCTTGGATGGCATAATTTAGTTTCTTTGATAACACAAATATTTCATGCCTCCATGGAAGGGGGCCGTGAGTCAGCCTCACCCGCACTTTCTCCATGTTGATTACTTGACTGGGGGCTGGCCTCAGTGCCATGTTACCTACAGTTCATCATGGTGGCCAATGACCTCTCCTGGGTTTGACAGTTGCATCTTCTATCCCCCCTCAGCAGTACTTCCCAGGAGTTGGGTCTCACCTGTGCCTTAGTTTTCAAATCTGAGTCTGTGATTAAGTTCCTGCTTGGTCTGACACTTAAGTTAGGAGCTCCTCTCACTCCTCCTCCTCAGAGCCTATCTGTGCACTGGTCTAGGTCACCTGTGAGTTGACCTGTTAAGTACTGTATATCCACTTTTGCACACTTCAAAAGATCTTATTATTTTAAGGGGTGGTGCTAGATTTTCTCCTAGGGAGAGAAATATCTTTGTTAAGGGAAAATTCCTTGATAAATTACTTGGAATAGCAGATAGAAAGGGGAGAGACAAATGTCACCAGGAGCCCAAGAAACAAAAGAGTGTAGGTAAGCTGGTCTGTATAAGGTGCTGGTGGGGTGGTGGGCAGAGGAGAGAGGGGGAGGAGGGGCCACAGCTAAATTTCTGGCTGGTGTGTGCATTGATGAGGAACCCCAGAGGCAGGTGACTTTGTGTTCTTTTTTATGCAGTGTTATGAGTTTTCCCTCAAGTCAGACCCATGAAGTTTACTGAACAGATAACTGTTGTTTGTGAGTGAGTACAGTTTTCTTACAGAAATCAAGGAAGGACTGAGTTTTACAAACAGAGGCAACACCACATCTATCCTTAAGGTCTAAGCAGAAACAGATGCCCACTCAAACTAGGTAATAGAGAAGAGTTTAAGAAAAGGAATGGGCAGAATGAAGGGAAATTGACACTGGATGGTGGCAGACCCTGGAACTAGCAACAGTGGGGAGCAGTTTTCACCCCAAAGCCTAAAGGCGTAAGGGGAGGGAGCAATTCCTAGAACCAGAAGGTTGTAGCTGGAGCTATAGGTTAGCAGCCCCTGGGAGAGGGCTCCCCAAGGAGGAGGGGGAATAACTGTCCTGACCTCGTCCTTCTCTCACTCTCTGATCTCCTGCTAACCACTCCCATTGGCCAAACCCAACTGGAAGCCAAAGGACAAGGGAGCCTATTGATGTTGCCCGTGCATGTCAGATATGCAGGACAAGGGACAGATGCAGAATCAGGGAACATTGATCTGGAGGGACTGTTAAAGAGTATCTAGTATGCCTAATGGAAGCAGGGGGCCCCTGAAACCTGAGAACCTCTTAGGAATTCCCTACAATATTTGGGATGGCTTTCATGCTCAATAGGATAGGGTTCAAACCAAAATTATTTAGTTCTAGTGGGGTTGGGAAAACCCCAGGTGAGCTTGAGTTAGGAAAGTGTTAAGGGGCACCTGGGTGGCTCGGTCAGTTAAATGTCCGACTTCAGCCCAGGTCATGATCTCACGGTTTGTGGGTCTGAGCCCTGGGTCAGGTTTTGTGCTGACAGCTCAGAGCCTGGAGCCTGCTTCAGATTCTGTGTCTCCCTTTCTCTCTGTCCCTCCTCTGCTCACATTCTGTCTCTCTCTGTCTCTCAAAAATAAATAAATGTTTTAAGAAAATAAAAATAAAGGAAGTGTTAAAACTCCAATTTCCCATCTATTGGCTTTGCCTAAAACACCATTTCTTCTTGAAACCCCTGCCCCTGAGAGTTTTCTTAAGCTATGGCTGGAATTTTCTCTACCCCTTGGTCTCCATGCTGTGTTGGGCCTTCATTAACAGTCAAGCCCACCTCCCAATACTGATTCTTAAAAGCTGGTACATCGAGTGCCCTTTCCTGGCCCTTAGCCTCTGAACTTGTTGTGGCTGAACAGCCAACTGTTCCTTACAGGTCCTAAGATATGACCTTCTGGGTCCCTCATAAACTTTCATCATCCTGCCTGCCCCTGGACCATATTCATATGCATCATCCATCTAGATGCCTGTTTATCTTTTCAGTTCTATGGCCAGTATTTGTATACTAAATAAATATGCCCACACCTGTTCTATCAATACCCATCAGAAGTACAGGTAAAACATCTTATCTGACAGTAACCTTCAGAGGCATGTAGGCTTTCCCATGCAAGTGGGTATTTTAAAGTTGACTTGGTTGATTTCAGAGTTGCTATTAATGTTTGTTTGTTTGTTTATTTATTTTTGAGAGAGAGAGAAGCGAGAAGTGAGCACAAGCTGGGGAGGGACAGATAGAGAGGGAGAGAGAAATCCCAAACTGGCTCCCAGTTGTCAGCACAGAGCTGGATGCGGGGCTCAAACTCATGAACTGCCGAGATCATGACCTGAGTTGAAGTGGAACATTTAACTGACTGAGCCACCCAGGTGCCCTGCCATTAATATTTTTAAAGAACTCAGGCATTTGTGTTCCATAACCAGTTTGCTTTGTAGAAACCTAAGAGGAAGTTTCTATTTTCATAAGAAATGTGTTGTTTTGAATGAGGATTTAATTGTCATCCAAAGTTTGCTCTTTGGGGTTAATTATTGAAAGTTGCACATTTCCCTCTGCCCATAAAAATCCTGCTCTAATCTTTTTTTTTCTTTTTTTCTTTTTTCTTTTTTTTTCTTCTGAGCAAATTGAATGCTGTTGATTTCACCTTAGCATTGTTGAGCAGAACCACAATGGTATTTTGCTTGAAGCTTGTCTGTTCTGGCATCAGCTTACATAAGCAGAAAAACCTGTGGTTCAAACACAGTACAAAGGCAAATGGTGGGCATCTGCTTTTAACAGGGATGTGGTGCAAGGTTCTGAAGCTTGGATTTTTGAGTATAGAAGAGCCTGGCCTCACTACTTACTATCTGGGTGGCCAGAGGAAACTCAGCTGTAAATGGGAGGCTAGTATCTATTTAGTGGGTTTGTTGTGGGGTCTAAATGGTCCAGTATGTTCATGACACATGTAAGTGGCTATAATGTGGTGGCTGCCCAATATATATTTGGGTACAAATATATAAAATCTATTCAAAGGCCCATAAAGATAGGTATACCTTCTGTACTATTTCTTAAGGAAGCTCACACTGTTGGCCATTCCAGATTTTTGGAAATGAATTTGGAAGCCCCCTGTTGTTCATTCCTGCAAAGGCATGGAATGTTCTCTGTCTCTACTGCGCTTCCATGCCTCCTTGATTTTCCTCAGGAAATCCTGACAATCTGAAATGCTCTTTACCAAATCTGTGTGCTTGGTTGCCTCCAACTTTGACCTTCATGGTTTAGCTTTCATATCTCTTAATGGCAGCTTTCCCCGACACCTCTGGGAAGAACTCAGGACTCCTTCCTTTTCTGGTGACCCTTCCCATACCTCTGCCAGAGCAGTAGTCAAGCACTGGTAAAGGTGTGCATCTTCCCTCACCCACTGAGGAGCAGCGACCATAGCTGATTTGCCTTTGTATCTCCAGTGCTTGACCCACTTCTGGCAAAGGATAGGTGCTCAGTAGGTGGGTGTTGGTTTAATGAGTGAGTGAGCAAGTAGACAAATGAATGAATGAACAATTCTTTCCCTGAGATTAACATAGAATGAAGTTTGATTTGCAAGTAGGAAAGGGAAATGCATAGTTGAGGTAAATCCATATGGATTTTTAGTACCGTGAATCTAAAGAAGAGAACATATGTGGAAGTACATAAAATAATCCCAGCAACCAAAAATGCATTCAGCAATCATTAGTCATTACACTCTAGGACTAAGTATATATTATAGAGATTATATTGGTGCTCAGGCAGAGATGGAGCACACTTCATTTAAATTTGGGAGGAGCTGAGACGAAGGATAATCAGATTTTCCTAGGTTCAAGGCCTAAGGTCCCAAAGGAGGAATTATTCCAAAAATGGGAATAGAGAGGAAAGTGTGAGTCTATAGGATCTTAGACACCTGCTGCCTCCATCCTGAAGGGGAAGGAAATATTGTGGAGTGCTCAATACGTGCTAGGTGGTATAAATGTTATCTCATGTACACAGCCATATTATGAGGTACAATGACAACTTCACAGAAGTCACAGAGCTGGTTCTCTAAAAATCCAAAGCCCAAGTTCTCTTGAGGCCAGTATGGTGCCTCCAGGACATGTGTGGGCCTGCATGTGTGTGCTGGGGGTAGAGGATGGCTCCCATCAGGTGACTTCTTTTAGAGACGCAGCATTTTCGTTAATCAATGAGGAAGACACAGTCTCCTTCCTTTGGTGACAAAGAGCAGCATGGTGTCTCTTAGCCCTGTAACTATTCCCTAAACCTCAATGAAAAGGTCGTTCTGGGTGGTGAGGCAGCCTGAGGATGGAAGGTGGGCTGGCTCCAGCGGCTGTTAGGGGGGCCACATGGAATCCCAGTAAATAATTCAGTATATATTATTTCAGAAATTCTCAAACCCTCCTGATCCCCACAGGCTGCCTTTCTGGCTAATCTTCCATCCCAATACACACACACACACACACACACACACACACACACACACACACACAGAGCTCTTGTGTCTGGCTGCTATAAGTCTGTGAATATCCCTGCATCCTATTTAAAAATTTTTTAAGGTTTATTTATTTCTGACAGAGAGAGAGAGAGAGAGAGAGAGAGAGAGAGAGAGAGTGAGAGAGTGCGAGTGTGAGCTAGGGAGGGGCAGAGAGAGAGGGAGACACAGAATCTGAAGCAGGCTCCAGGCTCTGAGCTGTCAGCACAGAGTCTGACGCGAGGCTCGAACTCACGAATTGTGAGATCATGACCTGAGCTGAAGTTGGACACTTAACCAACTGAGCCACCTAGGCGCCACCCCCCCCCCCCCCGCATCCTATTTAAAATGAGTCAGGGTTTATCTCTGCTTTTCACCTAATCCTGAAGCAGCTCACTCAGGGGGCACTTTTCTCTCTTGATAGGGAGAGAGAGAGAGAGAGGTCTGTGAACTGGACAAGAAGCTTTCAAGCCATTCAGGAATCAGGTAATGGGATTTTTTGAAATAGGTCTGTGCAGAGAGAATAGATGTGTTTAGAAGTTCATGATGGACCTACAGTGTGAGAACCCGGCAATTAATTTACTTCTTATTTGGATGCCTGGCCTATCAACTCTCCTTGCAGCTCATCTATACATTTTTCTGTCAGCCAGAACTAATCCATTACTGCATGTAGAAGGTTTCAGTGTCCCTTGCAAATGCAAAAGCCTGCCTGACACAGAGCACATAAGCTCCTCTCAAGTCCCTGGGAGGGACCCTGACTTGGCTGTACCCTTGGGTAACTGACAACTGCCTTCTGGACGTTTCTCATCTAAATCCCAAGGCAAGAATGGAACTGGCAAGGGAGTAGATGGGAAATAGTTACAGTTGTTGGCTTTCTTGGGCCCTGCACCCATGGAGAAGGATTCCTATAATTGCTAAGGTTCTTGACAACTTTTCTCTTCTCTTGGGGGCATTGGAAGCAGCCCAGGGAGACTCCTAAAACCATAAGCCCACTGAGGAAATATAGGCATGTCCCTGAAGGGACTGCCATGACCCAGCCACTGCCTGGGAAGCTCCTTGTGCTATCTGTTGGCCCGCCACTTGGATTCTGCCCCTTGAGCTACTGCCCCACACGAGACCACATAGGCCGTGCACACAGAAGCACCTCTGCAGTTGTGCACTGTGGTTCCCCCACAGAGGGGACAAGTGCCACTGCCACAGCCATGAGTTTGCTGAGAACTACAAGCCAGGATGCACCTCCCCCCAGCTAGGGCCATTTCCTGTACCTCCAGCCCCCACACACTTGAGGCCAGGGTGCTAAGTAAAGTAGCCTCTTTGTGGTTCTTCCGGCCAAGACCCAGTCCATAAGGCCCTATGAAGCAACCAGAATGGAAACTTGAAGCTGGCAGGCATGGAAGAATCACAGGTCAAGATCGAGTTACCAGCCCAGTTCGGAAATTTTGTGACTGAGGCCCAAGGAAGGGAAGAGAAAGGAGATTAGCTTAAGTTAGGCAATCAATGTTGGGAACACATGAGGTCAAAGGGAGAGTTAGGATAACTACCGGGTTGAATGAAGATCTGTCTTCAGAGAAAAGGATGTGTCATTGTAGGCTTTTAATTATTTGGTGGTCCTTCTTCATCTGAACTTGCCCCTTAGGACTTGGACCTATAGCTTCTCCATGAGGTTCTGGCAAAAGAAACCCAAATGGGCCCCCATATATCTCTGAGAGCACTTCAACTCTTTTTGGAAGCACGTTGCCTTTTTCAAGAAGAATGGGGTGCAGTCTTGGGTGGAATCACAAGTCACAGGGTTGGAAGGTACCACCTTAAAGATCATCTGCTCCAACTATCCATCTGAATATTGAAGTCCACTTTGCTTGCTAAGTGGTCATTCAGTCTGAGGTTGAAGGTATTCCTTCCTGAGGTTGGCTATTCCATCTTATTCAACCCATCACCTAACAGCTCCTTATATTGAGCTGCGATCTATCTTGTTATAGCTTCCAACTATTAATGGTAGTACTACCTACCTCTAGGAGCCAGACAAAAGTCTAATTCCTCTTATCCCTGGTCAACAAACATGTTTTTGAGAATCTATTACATGCTGAGACAAAGAAAGTAAGGCACAGTCTCTGTCCTCACAGAGCTTACAATCCTGTGGGAGGAAATTAATATAAAGATACATTTCTACCATATTAGAAACATGTAGAAACTTGCACACCGTGATATAAAAGTTCAGAGGATGGGGCCTAACCAGTCTGGATGGGGAGTCTTCTAAATATGAATACAACCCATGCCCTCCCTCCTCCTCCCAGGTCATTACTTTCCTCCTATGCTGTGGTTTAAGACCTGTCTGCATTCCCTCACTCTCTTCTGAACCAGTCATGTTGATCTGAATCCCCTTGAAAGATGGCACCCAGAGAACCAGATGCAGCCCTCTGGGTGTGCTCTGACCAGGGCAAAAGAGAATATGCCAACCTGTTCATTCTAAATCCTAAGTTCATGTATGGAGCTTAGGACTGAATTTCTGGTTGGCACCACAGTACCTGAGCCCCCTGGGCACTTTTCACAGGAACCGCTACTTCACTATATCCGCCCCCCACCTTGTGTTTGTGCCATTGATCCTTGGGCTCAGAGTCAGGACCTCATTTTGATCCCTATTAGATATCTTCTCGTTACATTCATCTCTTCATTTCATCCTGTCAAGATCAGCTTACGGCATGATTCTGTCATCAAAATATTAGCTGTAATTTATGCACAGATGGGATGAGCTGGCCTTTTCTATGTTTATCAATGTCAGCAGGTCTTAACATTTCTTTGACTCCAGTATCTGAGGGGTATGATACTCTCCCGTCAAGAACACTGTCCTATTTCTCAAAGCATAGGTGTATAGGGGGGTGAGGAGCAGGACCACTTAAATATTAGGGGGCAGGATATATGTGAGTTGAAGGCCCACCATCTTCCTCTCTGACCTCCACTGATAATTCTGGTTAGTCACTTAGAGTTGCTCAAAGTACAATAATGATTATTTTGAAAATACAGTGATATGTGACCACTTCACTCCAGTGTGGCCTCCATCTACTGACACACACACACACACACACACACACACACACATGCACACACACACACGCTCCACCCTTTTCCACATTTCTTTCATGTGGAATTCAGAATTCAGAATTCAGTACTGATAACTGCTTCTGAAATTTAGCATTTAAAATACCCAGAAGATGGGTCTCCCTCTCTCTCTGAACCTCCCCCGTTCATGCTCTGTCTCTCTCTCTGTCTCAAAAATAAATAAACGTTAAAAAAAAATTAAAATACCCAGAAGAAGTACAAATTTGGAAAGAGACCTGAGCCCTCCTATTAGCTCCATATCCCAGCACTGCACCCAGCTCTTTCCACAGCCCAAACAGTATGTGTAGGTAATTATATAACTTCAACATAATATAATAGATTTTCCTATTAGAGTTATTTTTCCTGACGTACCCATTTCCTTGAGACTTTTTCTGGTTTGGTTTATTACTCCTATTTCTTTTACTCAACTGTATGGTAGCCTTTTTCATTTCCTCTGAAAAGTCAATAAAAATGTAATTACAAAAAAGTTCTGGGAGAAAAGGCTATCATCCATTTCATTGTCTGAGTTGCTTAAGAAATGTTTATTTGTGGACCGGGAATTTCTTATTTGCATTGGCTCTGCCTTTGTGTAAATATCCACTGTAAAGCAAAAATCTCTTTCCTGAGCTGGTGAGCCTCGGAGGCCTTTGAAATGAAGGCTGCATGGCAGATGCTGGACAGGTGGCCAAGGTGCCTGAAATTAACCCTTTCAGGCAATGGGTTTCATATTTATCAGATGCCCACTTGAAAAACAGATGATGGTCCAATACTATAGAGATATGCCACACATTTTTTTTTTTAAAAAGGAAAGCAAAAACCGAAGAAGGAGGCTTGTTTAACCAGATAAATCTTTCTTTATTATCCACAACATTTGAAATAACGTCATGGGTCTAAATGCCGCAGGAATTACAGAACTGTGGATGTTGTGTTCAATTAAAAAAAATGCCCTTGAGGAATTTAAAATCTGGTTAAGAAAATCATTATATTAAAAAAAGTTTTCTGTTTATAAAGATGACATATGTTTATTGTGGGAAACTTTGAAAATATATAAAAATATAAGGAGGAAAATTTAAATCACCCATATGCTACCACCCAGAGATAATCACCATTAACATTTGGTATAGTTTCTTTTTTTTAACGTGTATGTGTTTAAATTTCTTTTACAAAGTCAGGATCATATTATACACATTTAAATGTGCCTTTTCATCTACTCTACTGATAACATTCCCAAAGTCATGAAATAATATTTAAAATTATCTGATGAATGTGAGGTATTCCATCACTCGGATGCACAATAATTAATTTAACAAATCCATTTTGGGCATTATGTGGATGGAAACCATTGGCTATTACAAATAATATTCAGTGTATATATATATATTTCTGTGCATACATTTTGGGGCACATCTATAAAAATCTCCCAAGGAGAATTTCCTAGATGTAGACTTAATGGATGGAAAAATATTGACATATTAAAGGATTAAAAAATTACACATGCAGGGTTAGAGCCAGTATGTTTCTTTCTCTTCAAAAAAGCTGTTGAAGTTTACACACACACCAACCACGTGTGAGGGCACCTGTTTGCTTCCTCTGTAACCAATCCTGGGTGTTATTGTTTTAAAAATGCTTTTCAATTTGGTGGTTAAAAGTGTCTTGTAATTTTTGTTTCTTTGCTTAGTAGAGAGGTTGAACATGGTTTCTTATTAATTGGTCATTTCTGTTTCTTCTTTTGTAAATTGTGTTTTTGTGTCTTTACTTTCTTGTTCTCATAGGGTGTTCATAATTTTCTTATTGATTTTAAAAGGTCTGTGTGTATCAATATTATTATTCCTTTATGTGTCACGTAGGTTGAAGATATTTTATCTGGTTTGTCTATTTCTTTTAAAAGCTTTTGTTTTAGGGGTGCCTCTATGGCTCAGTCGGTTAAGCGTCTGACTTCGGCTCAGGTCATGGCTCGTGAGTTCAAGCCCAGCATTGGGCTCTGTGCTGACAGCTTGGAGCCTGGAGCCCGCTTCGGATTCTGTGTCTCCCTCTCTCTCTGCCCCTGCCCTGCTCACACTCTGTCTCTGTCTCTCAAAAAGTGAATAAACGTTAAAAAAAAAGTTAAAAGCTTATGTAATTTTCCATTTTTATGTCATCACTACTATCAATTCTTTTCCTTTGAGATTCCTTCTCCTCTTTTGTGTTATTAATGGCTTTGCCACTCCAAGATTGATGAAGTTTTAATTTATCTTGTTCTGTTATTGTTTCTCATTCTCTCTTATACATAGAACTCTTTACTTGGAATGTATTCTATGGTATCATACAAAGAGTATTGTTTTATCTTCATTTCAAATGATTCACCCAGTTTGTCATCATAAGCCTTAATTTTTTTCCCCTGGCTAGATTGAAATAGTCTCTTAATCACAAATTAAACTCATGTGTATAGTTAAGCCTGTGTTTTGTTTTTTTCTTTTCTGTTCCACTGACCTGCCAGTCTACTAAAATCATTCCACTCTATTTTTTGTAGCCAAACATTCTTTTTAAAAAAGCATTATTATTTTTTTAATTTTATATTTTATTTTTTTAAATTTACATCCAAATTAGTTAGCATAGAGATGTAGCCAAATATTCTAATGGGCCTATGGGCCCATTTTCTTATAATTCTTGTGTTTCAGAATTTTCTTATTTAATCTACCATATAGTCTTCCAAATAAACTTTACATTGTTTTGTTAAAATATTACATTTGTAATTTGATTAAAATGTTATTAAATCAGACTTGGGAAGAATTGAGTAAAACTTTGAGAGACTTTTGGACGAAATTGACAGACCAAACAGACACATCTATTTCCACCATTTTTTTAATTTTTAAGTTTTATTTTAGAGAGAGTGTGTGTGTACAGGGGAGAGAGGCAGAGGGAGAGAATCTTTTTTTTTTTTATTTTTTTTATTTTTTATTTTTTTTAATATATGAAATTTACCGTCAAATTGGTTTCCATACAACACCCAGTGCTCATCCCAAAAGGTGCCCTCCTCAATACCCATCACCCACCCTGCCCTCCCTCCCACCCCCCATCAACCCTCAGTTTGTTCTCAGTTTTTAACAGTCTCTAATGCTTTGGCTCTCTCCCACTCTAACCTCTTTTTTTTTTTTTTTTTTTTTTCCTTCCCCTCCCCCATGGGTTTCTGTTATGTTTCTCAGGATCCACATAAGAGTGAAACCATATGGTATCTGTCTTTCTCTGTATGGCTTATTTCACTTAGCATCACACTCTCCAGTTCCATCCATGTTGCTACAAAAGGCCATATTTCATTTTTTCTCATTGCCACGTAGTATTCCATTGTGTATATAAACCACAATTTCTTTATCCATTCATCAGTTGATGGACATTTAGGCTCTTTCCATAATTTGGCTATTGTTGAGAGTGCCGCTATAAACATTGGGGTACAGGTGCCCCTATGCATCAGTACTCCTGTATCCCTTGGATAAATTCCTAGCAGTGCTGTTGCTGGGTCATAGGGTAGGTCTATTTTTAATTTTCTGAGGAACCTCCATACTGTTTTCCAGAGCGGCTGCACCAATTTGCATTCCCACCAACAGTGCAAGAGGGTTCCTGTTTCTCCACATCCTCTCCAGCATCTATAGTCTCCTGATTTCTTCATTTTGGCCACTCTGACTGGCGTGAGGTGGTATCTGAGTGTGGTTTTGATTTGTATTTCCCTGATAAGGAGCGACGTTGAACATCTTTTCATGTGCCTGTTGGCCATCCGGATGTCTTCTTTAGAGAAGTGTCTATTCATGTTTTCTGCCCATTTCTTCACTGGGTTATTTGTTTTTCTGGTGTGGAGTTTGATGAGCTCTTTATAGATTTTGGATACTAGCCCTTTGTCCGATGTGTCATTTGCAAATATCTTTTCCCATTCCGTTGGTTGCCTTTTAGTTTTGTTGGTTGTTTCCTTTGCTGTGCAGAAGCTTTTTATCTTCATAAGGTCCCAGTAATTCACTTTTGCTTTTAATTCCCTTGCCTTTGGGGATGTGCCGAGTAAGAGATTGCTACGGCTGAGGTCAGAGAGGTCTTTTCCTGCTTTCTCCTCTAAGGTTTTGATGGTTTCCTGTCTCACATTCAGGTCCTTTATCCATTTTGAGTTTATTTTTGTGAATGGTGTGAGAAAGTGGTCTAGTTTCAGCCTTCTGCATGTTGCTGTCCAGTTCTCCCAGCACCATTTGTTAAAGAGACTGTCTTTTTTCCATTGGATGTTCTTTCCTGCTTTGTTAAAGATGAGTTGGCCATACGTTTGTGGGTCTAGTTCTGGGGTTTCTATTCTATTCCATTGGTCTATGTGTCTGTTTTTATGCCAATACCATGCTGTCTTGATGATGACAGCTTTGTAGTAGAGGCTAAAGTCTGGGATTGTGATGCTTCCTGCTTTGGTCTTCTTCTTCAAAATTACTTTGGCTATTCGGGGCCTTTTGTGGTTCCATATGAATTTTAGGATTGCTTGTTCTAGTTTCGAGAAGAATGCTGGTGCAATTTTGATTGGGATTGCATTGAATGTGTAGATAGCTTTGGGTAGTATTGACATTTTGACAATATTTATTCTTCCAATCCATGAGCAGGGAATGTCTTTCCATTTCTTTATATCTTCTTCAATTACCTGCATAAGCTTTCTATAGTTTTCAGCATACAGATCTTTTACATCTTTGGTTAGATTTATTCCTAGGTATTTTATGCTTCTTGGTGCAATTGTGAATGGGATCAGTTTCTTCATTTGTCTTTCTGTTGCTTCATTGTTAGTGTATAAGAATGCAACTGATTTCTGCACGTTGATTTTGTATCCTGCAACTTTGCTGAATTCATGTATCAGTTCTAGCAGACTTTTGGTGGAGTCTATCGGATTTTCCATGTATAATATCATGTCATCTGCAAAAAGTGAAAGCTTGACTTCATCTTTGCCAATTTTGATGCCTTTGATTTCCTTTTGTTGTCTGATTGCTGATGCTAGAACTTCCAGCACTATATTAAACAGCAGCGGTGACAGTGGGCATCCCTGTCGTGTTCCTGATCTCAGGGAAAAAGCTCTCAGTTTTTCCCCGTTGAGGATGATGTTAGCTGTGGGCTTTTCATAAATGGCCTTTATGATCTTTAAGTATGTTCCTTCTATCCCGACTTTCTCAAGGGTTTTTATTAAGAAAGGGTGCTGGATTTTGTCAAAGGCCTTTTCTGCATCGATTGACAGGATCATATGGTTCTTCTCTTTTTTTTTGTTAATGTGATGTATCACGTTGATCGATTTGCGAATGTTGAACCAGCCCTGCATCCCAGGAATGAATCCCACTTGATCATGGTGAATAATTCTTTTTATATGCTGTTGAATTCGATTTGCTAGTATCTTATTAAGAATTTTTGCATCCATATTCATCAGGGATATTGGCCTGTAGTTCTCTTTTTTTACTGGGTCTCTGTCTGGTTTAGGAACCAAAGTAATACTGGCTTCATAGAATGAGTCTGGAAGTTTTCCTTCCCTTTCTATTTCTTGGAATAGCTTGAGAAGGATAGGTATTATCTCTGCTTTAAATGTCTGGTAGAACTCCCCTGGGAAGCCATCTGGTCCTGGACTCTTATTTGTTGGGAGATTTTTGATAACCGATTCAATTTCTTCGCTGGTTATGGGTCTGTTCAAGCTTTCTATTTCCTCCTGATTGAGTTTTGGAAGAGTGTGGGTGTTTAGAAATTTGTCCATTTCTTCCAGGTTGTCCAATTTGCTGGCATATAATTTTTCATAGTATTCCCTGATAATTGTTTGTATCTCTGAGGGATTGGTTGTAATCATTCCATTTTCGTTCATGATTTTATCTATTTGGGTCATCTCCCTTTTCTTTTTGAGAAGCCTGGCTAGAGGTTTGTCAATTTTGTTTATTTTTTCAAAAAACCAACTCTTGGTTTCGTTGATCTGCTCTACAGTTTTTTTAGATTCTATATTGTTTATTTCTGCTCTGATCTTTATTATTTCTCTTCTTCTGCTGGGTTTAGGCTGCTTTTGCTGTTCTGCTTCTATTTCCTTTAGGTGTGCTGTTAGATTTTGTATTTGGGATTTTTCTTGTTTCTTGAGATAGGCCTGGATTGCAATGTATTTTCCTCTCAGGACTGCCTTCGCTGCATCCCAAAGCGTTTGGATTGTTGTATTTTCATTTTCGTTTGTTTCCATATATGTTTTAATTTCTTCTCTAATTGCCTGGTTGACCCACTCATTCGTTAGTAGGGTGTTCTTTAACCTCCATGCTTTTGGAGGTTTTCCAGACTTTTTCCTGTGGTTGATTTCAAGCTTCATAGCATTGTGGTCTGAAAGTATGCATGGTATAATTTCAATTCTTGTAAACTTATGAAGGGCTGTTTTGTGACCCAGTATATGATCTATCTTGGAGAATGTTCCATGTGCACTCGAGAAGAAAGTATATTCTGTTGCTTTGGGATGCAGAGTTCTAAATATATCTGTCAAGTCCATCTGATCCAATGTATCATTCAGGGCCCTTGTTTCTTTATTGACTGTGTGTCTAGATGATCTATCCATTTCTGTAAGTGGGGTGTTAAAGTCCCCTGCAATGACCACATTCTTATCAATAAGGTTGCTTATGTTTATGAGTAATTGTTTTATATATCTGGGGGCTCGGGTATTTGGCGCATAGACATTTATAATAGTTAGCTCTTCCTGGTGGATAGACCCTGTGATTATTATATAATGCCCTTCTTCATCTCTTGTTACAGCCTTTAATTTAAAGTCTAGTTTGTCTGATATAAGTATGGCTACTCCAGCTTTCTTTTGGCTTCCAGGAGCATGATAAATAGTTCTCCATCCCCTCAATCTCAATCTAAAGGTGTCCTCAGATCTAAAATGAGTCTCTTGTAGACAGCAAATAGATGGGTCTTGTTTTTTTATCCATTCTGATACCCTATGTCTTTTAGTTGGCGCATTTAATCCATTTACATTCAGTGTTATTATAGAAAGATATGGGTTTAGAGTCATTGTGATGTCTGTATGTTTTATGCTTGTAGTGATGTCTCTGGTACTTTGTCTCACAGGATCCCCCTTAGGATCTCTTGTAGGGCTGGTTTCGTGGTGACAAATTCCTTCAGTTTTTGTTTGTTTGGGAAGACCTTTATCTCTCCTTCTATTCTAAATGACAGACTTGCTGGATAAAGGATTCTCGGCTGCATATTTTTTCTGTTTAGCACACTGTAGATATCGTGCCAAGCCTTTCTGGCCTGCCAAGTTTCAAAGGAGAGATCAGTCACGAGTCTTATAGGTCTCCCTTTATATGTGAGGGCACGTTTATCCCTTGCTGCTTTCAGAATTTTCTCTTTATCCTTGTATTTTGCCAGTTTCACTATGATATGTCGTGCAGAAGATCGATTCAAGTTACGTCTGAAGGGAGTTCTCTGTGCCTCTTGGATTTCAATGCCTTTTTCCTTCCCCAGTTCAGGGAAGTTCTCAGCTATAATTTGTTCAAGTACCCCTTCAGCACCTTTCCCTCTCTCTTCCTCCTCTGGGATACCAATTATGCGTATATTATTTTTTTTTAGTGTATCACTTAGTTCTCTAATTTTCCCCTCATACTCCTGGATTTTTTTATCTCTCTTTCTTTCAGCTTCCTCTTTCTCCATAACTTTATCTTCTAGTTCACCTATTCTCTCCTCTGCCTCTTCAAGCCGAGCCATCGTGGATTCCATTTTGTTTTGCAATTCGTTTAAAGCGTTTTTCAACTCCTCGTGACTGTTCCTTAGTCCCTCGATCTTTGTGGCAAGAGATTCTCTGCTGTCCTGTATACTGTTTTCAAGCCCAGCGATTAATTTTATGACTATTATTCTAAATTCACTTTCTGTTATATTATTTAAATCCTTTTTGATCAGTTCATTAGCTGTTGTTATTTCCTGGAGATTCTTCTGAGGGGAATTCTTCCGTTTGGTCATTTTGGAGAGTCCCTGGCGTGGTGAGGACCTGCAGTGCACTTCCCCTGTGCTGTGGTGTATAACTGGAGTTAGTGGGCGGGGCCGCAGTCCGACCCGATGTCTGCCCCCAGCCCACTGCTGGGGCCACAGTCAGACTGGTGTGTGCCTTCTCTTCCCCTCTCCTAGGGGCGGGATTCACTGTGGGGTGGCGTGTCCCGTCCGGCTACTTGCACACTGCCAGGCTTGTGTTGCTGGGGATCTGGCGTATTAGCTGGGGTGGGTAGGCAAGGTGCACGGGGGGTGGAGGGGCAGGCTTAGCTCGCTTCTCCTTAGGTGATCGACTTCAGGAGGAGCCCTGTGGCAGCGGGAGGGAGTCAGATCCGCTGCCGGAGGTTTGGCTCCGCAGAAGCACAGAGTTGGGTGTTTGCGCGGAGCGAGCAAGTTCCCTGGCAGGAACCGGTTCCCTTTGGGATTTTGGCTGGGGGATGGGCGGGGGAGATGGCGCTGGCGCCTTTGTTCCCCGCCAAGCTGAGCTCTGCCGTCCGGGGGCTCGGCAGCTCTCCCTCCCTTTGTCCTCCAGCCTTCCCGCTTTCCGCGCAGAGCTGTTAACTTATGACCTCCCAGACGCTAAGTCGCGCTTGCTGTCGGAACACAGTCCGTCCGGCCCCTCCGCTTTTGCCAGCCCGACTCGGGGGCTCTGCTTGGCCGGCGAGCCGCCCCTCCGCCCCGTCTCCCTCCCGCCGGTCCGTGGAGCGCGCACCGCCTCGCCGCCCTTCCTACCCTCTTCCGTGGGCCTCTGGTCTGCGCTTGACTCCGGAGACTCCCTTCTGCTAATCCTCTGGCGGTTTTCTGGGTTCTTTAGGCAGGTGTAGGTGGAATCTAAGTGATCGGCAGGACGCGCTGTGAGCCCCGCGTCCTCCTACGCCGCCATCTTCCTTCTGTAGCCCAGAGGGAGAGAATCTTAAGCAGACTTCATGCTCAGCATGGAGCCCAATGCGGGGCTCTAACCTGAGTTGAAATCAAGACTCAGACATTCAACTGACTGAGCCACCCAGTCACCCCTATTTTCACTTTTGATGCCTCAATACATGATGATAGAATAATAGTAAAATTAGAGCCTAGAGCAATTCAGGTGATGGAAAGGGGAATCCAAAGACATGAAATTGCACTAAATTCCTGCAGGATGGGAAGCAGAAGGAGGCTACAGCCTCACTATGTGTCAAGGATGGAAGTGACATGGCCTGGAGAAACCCTGGACCAGGAAAGGGCAAATATGTCAGAGAGTGGGGTAGGAACTGGGGCTGAAAACAGGATTAGCTGAAGTTCTTCTGTGGAACACAGATAGCTCCTGCGTCCTTCCCAAAACTCCACAGGGGGAAAGCCTGAGGCCACTTGCTTATACCTGGGGGCCATAGGAGCTTCTTTTCCCCACAGATTGTCTGGGGAAGGTGGTGTGGCTGTGTGGGTGCTAGCAGGTTGTTTCTGAAATATTCTGTTTCTTGTGATGACTCTTTCCAATTGTTATCATCTTGATGTCTCTTTTGAGGGCTATGGTCTACTTCTTCTTTGTTGCAGAATCCTTTCCTTGACTAAAATTGATTTTTATGTTTTTCCCTCCAGAAGAAGGTGGGTAAATGATCCCCATCTGTTTACTGTCAGACACTCCTTTCATTTCTTACATATGAGAGATGGTTGATATAAATGTATATTATTACCAGCTCTTACTCTTTATAGTAAGAGTTTCTGCTGACATCTCCCCCGGTAACTTCTCCAAGGCTCCTCTCTGACTTGTGAGGGAAAGATGTGAGGACGTCTTTCTTTGGTTTGGCTCTATACCTGCACTATGTCTGATGGGTAAGCCAACAACATTGTAGTCATATATAGCTTCTGGCATGTACATAGCATCTATTCCTAGGTTCCAGTCCCAATAAAAATTTCTTCCTATTTTTATATTCCCTTTCTTCATTTTATTGGAGCCTAGAAAGCAGACTGGCAGACATCTGGGATCTTCTCTTTTTATCTGGCATTGTGAGATCATTATTTTTTATTCACCCATATCTTCAAATTATGCAAGAATTTCCAAATGAGTGGGAAAGGTCACCGTGAGCTGGGATGGATGGACACAGGGCATCACAAGCTAAGTCATATCCAAGTGAGGACTTGCAGGATGGATGGGATCCAAATGGGTAGAGCAGATTACGGAGGAGATTCTTGAGCTGGGCAAAAGCATAGAAATGCAAATGTACCAGCTGGAGTCTGAGCACAGCAAAGAGAAAGGTTTTGTTTCTGAGGCCACTCACAGAGGGCATTCATGGTAGATTAGTTTGGAAAGGCAGGTAGGGACCAACGATCATGGGTCCTGAACATCAAGGAAGGGGGATTGTTTTGTGTTCTATAAATCACAGAGCAGAGATTTCACTTGTTGAAAGATGTGTTCCAGAAAGACTGGGAGAAGTCTACAAAGGGAAGAACCTGTCTTACTGCTTATAGGGAGGGCCAGGTCAGGGCACCTGCTAGAGACCTGGCCCCTGCATGTTGTGGTGTTTGTAATCCATTTCTTAAATGAATGTATCAGCCAGTGTACAAACACACAGTGCAAGACAGGAAAACATAGACCTTTTATAACAAAAAGATGAAGCATTTAAGAAGTATGTGGTGGATATGGGGTGCCTGGGTGGCTCAGTTGGCTAAGCGTCAGATACTTGATCTTGGCTCAGGTCATGATCTCATGGTTCATGAGTTTGAGCCCCATGTAGGCTCTGCACTGATAGCCTGGAGCCTGCTTGGGATTTTCTCTTTCTCTCTCTCTCTACCCCTCTCACTCTCACTGTCTCTGTCTCTGTCTCTCTCAAAATAATTAAAAACTTAATAAAGGAAACTGTTAGTTCTGGATCTCAAGAATTCTACTGCTGGTTTGGGGATGAAGGAGAGGTTGCTTACAGAGCAGCATGGAGCATGTTGCCCTAGTGTTCAGAGGCAGAAGAAGGGGCAGATGGCAGTCACAGATATCGCCCTCTGCCCAGAGGAGCGAGGAGAGAGTGCAGTGAAGGGAACTGTGGCTGCACCGAGGGAGGGCATCCAGTGAGACAAGAGTTCTAAGACTCACTGGCCAGCTTTGATGCCACAATGTCTCAAGGAAGCGATGGGGCAAACTGGCATCATTGACCAAGCATGCCCACATTAGCCTGCGGCTTGGCTTGTGTTCAGGGTAAATAGAAACATGAGAAGCCGGTACAGCTATTTCCGTTTGCCTTTATTGAGTTTATTAGGGCAGATGCAAAAGCCAAAATCACAAAGTAGAAGGAACAGTCACACCTCAAGGGGATAATTTTGGTGTTTTCCTGTATCTGAAGAGTGACCTTTAGCAGCAAGCATGTGCCCAAGTAATACAAGTACTTTTTCTTTAAAAAATAAGAAAATGTACTGATGTTTTTCTTATCATATGCACAATATATATGCACTGTGGAAAATATAGTTAAAGAAAAATCATATTATTTTCACCACCCTCAAATATCAGCATATTGGTATATTTTATTCTTTATAAATATGTATATATAAACATATAAATATAAAAAACATATATCCATATATTGATATGTTAATATATTCATATTTTAAATATATAATAAATAAAACAAATATTTAAATATATGAATATATTTTATAAATTTAAATATGATATATTCATATATATTTATAATATAATATTATTTAAATATTTATAAATATATGAACACATAAGTATATATACACAGACACATGAACACTATACAAATAGGATTCCAGTGCACATTCTGATTGGTAACCTGAAACAGTATAAATTCAAGGATTCTGAGAATATGATCTCTCTTTGGTAAAACCAATAAAAATAGAATATGTTTTCAAAAAACACTTTTCTGCAAAGATAATAATTGCCGTATACTAAAATATACCAGTTATTGGGGATGAGAGAGACGAGGGAAGGTATCTCTCTGTAAGGAAATCTGTTTCCGCTATCCTGCTCACTGGCTTGCTGAACCTGCAGAAAGCCACGCAAGTGTCTCGTGTGTCCACAGCTGCCCGTTGGAAACCACTCCTCCTGAGACCTGAGAAAGAAGAAAGAGGTGATCAGAGTAGTGGACTCAATACAGGCACTGCAGGAATTAGCCATCCACAGCAGGGAGAGGGCAACAGACCTGTGGTTGCTTTTATACATATATATGTATGTGTGTGTGTGTGTGTGTGTGTGTGTGTGTGTGTGTGTGTGTATATATATATATATATATATATATATATATATATATATATATATAAAGTTTATTTCTTTGAGAGACAGAGTGTGAAAGAGAGTAGGGGGAGAGGCAGGGACAGAGGAAGAATACCAAGCAGGCTCTACACTGTCTGTGCAGAGCTCAACTCAGGACTTGAACTCACGAACTGTGAGACCATGACTTGAGCCGAAATCAAGAGCTGGATGCTTAACTGACTGAGCCCCCAGGTGCCCCTGCTTTAAAATATTTAGAATACAAATGAGTCACTTGGGAAAGAGCACATGAATTCATGCCCATATTCCCTCTACCATCTTGGATTAGTTTTCCAGTAAATGATCTGTCCTTTGAGTACATTTCATTCATTCAACAAACGGCAGATGCTGCTAGGTGTTGTGCCACTGTAACAGAGCAGAAACATTTCCTACCGTCTCTGAGTTTACCTACTTGTCAGGGAGGCAAAGAATAAATAAATATTTGGTATGCTGGATGGTTAAGAGCATAATGGAAAAAATTAAGTAGAGAAGGGGATTAGGAGTGCTGGTGGTGAA
Source organism: Panthera tigris (assembly GCF_018350195.1). Taxonomy (NCBI): domain Eukaryota; kingdom Metazoa; phylum Chordata; class Mammalia; order Carnivora; family Felidae; genus Panthera; species Panthera tigris. The sequence continues at coordinate 27,488,767 of NC_056663.1, read as the reverse complement.
GGGTGAAGTTTCAACTATTGGGGGTCAGAAAAGGCCTCATTGAGAATGTGAATTTGAGCAAAGCCCCGAGGGGTAAAGGAGTGAGTCATGGGAACACCTGGCAAGAGGTGTTACAGTGGAGGGAAGAGCAGGTGAAAAGGTCCTGAGGTAGAGCATGCCTGGAGCATTCAAGGGGCAGAAAGGCATTCTGGAATCAGAGAGAAAGGAAGAGAGGTGCAGGGGATGAAATCAAAGAAAACAGGGAAGGCAAACTGGGTAGGGTCTTGTCAGCTACTGAGTGATTTGGGAAAACTCAGAAAGATTTTGGACAGAGGAGTCCAGGATCTGACTCAGGGTGGCCCTGGGAGCTGTGTGAGAACTTGGGTGCTCTAAAGAAGCAGGGACACAGTGGGGAGGTGAGGGTTGGGAGTGGCAATAGTGATCACAGAGAGGAGCCACTGAGGAAGCCGACTCTCCAGGGATGAGTGTGGACCAGGGTCCAGTCTTCCCAGCCCACATGGAAATTCTCCCTCACCTCCAGCTTTGGAGAATGGGGCTTCAGCTCTTTATAGCCATGCAACAAAGCAGGTGCTCAGCAAGTCTTGTGGATGAATGGGGGACCAACAGGAGAACAAGAAGGATCCTGGTGACAGAGGCCACTGGTTGGGGCAGTGTTGGGCAGATGCTGCAAGGAGCAGTTTGGAGTGCTCACCCTAGGAGAGAAACCAGGAGTGGGGGCAGACGGCAAACACAGGCACCAGACTCCCTGTGTGGGACGGAGGGTGGGCAGCCTGCAGAGGCTGCATTTCGGTAAAGGGCAGAGCCTTTGTCTCCTCTGGGGTCTGAGTGTCTCTTCTGATCATCTGCCCAACACACGTGCCTCATTCTGTCATCTGTACCCCTGGGGACAGTCTATCTGATACTCATTGTAGTCTACCTGTGTTAGTCCAGCTTCAGAAGTCCACCTTCTGAAGGCATGGTGTAACTCATCAGTTGAGCTCTCAGTTTTTGCCCTAGCTGCCAAGGCTACGTTGGCAGAGATGCTTTTTGCAATTCTTTTCTATTGCTAAATATTGACTTTCCCCTGCAATTCTCCCACACTTCCCAAATATGCACATAGTTAGGGGTACGCTCTAAGGTTTGCTGAAATGTGAGCAGAAATGAGAAAGGAGAGGGAGCAAAGATCAGATAGGGTACGTCGTGGTTGGAAAATGTGTGGCTGTGATTCCATCCTAAATATTCTACAGATCCATTGTATAATCCAAGCCCCCTTTCTGTAAAATGGAAAAATAATATCTGTTCCTAAGCTAACACAGAGAGGTCTCTTTTTTTTTTTAATTTTTTTTTTAACGTTTATTTATTTTTGAGACAGAGAGAGACAGAGCATGAACGGGGGAGGAGCAGAGAGAGAGGGAGACACAGAATCAGAAGCAGGCTCCAGGCTCTGGGCCATCAGCCCAGAGCCCGACGCGGGGCTTGAACTCACGGACCGTGAGATCGTGACCTGAGCTGAAGTCGGACACTCAACTGACTGAGCCACCCAGGCGCCCCTGAGAGGTCTCTTAAGTACCCAGACAGCCCCTGCCTTAGCGTTAGGAAAGTCTGTTTTCTATATGATTGGTTATTCATTTCTCAGGGCTTCCTGTTGTCCAAGAAAGAAGGATGGACTCCAAACACTTTCCCCACTTCAGGCAAATCATGTACTTACTGATGAGACCGTAAGTTCTGAAACCACCGCTGACTGCTGCTCTGTGGGTGATTACTATTTTCACATGTTCTTACATAGGTTTGTATTTGTTTGCTGGTGCTGCCATAACAAACTACTACAGGCTGAGTGGCTTCAACAACAAAAATGTATTTTCTCACAGTTCTGAAGGCTGGGAAGTCCAAGATCAAGGTTTTGGCAGGTTTGGTTTCTTCTGAGACCTCTCCTTTGCTTGCAGACAACTGTCCTCTCCCTGTATCTTCACATCGTTTTACCTCTGTGCTTGCATGCATCGCCTGTGTCCAAATCTCCTCTTATGAAGATACCAGTCCTACTGGATGAGGGCCCACCCTAAAGATCTCATTTTCACTTGATTAAGTCTAAAGACCTTACACCAAATTTGGTTACATTCTGAGGTCCTGGAGATTAGGCCTTGAACATATACATTTGGGGAGAGACATCATTCAGCCCATTACAAGGTCAAATCATTCATTTGACAAGCATTTACTGAGCACTAATCTAAGTGTTAGGCAGTGAGCTCAGCTGGCCAGGGCACAATCAAGGTCATATTGTCATGTTAATGGGCCAGTTGGTTTAGATTCTGTGCATATCCCTGCCCAAGGACAGACAAGAGTGAGGAAGCAATGGCTGTAGTGCTTCCTCCACTATTGCTGAACCAGCCCCAAGCACACGCAGTCGGAGCATCACAAGGTCATCAGGAAGAATGACAGATATGCTTCAGCTAGAAGAATGGTACCAGGCACAGGGAGATAATTCAGGCCTGTGGCGTCCAGAGACAAAGCTTTCCTCTTTGGGAATGCTCCACTGGCCTTAGGCTCACGACAAACTTGGGGAATATGGTTTACGGACCTTAATGTGAATGGGAAATTTGAATATTTTGATGGTGTTAGTGATAACATGGTTAAGTCTTGGCAATGACTCAGCCACGGCCATATGATCAGCAACTGTTGATCAAGGGATGTGGAATGGTGAGTGAGGGGGCCATGTCTGACAGTGTGTGGGCTAACTGAGGGGGCACCCCAGCTACTCAGCAGTGGGTGAGGAGTATACTAGCCTAGAAGTTAGAAGCAACTCAATAGTGAAACAACACTGGCCACAGGCACCTTCTTTACTTTTATGTATCTTAAACTTTTCATATTTATTACTTGATTTTATCCTCCCAACAAACTTGTTGAGTGAATAGGGTAGGTACTATTAATCCTATAAGTTAAATTAGGCAGTGAGGCCCAGAGTGGTCAAATGCCTGGCTAAAGCCACACACCTAATTAAACAAAGAGCTGTTTCCTGATTCCCTTTTTGCTGAGCTCACTCCCCTTTCAACACAGAGACTACCTGTGGAGTTTGTTAGCAGTGATTTTATAAAGGAACTCATCTGTCCTTTTAGGTTTTTTGTGGGGAGATAATTTTTGCGGGGTCTAAACCTTGCCTAACGGCCCATACTATGTCAAGAGACATCCTATAGGGGTCAACCAAAGTTGTGTCTTAACCTTGAACATGACTTATGCCCGATTCATGACAAGTCAAAAGAAAGCCTAGCTCCCCCTTCCCTCCTTGATGCCCAAAGTGTAAAGACCATGTCCACTTTTTCTCCCGGGGCCACACCCTTGGCCTTCCTTGGAGGGACTTAAGTGCTCTTCAAGCTAAAGGTACACTAGCCTTTCCCATCTAACTCCAATGCGCAGCCCTCCTTGAAACACCAGACATGATGCAGGTATCCATCTCCTCTGCTCTGTAGCTCCCATCACTGTCATGGAACCAACAGCCTTGACTGATAGTTGTCCATTGACCTTTCTGGGTTCCCTAATAGGATGTGTGCTTCTCCTGGGAAGGGGCCAGTCCCTCTTGATCACCAGGTCACCCCCAGAGTGATCACGGTGCTCAGGAACACTTGCTGAAGGGATGGAAAGAGGAAACAAAAGAGTTAATGAGAGTTTTCAAGACCTTTACTCCTGCCTGTCAAAGTTTCCACTCACAGATTGTTAGAAGGAAATGGGGGTTGGGGGTGGAACTGATCACTCTTTGGTTCCTGGTGGCTCCACTGTGACTACAGTGCCCAAGGAAGCTGGACCAGAAGGGTGAGTAGTGACAGGCAAACAAGGACCCCAATGATCACTTACCTGGAAGAAAGTGATGGAGGGGGATGGAGACAAGAGGGATCATTTCCCTGACCTTGGACGATAAGTGATGGAGAGAATGAAATGGAGTTCCAGTGAAAGTGTGGTAATAGCTATTGATCATGATGCAGGCTAAGAGGGTTGGGTCAGGACTGCCATGGCTCATCTTGGCAGTTGCACACAGATGTGACCTGTGCAGTTTAGAATTTGAGTTTTGAATCTGGACCATTATTAAAAAAACCGGGCGAACCAAAGTGAAACATGCAGATGCAAATTCCAAGAAATAAAAAAAAATGTGATAACCTTTTCTCAAGTCCCAAGGCGAATAGCATGCAAAGAGGATATTGATGTGTATGGTGATTACTGCCATTTCCTGACTCTGACACAGAGGCTGTCCCAGCCCACCTCACACATGGCTATTACGTCCAACAAGCCATAAAATATGACAGCAAAGCACTTTGCACACATAAAATGTTACATGACTGATACCTACTACTTCTTCCCATCATTTAATGTCTGAAAATAAATGCCTACCATTTATAATAATTTTATGTGACTTTGATGGCTAGCAGCTCTTACCAGCAGGAAAGTAGAAACTGGGCTATGTATGGCAGCCACACATTGCCTTGTAGGTGAAATTGCCTCTTTGCAATAAATTTGTTCAGGTTCCTCACATGGAGAAACAATGTTGGGGTGTTTGGAAGTTTCTGAAGGTAGATAAAATGCTTTACTCATACTATTTTCCTTAGACTGTTACACAGTAGGTAGTTAATATGTTTTCATCAGGTGAATTAATGATTGTGGTGGTTCAAGATGAGTTAAAGCTATATAGGCTTCTCGGTAGAGGGGGAGCTATCAAATATTGTCCCCAACCTTGGTGCATTGCTTTATGACTGGAGCAGCTCATTGGCATTGTTTGAGAACTAATCCAAATCATTTCAATACTGTGCATTTCTCTAATATTAGGACTGTCAGGTTTGAATCTTTCCTTCTTGTGTACAGTAAGAACTATTTGTGTTCGTGATTTAATCAGCCATTTTTCTCGGAAAATGTCAGCACTAGTTTACTGGCCATATTAGTGTCCTCTTCATGCCTCCCCTCAACCAAGAAAATCCCACATTGCCCTCATCTCTAAAGAGTAAGGGCTGGGGGTGCCTGGGTGGCTCAGTCGGCTAAGTGTCTGACTTCGGCTCAGGTCATGATCTCACAGTTTGTGAGTTCGAGCCCCACATCGGGCTCTGTGCTGACAGCTGGGAGCCTGGAGCCTGCTTTGGATTCTGTGTCTTGTTCTCTCTCCGCCCCTCCCCCAATTGTGCTCTGTCTCTGTCTCTCAGATAAATGTAAAAAAAATTTTTTAAAGAGTACAGGCTGGTTCAAATGACCCCTTTCATCTTAAGACTCTGTGATTCTTTTAGCAAACCCTCAGTCCAGTGCTTGCCAATACAATAGGTTCACTTTGAAGGAAAAAGAAAAACAGATGGGAAAGGAGATGTTGATCAAGCTCAGCCATTTAGTACTGTTCTTGACAATGCAATTCACCTGGTACTCCTTCCTGAATTATAGCCTCCAATATGCTGCATACCCCTGACAGCTGGGGCACCATTTGGTGAGTTAAGGCAAGATACGCATTTTGCAACCACTTTTTCTCACCCACACAGGAAACCATTCACCTTCTGCTGACCTAGCAACCAGATCATAAGCTCAACTGAGAAACCGGGATGGTGAGGAAAGATAGAGGGGAAAAGAACAAGATTGCTTTGTGCAGGGTCATTGTCCAGATTTATTTGTGGTCCCTAAGTGAGACCCCCACATGCTGTTGCCTAAGAAGAGAAAACTAATATTTAGCAGTGGGGTGATTTGTTTTAATCCTTGAAATTATTACATGTTTCCAAAATGCAACTCATAACAGCTTGACGGGATCAGAAGACTGTTCGACAAATACTGTGCTGTCATGATCTAGGCTAGTATGGAGGAGGGGCTTCCTGCTGCCTGCTGTTACCGGGATGATAGTCCAGAGCCAGTCATAGCCCTTCATTTTGAGTTTATTTTTTATTTATTTTTGGGACAGAGAGAGACAGAGCATGAACGGGGGAGGGGCAGAGAGAGAGGGAGACACAGAATCGGAAACAGGCTCCAGGCTTCGAGCCATCAGCCCAGAGCCTGACGCGGGGCTCGAACTCACGGACCGCGAGATCGTGACCTGGCTGAAGTCGGACGCTCAACCGACTGCGCCACCCAGGCGCCCCTTATTTTGAGTTTAAAAAAGAAGACAAGATTGACAGCAGAAATATTAACACCAAGCACCAGCCAACAGGTTCATAAAAATTAAGTACTCCTTTTGCCTTCTGCCTCCTCTGAGTGGCTTCTCATTTGGACTCAAACCAAATCTTGTTATTATCCAATAGATGTAGCCAATGGCCATCATGGATACTTGGAAATGCCTCTGATGTGCATCCCATAGTTCCCATTCATTTTTTTACTCCCTACTTTCTTTTTTTAATGCTTATTTATTTATTTTTGAGAAAGAAAGAGTAAGCGGGAGAGGGTTAGAGGGAGAGAGAGAGAATCCCAAGCAGGCTCAGTGCAGACAGTGCAGAACTGTGAGATCATGACTTGAGCTGAAATCAAGAGTCTGATGCTTAATGCCTGAACCTCCCAGGAGCCCCTCCTCCCTAATTTCTGATGAAATAGATGTTTGCTTCCACAAAAGACTTAGATTTGTACAACAAGGATATTGGGCATGTGTCCACTTGGCTTGATTTTCGTGCTGTGGTAACATTTTAATGAGATTTGCTCATTGTGAATCTTAATTTATAGGACTGACCAAAACCTGCTTCAGTTGAGTTAACATTTGCTGGCATCATGAATTTTGGGAAATGTAGGGACAGAGCAGGCTTTGAATGAACATTCAGACTGCAGATCTCTGAAGTGTTTGGTTTATTGGAAAACGATATGGAAAGAAGAATAGTTTTTAAAAAAGAGCTATAATAGCCAGTGGACAGGACAGGATGGTGTTAAGGGAAGGAGGAAGGAGGTGAAAGAGACACAATGTTTTTCCCTCTTTATTACCTTTTCCCTCATCAGCCGAGAACTAGGAGGCATCATTATGGCTTGCTTCCTTAGATATGCCCCTGTGCCTTGTGTGCTCCCCTACCTTGTAGGTTTATTCATGTACCCTCAGCTGATTAAAGTCAATGGGTAAGTGTGAAGTGTCACATCACAAGGGGTGGCGACTGGCAGATGTGACTTGTTTGAGACACATTCTAGTGTGAGGACTTTCCTGTTAGACTTGTCTGCCACAGGCTTTCCCAGCGGGATGTGCTGAAGCCCTTGACATCTCTTCCCTCCCTGGTCTAGGAGCATTCATTGGGGTTGTATGTGAGAAGCCCAGAACAATAGGATCTGACATCATTGGCTGGCCCGGGCACCTAGAGGGAGCCTCGACAATGGTGAACTCATCAGATCTGTTTGATTGGGTTTCTCCTTTAATTCCAGTTTTACACTCCACTCATTTTCCCTTTGGGCATGAAGCCCTGTTTTGAACTTCAGATGATTAGGGTGGCACCCAATAAGACAGGGCCCTACTTGCCTGACTCATCCCTAAGGGGCACGCAGCCCCTGAGATGACAGAGACTCAGGCATTTGTCTCCGATTTGATGCTCCTTCTGCTGCATCATGAGCCTCTGAGAACAATAGACTCATTGAGAGGAAGTCCCCCAGCCTAATGTATACTCAGAGAAAAAAAAAGCTTCACCCTATTTTAAATGTCTTGAGGACACCTGTATCAAATATTTAAGGTCCTTGGAAGAGAGTATAAATGCACATGATGGTAATAATTTTAATTTGATTAATATTCCCCCCTCCATTTGCCCCAGTGTTCAAATCACATGGGTGGTCTTTCTGACATGGCCAGACACTATCCTGAGACTATCCAGGAACTCCTCAGGAGTCACCTCATTAGCATAAGCTTGGTGTGGTCCCAGAGCCCCACCATGGTAACAGACACTCCTATCATAGGGAAGTGCCCCACCAGGAATCCAGGCAAAGACCAGACAAATTCTTTATCATACATCACCTGCCTTTCTCCTCTCACTGAGAGTCCGACAGCCTAGGAAGTAGTACCCTGGGTTCAGTCATCAGCGGTCATCCCTAATCATTTACAAGTAGACTTCCTTTTGCAAAGTCTGAATTAAGACTTAAGAACAGAGGGAAAATCACGTTTATTTTATAAATTTGCTTTACCGCAGATTCCGTTTAGCTCAAATTCTTCAAGGCATTTAAAATCTAATAATAACTCCACTGTGTTGTACGTTCCCTGTGAGCCGGTCCTGCACCTGGAGAGCCAGGGGCTAGAGGCAGACTGTCTAGTTCCTGTCCCAGACCCTCTGCTTCTTAGCAGCGGGACCTTGCAAGGCTGCCCAGGGCGTGTGGCCCTGGGCAAAAATTTCTGCAGTGCCTCATCTCTATACAAAAATTTGGGGCATCTGGAATGGTGTCGACATGTGAAAGAGCTACCCTGCTGGCCAGCAGGCAGGGCCCTCTCAGTGGGACACCCTGTTGAATCTGGACCTAGCCCAGGGCCCTGGGACAACCCTGTCTCTGAGCAGGGTGGGCCTCTGATCTCCCCCAACAAGGGCGTCAAATTAAGAAGTGGAGAGAAAGAAAGACTGAGGCCCCTGCTGGGTACACTGCCTCTCGGGTACGGGAGGGTCTAGGGCCGGGAGCCGGACAGGTCTTCACTGTTCCCCAGCCCCACCTCCCCCAGGTTGCTAGCACCTGAGGGTGTTGCCGGACGTTGGGTACGTTACTTAATCTCTCCATGTCTCAGTTTCCTCATCTGTAAGATGAAAGTGATAATAGTGTCGGTATTAATGAAGAGCAACCTCGTAGGGTAAGGAGAAGGACAGAATGATTGCATATATGTAAAATGCCTGGAAGTGGAGGCTGGCAACAAAATGAATTCTCTTCAGGTATTAACTCTTTTGTTGTTGTTTTTATTTTTATTTATTTTTTAATTTGTTTTATTTAAATTCAAGTTAGTTAACATATAGTGTAGCCTTGGTTTCAGGAGTAGAATTTAGTCATTCCTCACTTACATATAACACCCAGTGCTCATCCCAGCATGTACCCTCCTTAATGTCCATCACCCAGTTAGCCCATCTTTTCACCCAACACCCCTCCAGCAGCCCTCAATTTGTTCTCTGTATTTAAGAGTCTCTTATGGGTTGCCTCTCTCTCTGTTTTTATCTTATATTTGCTTCCCTTCCCCTATGATCATTTATTGTGTTTCTTAAATTCCACATATGAGTGAAATCATATGATATTTGTCTTTCTCTGATTGACTTATTTCGCTTAGCATAATACACTTTAGTTCCATCCACATTGTTGCAAATGGCAAGATTTCATTCTTTTTGACCGCCGAGTAATATTCCATTGTATATATATACCACTTCTTCTTTATCCATTCAGCAATTAATGGACATTTGGGCTCTTTCCATAATTTGGGTAATGTTGATAGTGCTACTATAAACATTGGGGTGCATGTATCCCTTTGAATCAGCATTTTTATATCCTTTGGATAAATACATAGTACAGCAATTGCTGGGTCATAGGGTAATTCTATTTTTAGCCTTTTGAAGAAACTCCATAATGTTTTCCACAGTGGCTGTACCAGTTTGCATTGCCACCAACAGTGTAAGAGGGTTGCCCTTTCTCCGCATTCTCTCGCCAACATCTGTTACATGCTGAGTTGTTCATTTTTAGCCACTCTGACAGGTGTGAGGTGGTATCTCATTGTGGTTTTGATTTGTATTTCTCTGGTGATGAGTGATGTTGAGCATCTTTTCATGTGTCTGTTAGCTATCTGGATGTCTTCTTTGGAAAAATGTCTATTCATGTCTTCTGCCCATTCTTCACTGGATTATTTGTCTTTTGCGTGTTGAGTTTGATAAGTTCTTTATAGATTTTGGATACTAACCCTTTATCTGATATGTTGTTTGCAAATATCTTCTCCCATTCTGTTGGTTGCATAATAGTTTTGCTGATTATTTCCCTCACTGTAAGAAGTTTTAACTTGATGAGGTCCCAATAGTTCATTTTTGCTTTTGTTTCCCTTGCCTCCAGAGACATGTCTAGTAAGAGGTTGCTGACTGTTTTATCCTCTAGGATTTTGATGGTTTCCTGTCTTAAATTTAGGTCTTTCATCCATTTTGAGTATTTTTGTGTATGGTATTAGAAAGGGGTCCACTTTCATTCTTCTTAATGTCGCTGTCCAGTTTCCCTAACACCATTTGCTGAAGAGACTGTCTTTTTTTTTTTTTTTTTTTTTGCATTGGATATTCTTTCCTGCTTTGTCAAAGATTAGTTTGGCATATGTTTGTGGGTCCATTTCTGGGTTCTCTATTCTGTTCCATTGATCTATGTGTCTGTTTTTGTGCCAGTACCATACTGTCTTGATGATTACAGCTTTGTAATATAGCTTGAAGTCTAGAATTGTGATGCCTCCAGCTTTGGATTTCTTTTTCAACATTACTTTGGCTATTCAGGGTCTTTTCCGGTTCCATACAAATTTTAGAATTGTGCTAGCTCTGTGAAGAATGCTGGTGTTACTTTGATAGAGATTGCATTGAATGTGTAGATTGCTTTGGGTAGTATTGACATTTTAACAATATTTGTTCTTCCAATCCATGATCATGGAATTTTTTTCCATTTCTTTGTGTCTTCTTCAATTTATTTCATAAACTTTCCATAGTTTACAGTGTAAAGATCTTTTACCTCTTTGGTTAGGTTTATTCCATGGTATTTTATGCATTTTGGTACAATTGTAAATAGGATCAGTTCCTTAATTTCTCTTTCTGCTGCTTTATTATTGGTGTATAGAAATGCAACCAATTTCTGTATGTTGATTTTATATCCTGTGGCTTTGCTGAATTCATGTTATCAGTTCTAGCAGTTTTTTGGTGGAGTCTTAAGGGCTTTCCATGTAGAGTATCATTTTGTTGGCAAAGAGTGAAAGTTTGACTTCTTCTTTGCCAATTTGTATGCCTTGTGTTTCTTTTTGTTGTCTGATTGCCGAGGCTAAGACTTCAGTACTGTGTTGAACAACAGTGGTGAGAGTAGACATCCCTGTCGTGTTCCTGACCTTAGGAGGAAAGCTCTCAGTTTTTCCCAATGGGAATGATATTGTTTGTGGGTCTTTCATATATGGCCTTTATGATGTTGAATCATGTTCCTTCTATCCCTACTTTCTTGAGGGATTTTATCCAGAAAGAATGCTGTATTTTGTCAAATGCTTTTTCTGCATCTATTGAGAGGACCATGTGGTTCTTTCCTTTCTTTTATTAATGTAATGTATCACGTTGATTGATTTGTGGATATTGAACCACCCCTGCAGCCCAGGAATAAATCCTACTTGATCATGGTGAATAATTCTTTTAATGTATTGTTGGATTCAATTTACTAGTATCATACTCAGAATTTTTGCATCCATGTTCATCAGGGAAATTGGTCTGTAATTCTCCTTTTTAGTGCAGTCTCTGTCTGGTTTTGGAATGAGTTTGGAAGTTTTCCTTCTATTTCTATTCTTCTATTCTTCTATTTCTATTATTTCTAAATAATTCTATTTCTAAATAATTCTATTTCTATTATTAAAAAGAATAGGTATTAATTCCTCTTTAAATGTTTGGTAGAGGGGCGCCTGGGTGGCTCAGTCGGTTAAGCGTCCGACTTCAGCTCAGGTCACGATCTCGTGGTCCATGAGTTCGAGCCCCGCGTCGGGCTCTGGGCTGATGGCTCAGAGCCTGGAGCCTGCTTTCGATTCTGTGTCTCCATCTCTCTGCCCCTCCCCCGTTTATGCTGTGTCTCTCTCTGTCTCAAAAATAAATAAACGTTACAAAAAAAAATTTTAAAAAGATGTTTGGTAGAATTCCCCTGGGAAGCCATCTGGCCCTGTGTTCTTGTTTGTTGGGAGATTTTTGATTACTGATTCAATTACTTTTCTGGTTATGGGACTGTTCAAATTTTCTATTTCTTCCTGTTTCAGTTTTGGTAGTTTATATGTTTCTAGGAATTTATCCATTTCATCCAGACTGCCCAATTTGTTGGCATATAATTGCTCATAAGATTCTCTTATTATTGTTTGTAATACTGTTGTTGTTTCTAACTTTTAAGAAATCTATACAAGTCTATAAAATATCTATTTTTATTCACATTTTACCAATGAGGAAATTGAGATTTTACACAATTAAATTAATTTGTTCAAGGCCACACAAATATCTGTTATGTGTGTAAACCAGAATTTGAATCCCATTTAACCTGACTCTGAGGCCTGCCCATTTTCCTGTATGCTCCGTTGCCTTCTATTTCCTCAAAAGTTGAATTTATATCTTTTAAAAATCATAGATAATTCATAAAGCTACATTTACATGGTCTGATGGTCTGATGCACAGGGCATTCTTTCTGGAATGCAGGCTGCAGGTAGATACAAACCCAGGCTGCTAGAGAATTTTCAAGAAGCAGATGCTGAGGAGCAGAGTGGAACCTATAATGTCAGGTCATCAGCAATCAAGTTCCCTTCAGGAACCTACTGAGCTTCAGTCAACCCTTCCTTATAGGCTCTGCCAAGCACTAGAGGCTCCTCACTGCTCCCCAAATCCCCGGGAATGTTTAAACCTCCCTACTCTTCCACTTTGGCTTTGAGAGGGAAGTGTTCAAAAGGGAGCCCATAGCCAAGCTGCCGTTCAGAGAGGAACCACTTAGCAGCATGCTAATGGGCAGAGTTGAAAAAGAAATAGATAATTCCAGAAGCAGCCTGCAGGCAGCTTCAGGAGGAAAAAATGCACTTCAAGGTACATAGAGAAGAGAAAACCGGTTGGAAGTGACAGGAATCCACCAAAGTGACATGAGTCGTGTAAAGCGGGTGGAACCGATTGGGTTAGGGCCTGGTGCAAAGCTAAGAATATCTGTACCGGGTGTAGATTCTGAGCATCGCATTTGGAGATCTGGATGGGGGGAAGTTGGAGAGAAAGGCTGGGAAAGGAGGTCACACCCACTGCAATGAGAAGCAAGTTTCCCAACCAGGGACCTTCTTGCTAGGATTATTCCAGTTGCACCAGTGTCAAGGGCATTGCCAGTAAGTTTAGAAACTTAGTGATAACACCTCAGCTATGATTCTGACATGAGTGGCGAGAGATGAGAACGTACTGTTGACATTGCTTTGCAACTTTGTGGGGTTTTTACCAAGCAAAATAGTTTCAAATAATTCCACAAGACGGAATGATTCCCCTTTGGAAAATGGAATGTGTTAACAGCCACAAAAATCCACTCATCTAAGCCTTCAGATGATCAGGCACAGATTAATTGAGATTTTCACCATGTTAGGATAAGTATAATTGAGCATCTTTATTTTTGATTCGGAGGTGGTCATAGAGACCTTTTCAAAGAGGCAGGAAATGAGGCTGGTGAGAGCAACTGTGAATGGAAATGTCAGGATGCTGGGAGGCAGTGCAGGTGAAACAGCACTGAGCCAAGAGCAGCAGCAGGTAATTTCAAAAGGCTAAGGTCAGCTAATTTCCCTGAGCGGGGATGTGAGATTGCTTTTCAGCAGACCAGAGGCCCTGCAGCTCACACTTCCAGAGGCCCAGTCAAGGTTACACTGGCCAACTGGAGGCAAGATGGAGACTGATCACAAAATGTCCTCACTGCTGACTAACTGGATCCATGAGTACAGTCAAGCCCTGAGTTCTGGCTGTTTACCACTACTCCCTTTACTTGAGATTGGGGGCTAGCTCTGATACAAGCGACATTTGTCTTCAGGGTTCTTTGCCCTTTCTTTTTTGGCCCCTATCTCGGGACACTGCGCTCTCCCACTCACAAGGGCCTCCATTCATGGAGTTGACTTAATTAATAGATAAAATCCATTAATTTATACTAAAGTGTTGCTGGTGTAAAATATTGCGCTTCCATCCCTGATGTATCTTCGTTGTCGTTGTTAATAATAATCAGGTAGAGAAGAAAATGCTTATATCAGGGGGGGATTTGAGGGAGACTTCTCTCTCCCTTCAAACCTCTCTGAGTTAGAGAGCTAACTGAATTTGAAGGCGGGAAGCTGGACTTCTGGTTTCTGCCACCAGGATGCTGTGTGATCTTGGGCAAGTCACTTCACCTTTCAAGGTCTCATTTTCTGCATCTACAAGTAGGGCAAAGGCATGATCTCTAAAAATCCCCTTAAAAGTCTTCCAAATGCTACTTGTGAGTTACCTGCGGGTAAAGCCAAGTATGTCAGTTAGCATGGCTTCAGAGTTGCCCTTCATCTAGGGCAGGGCCGGTGAATGAGGCAGGGAAAGCAAATGAGAAACATTATAGGGCCCACCACTCTGGCCCAGATTGCCTGGGAATGTGATTGGAAGCAAGCGTTCTAGACATCACGGATGTTGATATAAGCAAAACTTTGGTCCTCTGTCATCATGTGCCCTGAGAGGTAGCTCTGCTCAACATGGGGTCAATTGCTGGCCTATGACACATTTGGAAGCTAGAGATAAAAGATTATGAAAATGAGTAGTATTTCAAAGATATTCTCGAAAACAAAGCCCACTCCTCATCCCAACACTCTGGAAATAACACTTTGCTGCTCTAGTGACTACAGATTTTACACCAGAAATCATTCCTGCTCACAAAGTACTTTTCCTGGTTCCTATTAGGATTTTCGCAACAGTCAGTGATGAAAAGTCTTGACAGCTGCTGTTTACATTGTAGGTGGGGAGAGGTGAACTGAAATGGAATTGTTTGTGTTTCTTCTGTCTTGCCATCAAATACCAGTTACCTTCAGCTGAACTTTCCCAGCTCAGGGACCTTACTTTAACAAAAACTAACTCAGGCCCTGAATCAAGGCCCATGTGGAAGGACCTGGGGGACTTTGAGTTAAGGAGGAAGGAAGGGCACAGGCTGAGTTTATTGGCACCCAGAACATCATCTTTTGTCCTTCACTGGGTTCAAAGCACTTGCTTTTGCCTGGGAATTAATCACAATTTGAACCATGGCCGTGCCTACTTTACTTAATACAAGGTAGGTCCAGCGACTAGTGCCGGTCTTCCCACTTGGCAAAGGGCCCACATCCAAATCAGTCATTGGATGCCTCTCCAGGATGGCAGGAGGTCCAGGCAGAATCTCCTGTGAGGAGAGTGTTCTAAGCTGAGGCCAGGAGAGTGGACTTATTCTCCCTTGTTGTGCATTGCCCATGTGACTGGTCGTCTCATTTTCTCTGTTCTCGCTAAAGTCCTCCAGTATACGGTTCTGGAAAGACCTTCCTGTCCTGCATGCACAGCCAATGAGCTGTGCAGCATTTTCAGGGCCCAAAATAGAAAGTCTGCAGGCACGCTGCACCCCAAGGGGCCATTTTGTGCTTGACAAGAGCCTGCTTGCTCAGATGCTGCGGGGGTGGGGGGTGGGCTTCTCGGAGAAGACCAGACATCTCTCAAAGGTGGGCCTCCAGGAGAGTGCTGCTGACCCTCAGTGGAGAGGGCACCCAATTCTGACTTACCACCCCAATAGTTGTGGCAATCATTTCAAATCTGTCAGTTGCAGCATGACTGCTAAGCCCTGGCTTCCCTGCCCTGCCCCAATGTGAAAAAAAAATGTTGATTGCTTTCTAAGATTAAACAAGCTAAACACACTGCTTTTAGGATTTCTGAGGGTAAAAGAGGTACTTGGGTATTAACATCAGACCAAGCTGTTAAGAGGAAAGAAGGGAAAAAGCTTTAAACAAACAAACAAAAGGCTTTTTCCTGCTCTGCTAATCCACCTTGAGATTTGATGACTCATGTTGTGTTGCCTTGGTAACCATGACATAAGGCTTGAGAGAGAGAGAGAGAGAGAGAGAGAGAGAGGGAGAGTGTTGGTGGGGAATCCTTTCGCACCTCCATCCTGTGCTTCCTCCTGTGAGGGCTGAGAGCTGACCCTGCGTGTACAGCCATAGCCCTTTTGCACCTGGACTCATTTCACTGTCATGTGGTCGGACCATGGGCTGCTTGTCATTGGCCATTTTCTCTGGGTGAGCAGTTTTGATGGATGGGGTATCTGTCAGTTTGCCCAAGGGCATCTAGAGTGTGATTAGAGGCTCTGGGAGCCTTTCTCAGTCCCCTCCCCAGCTCTCCTGATGGGAACTGTAGTTCAGCCCATCCCATGAGGCCTCGGCAGCCCCAGGGTGGTTTTGGTTCTTGGAAAGTCTGGTCTGTCCTCCCAGTCTGTGACAGTGGCCCTGTGTTATGACAGCCAGGTGGGCACATTTGATCAAGAATAGCAGAAGCTTCCTGTCTCACCCCAGCACTACCCACTGGGGAAAGATGGGCAGATTGATGTGCAGGCTCCTAGCCTGTCTTCTCTGTCTCTAAATCCAAAGACAAACTCCTCTGATCTCCGGTTTGCTCTGGAATGCCAGCTGCAGAGAAACAACTACAACATAGCTTAAGGTAGACCCTCTCTTTGAAGCAGAATTTACAGTAATGGTTAAACCTTCAGGTGAAATCACATTACAGCAAGTTCTTTCACACAGAAATGCCTCAGCAAACCTATTCTATACCCTGGGAAAACCTCTGGATTCAGCAAGTCCTCTGCAATTAATGATCCTGTGCAGTGACCGTTTCACATGGTTCTAGTCCAGTAACTGTCACCGATAGCATACAAAGCTCTGTACGCTGAATTTTGTCAAAGGATGGCTTGTATCTGAGAATAAGTGGTGTTACTAAGAGGCAGCACGGACCTGTCAAAAAATCGACCACTTACAAGGGGTGTGACCTTGAGCAAGTCTCTAACTCAATGAACCTCAGTATATATATTTTTAATAATAAGGACAGTAATACCTTTCAGGGTCACAGTGAGAGTTCGGGGTGTGGGAAAGTGCTTTGCGATCTGAGATGTGGCATTCCAACAGAGGTTAATACCATTGTTTTAGACTAGATTTGAATCCCTGCCAGCACAAGGACATCAAAACACTGGACGTTGGCATTGTTTTGTCATGTGACTTACAATGTTTTCCATGAACACTATCAAAACAAGTTTTGGAATTCCGTATAAGGATCCCATGCTTTATACTTAAGGTATGAAACGTCTAGTCCCTTGGTGTCATGAAAACAGGAGAATGAAGTTGTAAGGTAGGAGGAGGTGGAGTAATGGCACCTCTTGCAAGCTGCTACTAACAAGGCAGTGGCGTGTAAAGGTTAAATGCAGGAGTTTGCAAATCAGACACACTTGGGTTCCTGTTGCACTTCTCGACTTCCTAGTCCCACATTAAGCAAGTCGCTTAACTTCTTTAGTTCTCAATTTTGTCCCCATAAAATGACATTTGTAAATGAGCCATGATAATGACTCATGGGTTTCTTATGACATTTAAGTAAGCCAACTCACATAAACACTTAACCCACTAAATGGTACACAGTAAGTGCTCCAAAGTTAGCTATGAATAGTTTCCATAATCAGTTTATATTTCCTAATCACTTAATGTTTCTTTCAAATACGGAACTTAAAATCCACTTCATTCTGATTTCCTTTTACCATACGTTGAAAGTATTAGAACATACACACACACAATATCATTTCTGACTTCAAATTGTAGTACTTAGTATACATGTAATAACATAGGTGACCCTGAACAATGGTGGAAGTTAGGGGCGCTGACCCCCAATGCAGTAAAAAATCTGTGTATAACTTTTGACTCCCCAAAGACTTAATTATTAATAGTCTTCTGTTGACTGGAAGCCTTACTGAGAATATAAGCAGTTGCTTAACAAGTATTTTGTATGTTATATGTATTATATACTGTATTATTACCATAAGGTAAGCTAGAGAAAAGGATATGTTATTAAGATAATCATAAGGAAGAGAAAATACATTCACAGTACTGTACCATAAAAAAATCCATATATAAGTGGATCCATGCAGTTCAAACCGTGCTGTTTGAGGGTCAACTATAATGTGTTAGGCATCTAGCACAGTGTCTAGCACACAGTGAATGTTCTAGAAACCTATCACAGATTGATGAAGGCATGTTGTACAATGTCTATAATACCAGTGTGATGGTTAATTTTATGTGTCAACTTGAATGGGCCTTAAGGTGCTCAGATATTTGGTCAAATATTATTTTGGGTGTTTCTCTGAGGGTGTTTTGGGATGGGATTAACATTTAAATAGGAAGACTATGTAAAGCAGATTGCCCTCCCTAATGTAGATGAATCTCATTGAATCAGTGGAAGGCCTGAGTAGAACAAAAACCCTGACCTTCCTATAAGTAAGAGGGAATCTCTTCCTGCCTGACTGCCTTTGAACTGGGACACTGGCTTTTTTCCTACCTTCAGACTTGAACTGAAACATTGGCACTTCCAGGGTCTTGAGGCTGATGACCTTGACATGGGAACTATACCATCAGCTCTCTTGGTTCTCAGGCCTTCAGATTCAGACTGGAACTAGACCATCCATCTGCTCTCCTGGGTCTCCAACTTGCCAAATCACCCTGCGGATCTTGAGACTTGTCCATTTCCATAAACATGTGAGACAATTCCTTATAATAAATCTCTCTATATAGAGATGTAGATATACACACATAAATATTATACATCAATATAAATACATATACACACACACACACTATAAATAAATATAAATCCTACACAAATCCTCTCTTTCTCCCTCTATCTCTAAATCCTGTTGGTTCTATTTCTCTGGAGAACACTGATTAATAAAACAAGGCTCAGAAATCTGGAATGACTTTGATGAGCACTGTGGAGCCATGGATGATTACTGAGTGGTGGAGTTCCTAATAGTTACTTGGGCTTTAGGAAAACCATTCTACAATAGTATGCAGAATAGTTTGAGTGGAAAGATGTCTGGATACAGGAAGATTATGACCACAATGCCAGAAGTCAAACTGTGGCAGCAAGAACAGAACATGGGATCCATTAAGAAATATGACAAAGGTAAGACCTACAGGAAGGGCTTTGAACTGACTGGAGCTGGGGCCAGAACAGAGGAAGAAGTGAAGAGGAGCATGGGGTTTCAAGGTCAGGTACTACGAAAGGATGATGCTGGTGTGGAAATGGGGAGCCAGGGAGGGAATGCTGGGAATGGGAAGGCATGTGTTCATTTGGACTAGTTGGGTTTGGGGTGGGGTTGGCAGAAGTGTATTAACGTGGAAGTGCTTACGGAGCTCAGAAGAGAAGGCAGAGCTTGAAGTCAGGTAAAGGAATCCTCTGCCCCGGGATTACTGGCAAAGCCACTGGCCTCTCTGCCCATATCCAGGGTGGGCGCAACAAGATGCTCCAGGGGAAGGGTGGTCAGAGCGGCACAAGAAAGGGGAGGGTAGAGCATCACAGAGGTCAAAGGGCGTGAGCATTTAGACAGGCTTGAACCGGTCAGTCACGCAGTCCCTTGCTATGAGTCAGGGAGGAGAGAGCCAAGGCTGCTGGATCTGTAATGAGGAGTCCCCCAGGAACCCTGAAACAAACTAAAAAAAAAAATGCAAGGGTGGGTAAAGGGTGGGGTGGAGACCTGGGTCCAGATGTTCATCACTTTCCAGATGTGAGTAAACATGAAAGGGCTATAGCTACCAGCAGCTCAGAGCAGGCCTGAGCCTTGCCAAGAACAATGCCCTCCCTTCTGGAAGCCACGCATACTGGTGACTGTGTAATGAGAGGAGCAGGAGTCAGGAGACATGGTCCTAACAAGCCATGTGACTGGGGCAGTTCATCTTGACATTCAGGGTCTTGCATCTAAAATAAATAGTTGAGCCAAGTGATCTCTACGGTGCTATGATAGAACAAGACTATTTTACACTTAATTTCCTCCCTGTTGTAGGAACAAAATTCAATTGATTAAAAAAAAGACATCAGAACCAAAACCTCACCACATCCCTTAACAGACGGTCCTCTCTGGTTTCCTACCCCAGCTTAAGTCAACATCTGCTCTTGGCAAAGTCACCAGGCTGCCGTGTTTTAAAAAATCTTTAAGACAGAGGAGGGAGAAGGGAGAGGAATGACAATATGCCTCTTTCCTCTCCTGCTAGTGATTTCATTTGGAGGAAAGCTTATGTGGTTTGTAGAGGGAGGGGAGGATAATTTTTATTCGACCCTCATCTCGCAATAATTCTCCAAGTATTATTATAATACAGTAAGTATTATTCTCCATTTTCATAGTTGATAAAACTCAGACCAGAGAGGTTAAGTGACTTCCCTAAACTCACACAATTAATTAAACATTTACCGAGCACCTTCTGTGCTCAACTTCCAGGGAAACAAAGATGTATAAGATCTTTCATCACACAAACTAGCTGTGTGATCTGATGTAAATGACTTTACAAATCTGGCTTCAGTTTTGTCCCTTTTAAAAAGAGGGGGATTCCACTCTGCAATTCACTAGGTTCTTACATTTCACACATTAGGATTCTGTGCCTAGGTCTCTTCATCCTCCTGTTCTGTCACACGAGAAACATTGGAACCTTTGCCTGGGCTCTAAATAGGTCTAGGATGTGGGAGCCTCTAGATGCAGAAGTCTTGGGCAAGAGATGAGACACTAGTTTTCTCCAGCAGATGTAGTTAGAGAGTTGACTGTGGAGATGATTTGCCTCTGTGTTTCAGAGATTATGGGGAGGTGGGGGCAAAGGAGAGGGTATTAGGATTCCAACCAGATTGCTTATTGGGAGAATTATTTTAAAGCCAGCACCACCTTATGTCCAGTGAGCTTACTATTTGGAACATTCTTTAGCATATTTTCAGCCTGCATCTCCCATGGGGGACAGGAGGTCATTATTCAGTTTCCCTAATCTGTCCTTGCTATTTTAATCCTTATGGTTGTGAATGATCAGTAGCAGAGGGTAAATCAGATTAAAAAGATAAAATGACCAGTGTCAATATAAATGTACCCATTTGTGTGCAAGCTTATGAACTTGACAGGCTGTGAATCTTCTAGACTATTCTGCGTGACTACTTTGCCAGGGCAGTAGAGGTCTTGGGGGCATGGACTGTAGAACCAGATGGTAAGATAATCTGGCTTTAACATTCTTTAGATATGCATCATGGTGATTGTCTTAGCCTCTTTGTGCCTTGGTTTCCTAGTTGTGGAATGAAGAAAATAAAAGTACCTGCTTTATAGGGTTATTTTGAGAAGAAAATGCTATAATTCATGTCAAGTGCTTAGAGCAGTGCCTGGAACACAGTAAAAATTTAAAATATGAACTGCTAATCAGTTCTTATTATTTATAGGCAATTAGCTCAGTCTCACACAATGTCCCCACATTGGCTCTTTGAGGGTCCGTAATTCTGATTGTAATTCAGCCTTCCTTCTTAGAGTAACCTGAGAGCCTGACATCAATTTCCTTAGACACTTCAGAGACCACCAGGTAACAAGTTATTATCTCTTTTTATTAATGAAAAACTTGAAATGAAAAATTAAGTATCAGTTTGTTCCAAGTTCCCTTGTACATCCATAACTCAGATGGTGGTGGAATCTCCAGAACCTTCCCTGACCTAGCTCATCTTATGTCAAACCATGTTGGCTGCGGGGTACGTGTGCAGTATCTCATCATGGTCAGAAGATCCTGTTCTACCCCTTGAAACACAGCTGGTCTTTTTAGCTAAAGGGCCACACTGGGAGACTCCAATCTGGTCTCCCTAAATGTCTCCTTACACTCAGAGTCCTCACAACACTTTCCCGTGTCCAGGTGGTCCCTTGCCCTCAGTCCCCAAGTTCACACTCAGTTGGGTCAGTGCTGATTCTTAGGAGGATTGGGGCCATGTTCCTTCCTCTCTCTGGCCTCTTGATATCTTTGCAAGGCTTGGGGGAGAGGGGTTGTTAGGATCTGTATTATTTTTTTCTTCACTCAAAATAAATATTCTTTTTTTTAAATTTTTTTTTTTTTTTTTTTTTTTTTTTTTTTTTTTTTTTTTTTGGAGAGAGAGCATGCATGAGTAAGGGAGGGGGCAGAGGGAGAGAGAGAGAGAAAATTAATCTTAAGCAGTTTCCACACTTAACACAGAGCCTGATGTGGGGCTTGATCCCACGACCCTGGGATCATGACCTGAACTGAAATCAAGAGTTGGACGTTCAACTGACTGAGCCACCCAAGCGCCTCAAAATAACTATACCTTATAAAGAAATGTATACATTATTCAGATAAACAAAAAGAAGAAAGAAAATTCACCTATAACACTATACATTTATTTACTACTCATAAATACCTATCTGGTTCAGAAAGAATAACAAAAGTGAAGAATCAGAAAATTCAGTGCTGTGAAGAGTCATCACTGGACCTGGAGGTGACTAAAGAATCAAAGATTTTAACTATGCATTTACATTCATCTATCTTTTTTGTCCCCCTAAATTCCCAAGAAAAGGAATTTGAATTGGAGAATATGCAGGACTTGCCGGCTATCTTCAATGTAGAAAACACTGCACTTAAAATGTGCTGCATAAAGGACAGAAGGGTAAACAACTCTGGTGACAGAGCATGGAGTCAGTTCCTGACTATGTCACACAGGAAACCCCGATCATGTGACCGCATCAGCCAGGAGTCCCTGATCATGTGACTGCATCACCCATGAAACTGTGATGGGGAGAATGGAACCCAATTCACTGGGGATCATGTTAAAGCCACATTCTTGTCTGGAGGTTATTAGTCTGACACATCCGCAAACATGGGAAAAATAGTGTGTGTGAGTTGTAGCAAAGCCTTTGATAAACTTTCCTCACATCAAATTATGTGGATTAATTCATTAAATGATCATAAATCAAAGGCTCTAATTCATGGGCAGATTTCAGGCCAGGTAAAGGGAGATTTTGGCAGGTACTTCACTGTACTTTGAGGTTGGCCCTGTCTTTGTTTAACGTGTTCACCCCTGATTTAAATGAAAAAATGGAAGACCAGTGGTCAGATCTGCACATGACAAAGCCAGGGAAAGACACTAAATAAACTGAATGACAGAACCAGGATTCAAAAATATCTTAATCTGAATGAAAAGACTAATTCAATGAGAAGGAATTTGGAAGGAATAAATGTTGAGTCCTGAACCCTAATCCAAACCTCAACTATTTTAGGAGGATTGTAGGGGAGTAGCTGGGCACAACACAGTGGGGTATGCTTTGCATGGGAGTTCAGTGGCAGCCAACGGGCTGAGGGAAACGAATGCACTGGGGGAGCTGAACCTCCTCTCACTGCAGTCTCCCTGTGACATGGGTGAGCCTTGTCCTCGGCTACTTTGTGCCGCTGGGGCACACGGACACTGCGGGGTGAAGTTCTGGATGCTGCCAGACCATGATCTGTGCAGAGAGTCAAGATGAGTGGTTACCAAAAGGAAGACTCTAGGGGCAACACGACTGCGTTTGGGGTGTGGGTCCCCACATCCTGTAGGCTTCTTGCAGATGAAGTATAAAGATAAAGGTTCCTGGCCAAGTGAGAAAAAGCACACCACATTTTTCATCAACAGCATTCAAAGGTAGAATTGAAAAAAAAACTGTCTTGGAAAACATGGCATAAAGGTGGAATTCAGGTATTTTTTAATTTTAGAAAGGTGCACATAACCCTTTATGGGTTAGAAGGCACATCCTATAATTAACTATATTAAGATTTCTGCAGCAAAAATGCCTGGATATTCACACTAAATGGGATAAAGACTATTGGGTAGTTTCATGTCAGTTTACATCAAGTATCACTGCCAAATGAGTTATGAACTGTTTTCAAAGCCTTTTTTTTTTTTTAAGTGTATTTATTTATTTTGAGATGGGTCATAGAGAGAGGGAGAGAGAGAATCCCAAGCAGGCTCTGCACCATCAGCGTGGAGCCTGACGTGGGGCTCAAACCCCTGAACTGCGAGATCATGACCTGAGCCAAAAGTGGATGCTTAACTGACTGGGCCCCCTAGGTGCCCCTCAAAGCCTTTTTGATTTCAGAATTGAAGCTATAGGTTGTGGATCTGTAGTGCTCCCCACGTCACACATTTAGTCATGAAGAGGGAAAGAGAAAAAGAGGGAAGGAAGGGATGGGAGAGGGAGATTGTGTGAGGGGGAAAAAGAGCCAGAGAAAGGAAGAGAGAGAGAGATTGAGAGGGTGTAGGTGGGTCTACAAACCAAAGTCTAACTCTAGGTACTCACGCACCTGCATGGCCGAACTGGCACCTACATAGGCAGTTCCCAAAAGAACAGGTAGAGAATGGCTGATGTGCTGCCATCCCAAAGCCCCACCTGAACTGCTTCCCAAGTGGAGGCACGGACCACTAGCTGCTCAGCACAAGGGAGCCCAGGAGGTGACACAGGCAAGCAAAAGTCCCACAACTCTGAGGAGTGACAGAGGAAACTGGCATCCCCATACCTGCCTTGGAAGCTTGGTAATGAGGCCCACAAGTAAATTGCACTCAGTAAGGTAGGGTCTCACCAGTAAGATCAGCTAAGAGAGAGGGGCAGAAGCTCCTTCTCTGAGGAAAGTGAGGTGAGGGGGGAAGGGACCCCTCCCATATCTCACATTATAATATTTGAAGTGCTATGATGTAGAAGAATCTGCTTGTCTGAAATAACCCCCAAAGGAGTGCAGTAATACCAATAGAAATATGCTATAAAAATACATTTCAGCCGTTGATAAGTAGAAATTTCTAGAGGCATGAAAGAAAGAAAGAAAGAAAGAAAGAAAGAAAGAAAGAGAAAGAGAGAAAGAAAGAGAGAAGTGGGTTGCCTCGTGAGGTTTCAGCTAAGCAGGGTTACCACTTCACGTAGAGGGGGTTCAGCTGTAATTGCCATGTAAAAATTAAGAACTTTTTAATAATGAAATAGGCACCTCTCAAAATACTGAGCATTCTCTCTGTGGTGTTTTCAAAATATCTGCCATACAAGAATGTGGAGAAGGAGAGCCATTGTGCACTGTTGGTGGGAATGTAAATAGGTGCAGTCACTATGGAAAATAGTATGGAGGTTCCTCAAAATATTAGAGGTAGAACTACCAGTAGCAATCCTACTTCTGGGCATATAGCCAATGAGATGAAAACAGGATATCAAAGAGGTATCTGCGCTCCCATGTATATTGCAGCATTATTCACAATAGCCAAGAGATGGAATCAACCTAAGTGTCTGTTGATGGATGACAAGAAGATGTCACACACACACACACACACACACACACAGAGGAATATTATTCGGCTTTGAGAAAGAAGGAAATCCTGTCATCTGCAGCAACAAGGAAGGATCTTGAGGGCATAATGCTAAGTGAAACAAGCTAGACAGTGAAAGATAGCACTGCATGGTATCACTTATCTGTGGAATCTAAAAAAAAGTCAAACTCAGAAATAGTAGAAAAGTGATTGAATGGGCTGAAGATTGGGGGAAATAGGGAGAGGCTGGTAAAGGGCACAGCTATACGATGAATAAAGTCTGAGGATCTAACAAATAACCCGATGACTATAGTTGATATTTCTCATATAATTGAAATTCGCTAAGAGAGTAGAACATAAATATTCTTGCCAAAATGGAAAAAAAAAGATGTAAATATGTGAGGTGGTGGATGTGTTAATTAATTCAATAGGGGGTCTCTTTCACAATGTATACACACATGAAATCACCACAACTGCACACTTTAAGTATCTTACAATTGTCAAATTGTCTTACAGATTGTCAAATGTCTTATAGTTTATCAGTTATGTCACAATAAAACTGAAAAAAAATCTGCCATAAAATTTTCAAGTTTTCCAAACACCTAGTTCATGACAGGAATCATGCGGAATCCACACAGGGTTGTAGGGGGACATTGGTTTTAGGGTTAGAGTTAATCATCTGTGAGGGGATTGGTTCAAAAGATCTTCATCTAACACATAGTATATTCCAAGTACAAGGCTAGATGCTGAGGGAAATAAAGTGGTATAAGGCACAGCCAGTACACCCAGAAGATCTTATAGCTAGTGGGGACGTTGGGAATTGAGAGGTCAAGACCCCGCTCCTTGTTTCTAATATGGTGATATTGAGAAACTACCTGCTAGAGGGTAGAGAGTTAGAGGAAGAGATGGGAGGAGAATTTGGGCTTATATGTGAGGAGACAGGAAACAGAGTCACAGAGAATAAAGAGGTGGGCCGGGGGTCAGGGCTGACATCAGCGGCTTTGGTTCATGGACAGATTAGGTTCACCACGCCCAATGCTAACTCTGAAAGGAAAGCATATCACATCCATCTTCTCTCCTATTGGTGCCAAGGCCTTGGCCCTTTGGGACATTGGCTGATAGTGGCTGATAGTGACAGACCCTACTTCTTGCGCTCCCCACCTCCCTTTGAGAAAGCTGAGGCTCTAGATAGGGTGAGCCTGTGTCTGTGACTTGGCTTGTACCAATAGTCCTTACATTTTGAGCTGTATGAGGCCATTTCGTGTCCCACTTAGCAAGCCTGGAGCGCTCTTTGATTTGGTAGATGATAACATAAGTCATCTGGCCTGTGATGGTGGGTGAAATACCATCTGATTCAGAGATTCTTTCGTGACTTCCTCCAGAACCAACTGCCTCATTCGTGTCTCCAAAAATAAAAATAGCAAGGGTTAGATCCCTATTTTTCTCCTGTTCCTTGGGGATGATGTGATTGAGTGATGGCTTTACCAGAAAAATATTGAAGCAGTCAGTTTGTTCCCTTTTAATCAGAATCTGGAAAAGGTAGCACCTCACCATGGAGCATGAGCAATGTGAGTTATCAGTTCTCTGAACTTTGCTGCATTCCACCCATGGGGTTAAGGGCTCAGGAGGACCTGTTTGGCCCAACAGTTTCAGTGGGGTTGTTTCATGTTGAGTTTTGCTTTCTATCTCTTGGACCTTTGCTACACATCAGTCCTGTGAACAAGATCCAACTTTTAGCAAAGGGGTGGTTAAGGCAGTGTTATGGAGGAAGGGGTGGAGGTGAACTACAGTGCCTGGATTTCACCAATAAAGATCCATTTGTTGGATGCCTCTCACTGAGGTACTTTCCAAAGACTCTTTAAGAAGAACATAAAGTTATAGAAAGGGTCGCACAGATTCAGAACAAGGCTGTCTTACTCCAGGTCAGAGGTATGGGGGTCAGAAAGCTTAGGGAGAAATTAGGTTCTAGAGTTTGAGGTAAGAAAAATCCAGAATCCACGAAATCTGCATGTGGCTGCAAGAGTTCCAGTCCCAAGAGTGCCTGCTGTCTTGCTCATATCGCTCGTTTGTCCCTGAGCCACTGTTTTACTTCATGGAGGATTGGTATTTGGGATTAGGGCACTCATGACAGAGTGTGCATTAAAAATCAATCCCTTTCTCTTCCATTGAAAAGAACCAACTGTAGATCATCTACACCAACTGTAGATCATCAGACCACATTTAAACATAAAATTCCAGGTTCCCAAAGAAGTGGGAGATAACCAGATTCTATGGAGACTGAATGTGACCCCCTTCCTAAGGGGCCCCAGGGCAGGCAGCCACCCACCTTTGAAGGAAGTGGACCATGGCTGGAACCCTATGCTTGGAACCCTCTCTGAATGCACAGCTTGGCTTCTATCATTCCTGTGACCCCCTTTCCATCACAAATACTAGTCTTCTGTTCCTTTGGCAATAAGCCCAGCCCGATCCACCACGCTCACACCCATGGACTCAGCCATGCCCGTGCCTTCTCAATGGCTCCTGTCATGAACAGTCCTCAGGGACACAAGAGCAGTTTCTCATGGTGACACTGAGATAGGCAGGGCCAGCTTTGGACATAAAGATGACACCTCCATTTGCACTTCACTTATTTTACACCTTTCCTGTCTTTTTTCTCCTGTACCTACTACTTTCATACTACTAAGTCAGAGAGAGCAAATACATTCTGAGGGCCAACTCTGATTACTTAGTAGGTACTGACTGGCCACTCTGTTGAGACAGATTTTTTAAAAAACTGCATGTGAACTCTGCAGTTGTTAATGTCTGCCATAGAGACATTATTTACCATCTTCTCATGTATCCATTAGTTTTTAGAAGGCAGTGACTATGTCTTATTCAGCTTTGGATCTCTGGTTATTAGAGATCCAAACTTTTATTTTTAAAATTTTAAATTATTTTTAAACATAATTTTTATTTTTTAAGAAAGAGTGAGAGAGAAGATGCAAGCAGGAGAGGGGCAGAGTTAAATAGAGAGAGACAGAGAGAGAGAGAGACAGAGAGAGAGAGAGACAGAGAGAATTCCAAGCAGCCTCAATGCTCAGCATGGAGCCTGAGGCAGGGCTCGATCCCACAACCCCGGGATCATGACCTGAGCTGAAATCAAGAGTCAGACGCTTAACCGACCGAGCTACCCAGACGCCCCTACCCTCCAATAATTTTTTATAGTTGAACTGTGCCTGTAGCAACTGTGGAATCCCCGACTTGCTTGTTCCCAGCTCTGTCCAAATTTCTGCTATCACAGAGTGACATAATGTCATAGAAATGTGTCATTTCAGTTCCCCTTGGCCTGAAGGTATGTACAAGATGAACGCCCATAGAGAAAGCAGAGAGAATGTGAAGAGTTTCCAAAAAAACTGCAGAAGTGGATAAGAAAAGGAAGGATTCAGAAGAAGATGAGGGAATAGGTCAGAGACGCTAGCACCAGCCAAAAGAAGAAGTGTTCCCAACGTGCAGTGCCATGGGCTGTTCAGGACCTCTGTAGTGCACACACATAAGAGGTACATGCAGTAGTATATACACTTGAACACACCTGCAAGGGCTGACTGGGCGATTTTCAGGAATTTTGCAAGTCTGTTGTCATCATGCCGGTAGCTTAAAATTGGCTCTGATGGGAGTATTTAAACCACAGAAATTGGCCAAGTCTCCAAACCAGGACTCATCCCACCCAGAACCAACTGTCAGTCATTTACCAGCTTACCACTGAGTATATGCCCTCGGGCTCTTCTGCCAAGAGGAGTGAATGAAAGCATTAATGACCAGTCTATATGTTATCCCAAGTGGCTAATCTATCCTCGGTCGTGAGACTTGTCCAGTCCGATAGGGAGGTAGGGCTAGGAAGCTCTAGCTGACCTTTTCAGTATTTGGGGCTCTGACTCATCAGAGGCTCGCCCTGGCACCAGAGTGGAAGAATGGCGGCCAGTCAAAACATAAACTGTGGAAAGGTCAGCCGCGCACAAAGGGGCTCTTATTGGTTATGAGATGCTGTAGATTAGGTATCCAGTTGCCTTCCCGTAATGACATTTTGAAGGGAAAATGACACAAGAACCCACTCTCAGGTCACCTCGTAGAATGTGGAATGCTTTTTCACTGAATTAGAATGAGCCCCGGAGGACAGGCCCAAGCACACACTGTCAGGGTGCTGGCGGGGAAACACCGCGAGGGTGCTGAGATGAAAGGCCCTTCTCATTGCAGGTCTGAGGAGTTTCTCAGTGTAGCCCTTTCCCCCTCTGCCTGACCATGGTGTTGACTGCAGAGTCCTCTCAGGGATCTTGCCTGAGAAAAGGAGGCTTCAAGATTATAGCAGCTCTGGGCGCCTGGGTGGCTCAGTCGGTTCGGGGTCTGATTTCAGCTCAGGTTCATGAGTTCGAGCCCCACATTGGGCTCCTTGCTGTCCGTGCAGAGCCCGCTTGGGATTCTCTGTCCGCCTCTGTCTCTGCCCCTCCCCCGCTTGCTCTTTCCCTTTCAAAAATAAACATTAAAAAAAAAAAAAAAAAAGAAAGAAAGATTGTAGCGGCTGCTTTCTGCACGTCCTGAGGGCAGGAATCCATCTTTCCCACTGCTTGGGGCCATGTACCATATCACTGGCACCTAGCCCTTCTCATGGGTGAGGACTAGACAAGGGCGTGCTGGTGGAGAGGCAGGAAGATCCAGGGAGAATGCCTGATTTGGAGTCTATTCCTTCATCATAAACTGCTGGGGATAGGCTAGAGATGCCTCCTTAGCTGGACCTCAATTTAGGAACAACCGCCAAATACGGCCAGAGAAGGAGGGCTATCCTGCACATTAATACTGCAATTGATCCAGAGCAGCAGGGACGTGTCAGATAAAGACAAGAGCAGGGCAAACTAAAGAAGCCAGACAGACAATTAGACAGGAGAAGGGATCAGTCTATTGTCTCTGTAGAGAGGGGAGAAGAAATATTTGAACAATATCCACTTACTGATGGCAGTGTTTTCTGAACCTCAGTGATGTGGACCACTCGGTTTGTGCCACCTCTCCTTTCCACCTGTTCCATTTATTTATTTCATATTTAATCTTTAACTCATTAAAAAACACCTGAGCTTCATGTTAAAAGTAGCATCCTTAAAATCGTGGATTCGATATGCCACTTTACACATTGCTATACACACACATGACTATTAAAAGAAACTCTTCATTCATCTGCCCCTGACGTCACTGGGCAGGCCACTATACTGCACCCTGATGGGCATATGGTTTCCCTGGACACAGACATCACTCAGAATGAAGCCCCGAGCTTTGGACGTCCGTCATTCAACCATGCCTCTTCCTCACTCACTTGTTAAAGCTGTCATTTGTCACTGACACAATTTTTTTCTCTTGGAAGCCCTCAAGCACAACACGAATGGGAATTAGAACGTCTGTTCTCTGTTAGATCAGGAGTTGTGTTGGGTGTTTTGCTTCATTATTAGGAATGGGGTCATCGTCCATCTCTGGTAATACAACGTGCTTCTTTTAAAACAGTCTTTCCTGGAGATTATTCTAGAATAAGACATTTCCCTCCATCTAAAGCATTTTGTTTCAAGAATAAAGTTCAATAAAATTAAGGGGAAAAAAAATACCAAGAAGTAATATGTATTTTCATGTCATCTTTCTTTCTTTGTCCGTGTTCTCGCCTTTGCCTCTTTTTTCGTGCCACATCTCTTGTGTGTTCTTAGATCTTGGTCCTTTTTTTTTACTTTGTCTTCTCTTTATTCCAACCCAAAATTATGAATCTGGTTTCCGTTTTTGAAAAAATATTTATTGTAAAGCACATTTCCTTGTTAGAAACTTAAATCCGATATGCATTTTTTTTTTCCAGTACAAATGATTTTTGGAAGAGAGTTTTGGGAAACATTTCCCGAACACGAACACTAACAGCTTTTAATGGTGGGCCTGGCTGCCTGATTGGGTTATACTTCCACTAGGGGGCACTCTTCCCTTTAGATGACAAAAGTTCTGCAATAGTAACAATAACAATGTGCGTTTCCTTTTGAAAATAGTTGCTCCAGAACACAAATTTGGGTAAGAGAGCATTAAGGATATGAGGCCACTTGCAAAGAGAACACTTGGTTTACCAGCAAATTCACCCAATCGTAGACATAATATCAATTAACAGTGCAGCTGGGGGTAGCTATGACATTCCTAATACAGGGACTTCCACGAGATCCTTTTCTATTCCAGTTGTCAGCTAGCAAATTTTTTTCCTTAAACTTAAACTGGAGCCAAAGGATTCTTCTCAGTAATATCACAAAGTACTGCCTGGACCTCTGATCTTTATAGGATCCATCCCAGGTTTGTTTTAATTTGTTTTAAGCCAGGTAAGATCTCAGCCATTACTTACTCCTAACCCCACACAGGGAGGACCCAGGCACAGGGAGATGAAACACTTTGTTTAGACTACACAGCTCTTGGTGGGGGCAACAGGAAGATCTTCTGAGACAGTGTCTTGAATTTCTTTAGTCCTTATCATCTGTCTTTCTTACAAATGCCCTCTTGTAGCTTTCAATGGTGTCTTTTGTCAACAGGATTTTGTCTTTTTTGACCTCACAGGGTTCACTATAACTCAAGCCTTGTAATATTTTTCTACAGATGTTGAGTTACAGTAGCTCAAAGATACCTGAGGTATTGAAAATTTTTCTTTAATACTCCAAGATATCGAATTCTAATGGATGCCTTTCTTGGGCCCTGGAAAAACAAGTAAGAATAGGAGATAATATTGACGAATGAGAGGGAATGTCCCAGCATCCAAAGAGTCAGGTTTTAGTCCTAGCTGTATCTTTTTTTTTTTAAATGTTTATTTAGTTTTGAGAGAGAGTGAGAGAGAGAGAGAGAGAGAGAGAGAGAATGAGAGGGGGAGGGGCAGAGAGAGAGGGAGACAGAATCTGAAACAGGCTCCAGGCTCTGAGCTGTCAGCACAGAGCCCGACGTGGGGCTTGAATTCACAGACCGTGAGATCATGACCTGAGCCGAAGTTGGACGCTTAACCGACTGAGGCACCCAGGCGCCCCAGTCCTAGCTATATCTTATAGGATGAGTTACTTTGGGCCAAATTGCTTAATCTTCTGGCCTTCATTTCCTTTTCTGTAAGGTCTAGTTGGTGACAAAGCAACGTTTAGTGAGCCAGAGACTTTGTGTGAATTATCTTACTCCTCAAAATAGCCCTCTGAGGCACTATTACCATCCCCACTTTACAGAAAAGGTAACTGAAACTCAGAGAGGCCAAGTAATTTGCCCAAGATCCTAGAAATTGGGCCTGGATCTTTTTAGTTTAGAAGCCTTTACTTAAGCACAGAAAGAGGTCTTCACTCAATAAATATCCCCTCATGAAACTTCTATGTGCTTAGCAATTCTTGTTGGCTGTAGAACTCGACATGCTCATTTCAAACCACAGAAGAATGTGAAAAGGAAATGGTTCAAGAAAAATGGTACGATATTTGAGTGACAGCATTGTGTTCTCAGGCGACATGCGTTCACGTCCCCTCTCTCCCACACATTCTGCGTGATTTTAAGCAGGTCACTTCCCCTCGAAGAGGCTGTTTCCTCAACTGAAACATGAGGGGTTGGGAGAAATTCCAGCCTTCGGTCCTCTCATGCTGCATTCTCTGGCTCTTGGCCTGAAATCCGAATTCCTTTTCCTGGCTCTGGATGCTGCCACAGGATCTCCAGCTTCCACGTGGCCCACCCTAATCTTTCCAGCCTGAGCTCGGGATTCTTTTGTTCCTTCCTCCTGCCTCTTGGTTTCCTTACTGGGGAGGCCCTGTCCTCCTGCTCCACCCTCTGGTTCATACATAGTGGAGCGGGCAAAGCAGAGGAGGCTAACAGAAGCTTGCTTTCTGGTGCGCTGGCTGCGGCTTGCTTAGGAATTCAGGAAGACTTGCTCGCTGCCTGTGTTCACTGCGGCGGAACCAGGCGTGCAGGAATATAATTCTGAACCAGCCCAGTTTAATCAAGTAAAGACAATGGAGCTTACAGGCGGCGACACGTTGAGTCTCTGAAGATCCCACTGCTGCTGTCACCCTTTTCATCAAAATGATTGAGAATTTATTTCTAAACAGAATTGAGGGGCCCGGTCTAAAATCAGACTGCTGTATTGGCCTTAATGTCCCGATTTGAAGTGCTTCAGCTTCTGGTCCACAGTGCCTTCTCAGTAGAGGTTTGTTATTATTGCTGATAACCACGACTGTATGAATAAACAGAAAAGACGTTCCTATTTCATGAGAGAAAAGAATCTCATTCAAACCAAGAGAGAATGAAAATTGCTCTTGTTCAGCAGCTTTACAAATCCTGCTTTCCTTTTCTGCTGGAAATGAAGCTGAGTTGAAAAGCTTATCTTGGTTTGACTTTATTCCCCCCCAAACCAAAATAGAATAGCTGTTTAGCTTGAAAATTCATGGGAGCCCATATCAACTGGTTAACAAAACACACACACACACACACACACACACACACACACACACACCACACACCCCTTAATATCCTCATTATCTAAAATCTCAATCACCAAGAATTGACAAGAAAAAAATTCTGAGGTTCCAACACACAGTTGAGCAGAGGATATAAACAGATGATTCATAAAGCAGGAAATACAAATGGCAAAAAAATCATATGAAAAAATACTCAACATGCAAATAATAAAAGAAGTCCAAACTATAGCGACAATGAGATACTGTGGCTGCTCATCAAATTAGTATTTAAAAAAATTATAGCAAAACCAGTCCTTGCTTTTGGGTAACAGGTTCCTGGAAGATATGTATGAAATCCAAATATATTTTAAAAAACCACCCTCACAATAGCCTTACATGCTTTAAGGTGCAACTATGAGCTAAGAGCTAATATTGTCGAACTCTCTGGGAACAGGACCTTCCTTTGAGCTCCCCGTCTGTCATCACACTCTGCTTCCCCCAACCCCCATCAATACCACGATCTGTGAAGCTGACCGCATGATCCACAGAGGCACTGTCCTAGCTTTTCTGTGAAAATTGTGCAAGTCCACAGTTGTCTTTATTTTTTAAGTTCTCCTTTGGTAAAGAGTTGTATCCAGATTCTTAAACTCCACAATTTTCCCCCAACACTGTTTTTCTTTGCCCCAAACCCTGAAGTGTCCATTGATAAACATGCGGAACCATAATGAGAATAGACATAGAGTGTCCTTAAAAGCGTGCAATCCTAATGGTGATTTTACATCAGAAGACTGGGGTTCACAACACCCTGAAGGTGGGGGTCTGCGCTCCTTTTACTGTAAACATTCTTTGGAGTAAAGATCAATATCCATGTGACGCTTGCTTGCTACCCTTGTTAGAAGATTTCTATGTTTGACTGCTGGGCTTTGCAGGTTAGAGCCATGGCCTCCCAAGTGAGTAACACAAAATGATCCACCTGGGTGAAAGAAGAATGTATTCAGATTTCTCCTCTCATCCTTGTCCTGTCCTTTTTAAATTTCCATTTTTAAAAAATATTTTTTAGCGTTTATTTTTGAGAGAGACAGAGAGACAGAGAGAGACTGAGAGAGCGTGAGTGGGGGAGGGCAGACAGAGAGGAAGTTGTAGAATCTAAAGAGGGCTCCAGGCTCTGAGCTGTCAGCACAGAGCCTGATGTGGGGCTCGAACCCATGAACCACGAGATCATGACCTGAACTGAAGTAGGACACTTAACCAACTGAGCCACCCAGGTGCCTCTAAATTTCCATTTTTGATACTTTTATAATGTAAAGGTTAGTATAGCAGTTTATTTACTGGGGGACATATGATCAAAATTGCTTTGCTGGTAGGATATTGTTATCAAAAAGTTTGCAGACAACTGGAGCAGGGAGAGGTGTTAATGTGTCTGATCCCTTGCAATTTGGGAAGCAGTGCCTTTAGAGTTAAGTGAGGAAGCAAGGTAGGCTGTGGTCATAGAGAGTGGACCAGCAGAGCTCCTGGTAGACAGCAGAAAATGCACTGACACTGAAGCAACTGGAATGTTCAGCTGAATCACAAGGGCTTACTGGCTAGGAAAGAGTCCAGTATTTTTAAAGGCCATCTTTCCAGAAAAATCCACTTGTGTTTACTCAGGTCATGTCTAAGCACCACAGGCCCAAGATTCCAGTAGTCACCTCACTGTGGCATGCCAAGCCAAGGGTTTCATTGAGATGGTGCCAGTTGGGAGCCGATGGTGGGGAAGCCGAAAGCAGCTGAAGGGTGTGGAAATGAAAATATCCAAGCAATCTAGCTGAGATCCAAGAGACAGGCAGCCTCATCAGAGTGAAAACAGGTGTCACCAAGGGTCTGGAAGCAAATCCATATGTCAGACAGAGATGTGTATGGTTGAGAAGGGGGAGTCAGAACCTGACATTTGGAATGCCCTTAAATAGTCTTGACCCCACTGAGCTAGGGATTAGGGAAGATCCAATGGCATGATTCTCATTTATGTTTCTTTTGCTGAAGGACCACAAACTCTGGACAATCTGATAACAAGTTCATGCCTTTATTCAAAAGGAGAATTATGGGGAAATATGTATAGATACATCAGCTCAAATGTATAATTTCTGCTGGATATGAGACCCCGGATAGCTTTCCAATTATTTCTGAGTGTCCCTACAACTTTCCTCATGCAGGCAGTGTAGGTACCCTCATGTGCTACTGCTCTGGCCTCCCTGTGGGAATTTAGGATCCCAGAACCCCTCTTGGGAGAGAACACTGTTCCAACTTCGGTATCTCTTAATGGAGATTAAGTGTGCAATGGGAGGGGCTGACCTTCACACTTAAGGATAGTGCACAGTCACAAAAAGTTGAGAGTCAAGTGGAAATCCAACTGTCAGTGTTATTAATGGGTGGATGTCAGCTAACCCCTGATATATAGGGAGGGCTTTCTGGGGAATCTAGACTGGAAAAGGTGGTTTGGACCTGAGGACAAAGGAGGCTCCTCCTGATTCTCTACATGCATACCCTGAGCCTTCCTGTCTATCTGGACTGTAGCCTACCTGAGGACAGGAGCAGTGCCTGGGCCAGGTACAGTGCCCGGCACTCTGCTGTGGACATACGAACCTGCTAGATGCTAACTAAGTCACAACTCATTTCAATGTAGAGCTGAGGCTCTACCATCTGCTCTAGCACACTAGAATTTGAAGGAAGAGATGGATTGAATTTAGAGATGATTTCCTTTAAAAGTATTTATAGGAACTACAGGCATACCTTATTTCATTGCACTTCACAGATACTGCATTTTTTTTTCCAAATCAAAGGTTTGTGGCATCTCTGAGTTGATCAAGTCTATCCATAGCATTATTTTTCTAACAGCATTTGCTCACTTCGTGTCTCTGTGTCACATTTTGGTAGTTCTTGCAATATATTAAACTTTTTCATAATTACTGTATTTGTCATGATGACCTGTGATCAGTGATCTGTGATGTTATTATTGGGATGTTGTTTTCATGCTTTCTAACACAACATCCATTCTATAGCCTATAGATCAAGCAGTCGTTGTGGCTTTCTTTCTTTCTTTTTTTTTTTTTTTAGAGAATCAATTCTTTTTTTTTAATGTTTATTTATTTATTTTGAGAGAGCAAGAGAGATTGAGCGGGGGAGAAGCAAAGAGAGGGAGAGAGAGAATCCCAAGCAGGCTCTGTGCTGACAAGAGAGAATCCCAGTGCAGGGCTCAAACCCGCAAACTATGAGATCATGACCTGAGTCATGACTCAAAATCAAGAGTCAGATGCTTAACTGACTGAGCCACCCAGGCGCCCCATCATTTCAACTTTCAAGGCTTATTATTTAAGAAATACATTTTGGGGAGCCCTTGTAGTCAGCCTTGAGAGTGCAGGACCAAGCCAAGCACACCCTCCTTGCCAGGGTGTCCACCGCCCTGGTCCTCTGGACCACCATCCAAGAGCAAGGGCACGGCCCAGATATTTCCCACGGGTTCCTCTGTCCTTCCCTCAGCCCCTCCATACTACTCCAGGCCAAAGGCAGCTGTCTACTCAGACAATGTGGTTCCGTTTTCTAAGTTGTACCAAGGTACCTTATATGGCTATGGGCAGTTCTGAGCATCCAATTTCATATCCCAGCCCTACCCAGGATTATATTCCTTACCTCGGATAGATTGAAGATTCTCATGAACAGATTAGGTGTACTGTAAAAAGTGAAATATTTGACCCAAACTGAAATGAATTTCATAGGTAAAGCTCAAAATATTACCATGGATATGAATTATGTTTGTATGTATCTATATATGTATGTATGTATGTATGTACAGTTACATGGATATACATTGCTGTGTATCAGAAGTTAGCACAACTTAAACTTAGTAAATGCTTAAAATAAAATTATTTTGGGTATCAGGGGAAAAAAAAGAAATACATTTTGTAAGGCTATAGCTGCCATAGAGAGTGATTCCTCTGATGGATCTGGACAAAGTAGATTGAAAACTTTCTAGTAAGGATTCATCATTCTATATGTCATTAAGAACATTTGCAATTCATGGAAAGAGGTCAAAATATCAACATGAACAGGAGTTTGGAAGAAGTGGATTCGAACCCCCATGGATGACTTTTGAGAGGTTCTAGACTGCAGTGGAGGAAGTCACTGCAGATGTGGTAGAAACAGCAAGAGAACTAAGATTGGAAGTGGAGCTGAAGATGGGACTGAATCACTGCAAATGTCATGATCAAACTTGAACGCACAAGGGGTTGCATCTTATGGATGAGCAAAGAATGTGATTTCTTGAGATGGAATCTACTGCTGGTGAACAGGCCGTGAAGATTGTTGAAGTGACAACAAAGGATTTAGAATATTAGATAAGCCCAGTTGATTAAGCAGCAGCAGGGTTTGAGAAGATTGTCTCCAATTTTGGAAGAAGATCTACTGTGGGTAAAATGCTATCAAGCAGCATTTCACACTACAGAGAAATTGTGAAAGAAAGAGGCGATTTATGCGGCAAACTTCATTGTTGTCTATTTTAAGAAATTGCCATGGCCACTCAACCGTCAGCAACCGTGACCCTGGGCAGTCAGCAGCCATCAACATCGAGGCAGGACCATCCACCAGTAAAAAAGATTATGACTCACTGAAAACTCAATATGATGGCATTTTTTTTAGCAATCCAGTGTTTTTAAATTAAGGCATGCACATTGTCTTTTTAGACACAATGCTATTGCACACTTAATAGACTACAGTATAATGGAAGCATAATTTTTATATGCACTGGGAAACCAAAAAATTCATTCGACTTGCTTTATTGTGGTGGTTTGATACCAAACCCACGATATCTCTGAGGTATGCCTCTATAAGATTTCCTAATTGTCTGGAAATGGTATTTTTGTTCAGTTTTGCTTTCTTTTGTTTTGTGTTTATGAAATTTTATTTTGAGATCATTGCAATTGTTATGTGATTGTAAGAAATTCAGAGAGATCTTTGTACCTCTCCTCACTTACACCAGTGGTAACGTCTTGCCAAATAATCACGTTATTTCACTCCAGACCGTTGATTTTGATACCGTCAAGATACAGGAGATTTCTACCCCCATAAGGATCCTTTGTGTTTCCCTCTGTAGGTATGTCCACTTCCTTCCTTAATCCCTGCAACCACTATCTCCATCTATAAATTTTCATTTCAGGAATGCTATGTAACTTGCAACCAGTAGATAATAAGTCCTAGACATCTAATGCACAGTATAGTGGATATAGACAACAACATTGCATTGTAACTGTTGAATGTGCTAAGAGACTAGACCTGAATTATTCCCACTAGAAAAAAGAAATGATAATCATGTGATGTGATAGAGGTACTATCACTGCAATGGCAGCCATTCTACAATATATAAATGTATCCTATTAACATATTATACAACTTAAATTTACACAATGTTATATGTCAAATATATTTCAATTAAAAATGCAAAAAAAGAGATTGTTATATAAACGGAATTATACATTATATATATCCCTTTGGGATCGCCTTTTTTTCTAACCGCATCATTCTCCAAAGAGTCACTCAGGTTGTTGTGTGTATCAATAGTTGGTTCATTTTTATTGCTGAATAGTATTCCATGTTACGGGTATACCACAGTTTAACTCTTCCCCTGTTGAAGGACATCTAGGTTGTTTCCAGGTTTGGACTAGCATAGAGGTGCCATAAACATTAGTGAATAGGTTTTCATGTGAACATAAGTTATCAGTTCTCTAGGATAAGTGCCCAGGAGGGCAATTTTGGGGTTGTATGGTAACTGCATGTTTAATTTTTAGAGAAGCTGCTAGACCATTTTCAAGAGTGGCCGTACCATTTTACATTCCTATCAGCATTGTGTAATTGATCCTCAGCACCATTTGGTTTTGACATGATTTTGGTTTTAGCCATTCTGATAGGATGGTAAGTGCCATGAGGACAGAAACAATGCCTACTGGGTTAACCACTGTAGCTGACCTATTGTAGGATCTTCCTGTGTCCTTCTATCTACCCGTGTTGAACTGAAATTGAATCGAAGAATTTATGATCTTACAGTACATGCTTTTACACAAATATTTGAAGGTACCATTTTTTGAATACTTATCATTCATATAAAGATCCTTAGTCTTTTCTACATTTTCTCTTCAGTCTCAGAGATAAAAATCTTCAACTCTTATCTCACTTACTTTAGACTTGTTCACAACTATCTTCAGCTTTGCTCAGAATTTAATTCTCTTAACTTCCTTTATGACTATGAACTACCACCATTGACTTGAATTCTTCTTACTTTATTATTTTTCTAAAAATTTTTAAATGTTTATTTATTTTGAGAAAGAGAGAGAGAGAGACAGAGTGCAAGCTGGAGAGGAGCGGAGAGAGAGAGAGAGAGAGAGAGAGAGAAGGAGACACAGAATCCAAAGCAGGCTCCAGGCTCCAAGCTGTAGCACAGAGTCCAACATGGGGCTCAAACTCATGAACTGTGAGATCATGACCTGAGCCAAAGTTGGACACAACCTACTGAGCCACCCAGGTGCCCCAAGTTCTTCTTACTTTAACAACCCAAGTAAGAACAGGACTCTACAGGGAGAGCCTTAGCCCTCACTGCCCATATTCTTTCTCTTCCTCTTGCTTTTGTGGATCCTCTAACTACGTGGCCAGAGAAGGCAGTGTATGGCTATGGCTTCGAAGCTTCATGCTACTATTTATTTCTTTGAGTTTTTCCATTTAGAAAGATAATACATTTTCTCTCTGATTAGGCATTTCAGTTACTATCTGCCCCTGGAAGCCTCCCTGTGATAATATCCTATCATTTAGGTTGTCCCTGGTTTCAGTAAATTTCATGATGGTTTACTGATAGTATTCTTCTAGTTAGATCCCTATCTTATAGCTGAGCAGAGCTTTCAAAATAATATCTAAACAGCGTGTACTTACCTTGACTCTTTTTTTAAAGCTTATTTATTTATTTATTTTGAGAGAGAGAGAGAGAGAGAGAGAGAGAGAGAGAGAGAGAGACCCAAGCAGGCTCCGCACTGTCAGCCTGATGCAGGGCTTGAAGCTACAAACTGTGAGATCATGACCCGAACCAAAATCAAGAGTTGGATGCTTAACCGACTGAGCCACCCAGTGCTCCTTACCTTGACTCTTAGCTTGTCAGTGTGTGTAAGGCACTCAAGGCCTCTTTCTGACAGGGATGCCTCAAACCAAGATCCTCCTCATTATTAATGGGCTGATTAGAAGGGCAGCCCAGGTGTCATCAATAAATCTAAATCTAAATCTAAAAAATCCTGATAGCTAATAAAGTATTACTTTAAGAGCTAGTTTCAGTTTGGGAACACTCAACACACTGAAACCTTAACTCATGGAAAAGATATTTTAGAGTGACTATTCATTAAGCCTTTTTGGGGGGACTATTGAACTATTTTATTCCATCACACCAGTTTCCATCAGATATTCCTTTTCTTGCGCAATTTATGTCTCATTTGTATAACGGCACCACACATTTATGAGGATTTGGTTAATGTAAATCAAACAAATAAATGGCATGTATATATGAATAAGTAAATGACGAGGACGGAATGAATGAATGCCTCAGCGAAGTAATGGCCAAATGCATGAATCACATGCTGTATGCATTTGCCTATTGTAGCTTCCAATTTCTGTGTTTAAGAACAAATCATTTCAGGCCCAGAGGGTGCTTTTTGAAGTATATTAGACAAGATTACCAAACAACAACTGCGAACTTGGACATCAATTCCCTGTCAGGCACTGTGTACTGCATTTTTACAGCAATTGGCTTCTTTATGAACCTTACATTGAAAGTTTGAGAATAGGTCTATACCTTGAATAAAAAGCAAAAACAGAAACAACAACACGTTCTGAATAATCAACTTCCAGGCCAGATTGTATAAATCACATCTTCTGGATGAGGCAGAGCCTGGTGCCTGCCAGGTCTTTTACCAGGCTCTGGACGTAAAGTGATGAACAAGACACACAGTGGCTCTGACCTCATGGAACTTCTATCCTAGGGAAGCAGACAAACCGAAAAGAAGTAAATAGTCATAGGCTGTGATGAATTCCAGGGAAGAACCTAAAAGGGTGTTGGGATCCAAAATAACAGGGGACCTGTTTTAGATTGAGTGGTCTCCGAGGAGGAGAACTTTAAGTTGAAGGGCTCCATTTTCAAATGGGTCACAGGGGACATCATGTTTGACCTTTTAAAGTTCTACTTCAGTGGCACGAGTTAGACCTAACATCACACATCTTCCACTCACCATGGTCCCATTGGACACCAATCAACACTCTGCAGAGGGTGCTGGGCTTCCAAAACGCGTCTATTCTGCTTTATTGCTTTTCTGCCTTTTTCTCTTGAGAAACAGTCCATAGTTTTATATACACTTCCCTGGCAGGTGAGGGGGGTTATAACTTTTCTCCCTGTTAATAGGAAGCTTCACTGGAAATATGGGTAGTTATTGAGAAACTGCCACCTACTGACTTCTTGTATAAAATGTTAATTATGAATTAATTTGGGAACAACTTTTCAATCTATGTAGATAGAAAGAAAAAATACAGGCCATGGGCTTTGTACACTGAATGCAGCAATAGATTTGTTCATAATGTAAGTAGCTGAGCAGGTCAAAGGAACTGAGCAAGTGGACCCAAGGGGTCTGGTGTCTCTCAATTAAAATATGTCATTTCTTCTTTTTCCTTGACTTTGCCTCTGGCCTGATATTGAAAGAACTTAATGTCTGTGCCCAGAAAGATGCTTGAACTGTCTCTCTCCATTTGACATGCGTTAATGAAAAGAGAGAATGGATGGATACTAAAAGTGCATAAATGTAAAGCCAATGTCTTATTTTTCTGGTCGGATGAAGTTTTTAAAACAAACTTCAGGGGCACTTGGATGGCTCAATCAGTTAAGCGTCCGACTTCGGCTCAGGTCATGATCTCACAGTTCATGGGTTGGAGCCCCACATCTGGCTCTGTGCTGACAAGTCAGAGCCTGAAGCCTGCTTCGGATTCTGTGTCTCCCTCCCTCTCTGTCCCTCCCTGGCTTGCATTCTGTCTCTCTCTTTCAAAAATGAGTAAACATTTAAAAAAATTAAAAACATAATAAATTGCAAAAACTGTAAATAGCAGCAAATTGTCTTTTTGTCAAATGTTTAGCTGATGGGCATAAATATATACATATAGATATGTAGATATTTATTCAAATAACCAGGAAAACATATGTTCATATACGTACATAGGCACTATTGACAAACTTCATGGTAGCATAGATGCTTGCCCTTGGGCTGAGAGCCAAAAATAATTCTTGTCATGGGAAAAACAATTTTAAAGCTCATTAATTATGCCTGAAATTTACATTTTTATTTTTATTTCAAGCCTTGATTGCAGTCTATTAATAAATGAAAATGTGCTTGCATTTTTAAGTACTTCTGGATTTCACAAGCTTTTGTTTTCAAAGAGGGGAAAGCTCAGCCAACACTTTAATTTACTAAGGGAATAGTCCGGGGAAAAGTCTTAATTAAATAAAGAAATTATCTTTGAAGAAATAGTTGGAGTTGAATAAATGTACTCAATGCTTACTGATGCTTTTTTCTCTTTTTCTTTTTAATTTAATTTATGTTTTTTATAAAAGTAAAATAGAGTTTTAAAAAATCAAAAACACTACAAAGCATATAAAGCAAAAAGCAGTACATTATTCCCAACATATTCCCCACTCCTGAATCATTTCATGTCTTAACTTTTCCCTGAATTTATATCTGTATTTTTCAGGAATACAGTATTCTTGTTTTTTTGTTTTTTTTTTTTAATTTTAGGAATTATCAATTGATATCACAGTAAAGACAGATTTGCTTCTTCCTTCACAATCTTTACACCTTTTTCTTTTATTCCTGGCTTATTTCACTGGTTAGGGCTTCCTCTATGATGTTGAAAGGACTTTGCTTTATTCTTGCTCTTTGGGGTACAATTATGTTCTTTCCTGAATCATGAAATATAATGTTAATTGCAGAGCTTTATAGATTCCCTTTAGCAAGCTGAGGAAGTTTCCCTCTATTCCTAGTTTGCTGAACTGTATTTGTTTATTTGTTTTTTTTTTAATGTTTTTATTTATTTTTGAGACAGAGAGAGACAGCATGAGCAGGGGAGGGGCAGAGAGAGAAGGAGACACAGAATCCGTGGCAGGCTCCAGGCTCTGAGCTGTCTGCACAGAGCCCAACGCGGGGCTCAAACTCACAGACTGTGAGATCATGACCTGAGCTGAAGTCGGATGCTTAATCGACTGAGCCACCCAGGAGCCCTTGTTTATTTGTTTTAACAATGGGTATTAAATTTTGTCAATTTTTTCCCTGTATCTATTAAGATGATCTTATGGTTTCTCTATTTTTGGTAGAGACCCTATTTTTGGTCTGTTGATATGGTGAATTACATTATTAATTTTAGGATATTAAACTAACCCTTGGGCCATAATGTATGATTGTTTTAAAATATTCTGGACTTGAACTGTTAATATTCTGAAAGATTTTTTTGTGTGTTTATATCCATATAATATTGGTCTTTGGTTTTCATTCCACGTAATAGCTTTGTCAGGTGTTGCTATCAGTATTCTACTGGCCTCCTAAACTGTGTTGGGGAGTATTCTCCCATTTCCTTTAATTTCTGAAATAAGTTGTATAATTATTTCTTCCATTAATGTTTGATAGAATTTACCAGTGAAGCCATTTGAGTCCAGATGTTGTCTGTGAGGAGATATTTTATTATCAATCCAATTTCTTTAGCAGGTATAGAATTCTTTATAGTTTTTATTTCTTCTAGTATCCCTTTGGTAAGCTGTGGTTTTCAAGAAATTTATTATTTTCCTCTAATTATTGAAATTATTGGTATGAAATTATTCCTAATATCTACTTATTAGCCTTTAAATATCCTCTTTTTCATTCCTGATATAGGTAATTTTCACTTTTTTTCTTGATTAGTCTAGCTATGAGTTTATCAACTGTATTAACTTAAAACTACTTTGTTGGGTTTTCTCTATTGTCTATTTTCTATTTCATTGATTTCTGCATATTA
This sequence comes from Panthera tigris, assembly GCF_018350195.1. Classification (NCBI taxonomy): domain Eukaryota; kingdom Metazoa; phylum Chordata; class Mammalia; order Carnivora; family Felidae; genus Panthera; species Panthera tigris. Next base: position 27,444,312 of record NC_056663.1, on the reverse strand, counting down.
TTTCCCCTCTTCTTTCTTTAGGCTTAATTTGTTCTTCTTATTTTATTTTTTTATGGTAGAAGCTCAGAACACTGAGTTTCTATTTTTCTAATATAAGCATCTAAAGCTATAAATGTTTTTAAAAAACACTGTTTTAGGTGTACCCCACAAATTTTGTTATATTATGTTTCCATTATATTACAAAATACCTCTGAATTTCCTTTTTTATTTATTTTTGGTGTATAGGTTATTTTGAGGTGTGTTATTGTTTCCAAACAATTGGGGATTTTTCCAGACATTTTTTCATTATTGATTTCTAATTTAATTATTTTGTGGTTAGAGAAGAGACCTGGATAGTTTAAATCTCTTATATTTACTGAGATATGTTAACGGCCCTAAATAAGGTCTATCCTGGGAAAGGTTCCACGTGTATTTGAACACAATGCATATTCTGCTATTTAGTAGTAGAGTGTTTTGTAAATGTCAATTAGGTCAAGTTGGTTGATGTTGCTGTTCAGATGTTTTCTATCCTTACTGACTTTTTCTCTACTTGTTCTATCACTTTTTGAGAGACAGGTGTTGAAATCTCTGACAATAGTTATGGGCTAGTCTGTTCCCCTGTAAGTGGAAATTGTGTTAGTTTTTGCTTCATGTGCAGCTCTGTTTTTAAGCACATAAACATTTAGGAATGGTATAGTATCTTGACAGATTCACTCCTTAATCATTATCATATGACTTTTTAAATCCCTGGGGAATAATTCTTTGTTCTGAAATCTATTTCATCTGATATTAATATGACAACTCCAGCTTTCTTTTGTTTCGCGTTAGCAGGGTATCTTTTCTCAGCCTTTTATTATTAGCCTTTGCGGGTCATTACATTTAAAGTGGGTTTCTCATTCCCCAGCCCCAGCCTTCAGCAGCTGCTTCTTTGCCCTTAGAGAAGACTTAACATGCCTCTGAGGCAATTTCTTTCAGAGCTCCCGCCTTGCCTTCAACTGGGGATCATCACGTTTCAAATCTATTACAGCAACCCATCCATGACCATTAATTGCTAACAATTCAGCCTGCTTTTTCCTCCTCTTGTTTATGGTGGGTTATGTCTCCTGATGCTCCATCGGGAACGAAAGCAAGCATGAGTCTCTTCAGTCCTCCAAAGGTCTTATTACTTTCTGGTTTTACTTCAAATTCCCTCAGCCTTCTAATGTGTTCAGTAAAACTATGATTTTGTAGCTTATCCAACTTATTCACTGGTAGGTTGATGTAGTGGTCTCTTATAGCTTTCTACATCCTAATGAGAGGTCAAAGCCTGAATTGTTTTTATGGAAGGAGGAAACCAAGCTCTCCTATTTCCCTGTTGTCCTTGAAGCTCTCACTGCTCTTACATTCATACCTCCCTCTATCTTTCTGACATAGGTCTATCAATTTTTGTTGATATTTATGCTCGCTCACATCATGTTAACTATATAACCTTTGTTATTACTGAATCACAGTTCCCTCCTTTTACACCTTTTTGTTTCTCCTGGACTTAATGGTTAGTGATAGGAATATAGAAAGTTTAGTAAATGAAAACCAAGAGCCCAGATTTTCATAGGATCTTATGAACTCATTATCAGAATTACAAAAACCTACCCAATCTTAGTATTTTCTACATGCAGAACACATCAAGAATCCTATTGGCTCCTTTCCTCATGGAGCCCTCTCTACTGTTCTGCTCTGGAATGGTTATGCCATCTCTGGGGTACAGCTGACAGCCGGGGACTTTATTTCACCTCTTCCCACACTCAATCTTTTGCCTCAGTTCTTTGTCTTCTTTTTTCTTGGTTCATTCTCTTGTTTTGGTGTCACATGGCCCCAATCACTGTCTGAGAAACAGAGTGTGGGAGGTCAATTTTTTCAGTCCTTGCATATCTGAAAATGTTGTTGGCTGATTGCTTGCCTGACTATAGAATTCTAATTTAGAAATCAGTATCTCTCTGAATTTTGAAGAAATTTCCTCTCTGCTCCCTAGCAGAGCTAGAAATATTGCTGTGGAAAAGCCCTATTCTATGCTAAGACCTACTTTTCTTTTTTCCTGTTTTGAAGCTTTCAGGATCCTCTTTATCTGCAAATTTCTGTAGTTTCGTGATGAAATGCTCTGATGAACTATTTCCATGGGCAACTTGAATTTCTGGGTTTCTTCTCTTACTTTCTTCATACTTTTCTGTTTCAATTTTTTCTGTTCTCCTTCCTATAGCACTTTGTGTATTTGGTTGTTTGACCAGGTTTTCTCTTTTCATTTCCCTTCTTTTACCTCTCTTGGTCTTTGCGATCTACTTGCTGGGAGTTTTCATCAACTTTATCTTCCAAACCTTCTCTTTCTCTCTCTTTTTAATTTTGCTATCATATTTTTAATATAAAAAGAAATGATAATTTTAATAGTATTTTTTCTTTTTAATGGATGAAATATCTTCCTTTCTTAATGGGTATTTTAGGGTCTTGTTTCAATTCCTTTGAGTTTTTCTCTGTTTTTTTTTGTTTGTTTTGTTTTGTCTTTCAAAAGTGCCTCTTTTATTCCAAGTTCTATTTTTCTGGCTTAAAATATTTTGGTCTCTTTTCAGGTACAAGTTTTCGTCAAATGTCTGTTTTGTTCCTAGCTGTTCTTAGTTCTTAGTTGATTCGTAATTAGAACAAGGCATAAAGGAGTGCCTGTCGTGGCTCAGTCACTTAAGTGTCCAACTCTTGGTTTCAGCTCAGGTCATAATCTCACGGTTTGTGGGTTCGAGCTGCACATCAGTCTACATGCTTACATTGCAGAGCCTACATGGGGTTCTCTCTCCCCTTCTGTCTCTTTGTCCCTCCCCTGCTCACACTCTCTCTAAAAATAAATAAATAAACTTAAAAAAAGAAAAGAACAAGGCATACAAATGCTGTGTTGGTGTAGCTTGCTGACTAGTGGGTTTTGCTCTTGGGCACACTACCCATTTCTTAAGGGAATGTAGACATGTCAATATCTCTATGTATTTCCTTCTCAGAGGAGAAATATCTAATCTCCTATGTGGTGTGGATATAGACCTGGCTGCCAGCATCCGGGAACTGATCAAGAGAGGTGGGTGGTGGAGGGACTTGAGGTTGAGTGTCTCACCATTCAGTATAGGGACTTTTGGCTGACCCTTTGTTTTGCTCCTTTCCTTGCTCTTCCTCTCGGCTGTCTTGATGACCCAAAGTTTAGTCTCTCTGGATCACTTTCTCAGGATGCACCTCTAGCACAGGCCGGGTTGGGAGAGGGGATGCTACCTGAATACACAGGATGAGTGAGCGGATCTGGAGACCTAACCTTAAACCAGTCATTTTCACATCTGTTCGTGTCTCACCCTGACTTTCAGAACCCACCCATACCTCTAGTTCTTCAGCTCTCTTGTGTTCTGATGAGAATATTACCTTGCTTTTCATAGCTGTGTTTTATAGTATATATATCAGGACAGCTTTGTCTTTTCTGTAGAGCCTTCCACCTTCCTTGAAATGACAAGCGCTTTATTTTCTAAATACTTGCCCCAACTCTATATCCCAATTGTGCAAATCTCCTCACCATATGTTCAGAACATTTGATATTTCATTAATTTTCACTTTTTGTTTCTGGAAAAAAAACCTCTTGTGAGCAATTTGATCTGCTTGAATCTCAACTGGCTGCCCTCCAAGCCTGCTGCATAACTGTTGTGTTGGGATATTTTCGGTATCATCTTAGGGATTTCCATCATGTCTTTTCTGTTGGCTCCTCTTTTACCTGAATTCTATTGCTTCCAATTCACTGGTTTATTCCTTTATTTTTATGAGAACTAATCCCTAGGTTTTTTTCACTTTTATCTTCCAAACTTCTATTGGGTTGTACATTTTCCTAGTTTTAACCTTTACAAGTTCTTTTCTTTTCTTTCTTTTCTTTTTTTAAAAAATGTTTTAGAGAGAGAGAGAGTGTGTGTGTACACGCATAAGTAAGGGGGAAAGGTAGCAGGAAAGAGAGAATCTTTCTTAAAAATGTTTATTTATTTATTTTGAGAGGGGGGAGGGCAGAGAGAGAGAGAATCCCAAGCAGGCTCCACACTGCCAGCGCAGAGCCTGACACGGGACTCAGTCTCACGAAATGTGAGGTCACGAACAGAGCCAAAACCAAGAGCTGGATGTTCAGCTGACTGAGCCACCGAGGCAGTCCACAAGTTCTTTATGCTATTCCCTTTTTTTTTTTTTGACAGAAACAATTTCATTCTGATTGTTTAAAAGATGTTTTCCTATGAAGATATTAATGATATTTTTCTGATATTTTCCTCTGCCTGCAGAATTTTTTTCTGTTATGCTGGTCTTTGAATTTCAGATTAGAGGGTTTCTTTAAATGACTGCCCACTCAGCACTAAGAGCTGATTAGAAGCTCCATGCTTGTTGAGTGGGTGTTATCAATCTCAGATGTCAAAATCTTTAGGCCTGTTTTTGAGTTGGTCGGTTTCCCTAGAGAAGGTAGGAGGGTAAGATGTCTAAGACAGGCTCTCGTTATTTGTATCATATTGTATGTACGTTTTGTTAATCTCTCTATTTCAATAAGGCACCCATTCCTTCAACTGTAGCTGATACTCCCATTCAGCAGCCCTGTGTTTTACCTCTTGAGAGAATAATCAGTTGGTCTTCTGTCAGGAGAAGGAGGGAGGGGGGAGAAGACTTTTATCCATCTGTATAGAATAGGAGATGACCTAAGGGTCTAAGTGTTTCTCAAAGAGGATTTTCAATTAATCCTCCTTCTGCACCCCCCCCCCCCCCCGACACTCCCAATTTCTAGAGAAAACTATTGCTTCCAGTTCTTGAGCCTTTTCAGGGATCTTTAGTGCAAATTGAATTGCTTCTCAGGTTTTACCAACACTTGCTTAGTATTCAGGTTTTTGTTTGCTTGCTTGTTTTTTTCTCGATTCCTGAACTATTATCTCTTCTACTTAAAAAAAAAATTCTGTGCTTATAAGCTTATGCTGTTGTAAGCATCTTTTTACTACTGCTTTAGGAGACTCTGGCAGGAAATGGATGATATGATTCTTTCTAACTACAATGATATGTCATTCTATTATATGTTCTTTTATTAAGTTTTTAATTTTAATTCCAGTGTAGTTAACATACAGTATTACATTAGTTTCAGGTGTACAATTTAGTGATTCAACACCTCCATATATCACCCGGTGCTCATCACCACAAGTGCACTCCTGAATCCCCATCACCTGTTTCACCTACCCCCCCCCCCCCACCATGTCCTCTCTGGTAACCATCAGTTTGTTTTCTGTAGTTATGAGTCTGTTTCTTGGTTTGTCTCTCTCTGTTTTTCCCCCCCTTTGCTTGTTTGTTTTTTCTTAAATTCCACATATGAGTGAAATCGTATGTCATTTATCTTTCTCTGATGGACTTATTTCATTTAGCATTATACTCATTATATGCTGTTTTAACTAAAATTCAACAACTGGATAAAAGCCTTTGTAGTGAAACACCCCCAAATAATAATAGCTTGTCAAGTGCTATTCTGCGCAATGTTCTGGACAATGTGCTGAGTCTTTTAGTATTCACTGAGTTTATTTCATCCTCACGATAGCCTTATGGAGGGGGTGCTGAAATTATCAGATTACTATTAGCATGACTTTGGTGTCATGACTAAAGAACCAGAAAAAAGTATGGGAGATATGTAGCATCCAACCAAAGGCCTTGTGCCCTGTCAAACAGGATGGCTAAGATAAAAAAATAAAAAAATAAAAATAAAAATGAAAGCAGAATTCAAGCATACAGTAAAGAGATTATTGTAGAGATTAACAGTAAAGATTATTGAAAGAAGTTAGACCCAAACAGTTTAGGTGAGTGTAGATGAAATAATTAGATGACAGTGTACTTTGCCCTCAGAAGACATTGGTAAAATCAACTCTACTTGAGGAGTAAGGACTTTGCATCCTTTAATGTTGCAACCATAGAAATGAATGCATGTGTCTGTTGGGGAGAGCTTTCCTGGATATACAAAACTGCCAGATTTCTTTTCCTGGTCTTGGATCTCTAGTTGTTGGTCTTTTACTTGCTGGAGAGAGTAACCTCAATTCTCTTATGACAGTTACTACATTTGTCTGGGACTCTTACTCATGAGGCCAAGAATCTTTTAACTCCAGGAAGGTTTAGAATTGAGTTTAGAGGGGATGAAATTAAAAAATCCATAGTACTATTACCTTCATGTTAGGTTTAAGAAAATTGAAATCTTTGTGTGTTTAGTGTTTACAATGTTTAATATAACTTGAAATTCATTATATTTTACTTATTAAATTTACAAGAATTGAGTTCTTAGAAAGATTTTGGCTAGAAAGGCAGATATTTGAAGGTCTTAAAAAGAAGACTCAATATATTAAATTTATAAAATAGAGTTTAAGGTGTTTAATTAACTAAGTTGTAAATGGTACTGATTGAAGAAGTTTTGTCTGTTCAACTTGGAGTTGATTAAACATTAATCAAAGGCCATCTTAAAAGTGATTGCTGAAATTTTCCATATTTGGATATAAAATTATAATTTTAAGTTAAATTCAAGGACTAAGGAAAGCTAGGTTTTCAAATATGCATTATAAAGAAATTAATTATTAATTAAAATTTCAAATAGCAAAGAGTAGACTTTTCTGAACCTGAGAAGTTGCCCTTATATTAACAAACAAACAAAATCCCTCACATTGATCCAGAAGAGAAACTGAGACTCAGAGAAGTTAAGTAATTTGCTCAAGATCATAGAACTTGCTAGATGGCACCTTTGCTCGCCTCCAAAGCCAGGATGCCTAACCATTGAAATCATTTTATACCACCTCAAAATACACTTCTTGGATTCATATACTTTCAAAATCCCTTTTGAAATGGGTGCCATTTAGTGTATCACTGCAACTTATTAAATCTTAATTGTGGAAAGAAAAATCCAAGCAATCCCAGGGGTGACTTTGTGTGCATTTTGCTGATACTGAACATTAGGCATTCCTTAGGGGTAACATATAACCATAGGCAGTTATTGTTGGAAATAGCTTATTATTGAAATTAGAAGTAACATATGTAAAGTGTAATGAGAGCACTTGGGGAACATGATCCAGCTAAAAATTTAATGCAGGTTAATGTAAGAGGGGGTCAGAAGAACAATTGGAATATTCATTAGCTGTTTTTATTTATGTTTCTACCCCAAACCTTAATATTTAAGTAAAAGCTTCTTTTTTGATGATAGCAGCAATAAACGAAAGTGTGTTTGCAATTCCCAGGTAGGTTTAAATTTGTGAGTCTTGATCTTACACCAGGGAGCCTGAGTCAACAGCCCCTTTTACCGATTAAAACCACTCTGAAAGAGCCTGGTTAGGAAAAGAGAATGAACTTTCAGTTCTTACAGATACAGTTTCCAGGACTGGATTTTTTTTTTCCTATATGATTCTGGGTGAGATATTAACCTCTTGCTCTCAGTATTTGTGAGTTGGATATAATAGTGCCTACCCTTCAGAACCACAAAGCCTGGAGATGACCTGATAAATCATTTATTCCAGGGCTTCAAACAAGTAAGGGACACCATAAATGATAGCTACCATTACCATCATTATGGTCTTTAAGAATGAACACCTTAACTAAGGCAATTAACTAAACAACCAGAAGAAAATACACAACTAGAACAGTGCAGTAATCGATACACTGTGGTGTATGTGTGTGTGTAAGTATATGTGTGTTTGTGGTGTTGGGATTATTGATTACAGAACAAGAAACCTACTAGATCCATTACCTTTCAAGAGGAGCAAACATCCATGTTAAGTGAGTGTGTAGGAGCTTGATAAATCTATGAATGTAGACCCTCATTCATTCCATTGTAACTGACCACATGCTGTGTTCTAGACACTGTGCTCAGCACCTCAGATCTAAAAACAATAAGGCACTGACCTGGAGGAATTCATAATCCAGTATCCAACACAGGTATATTAATAAATAAATCAGATACCATGTGGCACATGCAATGATGAAAGTGGTGTGGACTAGTTCCCTGGAGGGACTGACACCTGAACTGAGTGCTAAAGAATGAATAGGAATGAACTAAGCAGAGAGAGATGGAGAGGGCATTCCAGGTACAGCAAGAACAAAGAAAGGCGCAGAGTAAGAAAAAGCATGGTATATGAGCTGCAAGCCTCAAGCGATTTGCGTTGCTAGAGAATAGGGGAGGGGTGAGAAATGGAGGTCGTAGTAGTGTCTGCCCTTTTAAGAACTATGAATTTTATCTTGGAAATACTAGGGAGTTTGAGAAAACGGGTGTAATTATTCCCCTTTTAAGACTCTCTTCTAAAAACAACGTATTTGTACAAGGACATTTATTATAGCATTCTGTGTAACAGCAAGAGATCGAGAACAACCCACATATTGGTTAGAAATAGGTAACTAACCCGTGGAACATTGAGACTATTACATATCAGGCAGCCATTAAAAGAACAAAGTACCTTCATGACAAATGAAGTGGAAAGATCTCCAAGATATATTGTGAAACAAAAAAGAAATGGTAGAAAAACTTGTATGGCATGATCCATTTGTGTGAGGAAACAATGACAACACAGAATTCTTTCTTTCCGTTTTGCTTACCTTGTATGTATCACTTCATCTTTATTTCTTTCTCTTCTTACTGGCTGCATCAGCTTCTCCTCAAAGCAAGATGTGTGGCCATCAAATTTAACAAATTTTACAACTTATATCTCCAGCCATAGAGAGAGGTCAACAAGATGTTTGGACCCTGAGTCTAAAACTATAGGACAAAACTCTCAATGGGAACCAATTAACTATGGCCTGAGAAAATGGCAGCTCCTGGGAGGGGGTGCCAACTTTATTCAGGGTGTTGGAGGGAGGGCAATTCTTAGAAGAAAAGAGAGAAGATGGGTGCTGGATAGAAAAGGGGGAAAATATGGGGCTCCTGGGTGGCTCAGTCGGTTAAGTGGCCAACTTCGGCTCAGGTGATGATCTCATAGCAAGTGGGTTTGAGCCCCGTATCAGGCTCTGTGCTGATAGCTCGGAGCCTAGAGCCTGCTTCGGATTCTGTGTCTTCCTCTTTCTCTGCTCCTCCCTACCTCGTGTTCTGTTTCTCTCTCTCTTTTAAAAATAAACACTAAAAAAAAATTTTTTTAAGGGGGAAAATATTACAGACTTTTCTTATTATATAAGAATATATATACCTTTATTATATATATAGGGGATGAAATTATTATATATGAAGGTGTATATATATAATATATAAAGGTATACATCTATATCTATCTCTTTATTATACCTTTATTATTTGACTCTTTGGGGAAGCATTCACTATTTTATAATTTTTTTAATGGAGAAAATAAAGGTGAACGGGAAACTGTTGGATCTGTAATTTAAGTGCCTCACTCTGAAGTCTGTATAGAGAAAGGATTTAAGAAGACAAACGCTGTGGAAGGCACACACGTGAGGTGTTTTCTTCCAGCCTGAGAGGGAGCGATGAGGAAGGCTACCATTACAGCAGTGGTGGCTGAGATGGGAGAAGCATACTCAGGAGGTGAAACTGACAAGTCAGGGTGATGGATGGACACAGGAGGTGAGAGAGAGATAGAAGCCAAGAATGACACCAAAGCTACACCAGGGTTCTGGCTGAGACAATTGTGTAGATGATAGTAGAGAAAAGGGAAGGACTTTTCTGTGGAGAAGGTGTAGCTTTTTTGGACATGTTGAGACTGAGATGTCTGGACATTTGGGTACAGTGTGAGTTGGGTGCCCCAGGTGGCAATGTAGGGAAGTCTGGCTTGGAGAGCTGGGTGAAGAGTAATACACATTCAGTGGGACCGGAATCTGAAATGCTCACATACCAAAACTGAATTTACAGGATTTCCAGACACCCTCAGATAAGTGGCTGCTGGTAAGCGGTGGGGGGGGGGGGGGGGGGGAGAAAAGGGGCACGAATCAGAAACTACCTTACCTGCTTCTCTGTTTTTCCTCATATATAATTTTTTTAATATTTATTCTTGAGAGACAGGGAGACAGAGTGTGAGCGGGGGAGGGGCAGACACACACACACACACGCACACACACACACACACAAGCTGAAGCAGGCCCTAGGCTCCGAACTGTCAGCACAGGGTCCAACACAGGGCCCGAACTCACGAACCATGAGATCATGACCTGAGCTGAAGTTGGACGCTTAACTGACTGAGCCTCCCAGGCGCCCCTTTCCTCATATATGAACAGACAGGGACAAAAGCCCAGTACTCCTTTCCTTTAGTATTATAGTTAGAGTTGAAACAAAACCACTCAGGACCACCCCAGGTCCAAAAGCTATTTTACGTGTAAGTAACTCCAAGCTGGAACAGTGCCCCCAGGCCACCAGCAGCAGGTACTACATCAGGTAGCCCAGACACTAACCCTGGCTGTGTGGGGGGAGCCTAACCCAGTCCTTGGGTGCTCCATCTTTCCATAGCACATGTCAGGAACTCAAAGGGCTCTTGCATTTTCTAGAACCAATCCTGGCAAAAACTCTCTTAGGTCAGGTTTTCTGGAAACGGGCTCTAAGACAAGCGATTTATGTGCACGAGTGTTTTTAGGGAGTTGTTATAGAAATTTATCCGGTCTTTGCCCCAGATTCCTGGCACAAAGCTTCAAAAACGCTTGGAATTTCCGGAGTGATAGGACTGTCTTTGTTATGCTAATAAGGTGACTCTGGATGGGCCCCTAGCTAGCTTCTGGATGGTCACCAGAAAGACCAACCACAGGACTGGGAGGCTGGGATTCTGAGCTAGCCAGACCTCCAAGGAGGAGGGGGGCGGGGGGTGGGGGGAATGATTTCCTGCCCAAGGATTTCATCAATCAGGGCAATGTAATGAAACTCCCTAACAATACTCTGGACCTGAAGCTCAGTAGAGCTTCCTGATTGGTAATCATCCATTATAAATCATACATCCATGTGTCAGGAGGGTGATGCACCCTGATTTCATGAGGAGAGGGCAAAGAAATTCTGTGTTCCCTCCCAGACCTAACCCCATGCATCTCTTCATTTGGCTGGTCCTCCTAAGGTGTATTTTTTATAAGGAAACTGTCATAATAAGAGTGACTTCCTGGGTTCTGGGAGTCATTCTAGTGAATGATCAAAACTGAGGTGTTCATGAGAACCCCGAGTTTGTGGCCAGCTGATCAGAAGTGTGGATGGCCTAGAGACTCCAAGAGCTGCATCATGGGAGGCTTGCAGTGAGGGAGTCATGGGGAGGAGTTTGGCCTCAACCTGTCAGGGTCTCTACAAACTCCAAGTGGCTAGCATTGGAATTAAATTGCAGAACACCAGTTGGTGTTAGACCATTTGGAGTCTTAAGAGAGTAGGAGTGCTCTCAGCAATGCCCATAAGAGAGGGACGGAGCTGGATCGGGCAGAGGGGAAAGTTGAATGGCAATTTTCTTACACGAGGGGGCTCAGCTGATGCCACAAGGAACTCTGAAACTGCATGGCCCTTCAGAGGGATCCTGGATTGAGGCAAGAGGGCTGGCCCCTTGATGCCTACCTACACTTTGACCCCCAGGGAGCCAGACAACCATTGGCAGAGGACAAGGTTTGGGGAGGGACTCAGCTGTAAGCCAACAGCATCTCACGTGCATGGAATCTGGGGAAATAAGTGCCTTGATCCTGAAGAGGGCGTTGGGGGGTAACCACAGCATCCAATATATACCTACTCAGTCATATACAACTGTCCACGTACTGAGCATTTGTGCTTGGATTGTTAAGCATCTACACACATACAATTTTCCCCCATAGTCTGAAATAAGCCAACACCTTCCCTTGCTCTCCTTATGAAAGGATGCTGAACTAAACTCTGCTCAGAAAGAATGTGTATGAAGGGTGCCTGGGTGTCTCAATCGGGTTAAGCATCTGAGTTCGGCTCAGGTCATGATCTCACGGTTCACAAGTCCAAGCCCCATGTCGGGGGCTCTGCACTGACAGCTCGGAGCCTAGAGCCTGCTTTGGATTCTGTGCCTCCCTCTCTCTCTACCCCTCCCCTGCTTGAGCTCTGTCTCTCTCTCTCTCTCAAAAATAAATAAACATTAAAAAAATTGTTTTACTTAACAGAAACCCATGGGGGAGGGGAAGGAAAAAAAAAAGAGGTTAGAGGGGGAGAGAGCCAAAGCATAAGAGACTCTTAAAAACTGAGAACAAACTGAGGGTTGATGGGGGGTGGGAGGGAGGGGAGGGTGGGTGATGGGTATTGAGGAGGGCACCTGTTGGGATGAGCACTGGGTGTTGTATGGAAACCAATTTGACAATAAATTTCATATATTGAAAAAATAAAAAAAATTGTTTTAAAAAAGAATGTTTATGATTGTTGCAAGTTTTTCTCACTTACAAGCCAGGCATAAGTGTGTGCAGTCAGCCAAGACCCATGAAGCTATTCCTATGGCTGGGGCGGAGGCTGGGATGCAACCACAGGTAGATGTGCAGAGACTTTATATAGGGTGGGACTTTTCAAAGTGAAGTCTAGAGGTAAGATGTGTTGCCAATTGCACAGTTTCCTTCCTTGTTAGGTTATACGTGGATCATTCTTTTCTGTTACAATCGTGTTTAGTTTCCGCAGTGTTTAAATTCTGAGTAGTGACCCCATTTTACTTTATCCACTCTACAATTTTTATTTTTTTTTAACTAATGCATTTTTTCCTTTACACTTCACGTAACTATTGATGTGTTTGGATTTCTGTCCATTTGCCATAATAGCCTTCCTTCTTGCGACGTTTCATTTCTGCCCTTTCTTGTTTGATTTTCTTTTCAGCATACTGCTTTTTTTCTTCTAGCTGGGAAGACACGCACTCTGTTGCTGTTCTTACAAAACCCTAACTTTGCTTTCCACTCTCTGACCCTTAGCCTGTGTTTTAATTTAACTTTTCTTTCTGTGGACCTTAGGTGTACAGAATTGGGTTAAACATAATCTTTGGTTCATGGCATTCTCTCAATATTGGTCCTTTTGTGATGCTCTTTAACTTAATTAATTGGTTATTTTTTAATAAGGTAATTAGCACCTGTAACCTACTCTCTAAAACAAATGAAGAACAAATGATTCTTCATCTAGAAATCTTGAAAAATCAAGAAAAATCTTGATTTTTATTTCTCTGATCTTTGATGATACTGAATATCTTCTCATAACTTTGTTGGCTGCATTTCTTCTGAAAATATCTATTCATGTGTCTCGTCTATATTTAATTCCTTCTTACATCTTAGACCTTCCAATTATGATCACTTTCTTTCAGCCTAAAGTTCCTCCTTTAGTGTTTCCTTTAGAGAAGCATGACTGGTGGCAAACTCTTTCCACTTCGTTTCTGGAAATGTCTTTACTTTTGCCCTCATCTGTGAAAGATAGTTTCATCTTGTATAGAATTCTGAATTGACAGTTATTGTCTTTCACCACACTGAAGATATTAGTCACTTGTTTACAGGTTTCTGTTTTTGCTGTTGAGAAGTTAGCTGTCAGTTTAATTGTTGTTCCTTCAAAAGCAATCTCCCCCCCCCCTTTGAAAGCCTTTAGTATTTTTTCTTTGCATTTGCTTTACTGCATTTTTTACTATGATGTATCTAACTTGTTTGTTTGTTTTTTAAAAATTATATCTAACCTGCTTTGGATTTCGGAATTCTTCACTCTATAGTTTACTATCTCATTGGTTCTGGGAAATTTTCAGTCCCCTCTTTAAATATGACCTCAATCCCTAGTCTGTCTCTTCTCTTTTTCTGGAACTCTGGTTATAGGCAGGTTAACTTTTTTTCCTTCTATCTTTCATACCTCTTAACCACTCACATATTATTTTTCATCTCTTTGTCTTTCTGGCCTGCATTCTGGATAATTTCTGCTGACCTGTTTTCCAGTTTGCTAGTTTTTTCTTCAGCTGAATCTAATTTATTATTAAATCTATCTATTGCACTTTGCATTATAATTATTACATTTTCATTTCTGGTTATATTTGGTTCATTTTCCAAACTGCTTGGCTAGTCTTTGTAGCTTCTGCCTCCTCCAGATATTTACAAATGTGTCTTCTATTTTTCTAAATGTACTAAGCATAATCTATTCTTTTTTTTTTTTTTAAACATCTATTTATTTTTGAGATACAGAGCATGAGCAGGGGAGGGGCAGAGAGAAAGCAGGTTCCATCTCTCAGCATAGAACCCCCCACAGGGCCCAAACTCACAGATTGGGAGATCATGACCTGAACTGAAGTCCAGTGCTCAGATAACTGAGTCATCCGGGTGTCCCAGTATTCTATATAGTGTCTAATAATTTCAATATCTGAAGAGTTTGATAGTTTATTCCTGTAATCTGTTTTGTCTGCTAGTTTATGCTCCTGGTACCTTGTTTCTTGATGTGCATATGGTAATTTTTTGCTTTGAACTGCTTATTTTCCTTGGAAAATTGCGAGAATTCTCTGAAGATTAGGATGAAAGTACATTCCTCCAGAAACATGTGTAACATTTATGTGCAGAAATCAATAGCAAACAAACAAATGAGAAGATCAGATCATCAGATTGCCAATAAATTCTAATAGGAGAAAAGTTAACCATTTACAATAATAACAATGGCCAAGAAAAGAAAAATATTGGGAAGTAAACTTAATAAGAATCTTGTAGGCTCTATAAGAAGAAATATACTAAAACACTTTTGAGAAAATATCAAAGAATTAAACAACAATAAAAAAACACAATCTATGCCAAGTATGAAGATGTAGTGTCATCAAAATTAAGTGGGGTAAAGAGAAGTCATTTATTAAATGGTGTTAAGACAACTGGGTATGTATTTGGAAAAGAAATATTAAGTTTATTCTATGCCTCACATTTTGCACCAAAATAAATTCAATATAAATCAAAGGCTTAAATGTAACAAATGAAATTATAAAATTACATAAGAAGCAAATTGGTTTTTCCTCTTCAGAGTGGGAAATCATTTTAAAAATGGTATGAAAGCAGGGTGACTGGGTGACTTAGTCAGTTAAGTGTCTGACTCTTGATCTCAGCTCAGGTCTTGATCCCAGGGTCATGAGTTCAAGCCCTGTGTTGGGCTCCACACTGTGGGTGAAGCCTACTTAAAATATATATATATATATATATATATATATATATATATATATATACACACACACACACACATATATAAACATATATAAACATATATAAAAACATATATAAACATATATAAACATATATATAAACATATATATAAACATATATATATATATATATATATATATATATATATATATATGAAAGCCAGACACTGATGAATTTGATCACATAAAAATAAAGATAAAATTTTCCGCCTGGCAAAACTGTTTTAAGTAAAGTAAAAAGACAAATGATTGTGTGGGGGAAAAATTGCACCTTGTATTAGAGTCAAAGGGCTAGCTTCCTGCATATAAAAAAAACTCTTGCAAATGAAAACTAACATAACTGAAAGGATTTAAATACATAGACACAGAAAAGAAAATACAGATGACACCTGAGCGTAAAAACGGGTCATCAATTTCATTCATAATAAGAGACATTAAAAATAAAATCACGCTGAAATAAGACAAATAAGAGAAAGAGCTAGCAGGGATGGAATAGTAGGCAAATCATGCATCGCTGGTGAGAATGTACATCAGTGCATCTTTAGGTGGCAACTTGGTGGTACCTACCAAGTTACGAATTAGATTTCGACTCAGAAACCCCAACTCCAGTAGTTTATCCCACAGATAAGTTCACATAGGTGTGAAATGGTGCATATGCAATTTCATGTATTGTACCCTTGTTAATAGAAAAATATTGGAAAGAACTTCAGCATCCATCGAAAGGGAACTATTTAAATACATTACTGTACATGCACACAGGGAATGTTCATGGCAGCTATCAAAAAAGAAAGAATAAGGAAATTACATACTGATATAGACTAATGCATAAGATTGTTTATTAAGAAAAGCAAAATGCAGAGTAGTGTGTAGAGTGTGATTCCATTTGTGTCAACACTAGAAAAAGACTATGAGTGAATTGTTGCTTGTATGTGCAGATAATGTCTCTGGAAGAAGAAATATAGCCTATCTCTGGGGAAAAAAACAAGGACAAAAGAGAAACTATCTATCTGGGGGACAGGGCTGGGGAAAGGAGATTTCTTAGTCAATTCCCTTTGAAACTGTTAAATTTTGACTATGACTATGTGACTCTGTTACTTATTATAAAAGCATGCTAAGTTTAAATTTGCAAAAAACATCCCTGCTGTGGATTTAAAAGAGCTAAAAATATTTCCTATGATGACAAAAAAAGATTTCTGCTCACTTATTTTTGTGTTGATTTTTTTTTTTTTGAAGAAGGTGGGATACACGGCCCATCCTAAAGTCTAAAAGTAAATATCAGTTATTTTTGAATGATTGGAATCCAGTTTTGAAGGAGAGTTCTGGTATTTGCATGGCTATCATCTGGTGGCATGGGCACCAAAGCCTGGAATAAAAGTAACCCTTGAGGAAACTTCTAGAGAAAGTTTCTATAGTGGTCAAAGCAAGGAGTTGAGCAGGTTGGGAGAGAGAGAAATATTTTGTTGAGAACTCTGGTTTCCTAAATTGGCTAACTCAGTCTATGACTGTTGTGTTATTGTCAATTTGATCTCTTATTTGTCTTACCGTAGTGTTGTTTAAAAATTCCCTAAAGTATATTAGAAAAGCACTGAGACATTAAGAAGAATCTTTATAGGAAGGATGTTTAGGGGGTGAGATGAGGTCTGTTCTAAGTTTTCCCACTGTGGTAAACTTTCAAAGATGGTGCCCGAAGAACTACATCTCCCAGTGTTCACGCCCTCGTGTAAATCCTCCCACATGGCATCTGGGCCAGGCCTGGGACTCACCCGAAATTATGGAACTTGGCAGAAGTGACCTTGCATGAGCTCTGGACCTAAGCCTTCAGGATGCCTGGCAGCTTCCTTCTTGATACTTTTGGAACCCTGGAGTCATGTAGGATGTTTGGCTATGCTGCTGGAGAAACCACATGTACAGACTACCTGGAGGTGCCATGCAGACGGGAGAGGCCCTGAGGTCTCATGTAGAGGGAGAGAGACCCAACCGTCTCAGCATCCCAGCCAAATCTTCCATGACTCCAGCCCCAGCTTCCATCTGACTGAATCTGCACAAGAGACCCCAAGGGAGACCAGAAGAACTGCTGAGCTCAACGATCCAACCACAGCACCATTCTGAAAGGTGATAAAATGGTTATTTCAAGCCTCTAAGTTTGGGGGTTATCATGCCATGATAAATAATCAAAACACCCATTTTCACAGAAAAATAACCAGAAATGAGAAAGCACTCTCTTTGCCACATAGGCATTTGCTGGCGAGGCATGGAGGCCTTTCAAAGACCCCTCCTTAGACCCCTCCTTCTGACTGAGTTGTCTGACCAACCCTAAAACTGGGGCAGGCTAACAAACGTGAGGACCTGGGGAAAAGCAGTCAAAATGGCTACAGTTTTAAAAGAAAGGGAAAAGAAATGCCAAGTAGTATACATACAGATACACACACACATTCACACATATATGCCATGTGGATATATATCACATATAAGGAGATTTATTTTAAAGAGTTGGCTCACCTGGTTATGGAGGCTTGCAAGTTCAAAATTTACAAGGTGGGCTGACAGACTGGAGACCCAGGAAGAGCTGATATTATAGCTCAAGCTGTCTGCTGCTTTTTCTTACTTGGGGGAGATCCATCCTTGGTTCTGTTCAGGCCTTCAGGTCTTCAGTGAGACCCACCTGCCTTATGGAGGGAAAGCTGTTGTACTCAAAGTCGACCAGTTTAAGTGTTAATCCCCGAAAACACCCTCACAGCTACATCTAGAATAATGTTTGACCAAATACCTGAGTGGCATGGCTCAACCAACTTGACACATAAAATTAACCATCACCAATAGTTAAAGAAATGGAGGCTTGAGGGGTTCAGTGGCTTGCACCAAGTTACAACTCACAGCTACTGTACCATTATAGTACTGTAGCAATTGCTCTCCAGTGATGGTAGAGAAGAGACTGTTATGGAGAGGAGAGGAGTCACGAAGGCAGGAACATGATCCTAGAGTCAGGAGGCTTGGGTTCCATTCCCTGTTTTGCCACACACCAGCTGTGTGTCTGTGGGGAAGCCACTTCATCTCTCAACTTCCGCTGCCTAATCTTCCCTTGAAGTGTATTCATATCTGCCCTCTATGCCTCATACAATTGCAGGGATTAAATGAGATAACATTAACTAGAGTTCCTACCACTTCGAACACAATCAGTAATTGCTAACCGATGTGTACTTTCTAAGATAAGAGGCCTTGCAAGCAATAAACAGTTTAATTCACAATGCAGTCAAGATAAGTCACCTCTAATATTCTGTCTTGAGAAAGACGTACAAATATCTGAAGAGTAAGTGAATTGGCCCTGAAGTAGGCCAACCACCGTCTACATGGTTATATATACAGATTTTTTTTTTCTTTTCAGAGCTGACCTCACCTTTAAACTCCAGATGCATTTATCCATCTGTCTATTTGACATCTTAACTTGCATGTATCAGAAACATCTAACATCTGATATGAGTTCTTGATTTTCCCAAAGCTGTAGTTCTTGTATGTCTTCCCCATCTCAGGAGATGGCACCAGCCAGGTACTCGTCTAGAAGCTTAGAAGCCTAGAAGTCATTCTTGATTTTTCCTTTATCTCAGGCCCACCCCTAACCCAGAGAAGACTTTGTCAATTAAGTTCCCAAAACATATCTCAAGTTCATCCACCTGTTCAATGCCACCATCTTGATCCAGGTCATCATTATTGCTTGCCTGTATAACTGGTATAGTGTGCAAATGGTCTCCCCAGATCCAGTTGATTGTGGCCATCAGGAGTAACCTTCTTAAATGGAAACATATCATTCATTTGCTTAACTCTCTTCAATGGCTCCCCATTACCCTTTAGAGTGAACCCCAGCATCCTGCATGATTAGCCTCTTGGCCTATTGATTCAATCACATCTCAGGATACGTTCTTACTCACTAAGCTCCAGGCCTACTTTCTTCTGTTACCTTTCTGTTCTTCACACTGGCCAAGCCTTTCTTTGACCTATTCCTTGTGTCTGGAACTCTCCTGTGCATCACCCGGCTGCCTTCTACCAGCAACCATGTTTCCATTCAAACATTACCTCTCTCAGAGAGGCCTTCCCAGCCACCCCATCTAAAGCCATCCCCTCCTCCAAACCACCTCCCCAACACACAGTCTCAGCTAAGTTGCTGTTTCCTGCACAATACATCGCAATTGACAGCTTTTTAAATCACTTGTCCATTTATTTGTATTTTGTTTTTCTTACTAGAACGACATTTGGTTAAGAGTAAGGATTATTTCCATTTTGTTCACAATTATATATTTAGTGCAAAACAAGGTAATTGGTGCTCAGTAAACATTGAATTAATGAGAAAATGAAGACTTCTTTTAAAAATGTCAAACTATACTCTTGAATCATAAGCTTGGAATCAATGCTTCCCTAGCTTTGTGAGATTCAATCGTTGACTTGTTTGGTTCTGTGAGTGGCTCACCTCTCTTTCCTGGACATGTGGGATGGGTATAATCGACTTCTATAGATGTGCTCCTAGTCATTCGGGGGTTTATTACAGTTTTTCTAACTCTCAGCTCTTTTTAAATACATGTGGGCAGCTTGCTCTATAAAAGAATTTTCTATTGTGAATCTTTTTTTTTTTTTTTTTTGTAAATGGAATGACTCATTCCCTGATTTCTTCTGGGCTAGCTTAAAGACAGATATACCTGAATTGCATACATTTATATTAGACAAACTTTGAAATTAATTTGACTTTGACTATGTGGTGACTCTCAGTGGTCCTCAGCCGGCTGACTCAATGCTTTAGGTGTTACCTTCAGTCCTGTTTTTAGCATGGTTCAACAGGGCTTTAGTTCCTAATACACTTGATTACTCTAGCCCAAGAATGACATTAGGTTTTCCCCTTTGAGATTCATCTCTCTGCTAACTGAAATGCCATGAAAAGCAAAGAGGCTTTGAAACAAAGGAAAATAAATACTTGTGATAGTATGAGAGGCCGTATTGATTACTTATGGTTCACTGTCATTGGACTTACTCTAAATCCTTAGGCAAATCCACCAACCTACCCTTGTATGCCTGCAACCCCACTGGCCCTCACATGCCAGGCCTATGCCAGCTGCATTATGAGGCTAACCTTTCCTAACACCCCTCCTTCCTCTCTGCTGCTGTTCAACGTCACCCCACTCCCCCTGGGTTTGACTCAGGACCTGTCTCTGCAATCAGCATTTTGGACTTTGGCCCCCTTCGCAGCTTCTGACTTCACTTGTTCCACATGCTGACATCCCCCACAGGCTAAGTAGCGCCCACCCCACCTTGTTCCCTCTGTACCACTCGTACACACCCTGGCCGCCCAGCTGAGGCCCCAGCTGGACAGACTCCTCCGACTCTGCGGAGGTTGGGGAACTGGAGCAGACTTTATCAGAGTCTTTCTTCATGTGGAGAAAGCATAAAAAGAGTGTGCTGTTTTTTTGGTGCTTCAGAACTGCTCAGAAAAGAAAGCAAACCTCAATGCTGGGGAGGAAAATTTCCTGCTTTTAACTTCCTTACTTTGCTTATAACAGTGCATGTCCCAAACCCACCAAATCTCTAGCTGTTGTAGAATCTTCCATCCAGGAGGGAAGAGTCTTAACATCAATGACCACCGAGTGCCCAATGAGCATCCAAATAGCATGCTCCCCTCAACCCCCACAACATCAACTTCGTTGTTCAACAAATGTTTATTGAATACCAGTAAGGTGCCAGGCACCGTGCTGGTGAAAACTACATTAAGACACACTCTCTGCCCTCAAGGAGTTCACAGTCTGGTGAAGGACAAATATTACAAAGCAAACCATTCCCTAACGATGACAGCTATTATGAGAGCGACTATACCAAGAGTTATTGGAGCACAAAGGCAGGCATCATTCACTTTGATGGGGTAGGTGATGGGCCTCAGGGAAGGATTCTCAGAAGAAGTGACATCTGAGCTGGATCCCAAAGAGTGAGTAGAAATCTTTCAAAGAGAAGAAAGCTGAAGAAAGGATACTGAGTCAGGGAGGCAGGAAAGGACTGGTGGGTTCCCAGGAAGGTGAATGGATCAGTGTCGCTCAATACCTGAGGAAAGGAGTAAGCAGAAGGAGAAGTGGAAGGGCAGGCTATAAGCAGAATAAAGGATGTACAAGGAGCTGGGGCTTCACTTTCTTCGGGCTTCACTCACTCCACATGCTGGCATCCCTCACAGGCAGGGCTAAGTAGCACCCACCCCAGCTGGTTCTCTCTGTACCACTCCCATGCACCCTGGCTGTGAGGGAGACAGGACTCAGGAATTTAAGCAGGGCACAAGCAGGTCTGGGTTTTAGAAAAATCCTTTATTCAGCAGTATGGATGACAGGTTAGATGTGGGAGGGAGGGCAGGGTGGAGCAGAAAGAGAAGCAGACGCCGGAGGCAGGAAGGACAACTCGGAGGCCATTGCCTCGGTTGTGTTGAGCGACAGTGAGAACCTAAACCAGGTGCTGATATTGAAAGTGACGGAGGAGACAAAGCCCAGGAACAGTCTGTGAGTAGAAAAGGAAGGATGTGATGATGATTTTACATGGGGCAAACAGCAGATGGAGGAGCAGAGGGTGACGTCATCCCACCGGCCTTGTGTACATTGCTTTGTGTCTCTCAAGACACATTGATGCGCGTCATTGTTTTTGTTTTAGTTTTTTGTTTGTTTGCTTGCTTGATTTTTGAAACAATCTCAGACTCACAGATAAGTTGCAAATTTATCTTTTCCCCTAAATCACTTGAGTAGCGTGTCAACATGATGTCCCATCAACCATGAATGGTAGTATATTTCTTACACTCAAGGATATTTCCCTACAAAACCACAGTACAAAGTCAGAAAACCACCAAAGTCAGAAAATTAACACTGGTGCATCACTACCTTCTAACCCTCAGACTGCATTCAAGATCTTTCAGGGTTTTTTTCGTACGTCACTTAGAGCAAAAAGGACACAGTCCCAATATTTACTGAGAGTCTACTGTTGGCCAGGCATTGTGCTTAGGTGACAAAATGTGAAAGTGAGTAAAATGAGACATGGTACCTGCTTCCAAGCAGCTTACAAAAGAGGAGGCAGGCATGAATTCATGTAAAATTACAGTTCATGCTGCTAAGAAAGTACATACCACAGGGATGTGGTCTGGAAAACAGTAAACTCTAAATAAATATCTGTTGAGTGCAGTAGTGTAGTAGGATAGCCTCTTAAGATAGCCCTTAATGATCCACGCTCCCTGGTATTCATGCTCGTGTGTAAATCCTCTCCCTTTGAGGGTAGGCTGGGTGTTGTGACTCCCTTCTAATGAATAGACCAGGACAAAAGTAATGAGCTACCTCTTTCTTTTTTAATTTTTTTTAACATTTATTTATTTTTGAGAGACAGAGAGAGGCAGAGCGTGAGCAGGGGAGGGGGAGGGAGAGAGAGAGATACAGAATCTGAAGCAGGCTCCAGGCTCTGAGCTGTTTGTTAGCACAGAGCCCGACACGGGGCTTGAACTCATGAACTGTGAGACTATGACCTGAGCCGAAGTCGGACGCTCAACCAACTGAGCCACCCAGGTGCCCCTCGCTACCACTTTCAAGACTAGGTTGCAAAAAGGTTTTAAGACTAGAATTCAAAATCACCATGGCTTCATCTCTCGTGCCTTCTCTTGCTCTTTTGTTTGTCATGTTATGAGCTGCCCTATATAGAGAGGCCCACATGGCAATGAAATGACGCCTCTGGCCAATAGTCAGTGAGAAACCCAAGCCTGCAACAACCCATGAGTGGGCTTAAAAGCAGATCTTCTCCTGCTTGAGCCTTCAAATGAGACTGCTCTGGCCAATACTTTCATTGCAACCTTGGGGAGACCCTGAACCAGAGCACCCAGATTCCTGACCCATAAAAACCATGAGATGATTAATGCTTAGCCACTATGTTTTGGGTAATTTGTTACACAGAAGTAGATGACTAATACAAAGTAAATTGATGAACATGTGCCAGACAGTTTACAAATACTTGCTTTAACCCTTTACCTAAAGATAATATGTTATCCCTGCTTTACAGATGAGGACATAGTTGATCTGAAAGACTAAGTAACTTTGCCCTGGTCATGGCTAGTATGTGACACAGGCAGGATTTGAACTCAGATCTGTCTAGCTCCAAAACTGACCTCTTTTCAACAAGCCATTCTGCCTCAAAATTGAAGACTGAGTTTTCATTTTACATGGTTTTACATGGTCTTTACTAAGGCAGAAGAAGGGAAAGAAAACTTCCCAGTTGTTCACATTCATATGGTCCAGTCATACCCAAACTTTCAAAGTAGTTTTAGTTTATCATTTTTATGAAATTTTCACAAAGATACTACAAGTTAAATTTTGATCTTTTCCTCCCTTCTACTACCACTTGCTTAGGATCTGGTCTCATTTCTCCAGCTCATCTTGAGCTGGGCCATGGTAATTTCTCAGACCCACCACCCATGACTCATTACAGAGAATGCAATCCTTTGGGGGAGCGCTATAAAAATTGGAAAGTAGAAAGAGAAATGAGTCAGGTACCACACATTCGATTTTATTTGCTTTATTAGATCAGCTTTTCTTGGTGACCAGCAGAATCACCGGCTTGGAGAGTTGGCCGGAAGAGAGGCAGGACCCAAGAAAAGATCCCTTTGAAATTCCACAGTGAGGGGTGACTGCGTGGCTCAGTTGGTTAAGCGTCTGATTCTTGGTTTCAGCTCAGGTCATAATCTCACAGTTTCATGAGTTTGAGCCCCTCATTGGGCTCTGCACTGACAGTACAGAGTCTGCTTGGGATTCTCTCTCTCGCTCTTTCTCTGCCCCTCCCTTTCACCCTCTATCTCTGTCTCTCTCAAAATAAATAAATAAACTTAAAAAAAAAAAAAAAGAAATTCCACAATAGAAGGGATAACTACAAAGGGTGAGGATTGAAAAATTAGTCTTTTGACCATGTACCAATACATAAGGCAGAGGCTCCTTGTCCAGCTCTTTGCCTAGAGGCCCACTACCAAAGGGGACTCCTAGGGTGGGGAAAGAGGGGGAAATCTGTTGATCTCAGGCAGCTGCCACTAGGGTTGACAACTCGATGTCTCTTGTTCATCTTTCAAATTTGTGCAAAAAATGCTCATATATATATGACAAACGCACATTTATTTAATACAAAAAGATAATGTCTTCCCCAGATTTTCAAGTACAATTTATGTTCAAAGCAATTCCCTATTTCCTGTGGCTTTATACAACCCCCCTCCAATGCCCCCTATACACCCACACTCTGATTCATATGTAATAGAAGGAATTAAGAATATGCATTTTTCATAGCTTAGGTTGCTTAAGAAAGAATGACTTTGTCAATAAAAAAGTCTTTCAGGGACTCTCTGAGCAAAATTATAAACAAAACCCGCTAAACTGTGTCTATCTGTTAAATTACTTAAAATAGAGAATCAATTATCAAGCGCCTGACCAAGTTTGAGACTTATGAAGTATAGGGATTGTCCTAGAAAATTTGTGTGTTTCTTTTTTTTCTCCTTTTTGTCCTCTCTAAGCTTATGCAACTCCTGTGGATAGCTCTGTTATTCAATACCCTCTTGGCACTTGGTTTATTTTCCTCCCTTGATTGCCTCTGAATGTACTGTAATCCTCTTTTCTGGTTACTGTCCCTTTTACTACAGGTAAATCAACTGTATCCAGTCATGGGACAGATGCCGCATGAAAAAGGAAAGTCACAATGGCTTTATCTGAGGTTGTCACTCACCTCTTGGGTAGAGAGGCGGACATTTGTAAGAGTCTGAGGGGTTCAGACATATGCAGGAAACAGATGGGAAACAAATGAGGCCTTGAAGGGTTTGCAAATTCCAGTTCTTTGATTTGTGTCTGACTGGGAGTGGGTAGGATAGAGAAATATGGAGAAATAATGGGGCTATGGGTGGGGAGACATTTGTAATTATTCACATTCTTCTTTGGATACGGACCGAGGGAAGGATGTGGGGAGGAGACGTTCATCTTTGGCTTTGTACTCTGACCTTTTATGAAGTTACTGTACGCCTTAAAATGTAAAATTTGAAGCATGAACCTCTGATGGCTAACTCTGCAATCATACATCAATTCATTCAACAGATATACATGAACACCTACTTAATTAGACTTCAATGGAAACTCATGGCAAAATAACTGAGAAAATGAGATCCCACTTTCTTTAGAGAAGTGTTCTGTGCTTTTTTTTCTGGATATAAATCCCCCATAGTGGGCATGTCTGATGGTTAAACTAGTCAAGCAAAGGAACGCAGGCCCAACAGATGAAATCAAAGGCGGGGGCATGTCATAAAATAGACATCTTGGTTGCGTCTGTGGATAATACTTCACAAGAAGTTAAAAAAAAAAAAAACCCAACTGACTCATTTATTCACCAAATATTTATTGAACACCTGTTGTGTGCCAGGTGCTTCCCAGTCACTGGGAACAGAGAGGAAATGGGTGCAGCCCCTTCCTATGAGGAACTCCCTGTCAACTGAGAAGCCTGACTGAGCTAATGCCCCCTGCACGCCAGGTGAAGAGATGTGCCAGGGAAGCAAGGGACCAGCTCATCTCACTCCAGAATGCCCAGATTTCTGTCAAGGAGGAGCTGCACCCCCACTCACTCGTCCCTTTTGAACATAATGAAAATTCCCCCAATTTTATATATATAGAAAAGAAGGACTCACATGCCCCACCCCCCAATTATAGGAGCTTCCTTACTGAAAGAACTTTCTTCCCCAAGGTTTGGCAAGTCCATGAGCAGGAGGGTCAAGAAATTAACCCATTTAGTGCCTCCAAACCCTCAAGTCAGATACAGAGAAATCTGACACATATGTTCCAAGATAAACACCTCCTGAGTAGTCAGCTGGTTGGTTTTTTCAACATTGATTTTATCACCTTCCTGTATTCATAGCATGGTAAAGTAAATGCTGTATCCCTGCACTTGAAAAATTTCAGTTCAGGAGGGGGCATGAATAAATATATTATAATAGCTATTAAAAGACTCATTTAAATTGTACACCAGACATGTAGAAATGGTGCCTATGAAGGCAGAGGGACCCCTGGAAAGGTAAACCCTTGGAGAAGTTTTACCAGAAGAAGAGTTTACCAGAGAAGAGTTTTGTTTACTTATTTATTTTTTTAGAAGTTTATTCATTTATTTTGAGAGAGAGAGATAGAGAGAGAGAGACAGGGAGAGCGAACAAGGGAGGGGCAGAGAGAGGTAGAGAGAGAATCCCATGCAGGCTCCACACTGTCAGCACAGAGCCTGATGTGGGGCTGGAACTCATGAACCGTGAGATCATGACCTGAGCCAAAACCAAGAGTCAGATGCTTAACTGACTGATTCACCCAGGCGCCCATACCAGGGAAGAGTTCCCAGAAGGGATAAGCTTAGAATCGGGTTTTGAAAGACTGCAGAGTGTGATCAGGCAGGCCAGCCGCCAAACTTTCCTGAGTCCCTTGCCTCATCAGAGAGTGGGTAGAAGGGACATAGGCCACAGAGACCATGGAAGCCTGATGCACAATAACATTAATCCATTTCCTAGGACGCGCCCAGGCACACAGGAGGCATCAGTGAATACCAGATTCTCTTCCTTGCATTATTTTATGCCACCTGCATTTGTTATCATCTGTGGATGGTGATGCTGGTGAAAATAAGGAATAGTACATCTCTCACATTTTCTACACCGAGTGTGAATTACTTTTAACCTAGAAAAAATAAAGAATTAGAATAATGTTTTATTGAGATAGTCCTGGTCTAAAGGAAGCAATAGGTCTGTGATAATCACATCACAGCAGAATGTCAAATGAGGGCTTTCCAGTCATGCAGAAATATTATTTTAATCCCATGTTAAGCGCCCTTTGGTCGCTAGTTAGACCCACTTAGACTCAAATAGATGTCAGAAATGTGATGCCATGTTCACCGGCCAGCTTGCCAAAAGCATGGTAGGGACTGAGGTCTCTGTCATCCACACCCCGCCAAGGATACCGTCACTGCTTCATGCAGTCACAGCGTGCCGCAACTCACAGCCCCGATCCAGGCAGGCTGTATGCATCTGGGCCAGGAGACCCTGGTCCAAGCACCGCCTTTCCTAGGACTCAGAGAGGAAAATCAGCCTGCTGTTCTAGGGTCTGTGAGGGATAATGTGCTCGGACCGCAGGCTCTTTCTGCAGGCCACACTTGCAAACTCCAATAAAATTCTTGGCTAAGAAATGCTCTTAATTTAGAGTTAAACCTACCACTGCACATTGTTATCACTGTGAGGGAAGACCTGTGGCCAGAGAACACCACTAATTCCAGACCTCGTAATTCCTCTGAGGGAGAATGGGTCTGAGAAAGCCATGGCGGCAGGTCTGAGATGCATCTCTGCTCACCAGGGTTTGTGTATTGTTACAGGCTGAACTGTGCCCCCATAAAGATATGTGCAAGTCCTGATCCCCAGTACCTCAGAAGGTGGCCTTATCTGGAAACCGGGTCTTTACAGAGTTAGTCAAGTTAAAATGAGGTCATTGGGATGGACAATTATCTAATAGTCTAATCTGATGGGATTCTTATAAGAAGGGGGAGTTTGTACATGACAGACATGAGCAGAGGGATGTCTGTGTGCGAGGCACAGGGAGAAGGGGCCACCTTCCAGAAGAATGCCAAGGTCACCAGGAGCCTGGGGCAGACCCTTCCCTAGCACCTTTCGTGGGGGGCAGGTGTGGCCATTGCACACACCTTGATTTTGGACTTCTGGCCTCTACAACTGTGAGACAATACATTTCTGCTGTTTTAAGCCATCCAGTTCATGGTACTTTTTATAGCAGCCTCAAAACACATAGAGCATTTTCTCACTCCAGCTGACTGTCATAGGAGAGACTCAGTTCGATCAGGGTATGTAAGTTCCAAAGACAATTACGGGGGTTGCATGCATCCTGGAAAGGGAAGAGGGACCAAAGAAACACGCTTGCTTGAAGTGGGTGCCCTTGGACTGAATGTGGCTGTGGGCACTTTATACAGTCACCCCTCCATGACCATGCTCTTTTCCACGTTAATGGATAAATCTCCATTGTGTAGGACATTTAGTTCTGTAATGCTTTCACTTTTCGGCAGCTCATCCTCACAGCCTCCGAGGGGCAGACAGGATGGTCCTGTGACACAGGGACCAGTGGGAAAGAGGGGCCAGGTCTCTGGCCTTCCCTGCCTCCTTTGGGATTTGGCTGTTTTTTATAGGCCCTGTTCTTCGGTGCTGTAGGATGAGGCAAAGAGTGATTTCCTTAATACCTTCCTGGAACTGGGCTGGGGGGGGGGGGACAAACAAACAGGAAAAGTCAATTCCAGTGACACTGCTGCACGTTGGGGGTTGTGTGCATTGAAGTGGCAAGCTGATATCTGAATGAGAATGAGATCTTTCCCGAACACAGCATGAGTCACTGCAGGTAGGATCAGACCATTGATGGTTATATGCGGGATTCTAGCCACCCCTTTGGGACTGCAGTCCTGGGAAGTCAGAGATTCTGATGAGAGCCCAGAAAAATCAGCATTGAGATTCTACAAAGAATGGGATTCCTTGGTATGGGCAATCACTATTCCTCCCACTCTTCAAACAGTATGTCCTTGCCTTAAATATATTTTGGGGTGCACAGTTGGTTGAGAGTCTGACTCTTGATTTCAGCTCAGGTCATGATATCTTGGTTCGTGAGACTGAGCCCTGTGTTGGGCTCTGGGCTGACAGTGAGGAGTCTGTTTGGGATTCTCTCTCTCTCTCTCTCTCCCTCTCTCTGCCCCTCCCTTGCTCTCTCTCTCTCACAATAAACTTAAAAAAGTAATAATAATAAACTTTTTTTTTGATACCAAGAATAACATTGAACCACACTAGAGAAAATCAAAAAGTAAAATGAAATGGAAACAATATCACCCTTGGGGCGCCTGGGTGTCTCAGTCGGTTGAGCACCCAACTTAGGCTCAGGTCATGACCTCACAGTTTGTGGGTTTGAGCTTTGTGCTCTCAGCACAGAACCAACTTTGGATCCTCTGTCCCCCCTTCCCTCTCTCTACCTCCCCTGCTCATGTTCTCTCTCTCTCTCTCTCTCTCTCTCTCAGAAATAATAAATAAACATTAAAAAAAGAAACAGAATTACCCATAATTCCATAACCCTAATTTGATTAAGTAAAATATAGTATAACCATACAATGGAATTTTATTTGTTTAAATGGGAATTATAAAGAATTTACATAAATGCTTAGTAAAAACGTTTACTGAAAAGAATCAGAACATTAAATTCTATGTACAGTATGATCTGGAAAACTATGTTCAGAAGGAAATATACCAGACATATACTAGATCAATTTTACCATCTTCTTGATAGTTTTTGCATCGTATAAATGTTTCACAGTGTTTTAAAAGTTACCTGCTTTCCAGAGTTCAGAAAATGTTCTGTTTTATTTCCTTTTTATTTTTCTATCACCCAACTAAGAATTCACTTTCTTAATTCAGCTGGAATGTTTTCAAGAATGCTGTGGCCTCCCCAACCTTTTTTAAAAGTTGTAGACTGACAACCATAGGATGCTGAAACTAGACAAAGTCTTTGGAGGCCAACTTGCTATGGAGATGGAAACCAAAACCAAAACGGTTTATCTCTGAGTAGCCAGGTGTCCCAAAACACCTGTCCCATCCCTGCGTCCTCAGTGTCGTGCTGTTCAACAGGCCACTCGAGCAACAAACTGGCGTTGCACCCAGGTTGACTTGAAATGGAGTATACTGCACAGGAATGTGAAAATTGACAAGAAAGGCATAGATGTGACATTAGCCACTGTAACTTGTATTCGGTCAAATCAGCCTTTACCTTATTTTCTCTCATGTTGCAAGTCCTCTGAGATCTATACTTAGGCATCAGGTTATTGCTTATTCCTGGCCCAGCGCGCTGTTTCATCACCACCCAGCACTGCCTCTCTTGACCGTAGATGCTAGTCTACACCAGTCGTTGTCTAAGTGTGACTCAAATACCCTTGGAGGTCCCCGAGACCCTTTTAGGGAATCCACTAGATCTAAACAATTTTCATAATATGAAGACATTGTTTGCCTTTTCTATTCTGATTCTTTCATCAGTTTCCAGTATCATTTGCCAGGGGCGGCTGCATAATGTGTGAATCAAAACAGGCTGAATACAGAAGCCATGAGAACCCAGCTGTCTTCTATTAAGGCAGACATAAAAGATCCACAGCAAGTAGAACAATGCCACTCTTCTCACTGCATTTTTTTTTATTTTGAAAAAATAGCTATTTTTCATAAAACATATCATCTATGCTAACTTGGAATGGGTTTGCTATTGTTATTTTTGAGTAAATTATTATATAAATGTTTTTTTTAATTTTTCTCAGTTTTAATTTCTAATAATGTCCATATCAATAGATGTAACCCACATAACCGAAAGCTCTCTGGGGTCCTCAGTAATTTTGAAGGCCATAAAGGAGGCTGGAGACCAAAAGGCCTGGGAACTGCTACTTGACCCCCAACCTCGGCAGTGCCCTCCCTACACTTGCTGCTGCTCTAGGACTACAGGCCCTTGAACAACTGGTGCCCTGTAGAGTGGATGGTTTGGAAGGAATTTTCTGGATCATGAGGTTGAAGTCCCTGGGGGAATATCCCACCAAGACTTCCTTCGGGGTTTCAGGGACAGCAAGCAGCAGAATGTTGAGGGAGTATACAGGGAAGGGAGGAGGGACTGGTTAGAATAGGGCCTGGCTCCCTTGGTTTTTGGGAGTTAGGGAAGAAGAACTGGGGGGAAAAATTGATAATTAAGAGAAGAAAGCTATAAAAGGAGTATGCCTCCCTGGGCCCTTCACTCTGCTTTCAGACCTAAAACACCCTAAATCAACTATAACTCGTTTATCTTTAGCACTGATATCTGCTGCAATCGACTTCAGAAAGCTTCACAGCTCATGGGAATATCTCCCCAAGGCATGAAGTTTTAAAATTTGGGGCAGAGCATGTCATTTGACTATTACAGATAAAACACTGACATGCAAATTCCCATGGAGAATTCTTGCATTCGATGAGGGAAATGATGCATAAGCTTGGTTGCACATTAGAATCACCTGGAGAGCTTGGAAAACTCTAGATGCCCAGGCCCTGGGAGTAGGACCAGGTTTCAACAGGTCTTGGTCTCTCCAGGAGATTCCAATGTGTGGTCAAGTTTGAGAACCACAAAATGCGGGAGGCATAAGTCAAGACTGTAAGCCACACCTGGAAATGGACAGGGACCATTATTGGCTGAAGAGCAAAGGGGAGGGGGGTGTGAAGGGGATCCCGGAAAAACAGCAGACAGACTTCACACCCTAGTTCCAGGTCTCAGACTGTCATCTTCTTCCCTGATACTTCCTGTTCTGAGCAGTTCTCTGGATTCTCCTTCCTCTCAGCTGGGCCTTGGCTCAGCCAGTCCACAGCGGGCACAGCCCTGGGACAATGGAAGGGGAGAGAACTTTGTAGTTTTCTTTCCAGTTCTCCAAATCAACAATTTTGGTCACAGATCAGACTGCTAAATCTTTACACATCTGAAAGTTAGACTTTGATGGGCTTGTTTTTCCTCCCCTGTCTGACTCACAGAATGAGTCATATCAAACCTTGTTAATCTCCACTGGACTAAAAGAAGGAAGGGCAGAAGGAGAAGGATTCCTTTCTTCCACTCTGGGTAAGAGTTGGGCTGAGGCTGAATTCCAAGCTGCCTTCTGAGCCCTCATCCCAGCCCTGTGTGCTGCCTCGGTGACTTACCGACTTACCCCCGGACCTTTGCCCACCCTCTGGGGAATCCACACACCTACAACACCAGTGAACTGTGGCCGGGGCACCCCCTGATTTCTCTCTGGCATCTCTGTCCCCTGAGGTACCTGAGAAAACTTTTGGTGAAGAGTATTTTCTGACATGTAAGTGTCTTGGCGACACAAAATTCCAGAGCAGGGAGACCACTTGAAGTCTTAAAGAGAAATGTAGCCCTCTTAGCTTTTTCCCCGGGCAGGTTGACACTGCAAACATCTAGGAGTTATATTTATTCCTGTCCCCTGAGAGTTGAAGGAGAGAAGGTGAAATTCTCTCCTTTCTGGCCCTACCTGCCTCCCTTTGTGGCCGTCAGAGGTTGTGACCTGTGCTGTGTTGCACCTGGCCTCACATGCTCGGGTCTGACATGCGGAAGGAAGAATTCACAAGCCATCTACCCATTCTTTCAATGACCATCTACTGGGCCTGTGTGACAGGCACCAAGACACAGGACGAGACATGTTTCCTGTCCTGGGGAGCTGGCAGCCTAACGGAGCGACGGCTGCCCAGGGTTGCGCAGGGAGAACACAGCGAGGGACCCCTCAGGGTGCTGCAGACACAGAAAGGAATGGTCAGAGCTCCTGAAGTCAGAGCTCACAGCCGGGTGTGCCAAGTAAAAAAGGCTGAGGGTTGGCAGGGGTGGCCAGTTGTTATAAATGTCCACATTGCTGGTCCTCACAGCCCAAACAGGTGGAGAGCAGGGAGAAGTCTAAAGGAGTGACCCTGTCACTGTGTAAGGGTAAGGCTACAAGGAAGGTGTCCGTGAGGTGCTGTGACATAGGCTCCGGAGCCTTCCACTGCTCCTGGCCTTGCTGACTGGGGCACTGTGGGAGGGTTGTAGTCAGGATGCTGATCACCTGCACTGCCCTCCGGGGCCAGCTGCAGCTGCTCCTGGCAGGGGCTCCCCGGTCCACTCAGGAGCCCCCATCCCTGCTATCAGTTGGCTCTGGGATCAGTTTGCCATCAGACGACCGCTCAGAAAGGATTTCACCTTTTTCATATTTTGCTCAGCGTCAAAGAAAGAGTTCCTGGTGCATTCAGCAGACGTTCATTGAGGAGCTACTATTGTGCCAGGCACCATTGCTGGGCAGTGGAGATAAGGGAGCGAATTAGATGTGGCTCCTCATGAATATAAAGCAGCCACACCAGTGTAGACTGCAGTACAATAACAGATGTACCGTGAGGACAGAGGGGAAACAACTAACTCTGCCCTGTGAGAACCAAAGAAGGCTTCCTGAAGGAAGTGGTAAGGGACCCAAGCCTGAGAGAGCATTACTGTGGCAAAATTTCCCTGACTCCCACTCACTACTTGCCCCCTGCCGCAGTTCTAGACTGTGTCAGCGACAGCCTGACACCCTCAGAATGGAGCCTGCAAAGCCTGGGGTGGAGCCAGTTAAGAAGCAACCTTCATCCCTTTGTTCTCAGAAAGCCAGTTATAAATGCATTTCAGACCTCTTGGTTTCTCAATTCTTCTGAAGTTCAAGTTCAAGTTCAAGATGGCTGCTACGAAAGCTTCTTTGTTCACAGTCAGGCCCCCAGCTTTGGCAAAGTAGAAATGCTGTTTCCGTTGTTGGCTCCATTAGCTTCATCACACATTATAGAGTGAAGCAGAAACGTCAAAGATCTCAGTGTCTCTGTGTTGCAAAGTCAGAGGGTGGAGGGACAAACTCAGCCTGAAGCTGCTTGGAAGGAAAGAATAGGGGTACCTGGGAACTTGGGGTGCTAGAGAGGCAAGAGGTGAGGTTGCTTTGAGGTAAGTCAGTGCGTGGAATATTCAGGCACGCTCAGAAGCTTGAGCATGCAAAGGTTGAAAACACAGCTATGGAGAAGATGTGAATACCTAATGCCCTGTGCTGTGTGTGTCTCTGAGTGTCTGTGTTCTCTACCCAACCTAACTCCAAGAGTCAAAGCCAAGGCATAAGGTGGGGCATGGAGATACTGAGTTATGTTTTGCCTGTCACGTCAGAAGCAGCTGTTGTGGTCACAATGCCATCTGCTTAGCCAACCACTTGAGGGTCAGAAACAGTCCAAAGAGTTTGTGCAGTGCAGTAAATTCTAACCTAGCAAAACATGCACTTCACAGCATGGGAAAAGGTCTTTTCCCAGTTTCATCCCAGATCATCCCCACCCAGCTCTTTCTCATCCTTCTAAATAATCAAGTACTTAAAGGAAAGCTTCTTGGCCCCAAAACTAAGTCAGTTCCCTCATTCTATGCTCCTTAGTACCCTGTCCTGTTCTTTTGTGCACATAGCACAATTATAATCAGATAAATAATTGTAATTACTTATTAATTTTGCCTTCCTGCTTTATGCCCATCGGTTTAATATTATATCATTGTCAAATGAATGAAATGTCAGTTCACATCTAAAAGTCTCTATGATATGTAATAGCAAAAATCCAATTTAGAAAGATGTAGAGAGTAAATTATCCTTTTATTCTAAGGTCAGATTGCTTCCTTTGTATGTCTGTTTTCAAATCCACAAGCCCATATGATGGGAGTTAACCAGCGGCTGTGCACTTAACAGGGTGGCTGGGACATTTCTGGACACATAGGTGCACTTAATGTATGTGACGACATTTGGTGGCCATGATGACTAAGCCGCTCTTTAGTGCTCATTGAGATCATTATAGATTTCTATTTAGAGCACATTTACCCATAATGACAGTAGCAGTCATCACCATAATAGCTAACTCAAAGAAGCAGCTTTCATCCAGAGAACTGAGGGCTCCCATTTAGCTCCTTACTCCTGCCCCACTTCAGACTGCCTAGGTAGATCCTACCTAACACACCTTCCAGTACTTCCCTGTCCTGCCTTTTAGTGGAGCCCTCCCTGCTCTTCTCCAGCCTACGTCATCACACCTTGTCTGGAATCCCATAGCCTCTGCATGCTTAACCACGTGATCAAGCATTCATTTATTTCGTCCAACAAGTATGTGTCGTGCAGCATCTAACATGTGCCAAGCATTGGCAAATATTCGGAAATACATCTCTCCCTGTTATTTCACAGGTGCAAAGCTCGTGGAGAGGGTGACAGCGGAAGTGAGGGCCATGTTTTATGCAGTTTACCCCCCAATGCACTCAGAAAGGTGTTCAATAATAGAGTTCATAGATGATGTTACCTTCATTTCTTGACTAATCAATTCAGCATATGGGAGAATTGACCAATCCAAACTGAAAGGGAACAGGTATTAAATAAACCAAAGCAGGGAACAATGACAAAGAGGGGAATAGGAAGAAAATAGCAAACAAATATTCTTAGGAAGGGTTAAAGCTAGAAAATGCTAGCCTGTGGATTCACACAGCATCGTGCATCAGACACTCCCCAGGGGAAGTTTCAGCTGCTGCTTCTGTGACACCACTGGGCGGTGCGGTGAAGTGCAAAACAGGATGCATTCCAGAGAAAGCACCGAGAGATGAGAAAACAAAAGGAGGAGGGTAACTATGGGGAATTACATTAATTCCTCAGAGACAGTGCACTGCTGGCTGACATATGTCACCCAACAGCAAAGTCTGAGTGGGCATGGGAGTTCCACATTGTTAGAAATGCATTGAATACTCAACAAGCATTCAGTTTTCCATGAGGCTTGCTGAAACATATTCCTGTTCTCTCTTACTTCCTTCTGTGAGCATGGATCTATTTCTTACAGCCTGCAACAAGCCCAGTTAAGGGACAGACCAAAACTGGGGATTGTCCTCCCCAGGCAGAGTAACGGTGGCACCTCTACTCAGGCTTCCACCCCACTTTTTTCCATGAAAGTGAGACCACGAGAACCGTGAGGGCCTACAGTTGAACATGTCGCTGCTGTGCTGGAGAGAGCAGCACATTTGGTGTGGACCCCCAGAAAATACCATTGAATCTATAAATTTGATCATTTCTTTGTTGGTCCCTATTCAACTTAAACTATGGTCTCTCTCTCATCCAGTGAAATCCCTCCTAGAGCCACACCATCAGCCAGTCACTCAGTGATCAGAGCAGAGAGACAGAAAGCAAAGCACACTGATGTGCAAGGTGGAAAGAGCCCCAAGATTTGGGGGAGATGGAGGGGTGGATGGAAAGGAGATATTTGCCTGTGTCAGGGGAGAAAGAAACCTCTTTTTTTCAAACAACTTTCAGTTAAAAAGACAGATATCTAGCGCTGTAGGGATATAACTGATGACTTTCTTTAAAGTCCAAAGTAAGAGCAGATGGAGAAACAGAGCTTTCACCATTTGGGACGCTCCAGGCCCTTATGGAAGGAAGAGCCCATTCTAGCAGAAAGAGACATGGGGGAAAGTCCTGGGAGGCAAAGAGGGAGACGGCTGGTAAACCAAGATAACTAAATCTAAATAGGACACACAGGGAATTAGCCAGGGAGATTCACTGTAGTGAATGGCTGGCTGGCTGAGAGCTTGCCATTTTCTTAGTAAGGAGTAAGTGGCAGTTAGTATTAGGCTCCTATAAGAGGTTATCTGTTACTTGCAATGTCTACAGTTATTTGCATCACAATTGTGTAGCAAACTGTATGGGATCTGTTTCCTTCTCTGTTAACTGGCTTGTCATCATTAGGAAGTCCCACTTACATTTTTTTAATCCCCCCACTAAAATGACTTCAGTTCCAACTGGATTCACCAGGTATGTTGATGTGGATGCGAGGCTCCAGAATTAAGGCTGTAATGACTTATTCCCCAATCTGACGTTTATCACTGAAATGATCATGCTTTGTGTGGCATTCCTCCATCAGGGACAACGCTTATGTTCCTTGAGCATCATGTCTCACCCTCTGGTTTCCAACGGAAGGACGAGGTGAGCAGCAGCTGGAAAGATATCATCCATGGATGGCACAGAAATTCCACACATGTTGCCCAGCTCCTTCCTTACTCAGAGCAGACATTGCTTATCCATTAGGTGCTTCTTCCTGCCAAGTTACTGTCTCACGATCCTTTCCCACATAACCACAAGGAAGTCACCCAAAACTGATTGGTATTGGTAGATGGGAGAAAACCTATTTGCCACCCAGTCCTATCTTACTTTGTTGTTTTCCAAAAGCCTTTAGAAAAATCATGTTCAGAGAAAAGTGTCAGACTTTATTCTTAATCTGTTCTTCAAAGTCTAGAATCTTAATGATATTTAGATACTCATATATGAGTGAACAAATTGCACTGACAGAATTGAAACAATACAGCAAGTATTAGTCATGTTTGACTATTATGAAATATACATACATACGTACATATAAAATATATGCATATTTTAAAAACCCTCTGAATTAAAAAGGTCTTCCAGGTATAATTAGATACTCCCTAATCTGTGAAGAATTCAACTCTCGTTGTCATCTTGGTTCTGGTATCCAGAAGGTGCAGCCCAGAGAAGCAGCCCCCAATGCAGTTTGCAAGATGTATTCTTGTCTGAGGGTGCTACACGCTACCCTGCAGCTATGAGTCAGAAAGCTCAGTGGGAAGGAGATGGTACTGGTGGGCTGGTTAAGAGGCCTCCTTTAGAGAGGCATGAGTTGGCAGCTCAGTGGAGGAGAAGCTGGCAAGAACGTCCTGAAGACGCCCTGAGGGAGCAAAGGAAAGGCTTTAAGTCCAGGTCAAGAGATGAAAGTGAGGCAGAGCCTGTTTCCACATTTATCAACCACCTTGGCAAACCAGAATGTCAATGTGGCCATGAACCTAGACCCCACCCCCACCCCCCGCCCACAGCTGTTGTCAAAGTCTTTCAGAGAACAGAGACAGGAAAGAGTTCCAGGAACTCTTAAGAATAGCTTAAAGCCCCGAGATTCACACCAAGTTGCACTATAGCATTTTCAAGCCAAAGCTGGCTTTGTTGATCTAGCGCTCAGCCAGTCTTCTCTTTATACAGATGAGGAAATTAAAGCCCAGAGAAGTCAAGAACTTGAGCAAAGTTAGACAACAGAACTGGAATTGGGACCCAAGAGACCTGACCTTTAGTCCAGGGACTTTTTCTTTCCCTAGACCATGGCCTTGAACATCCAAGAGCAGGGGACCTCACAACTCAAGAGACTCACGACTGCATTGCTAGCCCAATTGAGCTGTCACCTAGTTGAGGAATCATTCTTTGTGTGGAGGTCCTTCCTGGTGAGGCGCTTTAGAGCTTCAGTCGATGTCCATCATGAATCACTACTGTATGCCAGCATGGTGGCAGATTCAGATTGAGGTTATGAGGAAACAAATGGGTCAACGCAGAGAAAACTAATAGTGTGCTGACACTTCTGCTTCCTTGAATGAAGGATTAGGGCCTGAATTATTATAGCAGGAAATTCTAAACTACTATGGGAAGAAAAGGTGTGATTACTCACATCACTGTTAAAATTGCCATTTTCCACAAAGAGATTAATCACCAGCCATGAACCCTGCTGCACTTGGTATAAAGTATTTTCCTCTTCCCAATGAATTCCCCCCCACTGGCAGAAGAATTTCTTATATATAATTAAATAATATTTCCTTCCAGAAATTAAAGAAACTCTAATCTAGAGAGTGCCTTAAGTCTATTCTAGGCTTAGGAGACCTCATCAGGATTGTAGCAGGAGAGGTGTTTAGGGTACAAAATTTCAAGAGGAACTCCCTCTCTGGGTTATACAATATCAAGGTTCACTGAAAACAAGGGTCTCCCTAAATTTCCTGCCCTAGGTGCCTCAATCTAGTCCTGTTCTGTCCTGTCTCCTCCATCCTTCATTTACTGTTTGACTTGCAAGGGTTCTAGATGCGGATGGCAGGAGACAGGGTGGCTTGACAGAGGGGGACATTTCAGACAAAGAAACATGAATGGGGTACCTGTTGGGACACCTGACACTCAAATAGCCAGCATTAGTGACTGGCGTCAAGGGTGTGGGGACTTCTGCTGGTCCGCCACCAGGAGATCAAGGCCCGAAGGGATGATGAGGCCAGGCTGTGGGTGCCTTTAGCTGAAGTCTGAGATCTGGGTGAATAGTGGTAAGCCAGGGGGAAGAACCAGTCTGGGTGGGAAGACAAACAGCCCCCGGGAAGTTTGATGTAGCTGGGAAGAGCAAATCCTGAATCCCTGAAGGCAGGACCCTAGATCCTGGGAACTGAGCTATGACAGTCAGAGAAGGATTAGCAGCCGAGTCAACTCCCTGTTAAGCCAAATGAACTACAGACCTAGGACTTCTTGTTCCCCTTGCCAAGGCAAAGCTGGGCTGAGTGCAAAAGGGGATGAGCTGGGTAGACCATGGTACTCACTGTTCCTCCTCCTCCATTGTCCTCCTCCCCGGTTTCCCTTGCTTTGCTTTCAAATAAAGTGCCTGCCTCAGTCAAAGACTAAAACCTTTGTTTAATGTTAGAAAGTACCATATTTAAAAGGAGTCTCTGTTAGGGCAGCTGTATTATAGAATCAAGAAGTGAATTTGGGGTAGGAAGACACTAGAGAAATATTGTAGTCCAAAGGTTTTTTAACTTGGAGTTCATGAATGGGCTTCAGTGTGTCTATGAGTTTCTTGAACTAACATGCAAAATTGTGTAGGT
Source organism: Panthera tigris (assembly GCF_018350195.1). Classification (NCBI taxonomy): domain Eukaryota; kingdom Metazoa; phylum Chordata; class Mammalia; order Carnivora; family Felidae; genus Panthera; species Panthera tigris. The sequence goes on along the minus strand of NC_056663.1, from coordinate 27,404,942 downwards.
TTCCTTATTTTTAGGGAGAGGAGGATTCATTGAAATATGAATAGTAGTCATGGGGAAACTATGACCCTCAAAGTATCCAAATGTCTCATCAATAGATGAGAACTTGAAACACAGAGATGGGGAGAAACTTTGAACTTCTCATCAGCAAAGCCTTTGCCTGTCATCAGTGTATGTTCAACACACATTAGTCACCAAAGGAACATTTATAGAATGGATGGATGGGTGGATAGATAAATAAACGAATGAATGAATATACCAATGAATGAGAGAAAGCTCTCTGCTCTCAGTGTACTCATACACTCATCTCATCCCTACAACTCTCCTTTGGTCTCTCCAGCTTAGTGAAGGGTTGTTGGATGTCAAGCAAGTGACCTCAGGAATAGAGAACAGATACATTTAATGGTGGTACAGGAAAGCAGAGATCCCAGGTCACAGTGACCTGCACTCCAAGAAGCCCTGCCTGGTACATTTTCCATCTTAAAGACCATCACCCCTTCTTCCCTGCTGCTCCTGCCTCTTTTCAATGGAAGAGTGAGCCAGGGTGCCCCAAGCTAGTGAAACTGGCCCTTGGTCCTGATCTCCAACCTCATCAGTCCTGCCTCCAGCCCTGGGAAAGCCCTGTCTTGTTGATTTTTCAAGAGAGTAAGATAGGACAAAGAGTTTCATGTTAGAGGAGAGGATTTACCTTCTAACACCTGAAAAATGGCCATTTAATGTCAAGACATGACAACCATTTTGAGTCTGGCGTTTGCCCTTTGCACATCTCCAATTTCTACCTGACAGGGACAGTTAGAGCAAGCAACAATGACCAGCAGTGAGAAAAGTTGCTTTAATGTTACCACTAGTTAATTACCTGATGATGTCTCCCTCCCTCCTGCCCTTCCTTCCTTCCTTCCTTTCTTCCTTCCTTCCTTCCTTCCTTCCTTCCTTCCTTCCTTCCTTATCCCTCTCTTTTTTTCATCCTTCCTTCAGCCTTTCTTCCTTACTATGGAATACTGGACTAGTTGCTAGAGGTATAAAGTTAATTAAGACACAGCCCCTGCCCTTACAAAACTCTACAGTCTAGCCATGGACAGGGTACAGAGGCACCCATAGGAGAGAGGTCAGGGAAGGCCAAGCAGAAGTAATGACTAGAATGAGATCTAAAAGGCTGTTGCCAGGCAAACACATGAAGAGTGGCAGTGTAGGCAAAGAAAAGAAGTGTGGAGATAGTGGGGTCTCCAGGAACTACAAGTAACTTTGTGTGACTGACCTGAGCCAAGTGTATGCCTGCTGTAAAGAAATGGGTCAAGAAAGTAAAGCAAGAGATGATGCTAGAGAATAAGAGGCCAGCAGGTATATATAGCAAAATTATCAATATTATTAATCATCACAGTATGGGGAGCATCTACTATCTACAGTCTAGGAAAATACCCTGGTTCCTTCTTGAAAGACTGGGTAGATGATTTTTAGGCAGGATAAGCTATTTCTATTTCCAAAGACCTTATGGTGCAGCCCAACGCCATGTGGAACTCCCCACCCCCCACTGTCAGTAGTGGGTTCTTCCTCACTGGGAAGAGAGACAAAGATTGAGTTAAAACATTCGTAAAGCCTTTAGAGTAGCGCCTATTACATGCTTATCAAATAAAAAAAAGGGAACATGTATTTATTACATGCCATGTGACATGTACTATCTTAAATATCTATTTAATTGCCTCACAACAATCCTGAAAGTTAGGTCCAAACTCTTTGTATTATACTTAGAGAAACTGAGTATCTCAGAGATAAGTTGCTTGTCCAAGGTTACATGGCTAATAAGTGGCAGAGCTGGACTTGAACCAGATCCATCCAAGCCCATAAAGTTTCCATTAGGGGAAACTCATTGCTGGCTAGCATCTTACATATTTCTGTCTCACATCTGGGTAGTGATGAAAGCAGCTTGTCTCTGACCTTCATGATGGGAACCCCTTCAGACTTGGGGTTGGAGGGCATGCATGGAAGTTAGCACAGTGTCCTATTGTGGTGTGGAAAATAGGGTAGGGGGGGTTAGCTGGTGGTGTCCTTAGACCTACACAGCCAGACGCAATCTCTAGGTTTCAGAGCCATTACCCCTGGGATTTGATGAGAATATGATTTAACATAACCCAATTGCCAAAGAGAGGAGCACTCAAAAGGAAAGTGGGTATTGATGGAGGAAGTAGGAGAGTACCCAAGTTTAAATAGTTTAAGATTAACAGGATTCTCAAAGGAAACAACCAACAAAACTAAAAGACAGCCTACTGAATGAGAGAGGATATTTGCCAATGACATATCTGATAAAGGGTTAGTATCCAAAATACATAAAGAGTTTATACATTACAACACCTAAAAACCAAATAATCCAATTAAAAAATGGGCAGAAGACATGAACAGACATTTCTCCAGAGAAGACATACAGATGACCAACAGACACATGAAATGATGCTCAATATCACTTATCATCAGGGAACTGCAAATTAAAACTACAATGAGATATCACTTCACAACTGCCAGAATGGCTAAAATAAAAAACTCAAGAAACAACAAGGGTTGGTGAGGATGTGGAGCAAAAGGAAGCCTCTTGCACCGTTGGTGGGAATGCAAAGTGCTGCAGTCACTCTGGAAAACAGTATGAAGGCTCCTCGCAAAATTAAAAATACAACTACCCTACGATCCAGTAATGATACTACTGGGTATTCATATTCCAAAGAATATGAAAACACCAATTCAAAGGGATACATGAACCCCTATGTTTATAACAGCATTATTTATAGTAGCCAAACTATGGAAACAATTGAAGCATTCATTGATAGATGAATGGACGAAGAAGTGGCATAAATATATATATAATGGAGTATTATTCAGCCATAAAAAATGATGAAATCTTGCCATTTGCAACAACATGGATGAAGCTAGAGAGTATAATGTTAAGTGAAATAAGCCAGTCAGAGAAAAACAAATGCCATGTGATTTCATTCATATGTGGAATTTAAGAAACAAAACAAATGGAAAAAGAAAAAAAAAAGAGAAACAAACTAAAAAAACAGACTTAACAACAGAGAACAAACAGATGGTTACCAGAGGGGAGGTGGGTGGGGTGATGGATGAAGTAGGTGAAGGGGATTAAGTGTACACTTATCTTAATGAGCAATGAGTAATATATGGAACTGGTAAATCACTATATTGTACACCTGAAACTAATATAACACTGTATGTTAACTACACTGGAATTTTTAAAAAAGCATTAACATAAAAAACGCATTTGCAAGATTCTCAGAGGGTCTCAGTCATGCATCCATTTCCCCCCAGAAATATCAAGAAAAAGGGACTTTTATTAGTGATGGAAGAAGAAGGTGCATAGGTCCTACTTTTAACATCCTTTTACAAAATCCTGGATGTTCTGATATATTTAAGAAGTAAGAGTTAGTGATAAAAAGATCCCAGGAAAAGCCTGTTCTTTTATTAACTAGCTTTATGACTAGAGGCAATTTACTTCCCATACCTCAGTTTACCCATCTGTACAAGATTTGCGCTGGATAATTTTTGATAAATGCTCAAACTTTAAAATGTTGTGAGTGAGAGCCACGTGGATGGCTCAGTTGGTTAAGCGTATGACTCCTGATTTTGGCTCAGGTCTTCACCTCATGGTGAGTGGGATCGAGCCCACGTGGGGCTCTGTGCTGACAGTGTGGAGCCTGCTTGGGATTCTCTCTCTCCTTCTCCCTCTGCTCCTCCTCTGCTCTCTCTTTCAGAAAGAAAGAAAGAAAGAATGAATGAATGAATGAATGAATAAATAAATAAAATAAATAAAACGATGTGAGTCAACAATGGAACAAAAATCAAGTTTCTTCTCATAAGTGTATTTCCCTCTCCTGGGCTCTTCTCTCCTGTGAAGATTGCCCAATTGCCCCACCCCATAAAACCCAGTAGTTCCAATACTGGAACCCCCTTTCTTCTCTTGCAAGTCCACATGGTTCTACCCACATTATCTTCCCAAGTGCTTTAAGGCACCAGTTCATTTTTTTCATAGCATCTACCACAGCATGTCATTGTATATTTATACGTCTGTTTATTTTATACAGACTGTAGCTCACACCAGATTACAAATCCCATGAGAACAGCCACTCTACCTGCTTTGTTTACCAGCACATATCCAGAGTCCTAGTGCAGTGCCTGGAACATAAAAGACACTTGGTTAATGCCTGTTGAATGATTGAATCTGCCATTTTCCCTTTTTAAATTTTATAGTAGATAGCACTGATTAAGACTTATTAGGGGCTAGACTTTGTGTCTAGTTTGCATGCATTAACTCCACTGACTCTCATTAAAACCCCATGCAGTGGTGTCATCTATTTTTGTAGAGGACACTGAACCTCAAAGAGGTCATGGAGTTAGTACACTCTAAGACTTGGACCTAAATCGCATTTGACTCACCCAGAGCCTAAGCCCTGAGCCCTTGCAATATACTGTCTTTGGCTCCTTGATGACTTGGACTAGATACAAAGTAGGTCTTCAGAGGGTGTTTCCTGACTTGAGCCCCTTCATGAAGGATCTAACAGATGATAGGTGGAGGTCAGAACTTAGTACCCATGGGGCTAATACCCCAAAGCTCTAATGTGCGGGATAGATTCTGACATGGTAAATAGAAAATCTCTTTCTGGGATACCTGGGGTGCTCAGTTAGTTAATCATCCGACTCTAAATTTTGTCTAAGGTCATGATCTCATGGTTCGTGAGTTTGAGCCCCACATCAGGCTCTGCGCCAACAGCACAGTGCCTGCTTGGGATTCTCTCTCTTCCTCTCTCCTTGTCCCTCCCCACTTGCTCTCTCTCTGTAAATACATAAAAATTAAAAAAAGAAAGAAAATCTCTTTAGAACAGTGAGATTCATTTTCATGTCTATGGAGAGTTTAAAAAGGTCCTTTCTTCCACTGTACAAGGATGTGACTTCAAATTTTTCTCGAAATGCATGTTTTTAATTAGAGTACTGTAGGTGGGTTGCCAAGCTCCTGAGAATTAAAAGGACACTTGTGCCTGGGGGACAGTTATTGAGACTGATCCTTGGGTAAGTTCATAATAAAAATTACACAGAGAGTAACTGAAATTAAACCCATGGGGAAACCTTTTCAGTTTCAAATACCTTGAAAATGATTTGGCAGCTACAGAATAAAGAGGAAGAACAGAAACAAGGCAATGACAGTTTACTTAATTTTGGATTCTTTTGTCTGAGAGAATCCTTCTGAAAATCTAGAGTTGGCAAAGATTTTTGATATTCTTGTGTCTAAGACCCCCTTGTGCATATGGGATAGTGAGGCCCAAAGTAGTCATGTCAAGGTCAAAGCAAGGTCAAACCAAGTGACCCATGAGCAGGAATGGAGAGAAGAGAAGATATAACTGTGTCCTACAGCAGCCGCCCTCTTGGACCCTTAAGCCACTGGGAGAAATGTGCTGCTGGTGAAGAAGAAGGAAGGTGGGTGGGAGAGGAACTATCTGGGAACATGGCTCTTGCTTTGTTTGAAGGAAAATTCACAAGAAGTTCCAGAAGATGAGATGTTGAGGAACACAGAGTCAGTTATTGTTGTCTCCAAGACTTGATTTGGCTGTTCGGGGCCCCTTCCTTCATACTTGGGACCACCCCCCCCCCCGATCCTCAGACACATTGCTGTCACTTATAGTCCCCTTGAAACTGACACTGTCACCAATAAGATCACCAAATATCCAGAAGAGGAATCAGAATAATGTTAATGAGCTTAAAGAAAGAATGGGCCATTGGAAGCGGGAGGGTAGTATGCTTTACATTAAAATATGTAATTCTAAGGGCCAAATTGTCTAGTCCGTTCAGCTGGATGTGGGGAGGGATATGGTATCTGAGGGATGCTGGTAGAGCTAATCACCAGAGAAATAGGGCCGGGATGTTGATCTATTTCGTACGGTTTTCTATGAAATGTTTCTCTGTGCTTGATCCGATTCTATGGTCACCAAACTTCTTAAAAATACTTCAGTGACCACATACCTTGATCTAAGAATGGAATATGGGCACGTACATAGCAGTGCTGAGAAGTGGTTTGAGCCTCAGGGAAGAAAACAGTTTTGAGGGCCTCGGCAAGGGCAGACAGCTAAAAATCTTCACAGGAGTTTTATATGGATTTGAAACCTGATCAGGCCCAGATCTCCTTCCTAGCCTGGTGGCCCCAGTCATTTGTCCCCAGCGTCTACCCTTGCACACACAATCATCAGCTCTGTGTGGACATGAGCATTCCAATCACTGGGGCAAGTAATATCACTTATATCACTCTTGTTATAAGCAAGTAAACTGCTGGTGGCCTTTTGTCCACCAAAGCCTTCCCAGGTCTGTGGACCTGATGATAGATGAGGACCAGGCCCCAAAGGCTGTTGATTCTCTGAGGCAACAACCCCATCTTAAAGACCTCTGGACCGATGGCGTGCCTGTGGTTCAGTCGGTTGAGCCTCCAGCCCTTGGTTTCAGCTCAGGTCTCACAGTTTTTGGGTTTGAGCCCTGCATCAGACTCTGTGCTAACAGCATAGAGCCTGCTTGGGATCTTCTCTATCTTCCCCCCCCCCCCCCCCTGCTTGCTTGTGCATGCTTTCTCTCTCTTTCTCTCTCAAAATAAATAAATAAACTGAAAGGAAAAAAGACCTCTGGGTCGCCAGTCATTCTTCACCAGACGATGCCTCTCCTCCACCTCGCCCTGTGCCTTTCTGGAGTTGAAAATTCCCCCCCCCAACCCCCACCCAGAGCTACCTCCTGCTGGCTGCTCTCTCACAATATGGGGCCACAAGGATGTCCCCAAATGGGGAATGGAGCTGGTCCTGACCTTGTCACTCACTTCTCTGAGGCCATGGGTAAAGCTCTTCACCTCTTTATTGCTGTTTTTTTTCTAAAGGCCCTGTGTGTGACTCAGTTCTCCCCGTGCAGGGGAGATGCTGCCTCTGAACCTGTCCCACACACACCCCAGATGAAATCACATAGAAGAAAAAGATTTTTAAAAGCATCAAACATTTCAGAGATGTGATATACTAATAATAGTTCTGCCAGCTCACATTTCTATACATGCTCCATATACAAATATAAAGATCAAAAAAATCCCTTTTTCCAACCATTTGCCTTTCAATAGGCAAATGTCCAAGACAGATGGCTGGATGGCAAGAGATCTGAGGGTGACCTTATTTTGGCCACCTCAGTGTTTTATTACAAAAAAAAATCTCAATTCACTTTTGTTAACAAATCAAGATCTTTTCTCTTAAATGTAAGTCCCTTTCCTCCTTGTTCTTTTAGTAATACAGGAAATGATCAGGATGGTTTTACCTCACATAAGATCTTCATTCGCTTGAAGACAGTCCTAATGGTACCTTCCAATTTGCTCGTCTGTAAACAAACAAAATTCCAATTATCTTAATTCCCATACATCATTCCTTAAATTTTACTTTGTGTCCCATGTATCACAGTTTTTACTTCGTTAGCTAAAAGTCTAAGCAGCTGCAACAATTTTTCTTTAGTCAAAGCAACATAATTTGAGAATCTCTGTTTTCTTATGGTTCTTCTATTAACAGACCGCTTAACAGCTGTTCTGGACTAAAGGTGGGTATATTTACTTGTCTTGAAATTCTCTTTAAATGTTAACTTGTAGTGTAATTGTCTTCATCGTCATAGGAATAGGGTATTTATAATATGGCTATATAAATTCCTAATATAGCTAAGATTCTAGAGGAAGAAACAAGGAACATGGAACTTTCTCATCTTGCCCACTGACCTTTTTTAGAAAGCTCTAGGCTGGACACAGTGTGGCCTCAGCCTATATGTATCTTCCAGTATATGTCCTCAAGGCAGATGTACACACAGTGAGATAATGTTCACACTGGGATTGGTGCTTCTAAGGACAAAACGTGCTTATGTAATAAATCTAGGCAGAAAAACAAAATAATTCCCTACTCACAAAGTATTTTTCTCAGTCTACTCTCTCTGTGCCATTCTGAAAAAAAATCTGGAAATCCAACCAGCATTCTTTATTTTTAGTCCATCCAAAATTTTACTCACTTGAGGCAAGTGGGCACGGAGCTATCTTTAGAACCACCAACCAAACGCCTTGGAAACACAGATTATTGGCTCCTGGGCAATTCTCTAGATGATTTTTTTAGCTTAGGAACCCCAATATATAAAACTGAGGTGGAATGGGGCAACCGAAGTCTTGCTCATTGGGACTCCCCCTCCCCCCATCTTCTCCTTGGGTTCTACCACGTACTCTTAGGGTTCCAAGAAGCAACTGCAACCGCTGATCTAGGCCAAGACCTTCATTTTGCAGATGAAACAACAGGGGGCCACAGGGATGAAGTGACATGCTCAAAATCCCCCCATCCTCGCCGATGGAGCCGAAAGAAAGATTCAGGTTTCTGGACTTCCAGTTATGTACCCTTTCCATCACACAGCACATAAGATACTATTATAACAGAAACTACTTTTTTTCCCTTATTATTGGGCAGAGAAGTTCAGCTGAGAAACAGATGACTGGCTGGGGGATGTTTGCCTACTAAAGGCACGAGGACATCAAATGACTTTATCAAAAATAGACAATAGCTCTTTTCTTTCACTGCAAGGAGAATGAAAAACGCAAGGGGAAAACCAGCATGAATATTGTTTCCTACAAGTTATTCCATTATAGTTGTGCTATACTGAAGGATGCCCTGCTACTCACTACCTGTGTGACTTAGAGCAAGGCACTTAACTTCTCTGGGCCTTAGTATAGCTCTTTTCGCCTCTGAAAACACAGCAAGGGCACCATGCAGGCAATTGAACACCATGATGATCAGCTGTCTTTTCCAGAGAAATGCACCCAAGAACAGTCTACCCTCCCTTCCCCCCTCCCTCCCTGCCATCCTCCTTCTCTCCTTTCTTCCCTTATCTTGGTTCTTCTTCTTCTTTTTTTAATTTTTATAAATGTTTATTTATTTTTGAGAGAGAGAGACCGAGTACAAGTGGAGGAGGGGCAGAGAGAGAGGGAGACACAGAACCTGAAGCAGGCTCCAGGCCCTGAGCTGTTAGCATAGAGCCCAACACAGGTCTCAAACTCACAAACTGTGAGATCGTGACCTAAGCTGAAGTCGGACACTTAACCAGCTGAGCCACATAGGCGCCCCTTGTCTTGGTTCTTCTTACAGAGCTAGGACATCCTTAATCTCATGTCATGTGGGGATTTGGGTAGGTATTTTGTGCATTGAGTAATTGTCTTCCCAATTGGACATTAAAGGTGGGGTGTGTGTGTCAGATGACTGTGTCTTTTTATATCATTAGCATGCATTTTCCTTTTCCTCATCTGTAAGCATTGTCTTCCATAAAATGCCAAAACCCAGACTCCTACAAAGACTCTCCCTCTGGTATTTCCAGAAACCCTGGATGGTCTCAAATGTTCTTCTATATAATCTGTTCAGCCTTCTTTTTCTTCTTTCTCTGCTCCAGGCCTCCATAGATGGTACCATGTCCATCTGGCACCATCACACCTGCCTGGCATCACTGGTGCTTCTACTGGGCACTGCCATACCCTCTGTTCCTGCTCCTTACTAGCTGCAGAAGTTGACTAGAGTAGCTGCCTATAAGTTCTTCCTTTCTTGGATATGTGTGTGCATATGTGTGTGTATGAGTGTGCATTTACAACCCCCCCCCACAGAAAACTATTTACTTAGGCCCCAGGCTACTGGATTTCTAGATGGGATTGTGCCTGCACTAGACAAGGAATAAACATCATGCAGAGGTAGAGGCACTAACCAGTGAGACTTTGAGTCTTCCCTTTTGGAGAGAGAGTAAGTGCACTTTCATTGGTATAAAAACATTAGGTAGATACACGCTGTGGTTGCTGCTGCTATTACCCAAATTCTTAATTATGGAAAGAAGGGTGTCTTTTCATGGCAGTCTCAAGTTTCCAAGAGTAGCAAGAGAGGGCAAGCTCCATTGTGCAATCACATTTCTGTTTTGGTTTGCGTCTTGTTGGCTATTGTACACTTGCCAAAGCAAGTCACAGACCAAGCTCAGAGTCAAGAAGTGGAGAAATAGTCTCTACCTCTTGAGAAAGAGTTGCAAAGCCAATTCGAAGGGTATAGCAATGGAAAGAATTGTGGAGGTTCTTGCAAAAAACCATGGAGAGGTACCAAATCAGGAGACCAGGACTTTCCCCAAATCCCTAGCTGATGTCTACCTGCTTCTCATTGGTCAGAACTTTGATTTGTCATATGGTCATCCCTAACAACAAGGGAAGCTGTGAATGTAATTTGTCTGGGCTGTTCCTCCTCCTGGAACAAAACTGTACTGCTCTGAGCAACAAAAGGTATGAGAATGGAAATTGGGTTGGTGTGAAATAGTAATCATATATAAATATATATGTATATATGTGTATACACATGTATATATGTGTATACATGATATGTATATATATACATACATGTGTATACACGATATGTATGTATACACATACATGTGTATATACGATATGTATATATACACATACATACATACACACACACCTCTGGTTCCTGCTAATATTTGGTCTTTGGCCCTGATTCCTGACAATGAGTTCCTAAAACCTTACAATTCCCCTAGTAATAGAAGTGTCTGACACAGAGCTCTTAAATCCCTTGGAATTTCCTGGGTGAATGGCATGTCTTTTTTTCAAATGAGGCAACTCTTGTTGAGCTCCTAGATGAGATCTGGTCACTAAAAAGACCAAGGCATCATTAGAAGCTTGGAACTTTCAGCCCTGTCTCCCATCTTCCGGAGATGGGAGAGGGGCTGGAAAGTGACTTAATAATCAATCATGCCTACGTGTTGGAGCCTCCATAAAAATCCCATAAGTCCATAGCTTGGAGAGCTTCCAAATGTGTTTGATGTGGACATGTGTTTGATGAACGCATCTGGGTGTTGGGAGGGTGGTGCACCCCAACTCCATGAGGACAGAAGCACCCTGCACTTGGGACACTTCCAGACTCAACCCTATGTATTGCTTCATCTGGCTGTTCATTTGTATCCTTTGTCATGTTCTTTATTATTATATTTATTATTATTATATTCTTAATTATGTAATAAAGCAGAAAACATTAAGTAAGGGTTTCCCTGAGTACTGTAAGCCATTATAGCAAGTGATTGAACCCAGGAGGGGGTCATGGGAACCCTCCATTTGTAGAAGTCAGGCAGAAGTTGTGGGTAATCTGGAGACCTATTATGCAACTGGTGTCTGAGTTGGAGGGCAGTCTTGTGGGACTCAGTCCTTAACCTGTGGGGTCTGTGCTAACTCCAGGCAGTTTCAGAATTGCTTGGTATGGAAAACCCATACATATGGTCACAGAAGTTTTCTTCTGTGTGAGTGAGAAAAGGAGCACAGTGTGTTTTTTCTACACAGTTGGACATTGGCGGTGCCTGCCACACATAATAGGAGGAGCTGTAATGGCGGTACTTCTGGGAACTTGCATTTCCATTCTGTTTTCCATCGAAGGCTGGGTGGTGGACAGGCAGTGTAGCTTCTCCTACTACTCAGTGGCAAAGGCTTTGTGACTGTGCACCTCTGACGTGGGCGTTTAGTATTTGGTTCACCAGACAGGTTCAAGCATTGTGGTTGATGGAGTTTGGTCTGTCTGTCCCCCGGTGCACGCCACACAGGTCCAATGTCTACTTCCCCCTCCCACAGCTAGTATCCGCCATGTACAAGTGCAGAGCATATCCTTGGCACATTCGTGGCACAGACCCCGAGGCTGAGAATGGTGGGGCCAGCATGTTATTGTTAATCCTGCTGTTTCATAGTCATGAGATACAAAAGCACAGACAACTAGCAACACACTGCCTCACACGGTCTTTATGATCTAGAGAATCTGTGTTTTTTTGTACCAGAATCCAGCCTCTTTATTTGCGTGCCCTTTTGAAAAACTGGAATGTTCTCGAAGTTCTGGGACAAACTTCCGAGTGAACTGCATCTGAACTTTTTAAATTCTTTTTTTTTCCCCTTGGTTAAATCTCAGTGGAGCCGGAGATGATCATAATTTTCATGAACACAAACTAAAGGTTTTGTTGCCTGTTGAGCAAAGTAGCTGCTTCCTCTTGCAAAAGAACTGATTCCTATTCTCATTGCGTTGGCGTCTTCATTAAAATTTCCATTATCCTCTTCCTCCCAGTGCAGTTATAGACGAAATTGTCCTGACCATGTTTCTCAAGCAAAATCACTCCTGACTCAAAATATATGAAAGGGATATAGGAGGAGAAGAGCCACACTTCTCTAAATATAGATCATCTTGGAAAGGGGGAAAAATTTTTTTTTTGTCTGGGCTTTTATAGTCATTTTAGGTCAGTATTATTAGCTTCATCAGCTGTACCAGGCCCAGAAAAACAAATCTAGATTGAGTCATGGGGGTAGAGGTAGAAGACAGGTAGATGATACCCAAAGATGCTTTGATAATAATGGTGACCTGTTCGTTGGGGCCTACCCCTGAGCCAGATCCTAGCCCCAAAGCCCTTATCTGTGCAGCTTGTAGCACCCCACATGCTACAAGCTGGCCTCTAATTGGCGTTGTTGGGAACCTGGAGGGATAGGCCTGTCGTAGGATGGAGGCCAGTTCCGACTCTGAGTTGTGCTAGGTGACCTTGGCCAAGTACTTTGTGCTCTCTGAGTCTCAGTTTTGTTATCTGGAAACCAATGCTAGTCTAATGCTATGATACAGATTCCTCCTGCTTTATAGGGTATTGAATGCATTTTGAAAGTGCTTTGCCAGCTGGAAAACTCTATTCCAGCATAAGAAAGATGGATTGCCAAAGGTCGTAGACAGCAACTGGGGTATGAATCAGCCATCCCCAGCATGACCAAAGTCAAGTCACTGTCCGTTTCCTCTCCTCAGGAAATGGTGCCAGCCCTGTACTCCACACCTCTGTTGGAGACATAAGAAAAAGAAGCATCAAGATCTTTGCTTCTGCTAACATAGCTATCACTTCGTGCTGACTCTGAGCCACGGGAAAAAATTAACATATATTACTCACATAATCCTTGAAATAAAACTATTGATTCTTTTACACAGGCAAAGGCACTGAGGCTCAGAGAAGTTAGGTAACATGCCATTAACATAACACCAGTAAGTAGGGGGCCTGGTTTCTGATTCTTGCCTGACCTCATAGCCTATGTTCTTAAGGTAATTATATTTACTGGGGAAGATAAAGAAACACAGGAGAGCTTAGAATCCAACTCATCCTGGCTCAACAAACTAACATACTTTTCTACTTTATTGCCCTTAGAAACAAAGCCCCTAAGGATTTTTTTTTCTTTCAAGACCACCTTCAGTACAGCCCCATTTTTGCAAACATTTATTGAATGCTTATTAAGTGTCAGGCATAAATTGTGCATGTGTATAAGTCCACTTAACCCTCATGCCAATCTATGAGGCAGATACCATTATCACCCCCACTTTAAGGATGGCAAAACTGAGGTGCAGAAAGGTTGTGGAATTTGTCTAAGGTAACATGGCTATTGGGTGACAGATTTGAATCTAGATAGTCTGATTTCAGAGCTTTTGCCACTACAGTTTATGCATAATAAAAGCTTCAAAAGAATACACATCAAATTATTAGCAGTTGCCTCTGGGAAATTGGGTTTAGGTGGGAAACAGGAAGAGAAAGACTTTGACTTTGTTTTGTCTACACTTAAATACTTCCAAATTTTTTACAATGTACATAAACATATAGTTTTTATAATTAAAAATATATCTCCATCGATTTCAACATTTTTGCTTTCAGTATAGTTGGGGTATTAAGTCCAAATTAATTATTTGTAATGAGGGGACTGACATTTTCTGGGAGATTCCAGAAATCTAAAAAAGATGCCAAGAGCAGCCGGGTAATTAGGAAGCTGGAGTTTGCATTTGTCAGGGTCATACATTCTCCTCCCCCACTCTTTATCCCAGCACAAGGCCAGCAGACAGGGGGCTCCATGGCTGCATTATGTGGATTTATATCCACTCAGAACCAGAGGGCAAACAGAAAAATGTAAATTTTGGCAGCTGCCTTTGTGGGTACTGACCTCACAGGACTCATTCAGTCCCAGACCTCACCCTGGGAGTGATTTCCCCACATCCGCTATAATTTATTGACAAGAGTTATTTCTCTTCCTGAGGCTGAAGGAACTGCCCAGCACAATTTGAAACAAAGCACCACACGGGTCAACGCGATGAACTGAATCATCATTTCCTCGCAGTACCAGCCCTGCCTCAGGAAATATTTTTCCCTCCATCGTCTCTCATTTTTGAAGATGCTGGCAGCACAAATCATCTCCAGACATTTCCCATTGTCTCTCTGTCAGCCCAAAACCAAGACAAGGCCCCATCTCCCCAGCCTTGACCCAGCTGGTCAGTTGAGACCTCACAGCATTTTTCCCCAACACCTTGTTGCAAGAAATCTTTTTGGGATATTCATTTCCAGTATGACTTGATGTTAATTTAGAAATACGGAGGTTTCAAGTTTCCCTGCTGTCCCAAATGCCATAAAATTAAACAGATTGTATCTTTCTACATTTTGGACAGAGTAATGATATCACAGGACATTACCATCATTATTATTCCCAGGGAACTTCAAGGTATGGCTTAGGAATGGCTATCTGTCCAGGTTACAGTTGTAAGTTCCCTTTGTTCTAATGGGGACACATGCTACTATCTGAATGTCACTAGGCATTCCCTAAATGATCATGGTGTCTGATCATTTATATCTCACTATTATATATATCTCATTATATCTCACTCAACCCTTTGGGAAGCTGGGATCATCACCATGAAGATTATATTAATGATCAATACCTTTCATTGGAGGCTTTCTAGGTGCCAGACATTGGACTAAGCCCTTCTACCAATAATCTCCCAATCCCCACAACAACCTTTTAAGCATGGGGTGATTATTTCTATGTCACCGCTGAAGAAGAAGGGGTTCTGAGAAGTGAAGACCTCCCAAATAATAAATCATACAACTTATAGACCAAATGGGATTTTACTCTCACACTGTGAAGAATTTGGGATCAGGCAGTTAAAGGAATGGACTATTCTCACATTTTCTTAGAATCCAAGGTATCCTTAAAAGTGGGGTTGGGAGGGGTGCCTGGGTGACTCAGTGGGTTAAATGTCCGGCTCTTGACTTCCACTCAGGTCATGATCTCACAGTTTGTGGGTTAGAGCCCCACGTTGGGCTCTGCTCTGACACTATGGAGCCTGAGATTCTCTATCCCCCCCTCTCTCTCTGCCCTTCCCCTGCTCATGCACACACACACACACACACTCTCTCTCTTTCAAAACAAATAAATAAACTTTGGAGAAAAAAAACTTAAAAAAAAAAAAAAAAGAAAGAACTCCAGGTATCCCACTATCCAGCCTCTTGCATCTGCCACCATTTCTAGCCCACGACACTTAACATGTCCCGCAGAGGCTCCACAGCTGTGCTCACACCCCTCCCTCTGTGTGCAATGCCCTTCTTCTCCCCTCCTGCCTGGGAAGCATATTCCTCTCAAGACTCAGTCCCAGCACCACATCATCTGAGAAGCCGTGTCACTGTCTCTCTGACCTGCACACCCTGTACACCTGACCATGGGTCCTTTTGTCTCACAATGCTCTACACAAAGGTTTATTACAAAACCCGTGACACTTCATGATGGTATTTGTTTTTACATGTCACTTCATTATTTTTTTTTAATGTTTATTTTTGAGAGAGACAGAGACAGAGTGTGAGCAGAGGAAGGGCAGAGAGAGAGAGGGAGACACAGAATCCAAAGCAGGCTCCAGGCTCCAAGCTGTCAGCACAGAGCCCGACGTGGGGCTTAAACCCACAAACTGTGACATGACCTGAGCTGAAGTCAGACACTCAACTGACCAAGGTACCCAGGTGCCCCGATGATCTTGCTTCTAGCTGTGTATTTAAAAGAATTCAAAAACTGTTTCAAGCATATTAGTTTGGTGTGAGCCCTTCTGTTCTATGACCTCTGGGATAGCTTGCCTGGTAAGCTACCATTGTGTCGAGGAAATTTTCCAGTGACAAGTGTGATTCCTATAAACAGCACTGGTGCTGCCCTCCCTTGGAAGCCAAACACGGCTACTCCCTGTCAGACTGGCCAATCTTTTCTCCAGTTACTATAAGGAAAGAGAACATTCAAGGTACTGGAGATCTCTACATCCAGAGTGCACAGCTGAAATACTGAGATTATAGACACACTAAACATTCTTCTGAACTCAGGCTGGAGTTGTGGTCCTATTTTTTCTTTATGCAAAACATTTATGACAATTCTTAAGAGAAAAATTGTCTGGCTAATACAGTTTATGATTATCTGATGCAAATCTGAGTCTCTGAGTCTTTTCTCCAAGAATGAGTAAGAAGTTTTATTTTCTCAATGTCAGGGCAGTCCAAGCCCACACGAATATGCCCTTGCAGAATTTCTCAGTTGCACCCAGTATAGCCAGTTTGAATTCCTATGCGTGTGGACCAATAAAGAGTTATTATCTGACTGAGTGGGATATTGGCTGTCTGAGTTGGTGCCTAGAGTATGATGTTATTTCAGACTTTCATTCTTGTTTATTGTCCATCCGTAGTATTATAAGTCCTGTTTATTGCTGCTGGTTTCACACAGCTCAAATTCATGTATAAAAAAAAGGCCTTCTCTCCTGAGTCATATTTAAATTTATTCATATTGAGTTCCAAAACTTTTCCTTTCCTTGGACAAGATCTATACTAAATGAATCTTTAGAGCCACTGATCCTTTCTCCCTAACTCTATCAAACTGTCCCTTTAAAATGGATTTGCTGAGTATTACATTCTAACTACTGTGCTTGTGAGCTTTTTAAAGCTCCTCACAGTCATGATCTGGGATCAGTAACTGGTAAGAAAGAAAGAAGGAAGGAAAGGAAGAAAGATAGAAAGAGAGAGGGAGGAAGGGAAGAAGAAAGAAGGAAGGAAGGAAGGAAGGAAGGAAGGAAGGAAGGAACAAAGGAAGGAGAAGGAAGGAAGGAAGGAAGGAAGGAAGGAAGGAAGGAAGGAAAGAAAGAAAGAAAGAAAGAAAGAAAGAAAGAAAGAAAGAAAGAGGAGGAAGAAGGGAAGGAAGGGGGGAGATGGGGGAGGGAGGAAGGGAGGGAGGAAGAAGGGAGAGAAGGAGGGAGAGTGGGGAGGGAGGGAGGGAGAAGAAATAAAAGGAGAGAGAAAGAACAAAAGGAAGGGAGGGAGGAGGGAGGGAGGGAGGAAGAAAGGAAGGAAGGAAGGAAGGAAGGAAGGAAAGAAAGACAAAAAGATCTTGTATAGTGAATTTATTTTCTGTCTTTTGATAATGGGATTCTATTCCATCATTCAGTCTCCACTAGAACAGTGCTGTGACATCTATGACTTGGAGAATGTGTAATGCTAGGAAAATAGCCTTATGAGGCCTTAGGGGCCACTGATGTGTCTGTGATCCTGTAGAGCTGCTTATTCTGTACAACAGAATCGGGGCTCAGTTTTTCACATGCTGGTGAAAATAAATAGCACTTGACATTACTCGGGACTTTTCATCCTGAGGTCTCTGCGGATCTATAATACTATGATCATGCAGAGTTTCCATTTGGAAGATTTCTCCCTTGGTCTTGTGGTGGTTGTCTATTTACAAACCAATGAAAATTCCCGCCGCTGGGAGGGGACCTGCGCCCTTAGCTCCCCCAGGCTGGCTGCTGAGGTAAGGTGGAGCCCCAGTGAGCTGGCTCCTCCATGGGCCACAGGAAGAAAGGCTGAGATAGAGCGACATAATCAACTCCCCCTGGACCGGAGTCTGGGCTTCCACTCTCCGGGTGCTCCCCAGGAGGGCAGCATCCAGACCAAAGCCTCAACTTTCTGGAACCAACAGGGCCTCGCTGGTACCAGGAAGTGCAAGTGGGGGCCACCTGCTCAACTTCCTGTGGCCACAAGCCCTTCCCCAGCATCTGCCCCATCTCTCCTGTCCAGCTCGAATTCCGTTGGAGGACAGTCTTTCACGCTACCCTTGGAAATTCGCCTTAAAATTGAAATATGCTGAGGGAGGCAGCCCATTGTCTTTGCACCACATTAAGATGCAAATGGCTGGCATCAAATGCTTTCCTGACAGCTGGTTTTGCCGGGTGCACTCTGGGCTGTGGGAGGGAACGAAAACGCAGAAGTGCGAGTCAAGGTCCTCCACAGAGGTTGAAACATGAAGCGTTCCCTCTGTGTTCACAAATTCTTTGAAGCGTGTGGGGAGTGCCGCGTGAGGGAAGGTGTAGGCGTCCATCGGTGCCTTATTCTTCCCTGTATCAGACGCTCTGCTTCTGCCACAAATTTTATAGCCTCCGCGTGAACTTCTGCTATCCCTTGCCCTCCTAAAGAGGTCATTGTTAAATGACCAGATGGAACGTGCACAACCTGAAGTTTTTCCCCTCGGATAGTATCCGCCTCCTGCACCACTTCTATCCACCCCTGGGATTGCACCTGCTGTGGAGATTGAGGGCTGGCATTTTTACCCTGTTTGTGTAGACTGCGGGCCAGCATGACTTCTCAGGAGGTCCAGTTCTAGCAGAGGGTGGGGCCGGGAATAAAGGAGGAGGGGTGAACCTTCTGCAGGGCTCCAAGCCAGGAAGAGGGGTCTGTGGTCTCTGGGTAAGTTCGTTGTTGCATTTCTCAAGTGAACAGGGCAGCTACTCTCTACCAGTTTGCTCAGAAAACTGGTTTCTCCTCCATTTAAATTAAGCTAAAGGAAACAGCCTCCAGCTTTGGGCTGCCCCCCAAAGCCTTCAGTTCTTCCAGATCTTTGCGCATCTCCCCACTCTCCTCACCCCTTCCCTTCTCTCCTTTTGCATTTCCCCTCCGTCCTTCTCAGATACTCATTGCCCTGCCTTTTCTTGTCACACTATTTTCACAGAATAGGACTTGAAACATGTTCACGTTAAATTATAAATTACCCGAAAGAGCTTCCTTCTGCTCTCACCTCTCCCGGGGTATTAACGTTTTAATAAGGAACAAAGGCCGAAATTTAAAAAATTAATTTCTCAGAGCACCTGGGTGGCTCAGTCAGTTGGGTGTCTGACTTCAGCTCAGGTCACGATCTCACAGTTCATGAGTTGGAGCCCCGCATCAGGATCACTGCTGTCAACGAGGAGCCTGCTTCAGATCCTCTGTCCCCACCCCCTTCTCTGCCCCTCCCCTACTTGTGCTTTCTCTGTCAAAAATAAATAAAAACATTCAAAAATTAATTTCTCATTGGGGGATTTCAGCTGTGATATAGGAGAGGAGTATTGAAGGGGAGGAACCATCCAGCCTTCCCAATATCCCTAAAGTTCTGGACTCAGGAGGTGACTTGGAAAAAGAGAATCAAAGTCTTGCACTATTATTCATCATGCCTCGTACCTGTGGTGATGTTCCTGACCTGCAGTCACTTATAGCCCTTGCTTTCCTAAAGAAATAGTCTAATCCAGCTTCCCAGAAAAATGCCTGAAGTTCTTCTAGAGCATTCCTGAATTGTGTTTAGTCAATAGTGTAAAACTCAGAGAATTCACTATCTTACTAGCCAGGCCAGCCATTGAGAGTCATCCCGAGATATTGATGAGTTCTCCTCTGACACTCACTGGTTCTTAGTTCTGTGCTTGAAGTCTTGTGGGTTAAATCTGCTCTCTCTTGCGTGTGACAGTCTTTCAAAAAGCCAAATGCAACAGTTACATCCCTGCTCCCCAATTGTTTCTACTACAAATTGGAAGTTATTCTGGCAGAGCGAATTGAGCCAAAAACCCACAGGGAGGATGTGTTTTGGGGGGATGTAATAGCTTTAAAATATGGTCACAAATTTATTGACATATCTCTTATCCTAAGATAGGGTCTATCCAGGTAGGACTGTGACTGCTTTGACCAATAGAATATGGTAAAGTGATACCTTGTACCTTTCACCTTGTTTGCTAGAACTTGATCATGGCGCTTCCAGCTGTCGTATAAGAAATCCAACTATCCTCACCTGCCATTCTGTGAGGAAGCCCAAATCACAAGGAAAATCTCCAATAGATAGTTCCAGCTGGGCCCAGCCTTTAAGTCCTCCACATCCAGACACTAGACATGTGAGTGAAGAAATCTCCAGGTGCTTCTGATCCCCAGAAATCTGAGTCACCCTCAGCCATTCCAGTCCTACCAAATGAGGCCCTACACATTATGCAGTAGAGATAAATTGTTTCTAACATGCCTTGCTCAAATTCCTGACTCTCATAATCTGTGAGTATAATAAAACAGTTGTTTTTTCACATCATTGGGTTTGGGGTTGGTTTACTTCACAGCAAGAGATAGCTGGAATAGACTTCAACCCCTAAATCACTTTGGCCATCGCAGCTTCTGCCCAATAGTAACATTAGCACTAACTTCCCTTACTCCTTAAACTTGGCTATTAAATTTATTAATCTTGCATTTCAATGACAACTTCCTCCAGAGTACCAGGGAAAAGCAGAAATCTCATAAACTACAGGAAGTAATCACAGAAATAGATAATGCATCAAAAATAGTGCCAAGAGAATTCAAATCTCTAAATGTTGTGTCTTACTGCTTTATAGTACCCCCCCCCCCAATGCAAACTCGTAGTTTAAGCTCATTTATTCAGATAATAAAGACTTCTGGAATCCTTATTCTATCACCCAGTATTAATTATGCCATCTTCAGCCTCGTGTCTTCAGAGGGAGGGGAGCCCACTTGGATGTGCGATCTGAGTACGTTACAGTCTTCTGTGTTCTAACATGAAAGTGATGATCATAGCTGCCTTGCAATATTGTGAGGAGGAGGAGAAATCAAGTCAGAAAACTGCAGAATTGATCACACGCCTTTAAGTCCTCAATCAAGTTGTTGAAAGGAACACTGGACAGGACAGGCCAATGGCAGACCCTCTTCCGGTGACCCTCTCTGAGCCAGGGATCAACTCTTTGGATCCCATAACTGAACCAGCTTCAAATAGAAGCTCCACAGAAGCAGGATCTCACCCTGTTTTGTTTGCTGACATCCCATGTGATTAGAACAGTGCCCAGCAGGTGGTAGGGACTCAGTAAAGATTTGTTAAATAAGTGGATGTAATTCTGTCAGTAGCTTTCTCCTTAGCCTCATCCTATGCCCTAGGAAGTCTGCGTTATGTGGTCCTCTGGCTCAGGGCTGGTCCTGCCTCCTTCATCAGAGAGTTTCAGAGGTATGGAGCACAAAAGGTCACATATAGAGTTCAGGAGACGACAGCTCCCTCTGCTACACCTATTTTCCACTTTCTAATTACCAAGATGTTTAAACTATAACATGAATAGCCACATTAAAGTCATTTGTTATATGTAAAGCAGGGGCATAACACATTGGTAATTAAGATCTCCCTCTGTGCCAACCTACACGTTAGAGGTATAATTAAGTGTAAGTACCTCTTAGTTTGCTAGCCATTATTACTGGGCTTAAACATATATCCAGCCAGTTATTAGTGAAATTCTATAGTGTCCTGAGGAACTATTGTTTCAATAAATGTAGCAAGAGCTTTCCAGCCGGTACTATGCTTGTTCAGGTGATCTTTGGCAGTGAATTGGTAGTATAATTTTCTGGTGTCTGCCTGTTCTCCTTTTCAACACGGAAAACTCAGATCTTGGACACTGTAAAGACACTGTAAGAACAACCTCCCAATGCTCTTTTCGGGTTCACATTGGCCATAGAAGAGATTGCTCGTTTTTCTAAGATCTGCTGCTCAGAGCCTCTCTGTTTCATATAAAACAAGAAACACGTGAGGACCCCAGTTCTCCTCACATTTGCTCCAGTGATCAAGGACTTACAACAAAGTGAACAGCACGTATTTATTTATTAAGGCTTTGCTTTGTCCCTAACCCTGAGCTAGAGCTGTATTAGCATAGTATTGTTTTTCACTTGAACTAGCATTATAAATCGCCATATTTAAATATTCAGATCTCTATTGTATTAAAAGGAGGCAGGAAGGCAAAGCTGGTGAAAGATACATGGTGGCCAATCCTGACTTCTACTGGCCTATGGGGAAGGCCAGCCTTTAAAATGGAGGAAGATCCCAGAAAGGATCCGCCCCCATCCTCTCCCAAGACTGGCATTGCATACTTTCTCTTCCCAGGTCCTCAAGCTGCAGCTCCAGAGTTTTCCAGCAGGGGCCCTACAGTAGTTCTCAGTAGAGAGATGTGTTTTGAAGCTTCAGTGGCATACTGAACCACAGAATCATTCGTTTGTGGGGACCTGATAGGGCCAGAGAGGCGTAACAGAATATGAAGGTCCTAAAGCGGCTGGGACACCTCTTAGAACAGCTCCCTGCAGATCCCCTGCTGGCTGGGGGATAAGGCACCAAACTATCCATCCTTGGGTACCTCTGTTTTCAGTGCCTGGCACTCAGTAAGAGCTCAGAGCACATTTGTGGAAGGAATCATGGTTCCCAGGAGTAAAGAAGTAGCGTTTCTCTCATCCACCATGCAGTGTTTTCAGAGATATGTGTGCACAGAGATGGTCTCTGTGCTCCCTGGATGCTCTGTTGCTCTGAGAACCACAGGGAGAGAAAGGTGTTTGGGCACAAAATAGACAATGCACTGTATTCTTGGCTGAGACGTGGCTTAGAGAATCATGTTCAACAGGCTTTGGGGCAGGGAAATATGTTAGATTCTGAACCACAAAGACGAAATATACACATGGAAAATATACAACCCCCAGGAAATGCTCACCAGAGGTCCCCTAATGCCGAGCCCCAAGCCTGCTGCATTGGTCAAGGCTGCATCATGAAAATCAGACTAGTGACCTGGAAAGGCGGAGTTGGGGCTGCTCCCTGGCCCCCAGGTTGGGTTCCTACCCCCAGCACACCTCTACCGCTGCTCTGTGAGACTGGCCATTGTCTGAAGTCTTAACTCCTTCAAATGCTTCCACAACGCTCTACTTCGACAGGAAGCCTCCCTCATCACTTTCTCTGTATCTATATCGTTTCTTCCTGGAGACAAACTGTGCACTGCTTCCAAGAAGGATATGGCTCATAATGAATTATGTGCTAAGAAAGTAATCACTTACAGAGTGTGGGGTTGCAGGTGAGAGGACACCTCCATATTTGGCATATTGGGATATGGCATTTGCAATTGGGATTGGCATATGCAATATTGGGAATATTACATACATCATTCTCTCCAATGCTCACAGCAATCCTGTGTGACATCTAGGGTCTTCTTGGCATATCAGAAAACTGAGGGGCATAAAAGTAACTTTTCTCATCCATATAATGAATGTTTGCTGCATGTCTAACATGTGCCAGGCAAAATACTAGGTCCCAGGGAGGCAGTTTGAGGAGAGATACATTCTCGACCCCCCACAAAGTGTATGCTCTCACCAGGGATACAGACGAGGGAGCAGCCATTGTGTGGAGAGTAGGAGCGCAGCATGGGGAGCCCTGTGCACTATGGGAACACACGTGGAAGGGCCGCTCAGACACAGAGGAAGTGATACAGAAACAGACACAAGTGAGGTCAGTGTTTCAGGGACATCAAGGGGAAAGAGTGGAAAAGTGAAAAGAGGAAAGGGGAAAGGAAAGAAAGAGCTTTCTAGGCAAAGGGAATCTTATGTGTGGAAGATCTTAGGCTGGAAGGAAAAGCAGGGATGGCATGGCTCAACCACACCTCCTTCCAGAAAAGATCAACAGCACTCACAGGATATAAAAGCTGGAACAAGAAGGCATAAATCCAAAAGAGGAATAAAAACAAGGATAGGGATTTTTGAATGGAGCCAAGAATAAGACTTTAAAGACTGCATTCTATAATGATGTGTATGCTTGTCACAAGGGAGCCACTAATTTGACTCTAAGTTTTCTAGGAATCAACCCCAAAAGGAAAAGCTGGTGGCTTCTCCAGACGAGACATCCTTAGGGGAAGGGCAGCCTTGGACCACAGAGGCCCATGGACCCTAACTAAGCAGGTCATGGTACTCCACTAACAGGCAGCCTTGAAGCATCCACATGACACGATGTCTGTCCATCACCCGAATGCACCCCTCTTGAAAACAATTCAGTCGGTGGCCTGCCAACATCATCCGGGAGCCCCACTCTGTTCATGTGACCTAATCCCAAGAAAGGTCTTAAAATAGCCAAAAGAACTGAAGTACTGTTTGTCCTTCAAACAATTGTCCCTAGAATGCACTCTTCCTGCCAAATTTTTGGAGTGTGTTAGCAATTAGCTGTAAACTGTACTTCCTTACAAATAGTTGGAATTCTGCTTATCTAACACTGTCAATTAAACATAGACCATGCGCTTTAACATACAGCCAAGCTGAGGGGCGGTGTACCTGGATGAAAAGCTACCTCTCTCCTCTCTCTTTTCAAGTCCGACCTGAATGTCATCCTCTCCACAGGAGCGTTGTCCGTTTCCAAACCCAAAATTACTTCTCCCTCCCCTAAACACTCAGTGTGTTTCAGCCTTTTAAAGGCACTTATCACATTGGGTCTGGTGCTGTGTGTCTTCAGAGTTTACCTTCGCTGATGTGCTCAGCATGATGCGATTCTCACACTCACGATCAATAAAACTTCATTGAACGAAAGCAACTCCCTCCAAATCACAGCTTCAAAAGTAACCTGCTTTTCACATAGCAACCTTTTTACTGTGCATGTGGGTTCCACCATTTGTTCAGAAGACATACATGGTGGCCTTTAATTTCTTTGTGCAATGGTTTGTATTGAATTTTGAGCTTCTCAGTGTGCGTGAGACCTTTTGTGACCTCCCCATCTACAATGTGAGGTCATGGGTAAAGGTCATATCCTTTGAGGGAATGTAAGAGCAGATGGGACAAGGAACTGGAAAAAATGTAATGCAGGAAACAGCCTTGACCTCTGGCCCTGACACACAGACTGGCTGGATTAGAGATCCTTACAGGGCAACTGGGCCTGATGTTGTCTTAAAACACAAAGGCTAACATTCACGGAGCCCTTGACATGTAAGAGGAATTGTGCTAGGCTTCTTAAAACATTTTAGTAGGTATGAGTTTTATCATTCAACTATCACAATGACATTATTATGTGCATTATTATGCACATTATAATAATGTGCATTATTATGACCATTTTTTTGACGTGCACACTAAGACTCAGGGTAGCTAAGTGAACTACTCAAGGCATCATAGTTAGTGATTTGCAAAACATGGATTTGACCTCAAATCCATCTGACTTCAAAGCCTCGCCTTTACCAGTGAAGAGGGGTGAAATCCAGTTCTGCCAGTTGGGAGACTCTAGACACATCACTTAACCCCTTAGTCATGTAAGCCTCAGTTTCCTCATCTAAAACCACAGGCATAATATAGTACTTATCTTACAGGTTTATTTTGAGGACAAAAGGAGAAAATGCACATAAACACAGTACTTGGCACAGCACTTGGCAAATAGTAAGTGCCAAATAAAATTTTGTTATTAATTTTAGCAAGCTTTGCCATCTACTTGCACAAGGAAACTGATGTCCACTCAAAATACTCTACTCTAGCCAAAAAGACCCCGGATTTATCAACATCTTAGAGAGTGTAGTCATTTGCTGGGGCTGCCATAACAAAGTACCACCAACTGAGTGGCTTAAACAGAAGACATTTATTTCTTCACAATTCTTTCTGGAGGCTGGAAGTCTGAGATCAAGGTGTTGGCAAAATTGGTTTCTTCTGGGGTCTCTCCTGGGCTTGTAGATGGCCATCTTCTCTCTGTATCTTCACATGGTCTTCCTTCTGTATGTGTCTATGTCCTAATCTTCTCTTCTTATAAGGAAATCAGTCATATTAAATTAGAGACCACTGTAATGTCCGCGTCTTAATTACCTCTTTAAAGACCCTCTCTCTAAAGAAAGTATTCGGGGTTGAGACTTCAGTGCACCAATTTGAAGGATGCAGAGGGTACACAATTCAGCCCAAAGCAGAGGGTATCAGTAAATTTTTTCTAAAAATATTTAGTGTTTTAAATTTTCTCCATTGAAGGCATTTTAGAGCACCTTCGCTTGGCTTTGAGTGGAAAGCTCATTTGAGGATCTTATGAAGACAAACTATTGCTTTTTAAAAAATGATATCTTTAACAGGAACTATAATGGTTTTTGTTTGTATTTTTATTTTGGAATCTCTGGCATGCCACCCTTCCCTAGGGTTACAGGTTAATCACTTTATGTACATCATAATAAAAATCATGTTTGCCAAGATCCTTTTCTCCACCAAAAGCCAAGTCCAGAATGGAGAAAAACACAAGCTTGACAGAAGTGGGTATATGTTTGCTGATGGACCATGCTTCTTCCTTTTAAGTTTGAAAATAAGAGCACATATATGCTGCTGGGCACATAATAAGTATATTAGATGAGAAACTATGTTGCTATAACAAAGCACGGAAACTTAAATAAAGTAGATTCTTTCCCTGGAGTTGACTATGTTAATGGCCCCAATTAGTAGTACCCTGTATCTGTGTCCTTATAACTTCATAGTTTTACTCTGAAAACATCAGGCTTGTGACTTGTTCTGTCCAATCGAATGCAGCAGAAGTGGCAGAATGCCTGTTTTGAGCCTACACTTTGAGAGGCTTTGTATGCTTCTATTTGCTCTCTTGAACAATTGGGCTGATTGCCCTTGAACTTTGGCATTACCATAAAAATAATCCCAGCATGCTGGAGGGAAGTGAAAGAAACCTAGAGAATGAGACATGTGAAGAAGGGTCACAGTACCCAGATAACAGTCAGATTAATCTCCAGAAGCAGAGCCATCTAGGTCAATCCACAACCAACCACAGACAAATGAATGAGACCTGAAAAGAAAAGAAGAACCATTTAGCTGAGCCCAGCTCAAACCGCTGATATGCAGAATCATGAGCTTCAAAAATAGTTGCTGTTTTTGGCATCTAAGTTTTGGGATGATTGTTAAACAGCAATAACTAACTGAAACAACAATTGATATGTATAACTGAGGACCTGCAGCAACAAAATCCTAAAACATGTGGCATTGGCTTTGGGGCCAGAAAATAAACAGAGGCCTGAAAACTATAGGAGTCTGGAAAAATGATGGCCCATATCAAAGAGTGCAATACAATTGGTGAAACCATTGCCTATGGTAGTTTGAAAGAGAGACAATGTACCTCATAAATTTTAGATTCAAGCAATGAGAATTCCAGACAGAATTTGAAATTGTCTGCTGCTAAAGAAAGAACTGAGTAGTTTGCAAGCTGAATTTAGAGGGGGATATAGAGGGTACAGAACAAGATAGGATGGGAAATAAAACTTGCTCATCTTTAGTGACTCAAACCAGTAAAAAAAAAATCAAACCCAAGTCACTGCCAGAAAAATGTAAGCTTAGAGTAAACCACTAATCAAGATTGTGGTTATAAGGCACTTTGTTGAGACCTTGGAAAGAATGAAGGCAGTGCTTAGTACACTCTTTCAGCTGGACAATAGGGCTATTAGGGACCTGAAAGATGCCACCCATTGCAGTCTGAATGCCAAAAGTAGCTGAGCGTAAGTCTACAGAGCCAGGCATGTCTCAGACAGAATTCACCAAATAGAGGGGATTCAAGTCAGATCTAATGTAATCCCATGAAAAATTTTAAAGGAATTGTAAAGGCAAAAGTGTCATGAGCTTGGATTAAAAAGTTCTGAATTAAAATTGTTCAAAAATTTCAAAGGCTTCTGGGCTCCCAGTTCGTCACAGGCAGGTCCCTAGTGCTTCATGTGCACATTTTCCTATGTCCTCTTCAGAAGCGTCTAAGGAGGGTGACGGGAAAGGAAGGGTGTCTCAAAGGGCAGAGCCATGGAGAACAGTGGAGTGACAAGCTACTGCCATGAGCGCTGCCCAACTCCACAGTGTGGGAGATGTGAATATGTGCACCAGGGGATTTCAGAATCGTCAAAGACTGGTGCCTTCCAATATTTCCCCACTTTAAATGGCAATGTTTCTCCTGTACCTGTTTCATCATTGTATGTTGGGTGTGTGGGAGGCAGATAAATTGTTTTTAGTTCATAGGTCTTTGGATCAAGAAGAACCACATTTGCACCTGATGTTAGTCACAAGGTCCTGGACTTAGAGAAATATTCAATGCCATAATGACATGTAGATTTGGGGATCTTTGGCAGGGTATGAGTATATCTTGCGTGTGAACACTTATAATCAGATGCTGAACTGGTGTATACTGATTGCAAAACCGGCCCCAATTCTCTACCCATCCTTGTATCAAATGTGGACTATGCAGCTCCATTAATTGAGAGGTGGAATCTGTTTCTCCAACCCAAGAGCCCTTGTTGGCCTTATGATTTGTTTTAGCTGACATACTATGGTGGAAGCAATGGTTTGCTAGATCTGTCTCTCTCTCTCTCTCTCTCTCTCTCTCTCTCTCTCTCTCTTGATTTGCTGCCTTAGCTATGAGAACAAGCCTGAACTGGCCTGTTGGAGGTTAAGAGACTCTCTGGAGTAGAGCCATATCATCCCTACTCCCAGCTGATTTTCTAGCTGGTCACAGATGTGGCAACATGCTTAGCTAGCCAAGATCATATGAACTTACTCCAGATTAGCAGACCTCCCCATGGGAAATAGAAGATGGTTGTCATTTTATTTTACACCACTAAGTTTTGGAATGGTTGGTTATGCAGCAATAAGCAATGGATACACTCGTACATAGCAGTCCGGAGGTTAGTAGTCCATGGGTGAATATGGCTCTGCTGTCATCAACACATGGGTTCTGTCATGGAGTTCAAGGACGTCCTTCCACTCACCAATATTTTTCATCTAGAGGGAAGAAGGAGACACCAAGGGAGGTGTGTGTGTGTGTGTGCGTGTGCACTTGCCTAATAAGTTTTTTAAAAGAGAAAACTCCAAAAGTTGCATAGATCACTTTCACTCCCAATTTATTGCAAAGAGGGTTAGGAAATATAGCCTTTAGCCAGGCAGCCATGTGCCCTGATGTAGCTGATGGTCATAGGTAGGAATGGTATTCTATTTTCTAAAGGAGAAAAAAAGAACGAGATCTTATGTGAAGAATCAAGTATCAATCAAAAGCTTGTGGCATTTAATGAATAAAACAACTTTACTGATGGCCATGAATGACATGATCACTTGAGTGACTCAATTTCTATGAGAATCCATGAAGGAAAAACATATTAGACTTAAAATCTAGAAATGTGAGTTCCAATCCTGCCTCTGCTCTCTGTGTAGACTGAAGTGAATTATTTAACCTTTCTAAGTCATTTTTCCTTGACTTATTGAAAGGAAAAGCTTTTCCCAGGCCCCAGATACAGAAACTGGATCAGAGTGGGAGTTTGATGAGTGTTAGTTGAAAGTGAACAGCAACGAAGAATCTGTACTTTACAGAGTAGCGTATATCCCTCCACCCAAAGATGATTTGTAAAACCCTTAGATCTTGGCTGGCATTATCAGTATACATTTTTGTGCACAGGTTTGACATTTCAGTTGGTAAGGAATCAAGTATGGTGTTGGTGATGGTATATCCATCCCAAAGCGTTCTTCTCAAAGAGCAAGAAATATTCAGAGACCATTACACATAAAGTCAGACTACTCAGGGGAGCAGTGATGCTATGCACCACCACAACTGTGAACCAAAACAAGTCTTCCCGATGGGTGGCCCCACTCCCTGACCTTTCTGTAGGAAGTCTGAGGCTGAGCTTCTAAAAAGCCTTCCCACTGAAGCCAACTAATTTATTCCCACCAGAGGACTGTCACAACCCTAGGACTTCTAGAGCTGTCTCCTCTGGGTGGAGGTCCTGGGCAGACTAGTTTGACAGACATTTTCTAAACCCTCAAAGCCACCCTCAAACGTCCCTGACGTTCCCTGTGACACCTTGTCAGCTCTACCTAGCCAGGGTGAAGGTGTGTCGCTCCAAGAAGGAGAGAGTGTGCTAAGGAAGTGGATACTGGGAGAAAATAACTAAGGCTGGGACATCTGAAGGACTCTTGTGTTGTTACCACAGCAACTCCCATCGTGCTCCTTCACCAGTTGTTTCTCTTCTCCACCTCGGTTTGGCTGAGAGGGTGGAGCTCTTCCTTCCATGGTTCCATCACCCTCCTGTGCTCCTGTCCTCAGTACTCTGCCCTGGCTCTCAGAGCAGCACCCATGTCTGTGCAAAGTCTCCACCAGTGCCACTCTCTTCCCTCTTCCCTCTCCTCTGGGAGCCTCTGTACCTTGGCTCAGAGCTGCTTTCACTACCTGGATGCCTCCTTCTCCTACTCCTACTGGCAAACTCGCACTCAGATTTAAGATGAAAGTCAGCTGTCTTCACCGGCTCCTCTCTCTGTGCTTCAGCACCTCTGTTCTAATATATATCAACACATGTGTCATTTTTTCTGCTTCCATTTCAATCTCTACCCCAAGACTGGCAGCTCCACATAAGGCAGAAGCTTTTCGTCATTTTTTAAAATTTTCTCTCCAGAGCTTAGCAGCATGTCTAAGATTAAGGATCTCATCCAAGTTTGCAAAACAACTGAAACAGAGTCCAGGTCAGGATTTCTTGCTAAGTCGTAACCTTGCTAATCGCATCCTACCACACTGGCTCTCAACACCAATGGCACATTGCTTCCTGAAGATGCGCACTTTGCTTCGTTGCCGCCCCACCAGCTAGCTACCTGTGTTGCAGGGAAGTTTGCAGGTGGCATAGTAAAAGGGAAGGTGTATATTCATTTAGTACACTTAAAACTTGGCTGAAAGACGAGAAGCTCTCGCCTGTGCCACTGCTCCATATCAAACCCTACTACCGCAACCTACATCTACCAGCCATACGGCATCCTGCTTCTACCCGCCGTATGGCACTTTGCAGTTTACTATGTGCTTTACCTCAGGCTCTTCTCATTTCATGAGAAAGCAGATGAGAACAGAATTCTGAAGCCAAATAGGATCTAAAGGCAAGTGACTTGGCTTAGTGTTAAGGGACTCTAAGGGGTGTGGCTGTTGTCAAAAAACCCGAGTCTTGGGATGCCTGGGTGGCTCAGTCAGTCAAGCATCCGACTTTGGCTTAGGTCGTGATCTCACAGTTTGTGGGTTCAAGCCCCATATTGGGCTCCATGCTGACAGCTCAGAGCCTGGAACCTGCTTCAGATTCTGTGTCTCCTTCCCTCTCTGTCCCTTCCCCACTCATGCTCTGTCTCTCAAAAATAAATAAAACATTAAAACAAAAAGTCTGAGTCTTTGGGGGTGTCAAGATGGCTTAGTCAGTTGAGCATCCAACTCTTGATTTCAGGTTGGGTCATGATCTCAGGGTTGTGGGATCAAGCCCTGCATCAGTCTCCGTGCTGAGTATGGAGACTGCTTGGGGTTCTCTCTCTCTCTCTCTCTCTCTCTCTCCCAATGCCCCTCTCCCCTGCTCTCTCTCTCTCTCTCTCTCTCCCTCTCTCAAAAAAGTCTGAACTTTGGAAAAATATGTGCCAAAATTTATGGCCAGTCACATTCCAAACCAACCTGTATATAGGAGTTCCTGCTTTCCTTGCTCTCAGTGTCTTGTGTGGGAGTTAATATGCTACCCCGCAATAAATGCTGTGATAAGGGTGCTTATGGGAACATTCAGCTCAGGGTACCTAACCCAGGCTTGGAGGATGAAAGAGGCCTGGGGAAGCTGAGTCTGAAGGCCTAGCCCAGTTGGCCTAGCAATGTAGACAGATGTGTGTGTGTGTGTGTGTGTTTGGGGTTAGGTGGTGGGAGATAAGAATGGGCCAAATCCTGAAGGGGCTTGGAAACCATGTTCATTCATTCATTCAACAAATAACTATTGTGCTTCTACAACACCATACACCATCACCAATAACATGACAACTGGGTCTTTGTTTTGAGACCAAGTGGTAGGCAGAATCTGAAATGGCTCCCAAGACTTTCACCTCCTGTTCCATTCAGTGTGTGCAAAGCCTGGGAATATGAGAGGTAACACCCTCGTGTGATTGATTACATTATGTTACATGGCAAAAGAGATTTTGCAGATGTAATTAGGACTGCTAATCAGTTAACTTTGAATTCATCAGAAGGGAAATTATCTGGCAGTACCTGCATAATCACACGAGTCCACGAAATCTGAGTCTAGAGACCCCAGAGATTTGATACATGAAAAGGGTTCATGCAAGCTTCTCTATTCTGGCTTTGAATATGGAGGGGACCATAAAAGTAGTCTGTAGGAGCTGAGAGTGGCTCGCCCCTGGTAGCCAACAAGGAGACAGGGACCTCAGACCTGTCATCCCAAGGAAATATATCTGTCAACAACGTGTATGGTCTTGGAATGGGACCCCAAGCTTCAGATGAGAATACTCTTGGTCTTGATTTTGGTCTTGTGGTGTTGTGATCAGTCACCATACACAGACTAGGCACTCCATGCCCAGACTTCTGACCCACAGAACTGGAAGCTAATAAATACCTGGGTGTTGTTTTAAGCTGTTGAGTTTGTGATAAATTGTTACACAGCAACAGAAAACTGATATAGGACATTTCACCACAAATCCAGACTTGACTAAGGAGAGAGCATCTTCTGTGTGCTGGGTGGTGTTGGGAATGTTCATATATGCTAAATGATTTAATTCTCCCTTTAATCCTTCAAGGATAATGCCACTTTTAGTTGACGTCAGCTACATACTCCTTCTCCAACCTGAAGCAATTACGCTGTTTGTATAGTATCTTTAGAGCAACCAGTCTAAATCAAACAGCAATTCAACCCCTCTTGCTGTGGTGGTTGGTGTAGGGAGGGATGTATGGCCTAGGCCTAAGACAATTAGAAGCAATGTTGTATGTGAGCCCAGTCAAAGTGAGGTCCAATAATTTTGCTCAATGACAGAGGAAGAGAGATTTTCTACTTTATTCTGGGCACTGGGATGTGCAAACTGGGAGGCCTGGAAGTGTTGCTGCCGTTTTTCTCTCCAGAGGAAAGCAAATGTAGAAGGGCAGAAACACAAAACTCAAAGAGAAATGCATCTGGAACCCTGATCAAACCATGCCTGAAGGTTTTGCCACTCATGGGCATTTTAGTAGCTATGAGCTAAACCATTTCCTCTAGTATGTAAGTCATTTTGAATTGGGTTTTCAGGTATTTGCAAGTACAACCATCCTGATACATTATTATTCCTATTGGATAGATGCCAAACTGAGATTCAAGAAAGTTATTCCCAGAGGTCACAAAGCTAGTTCACGACAGAGTTGAGATTTAAAATCCAAACCTTTAGCCCCAAACTCAGCACTTACTACATTATACAAGCTGTCTCACCCAATTTATCTTTGCCTCATCCTAACTGGTGAAGAACACCTTTACTTTCCTAGGAAAAAATCACTCCCATCTTAGCAACTCTCCCCTATTGCTACCAAGTCGCTAATAGCGGCTCTCCTCATTGCTACAAAGGAACCCCCAGCTTCACACATTGTTTCTACATCTCAAGTTTCAGCACCATCCTAAGTCTTAGTCTTTCTAATCACTATTTCATTAAAAGTTTTTTTTAACGTTTATTTATTTTTGAGACAGAGAGAGACAGAGCATGAATAGGGGAGGGTCAGAGTGAGAGGGAGACACAGAATCCGAAGCAGGCTCCAGGCTCTGAGCTGTCAGCACAGAGCCTGATGCGGGGCTCAAACTCACAGACTGTGAGATCATGACCTGAGCCGAAGTCGGATGCTTAACCGACTGAGCCACCCAGGCACCCCATCCATCACTATTTCATTTATCTATCTATCTATCTATCTATCTATCTATCTATCTATCGTGCAAGTGGGGGAGGGGCAGAGGGAGAGAGAGAGAGACAGAGTCCTGCCCAAGCAGGTTCCAACTCAGTGTGAGGACTCCGTCACGTGACTCCATCTCATAACCGTGAGATCATGACCTGAGCCAAAATCAAGAGTTGGACACTCAACTGAGCAAGCCACCCAGGTGCCCCCCAACCACAATTTAAATCCAATAAAGCCAGCATATATCCAAAGAGAACTCTCTCTTTTTTTTGCTCACTTGTTTTTTCCTTCAACTAGTCAGGTCACAACACTGAGGCATTTGGAAATAGCATAGACCTTTGAGGTTCCATGGAGAATGGGGGCACAGACCAGCCCAGCCAGTAAGGAAAAGCACCTTGCTTAGTTGTCTCTAAACACCAAGGTAGCCTGTCTCAGTCTCTGAGGAAAGTCTTGAGAGGTGGGCAGTGAGTAAACAAAAGAGAAAGCCCAGAAATAAATGAGGAGTCCCACTCTTTAGCAAGAAAATGTTCCATTAATCAATGTCAAGACACCCCCACCTCCCACGGGTCTGGCATCTAAAACAATATCAAGTAACCAAATACAAGTTCCTTCCTGTCAGTTGAAGGCAATAGTATGAGCAAATTAGCAAATATATCCATCAGTGGTAAAAAAGAAAAAAAATCGTTGGGTTTAGATTTTACAAAAATAGGAAAAAGAATAGAACTGGCGGCAGAAAGGCAACGCATCTGCTACAGGGCTTGATATTTCTATCATCAGGATTCTGGCATCACCAGCTTCCCAGCCCTCACCCCCACTTCCTCACCCCGGGGAGGGGGCCTCACCCCATTCCAAACCCCACAATGGCTCCCCCCTATTCTCCGCTCTCAGGAGATGAGCTGATCAAAGTGCATGCACGCTTGTGGGGGCGGGGAGTCCAGACTCGCATGTCTGTTGGGACTTCCCTTCGAGGTCGTTCTGGGACGTGCTTGGTTCAAGGTGGGCATGTATTTCTCTGAAGGCCTCTGCTGCTTTATTCTTCCAGAATTCCCCAGCCTGGTGATGGATGGCTGTGCAGCCAAGAGACAGCCTTCACATGAGTAAGGGGGCATGTGACAGAACACAGTAGGGACAGTGACAGAACAGAGACAGAATGAGGAATGGCCTGCCTCGGCTCCTGAGCTGAGTCACAAGTGGGCCTGGGGGGAGGGGGCTTGGCATTGCTCTCCTCCTCTTCTTTCTTATTTTTTAACAATATGATATCTGTCTTTCTCTGTATGACTTATTTCACTTAGCATAACACTCTCCAGTTCCCTCCACGTTGCTACAAAAGGCCGTATTTCATTCTTTCTCATTGCCAAGTAGTATTCCACTGTGTATATAAACCACAATTTCTTTATCCATTCATCAGTTGATGGGCACTTAGGTTCTTTGCATAATTTGGCTATCGTTGAAAGTGCTGCTGTAAACATTGGGGTACATGTGCCCCTATGCATCAGCATTCCCGTATCCCTTGGGTAAATTCCTAACAGTGCTATTGCTGGGTCATAGGGTAGATCTATTTTTAATTTCTTGAGGAACCTCCACGCTGTTTTCCAGGGCAGCTGCACCAGTTTGCATTCCCAACAACAGTGCAAGAGAGTTCCCGTTTCTCCACATCACTCTTATGTGGATCCTAAGAAACTTAACAGAAGACCATGGGGGAGGAGAAGGAAAAAGAAAAAAAGTTAGAGAGGGAGGGAGCCAAACCATAAGAGGCTCTTAAAAACAGAATAAACTGAGGGTTGATGGGGGGTGGGAGGGAGGGGAGAGTGGGTGATGGGCATTAAGGAGGGCACCTGTTGGGATGAGCACTGGGTGTTGTATGGAAACCAATTTGACAATAAATTTCATATTAAGAAAAAGAATATGATAAAAGTTACAGGCCCTGTAGGAAATAAAACCCAACACATTTTCTGGGGATTTACACGTACTTTGGGGGCCCAATTACTCCAAAGAACGCTTTGTCTTAAGAAAACTCACTATGCTCTGGAGACAGGCCCACCTGGCATCCCTCTCAATGGACTGCAGCTAGAAGGCATGAACCTGGCCCTTCGCATTAGGGCAGCCGAGGTCGCTTTGAACTAACAAAAGGGGCCTTAAATCATGGAATGGAGCGTAGCCTCCTTCCGACATCTGGAATTTTAATGAGGTAGGGTCAGGCAGGCAGAGCCAGAAAGCATGCTTTAGGACTCATAGCAAAGCTTTTGCGGAAGCATCTTGGTTGATTCTCCAAGCACACAGAATGCACTTGAGAAGGATTTTTGAGAATTAATTTGTTTTGTGGAGTAACAGAGACCTTTGGCAATAGCCATTGCTAAAGTGTCTCCTCCTCTGAGGATTTGGGAAATACACTAAAAATGTCCCCCTTGTTTTGCTTAATCATCTCATTTATGCCTTATTTAAAGCCCAGCATAAGCTTCAGGTAAGCACACAGCTCTCAGAGACTGACTGGTCCCCTCAGCTTCCTGGGGTCCTGCCACACATAGAGGGGAGACCACAGCCAAGAACCGCTAGCCACTCACACACCTCTCCTCTGAGCCCATTTGCTTTTCTTGAATCTCATTCTGTCAGGGGAGACAAACTGGAGGCAAGCCACTTGCTCTGACCCATCCCCAATGCACCATGAGGGAGGGGCAGAAGAACTATCAAGAACCTGTTTTCCCCTCTTTTTAAAAAAATGTTTATTTTTATTTTTGAAAGAGCACAGGTGGGGGAGGGGCCGAGAGAGAGGGGGACAGAGGATCCGAAGCGGGCTCCACGCTGACAGCGAGCTGGATGTGGGGCTCGAACTCTCGAACTGTGAGATCACGACCTGAGCCAAAGATGGACACTCAACCGACTGCGCCACCCAGGCGCCCCTATTTTCCCTTCTTGAGTTCAAGCTCTCTCTGTGAAATGCCCCACACTCCCCCAGTCAGCCCTCTGTTCTGTCTCTCATCTGTGTCCCAGACACTGCACGCAGTAAACGGCTTCCACAACGGGAATACCCAGAAGGGGGCTGTGCTCGGTTTCCCCTTATGGAACCTCCTCTCTGCTCAGCGTAGGCTATCGTCTGCCCTGCAGCTTAGCTGGCTCACCCCCACCGCAAGACTGCTCATCCTTAAGGGGAGCAGGGGGAGGAAGAAGGGGGCTAGAGGGGGAGGGGGCAGCCCACCCTAGTGATGGTTCCTCAGGCCTCCAGGAGTGGGGAGAGTCTCGGAGGGGCAGGCGCAGGAAACGCTGGAGAATCTTTCTGGCCTCCCTCCCCATGGCCCCATCCCCGGCTCCACTGGGCGTGTCATCTAAGCAAGGCGCTGTTTCCTAGGTCTGAGTCAGGACAGCCATTTCCCTGCCTCCTGAATGGGCACGGGACTCTGGGGAACTTACAGTCCCTTCAGCAAGAACCTCATCCATTCCAACGGTGGTGATACAAACTTTAGGTCAATTCAAAACCATAAACTACCTGGAAAGAACTCTGGAAAGTGCCTCCTGCAAGGCTTTCATTTGGTAGATGAGGAAATTGAGGCCCAGAGCGGTTGGGAAAGAAAATGCACTTGCCACATTTCATGCAACCATTCACCTGACAGTCACGTGCTTTTCGACCCAATGCTCGGTTGCTGCATCTAGGTATTCCTGTTTAAAAAAAAAAAAAAAATCATAGCGAACAGATTTGTAGAGATGACTGGGGGTCTAGGTGGAGCAGTGTAAAAAATTATCTAGCACAGATAGGAGCCGGGCCCAGGAGAGGAGATGTCTGTCTCCACCACAGATAAAATGCGGTGGACAAAAGCAGATTATAATTGAGAGCATGTGAACAAGGGCAGCCAATTAAGCTAATTCTTGCTTTAGACACTCTCCGTCTGCCAGTGGAGTTTATCATATGATTTGTATGATTAAACCAAAATCAATGTCCTGGGCGGTTGCCGTGAATGCAGATATTTTTCAAATGGAAATGATAACTCTTTACATGTGAGTGGGAAATGAATAAGCAGGGAAAACTGGCCCCTTCCAACAAGGACAATGCAGGTGACTATGGCCCTTTGGAAACCAGCAAAATTTCTAGATGAATAAAACTAGTTCTAATGTACCAGGTAATTTTTTATTTTTTATTTTTTTAATGTTTATTTATTTTTGAGAGACAGACTGCGAGCGGGGGAGGGGCAGAGAGGGAGGCAGACACAGAATCTGAAGAAAGCTCCAGGCTCTGAGCTGTCAGCACAGAGCCCGACGCAGGGCTTGAATTCATGAACCACGGGGTCATGACCCGGGCTGAAAAGCTTGTAACATAGTTAATAGAACGATCTGATCAAGAACTTAGAGGCTCCCAGGAAATTTCCTTCGTTCTAATGATGGCATCACCATCATACCATACCATTGCCCCTCCAAAGTCAGCACGGTAGGTACATTCTCCTTGCTCCCACGCAGACGGTTCACCTCTCTCTTCTGTATCTACAAATGTTTGTTTGGCTCCAGACTTTTCTAGCTTCTCATTTCCCCAGGAAGAATCCAGCCCAAGAAAAATCACCAGAAGTACAGGAGAAGTGGTTCTCACTGTCCATCCCCTCGGCAAGCTGCTTGGGGCCGTTGGGCTTCTCCACGTCAGGGATGTGAGCTCCGGGACACGCTATGGGGAACCTGAAGCTTCCATCCTTCACCTTGGGCGGGAAGAGGGGGCATCCTTCCATCCTTCAGCTTGGGCGGGAAGAGGGGGCAGCTGGAGCTGAGCCCTAGGCCCCCACCTGAGCCCGCACGCCCTCACTGGTGGTGACCGACGGTCCTCCTGACTAGCTTTACATTCTCACTCTCTCCAAAGGCCACCCTAAGGTTTGCAGTAATACTGATTTTACAAATGCAAACCTTCAAATATAATCCAAAGAAGCAAATGGGGCTCGAGTGCTTTTGAAGCAGCGCTTTAGGAGATCTGGAGGCTCATCCTGATGCCAGTCACTTACTTAAGTATCAACGTGTATTCAGCACCTGTCCCATACCAGGCACTGTGCATACGAGCCCGTGAGTAGGAAAGATCCCCTGCTCTCTAAGAGTTTGAAATCTAGTGGTGAAGACAGACAAGCAGGCACTTCTAGCATAAGATAATTGCAGTTATAAAGAATAAAAAACATTATAGGGACACAGAGGAAAGACCTCTTGCCTGCTCCGGGTGAGGGAGCGTGTCTGAAGGACCTGGAACTGCCCCCAGAATGAGAGAATGGCTAAGAGTTGGGCAGGCAGAGGGGGTGAGGTGTGGGCAGAGCAGGTTGTGGAGGGCATTCCCCGCAAGGACTCAGCACACGCTAACCCACAGTGGCAAGATGTGAAAGCATGTGAGTTCTCTTCCCCCTCCTCCTCCCCAGCTGGCTCAGATTTTGGTTCAGAAAACAGTTCCTCTGAGACACCTTTCTGACCATCCCCTCCCCACCTGTGGAGATTTTTGTTAAAAACTGAGATATAGTGGGGCACCTGGGTGGCTCAGTTGGTTAAGCGTCGGGACTCTTAATTTTGGGTCAGATCACGACCTCATGGTTCGTGAGACTGAGCCCCGCATTGGGCTCCATTGGGATTCTCTCTCTCCCTCTTTCTCTCTGCCCCTCCCTCCGCTCAGGTTCTCTCTCAAAACAAGTAAACATTAAACAAATGAGATATACGTGACATATTAAAGCTGTATTCGTTTCAGGTATCCAACATAATGATTTCATATACGTATATGTCGCAACATGGTCGTCATAATAAGTCTGGTTAATATTCATAATCACACAGTTACAAATTTTTTCCTTGTGACAAGAGCTTTTAAGACTACTTTCTTAGTAACTTTTGAACACACATCACAGTGTTGTTAACTACAGTTGTCATGCTGTGCATTACATCCCCAAGACTTGTATTATAATGCAAAGTTTATTCATTTTGACCCCTTCACCATTTCGCCCATAGTCACCCCTGCCTCTGGGAACCACCAATCTGTTTTCTGTACCTATCAGTGGGTTTTTTTTCTTCAGATTCCACATATAAGTGAGGCAGGATGGTATTTATCTTTCTCTGTCTGACTTATTTCACTTAGGATAATGTCCTCAAGGTCCATCCATGTCACAAATGGCAGGGCTTCCTTCTTTTTTATGGCTGAATAAAATATATAAATACCACACCTTCTTTTTCCATTCATCTGTTGATAGACACTTAGGTTGAGTGTTGGCCATGTGAACAATGCTGCAATGAACATGGTCTGTGCTTTCCATTGTTATAAGCTGCATGAAGACAAACCACTGTGTGTCTTGCCCATACTGTTAGCCCGAGTGCCGAGCACACTGGCATATGGAACACGGTGTGCGGTAATGTCTTG
Source organism: Panthera tigris (assembly GCF_018350195.1). Taxonomy (NCBI): domain Eukaryota; kingdom Metazoa; phylum Chordata; class Mammalia; order Carnivora; family Felidae; genus Panthera; species Panthera tigris. Next base: position 27,364,947 of record NC_056663.1, on the reverse strand, counting down.
AGAAATATGTTATATGATTAAACCAAAATTTCTACAGAAATCACATCATATCTGTTTTCCAATAGAAGCAGGAAAAAATTCTGCAGTGTGCTCAAGAAGTTAGTGCCTAAATGCAAGCTACAGTAGCAAGCATTTGTAATTTCCGCTATGTGAGATCTAGTTGGAAAAACAGGGGTCTCAGGACACAAGTCCTAGGAGCAAGTCCTGTCTTGGTCACTAAGGGGATCTATAACCTTAAAGACACCTCCCTTCTCTGTAACCCATTTTCCTCCTCTGCCAAACGAAAGGCTTCAGAATTGTGTTCAAAGCTTATTCCCATCCTCACCCATGACTCTTCACTTGTTTACTGAAGTCCAAGGCAAAACCTGCATCCAGAATTTTTAATGCAACTGAAATCATGTTCGACCACCAACACTTTAAGAATCTTCTCTTTTGAAACACCTCCCTAAAACATTAGCTTTCTTTTTGCCTTTCAAATAAAAGCTTCATATTGAGGCCAATTCTTAAGAGAACTCCGGACTCATTCTTAGAGAGTTACGTGGCATGGCTGAGGATGTGGAGAGAACGGAAGTGGTAGAGATTACTTGATTAACTGAGAGCAGAGGGACATTTGTGGTCATGCCATTCCGTTTCCTGGGACCTTGGGAATCACAACAGTGTAGTACTGAGGGTGGTGTGGAGAGCACAGCCGACTGGCAAACTCTAGACCCAAAGCACATTCAATTCACTCAACTCCACTATCACCCAAGGAGTTCATTTATATTTGAAACAAAACAAACAAAACCAAAACACCACTATGTAACCACACAATGACTCCCACTTATTGGGGAAAGTGCCATTGCACGTGCCAAAACTACAGACGTGACCTCTTTAGCTATAGAGCCTATTGATGTTAGCACTAGATATTTGATGTTAGGACTAGATTTGACAGATGGAAGCTATTAGTTGAGTGGGAAACATTTTCCCCCTGGTGAAATTAAGGCACCTGCTATGTTCAGGTTTTTGAAGTTCTTACATCCACACAGGGTGCCTCTGGAACATGAGATGAAGGTTAGATTATATCACCAGCAGGACTTGAGACTAACAAGATTTCCCATATTCCCTCCAAAAATTACACACAAAACACCAATCTTAATGTGTTGCTAATGAAGCTAGAGCATATTTTCTAAATATTTAGAATATTTTCTAAATATTAGCCAACGACTTAGAGTACCTCACCAAAAGGAAGGCCTTCCCTCAGAAGGTCTTATCTTAGGAAAGGTAAATTGTAATCTTGGACACTGAAACATATCTGCTATTAGAGAATAATGTCACAATGGAAGTTTTAATGAGTGGCCAAGAATATTGGAAAGGGGTAGAGGGATTGCCAGAAGCTGTTTGTGTGTCACCAATGCTGTGGAGAGCAAAGCACCCCGCCCCTCCTGGTCTGCACTCCCTCTGGTGAAAATGGGAACACGAAGCACCTGCAACTTGAATGTCTAACTTCTTTATTCAATTCTATACCCACTGGGCAACATTCTGATATTGATTTGGCTTTTCAAATTAATTTCCATGTTGGAAAGAGAATGTGCTAACCTGTCAACAAGAACTTTTAAGAACCTCCTAGGGAGATCTTTTTCTCAATGATGAAAATTGATGATTTGCCATTTTGGTCTGTTGCATAACATCTTGGAAGTTGGGCATGACTGAACCAGGCCCCCATGAGCAAATAGATTATCCCTACGTAGGCTGACGAAAGTTTCTGAATCTTGCGGCGATGGCACCAGGAAGCAGGCATCCTGGGAAGTCAGCCTTGACACACTTCCTCATTGCAACACCAAGCTTCCAGTGGTCATGGGATGAATGGACCCTTGGCAGGATGTACATTCCAATGTGTTTTCTCTGAGAGGAAGTACATTTTCCAGAAGATTATCCAAGGGGATGGCTGAGAAAGAACTGAAGTCCCTATGCATAGGAGAGATGATACCATGATGCTCTCTGTGAGTTATAGGTTTCATCATTTGTAATAAGAGCACCAAGCTACAGCAATCACCGTGGAACTCAGTAGATATTTATGCAGGGCCTACCACGTACAAGGTAGTGTGAGGGACATAGAGCAGAAATCAGGCACAAGTTTCTTTCCAGGGACTTTCAGTCTAAGAAAGGAGAGATGATAATTTGTAGAAATGAAAGTAGAAACTGGTATGCACTACAGAAGATATCACTGAAATGCCATTAATAGCTCAGAGGAGGGAATATTATTTATCTTATATAGCAAACACTTATACAGTACTTACTATATACTGGGTAGTATTTTAAACACTTAATATATATTAGCCCACTTAATATTCCTAATAATTTATGAGGTAGGTACTATTATCCCGGTTCTACAGATAGGGAAACTAAGGCACAGACATATTAAGAAATTTTACCAAAGTCCTGTAGCCAGAAAGTGGCAGGGCTGAGATGTGCACCGTTGAGGTCTGGTCCTGGAATCCTTGCTTTCTGCCACCACCCTGCTGTCTTACAACTGGCAGCTGGAGAGACCCAAGGGAGCTTTCACGAAGGCGATGATATTTACACATAGCCTTGAAGAGGGTGGGTGGCTTTGGGATATGCAGACATGGAAGGAAGCACATTCCGGACAAAGTAAACAGTGTGAAGGCAGGGAGTCTAGCATGCTTGGAACTATTGTTTCCTGGTAAGCCAACAATAGTCCTACGCCTTAGCATGAGTTCAGGTTCAGAAAGAATAACTTGTCAGAATAAAAGGCCTGAATAAAGGAAAGGGCCAAGTACGAGGGACAAACATTGGTTGAGGGTCTAGCTTTTTAAACTTCAATTTCCATGATTTCTATTAATTCCTTCTATCCCAATCCTTGGCTGACTAATTGAATTGAAAAGAAGGCCCAGGTTTGATAGAAGCAAACCTACATTGGGGCCATTGTACGTAGTGCAGCCCAAATCATATCCTGTCAAGGCATGGACCAGCAGTAGGATTAACCATGCTCCAGAACCTCAAGGTTGATATATCCTGATCTACAGGGAGGGGCAAACATACCACGTTTATTTTTATAGTTAGAACAAAGAAGGCAGCAGTTCTGGGAGGCCAGGGATGTGCTCCCTTTCTTAAGAAAAAAACAACTCTATTTCAAAAGTAAGATCTCTTCCATTGCTAAAAGGGAATCATGAGGCTTTAAAAGCAACTAAATCATAATGGCATTACTCTTCATGAGCAACGGGATGGCTCACCAAGTAACAGCACAAAGTACTAGGCTTGAAGAAACGGTGTGATATTTCCTTTAACTGATTCTTGATTGCTTCATATCCATCTGCTGAATTGGGACCATGATTAAAAGCCAGAAAGCCTGAAGAACAGGCACATGATCCCCCCGAAGCTGAGTTAGGACAAATGAATAAGGCTGCCAAGGTTCTGGACCCTTCTCTTCAAGGGTGATGTGGGTAGTTCTGGACCCTTCTCTTCAAGGGTGATGTGGGTAGAGGCTAGAGCTTCTTTTGACGTGAACACCAGACTCTGGCTCAGGCCCATGGGCTCTAGTGGAATGCAGGGGAGGGGGTTTGGTGGCGCCACAAATAGTTCACATTTGAATATAAGCCAGTCCAGATATCAGCTCCTTGGGGTTGTCATCTCCATCCCAAGGTGCCTGCCTGGTGAAGAGGAGGAGATTGGGAGCTTTGGCTCTAGAAAGACCTTAGTGCAAATCCTCCCGTATTCCATACTAGCTGTGTGACCCAGGGGAAGTTATCTAACTTGAGTGCATCTTGGTATGTTCACATGGAAAATGGAGATTATAACATTTTGCCTAAGAGGACATTTGGGAGAATCCAATGCAGTGATGCAAAGTCTGCTACGGTTCCTGATGGTTCCTAGATGTTCAGGAAGACTCTCCAATCCCTTGTCTCTCTTCCTTAACAGATTCACCCACATTCTTATAACACTGGACATTGTGAGTGCACATAGCATATCCACTCCTCCTATGGTTCAACAAGAAGGCAACCTGCAAAAACAGAGACTCAATCCTTGTAAAGGAGAAAAGAACTGGAACTAAGTGCTCAAAATAAAACTGAAATTGGAGCCCGTCTGAGGCGGTGGCAGGAAACACTGGGAGAGAAAGGCATTCAGTTTAAAGGACGTCCTGAAGACAAAGGAGGAAAGTATTCAGGACTCCTGAGCTCAAAGTTCCAGCATTACCTGTCTGCTGAAGCAATGCCACCGGCCCACAGGATGTTCCCACATGGACCCTGAACTTGCCAACTCCTTCATCAAGCACCAGCCAAGGAGAGGGATGGGTTGCCCGATTCAGCAGGAGAGGGACTGGCTATTGACAACACACATCCTGACAAACACCTAAGAGGCTCGGGGCTGGTTGCCAAGTGGGAAGAGGCAGTCCGAGGCAGCCACCTTATATCAATTTCTCAAAGGACTTGCTGGCACCATTCCAAACAGAACTGCCATGGGCCCTCAGAGAATGAAGCATGAGTGCGGTGGCTGGTATGAGGCAGAACCTCAAAAACAATCATCTTGCCCCTCCCTCCATCCTCCAACCTCTTGGCCCCGCCCACCGTGAGAAAGTTCTGAAGCTGGAGCCAGCGTTCCCTGCAACCAAAGCCTCCTTCTCAAAAGGGGCGGAACCTCAGCGGGAGAGGGAGGTGGCTGGCCACCTCTTTGCTTTTGCGATGTTGCCCAGCTGGTCAGTACCCGAGTATTCTGGTCATTACCTGAGTAATGTTGATTACAAAGTTGCCGACGTTGAGACTGCTGTTTTCCCATGAACTGCTGGAGCCCGGGAGGTTCTGATCAGTCACCGAGTTGTTTATCCATAGGCCAAGGTTGGGACTCCCGGGCTATAACTCTTTCAAGAGTTCATCCCCTCCTTCCTACTACCTAATGAGAAATGCTAGGAAGGCAGCATGGTTCAGGGGAAATCGTGGCTTCATTGTTTTTCTGGCTTAGGAAACAGAGCATGTGAAAGTAAAGGCAAGCCTGGTTAGGTCTTGGGTGACACTTGGGTGACAAACGCGTTTCAAGGGGACAAGAAACAAAGTGTAGTTAAAGCTAAAGCGAACTTAAAAATTAGCACAATTGCATGAGCCTGGGAATGAAAACAGCAAGCATGAGACCTGAAAGAAATAATAAAACATCAGCCTAAGAAAAATGACAACTATAAAATCGGCACTTTGATTTTCTACTGGCTGTGATCAATTGCTCCCAGAGGCAAGAGGTCTATATTCCTGATTTTGAGGACCAAGAAAAACTTACAGTGAATGGTTAAGTGTGACTAAAATAACTTAGCTTTTCTTGTAAAGATAATTCATGTTAACTGCTTAAAATTTGGAAAACACATACACAAAATAAAAGGACCATGAAGAAAGTTAAAATCATTCTGAATTCTATAATATAGGGTTGTTAGCATTTTACTCCTTTTCTTTCTGCTGCCTCCAGGTAGATATAGATGTCTTTACCTAATTGAGGTTAAATTATGCATTAAGTTCTGTCGCTTGAATTTTTAAATTAATATGCCATTAATAATTTTGCATGGTGTTAAAAATTATTGGCAAGTATGTATTCAAGTTGAAAATAACTGCCTTTTCCAATTTTAAAAATAATGCCTGCTTTTTGGGGAAAATTTTAAAAATAAAAACATGTATACTAAATTCCAGTAAAAATCATGGCATAATCAACTGGCACTAGGCCGTGGTGGCATTCTAGATAGAAAGAAGCACAGTGTATTCAGTTAATGAATAGCAATTGGCTATTCACCTGGGAGTTTTTAAAATTAAATCTTTATCTCACACCATAAACACAAAGAATACCATATATATTATTAGAGTGCTAGATGTGAAAGGCAAAACCATAAAAACTATTAGGGGAACACCGAGAGAGGGACCTATTTTTCTGACCTGGAGAAAGAGAAGTTCTTAAATATATAACAAAAAATCAATAACCAGAATCTCTGTTGTTAAAATCTTATAAATCTTTGACTAAAAGACAAGCAATCCAAGAAGAAAATGAACAAAGAATATAAACACAGATTTCCTAGAAGAAAAATAAAAGTCTGATAGTTCAAAGAGCTCTATCTTGCCAGTTATCAGAGAAATGTAAATGAAAACAATATAAAGATATATTTTCTTCCCTGTCAAACCAGCAAAACATTAAAAGATTAGTAATATGATTCAAGGTTGACAAGAAAGTAGGGAAATGGCATTCATACCTAATATTAACGGTGGAGTAAGTGTCACCTTTGGGAAAGACAGTTTGGCAGAAACTATCAATATTTAAAATATGTACATTCTTTCATCTGGAAAATTTACTTCAAAACATTTATCCCAAGAATACACACAGTGGATACAAAGGCACCCGAATTTGCTATCTCATTGCAACACTGTAGTTTGAGATAGCGAAAGGGTGGACCCAACCTAAATGCCCATCAGTGGAGAGTACCAAAAAAGCCAGAATACAGCCATATGAGGTAACACATGCTTATTATAGATTATTGCATAGCAGCTAAAAATAACAAGAAAGAATCATATGTAGTGATATGGAAAACGCTTCAATATACATTGTTAAATGAAAAAAGAAAATCGCAGAACAACATACACAGACTAGTTTCATTTTGTTTTAAAAATACACACCAATAAAACTGTGTCTGTCTATATGTATGTGCATGTTTGGGCAAGTCTGGAAACACACACAAAACTGATAAGGGTGATCTCTGGGAATAAAGGCAGGATTTAGTGGGATGGGAGGAAGACAGAATGAAAAGGAAATTTTGTTTTTTATCTGTATCATTTTTTCCATATTGTTGGAAGTTTATACACTGAGAATGTATTCATACATCATTTTTTATTTATGGATATGTAGCTGGAGAGGAAGGAGTTGTGGAGGAGGGAGAGACAGCATCTATCACGTAGAGCCAACCACTGCCAGCCTTTGGATGAACTGTGATTCCAGACGTTTCTCTCTAACACATATACATATAGAAATAGAGATACATAATATAGAGAAGTAGAATTCGTTTATTCATTTGTTCATTCAATAAGCATTTCTGAATGTCTATGAGATTCTCAGCATATCAGTAAGCTTGAATTCCCCTATCTTATGTTAGTGAGGGCAACAGAATAAGCAAACAAAAAATATAAAATTTTAAGTGGATAAAAGTTCCATGAAGAAAATAAATGAATGCTCCTACTATATATGACCAATATAATCTATCTGAAGATATGGGACTCTTTCCCTAGTGCTCAATATAGATCCACAGCAAAATTTGTAATGGCTGTGCATTTCATTGTTTCATTGAACCACGGTATATTTAAACACCTGGCTATTAGTGAACACTTGAGTTGTTTTTACTCCCATGAGCATTTTTGTGTACTTGTTAGTATCACCTTCAGATAATTCCTAAAAGTGGAATTGTTGGATGTTTCAGTGGTAGAAAGAAAAAAATAATCATTTCTTAGTTTCAAAAGTGCTACCAAGGGCAAATTCTTTTTATCTAGTCACATGGCTTCTTACCTGCAGGTCCCTAAAGAGTCTTGTGTCTCCATCATTCAGAGGAGGGACAGCAATTCTATCAGCCTGTTTCAGCAGATGTAACAGTGATGGCACACAGTGGAGGGTATGGCCTATCACACTGGGTTGACCCTGTGGCAAGACCAGATGTCTCTTTCACCCACTGTGGAACTGGGCTTTAAGAACATTATTATGGCTCTTCAGAAAGGGCCCAGGCGTTTGTGGGCTGAGCTACAAGTAAACCATCAATCCTCAAAATATCAAGTGCACTGATAAAATTCATACAACTTTGCACCTAAATTCAAACTGCTAAACTATCACAAAGTCACAGCATCTCACTTATAATTTGGGACCTACAGGTACAACTAAGCTATTATCTGATGGTCAACAGAAAAAAATCTTACGAGGTGATTTTTGCTTGGATGGCCCAAGGATTTCAGGGAGGATTTTCATGAATACTGACATATTAATAGTAAACACTCATATTGATGTAAATTAAACATGTGCCATTCGTCATTTTAATTGCTTTATAGATATTAACTTATTAAATCCCCATGATGATCTGATGAGGTTGGTATTTAATATCTTCAACTGAAAGACGATAAAAGTAAAACAGAGAGATTATATAAATTGCCCAACATCACACAGCAGGCATGTGACAGAACCAGGATTAGAATCTGGGTAGTGGGATGCTAAATCCCATGGGCTTCACTACTGCTTTGTGCTGCCTCTCAACATGTTGGGTCAAAGGGAGATATGCAGAATTTTAAATTTTTATCCATTTTGCCAACTGGCCCTTCAGGAAGATTTTATCAGTTTAAAAACTCACAAAAGGTGTTTGTGAGGGTCTGTTTTCCTAAGCCCTCTTCAACATTGAGTACTGTGTTATTGTTTAGTCTTTGCCAATCTGATGCCAAAAGCATATATTTTATTAGCATTCTCTATAACAAAAACAAATACTTTTCCAAAGCATATTTCAAAGCAAAGTGTATTTGCTTTCTTTTTATTTCTGGGATTGCCTCTTCATATATTCTATCTTTTATTTCATTGTTCATATTTTCTTTATTGATATTTATATTGTTAACCTGTAATATATAAACAAATCTTTTGTTTGGCCTTTAAGTGACAAAATTTGCCATATGTTGTCCTCAATTTTTCATCTTGTTCATTGGCCATCTGTTTTGACATTGGCTCATAGAAGTTTAAAGCCCAACGTATTAAAATTTTTCAATGTTATTATGATTGTTGAATTTTATAGAATGCGCGTAAATATTTTTCCCACCCCAAAATTAAAAAAAAAATTTATCCATATTTTCTTCCAGTGTTTTTACAGCTCCATTTTTTTCATTTCCTCTTTTATCTATCTAGATAGAATTGATGTTGATGTAAAGAGGGAAACAAAGAGTCAGCTTTATTTTATTACAAAATTGCAAGACAGCTGACCAAATGTCAACTTATATAAAAGAAAAAGAAAATTATGAAGATAAGCAAAGAAAAAAGACACATTGCATAAAAAGGAACAAAAATAAGAATTACAGAAGGCTTTTCATAAGAAATTATGCAAGCCATAAAGACACTAGAGGGACATCTTCAAATATCAATTTGAAGTTGGTTTTTTAAAAAAAATTTTTTACATTTATTTAGTTTTTGAGAGAGAGAGAGAGAGAGAGACAGATCACAAGTGGAGGAAGGGCAGAGAGAGAGAGGAGGAGACACAGAATCTGAAGCAGGCTCCAGGCTCTGAACTGTCAGCACAGAGCCCGACGCAGGACTCGAACTCACAGACCATGAGGTCGTGACCTGAGCCGAAGTCAGACGCTCAACCAACTGAGCCACCCAGGTGCCCCTGAAGTTGTAACTCAAATTGTTAACCTAAAATTCTTTATTTTGCAAAAATGTCTTTCAAAAATTAAAGTACAGTAAAGACTTTTCCAGAAAGTAGATTTCAGAATAAAGAATATTCTTAGAGATGAATAGGAACATTACTTAGGATAGAGAGGTCAAGTCACCCAGAAGTTATGTATGTTTGAAGCTCTGTTGTTAGGCGCATGCATATGTAGGATTGTTTTATCTCCTTAAATGAATGCACCAAACAACAGAGCTTCAAAATATGCAAGGCAAAAGTGACAGCATTGAAAAGATAAATAGATCCACAGTTATAGTTGGAGATTTCAATATTCCTCTTCCAATAATTGATAGAACAGGTAGTCAGAAAATCAGCAAAGCTATAGAGAACTTGAACAATTTGATCTAATTAAATTTATAGAATATTCTATCCAATAAGAGCCAGATGCACATAATTTTCAAGTGCACAAAGCACATTCCCATAGACTCTTTTCTATGCCATGAATTAAACCTTAACGAATTTAAGGAAACTGAAATCATGCAAATTATGCTTGCTGCCTACAATGCAATTAAACTAGAAATCAGTATCAGAATATCTGGAAAAATCCCCAAATATTTAGAAATCAAACAATTTAAGTTGCCCATCTGAGAACAAGATAGCTCATTGTTTATTCAGGCCCTCTTTTATGCCTCTTGGATGGCATATGCCTCTCTTCATTTGTCTTCTACGTATTTTTAAAGTTTATCCAAGGCTTTTCATTTTTATCTTATTTTATTTTATTATTGTGGTTGTTTTTGTGAATGGGATCTATTACATTTTATTTTCTAATGGGTCATTATTACCTCTAAGGACATTGATTTTGCCTTATAAAAAAAAGTCTGGCCACCTTCTTGAACTCATTATTTCCAATAATTTTATTTTATCAAATTTTTCAACTATGTGATCAGATCATCTATAAATAATGTTTTTTCCTCTTTTAAAATATTTATATTACATTTCTTCATTCTGTTGTCTAATTGTATTGGCTGACACTTTCAGAACAACATCACATAAAGAAGCGGTACCTGGGACATTGTCTTGTCCCTGTTCTGGAAGGCCACGCTTCTAGTATATCACTATTTGGCATGGCTTCTAATGGCTACAATGAACTTATGGGTTGTGAGACAGACACGAGGCAAAATTGCACTGTGCAAATGAAACTGAAGACCATAGTTTCACTCAGAAAACAAATTAGAAGGGCCGATCAAAAAGCCTCAAGCTTCAGCATTGGACCTTGGACAGGGTCGGTCAATTACAGAGGCACAGCGCCATACATGTGTGTAGCTTTTCAGAGAGTTTCCTTTTGGCTTTGGACAAGGGACAGGACTAAGAGTTATTTAAGGGACGTGCGGACACTGCCTGTCTTGGAGCCTGAAATTCCTCGAGGAGAGGCTCATTTGAGATCTGAGACTTTTTGTTCTTTGAGTGTCCTCCCCCAGAGATTCACCTTTTTGGCTCTCGGGGAGTAGCTGACTGCAGCCCTGTGGGTTTGGGAGGAGACGGAGAAAGGCTGGGAAAAGCACTGGTTGCTGGCTGTCAGGTGGGGAGAAACCAAATACAAACTTCATTCGTTTCACGGTGTTTTTTGAGGCTCTCCAACCTTCCCTGGAGCCCTAGAGGTTTATCCAACCTTAGTGAGGAAGGTTCATACCTCTGGTGATGGCTGGGGGCTTGATACAAGAGCCCACAGCAATCTTTGGTGCCAGGAAAACCTGGATACTTTTTCATAGGTGTGAGCCTTGAGGTCTTCCTTGCTACGATGGAAATGAAACCCGCTTCACAAGAAAGGCATGGAAGGCATTCAATAACAGCATAAGATTCCTAGCCCCATGCCAGGTACCTAAATGCTGATTGCCTTGCCCTCCCCTTGTATAAGGATGCGGGAGGGAAGGATTTGCCTAACTCTTATTTTGTGGATGTGGGTGTTCTTGGGTAATTCAGGGCCACCGTGTCTTTGTGCATGCATCTGCTGGGCTCCTTTGGAGTTCCTCAAATTGTATACCTCAGTGTTCGTGTGGGGCCAGCTTGGGGTAATTTCTACAGAATACAGGAGTATTAGAAAATGGCTGGGTTTTTGTTTTGTTTTGTTGTGTTGTGTTGTGTTTTGTTTTTTGGGTTTTTTGCTCCTTTCATTGCTACCTAACATGATAGAGACTGTGATAAAAACTCTGTTGGGCAAATCAGGTCATCTGAAGTGGGGGGTCAATCCTAAGTCCCACCTTCATGTTTCCCTATTGTCTTACCACACTGTCCAGAAGGTTTCTGGGGAAGACCAGAAATAAATGACTGAACAGACAAAACACATGCTTTGGGTCAGGCTACATCTGACCTTGGTCTGGTCTTGTTTATGATGGTGGCACCAAAAGGTACTCAGCAAGGGCAATCTCCATAGCCACCTTCTATGTGATGACAAATCTCTAGCAAAAGATCGTAAACATCATCCCTATTTTCTTTCTACGTAACTTTTCTTATGAGGGAAAAGTATAACTAATGCAAAGTCTGAGTTTATTCAAAGAGGAGAATCACTAGGGGTTCCGAGTGAAGTGGTGGGTATTTTGGACCTTGTCCCATTTTGGATTTGAGTAATAGACTGTTAGACACAGGAAGGAGGAAGTTTTCCTTCGGGTCCTCCCTGTGCTGAGGCTAATAACAGCCAGGACCAGGTCAGAGGATGGCCTTAGTGCAGAGGAGGAGGACCCCACTGGCGAGGGCCAGAAGGGGAGACACAAGTCGACACAGTGACTGGGGTACAAAGGAGCAGAGAGGGTGTGAGCACAAGAATGTGCTCGTAGAAGGAACTATGAGGCAATTCCAAGCCCAGCTCAAGACAGAGGCTCCACTGAGCAACTCTCACCCTCACATCAGGCTGGTCTTACCTGAGAAACTCTGGGCTTATACTCCTTGGAAAAGTCTTCTCAAAGCCATGCATAAACAGTCTTATAACTTCCCTGTGAAATGAGCTCCCATTAGGGTTACTGTTTTGTTATTCCCTAAGTTAAATGTTGGGGGCCTTGAAATTGGAAAGAGACAAACCCTCACATTTTTCTTGCATACCAGAAACCATCCAAACAGGAAAGTAAAACTCCCAACCGGCCAAGATGTCACAGGAAGTGGGGCCCCGCCTCTCTGACTTGGTTCCTTCTGCAGGTGAACCCCAGGACGAGAACCTGTGAGGTTACTACCAGATGAGAAAAATGGGCTAACAGGAGGCAAAGAATACAAACTGCAGAGTTCTAACTGTGTCTGGAGGCCGAGGGGCTCTGTCACTTGCTGGTCTCATCTTTTGTCCCATGCCCAAGCCTCCCCTTAATGGATGCAAAGGAGTGGCTTTTTGACACATGGAGGAAATTGGACACTTTAGAGCACTAGGTAGGTGGTTCCATCAAAAAATGACTTTTGCCTTTTACATAAAGCCGCCACCACTATGCCTGGGGTGAGAGCTGTCCTCAGGGAAGATTGCAAGGAAAAGGCTGAAATGGAAAGAAAAACTTAGTCCTTCTGAGATTAAAAAAAAAAAAATACAAGGCAGAATAAACTAAGTCTCTTCTACATCACGAACACTTTTCTTCTGCATTGTGGCCCAAAAGCCTGGCCTGTGTCCGACCACTGCTCCGTGTAGTCTGGAGACCAGGCCCAGTGAAGGCGCGTGTGTGCACTTCAGAACATCCAGAGCCAATCCCACCACGGTGAGTGTGGAGACCCCCAGCCCAGGCGGATCAAATCCCCTGCCCTGGGAATCTGGAATTGCAAACAGGAGCAGTTAACCATGGACGCAGCCAGGGGGCTAGAGAATGCCAGCCCGTCCACACAGAGAGGGGGGAGGCAGTCCTGACCCAAAGACCACACTGCTCAGGCAGAGCCCCCAAGGACCTCCCAGCCCTTGGCTCCAGGTGACACTCTGGCCTGGATTCTGTGACACACCCCTGAACCACCCCCCACCATTTTAGGTAATATACATTAAAAAAAAAATCCAATTAAATAATCCCTATTGAGTCTTAAAATGAATTTGAACTGGGCTTCTGTTGTTTTTCACCAGAAGGGTCTTAACTCAGATGCAAAAGTCCTTCTTTTATCTGGGCGGCATACCCATGTGGTCTGACTTCACGTCCCTTGTTCGTGACATTGGCCACCCCTACCGGCCACCGGGGAAGGCCACCTGGCCCCTCCGCTTCTGAGCCTGTAAGATCGCAGACAACTCAATTGCCGCACAGAGCTGGTGGGAACACTTGGGAAGATTCAGGATCATGGAAACACATGTTGCATCTGGGCAGGGCTGTTGTACGAATGAGCTAGCGCCTGTGGAGTCAGCCATAGAATCTCTCCTTTCACCACTACATGTAATCCTGTTCCTCTCTCAGCACCCCGGTCCAACTAAACAAAAGCCTCCTTGTAGGAGGGAAGTCTCATGACCCTAGAAGTAGGTGGAGGGTCCTGCCCTCTCTGGTGGCATGGGGCCCATTTACAGGAGTGGTGTTGAAAGAGAAGGAGATTTGGAGTCAGGAGTCCTGGATTTCAGCATTGCCTCCAGCATTTGCTAGAAGCATGACCTTGGGTGAGCCTGTCAAACTCACTGAGCTTTTAGTTTCTAGCTCTGTAAAGTAAGAATAGAAATGATCTTCCCTGCTGTGGCATTGTTGAGAGGATTCAAGGGGCAATATTTGAAAGTGCTTTGTAAACCACAAATCCCTACTCATGTGCTGTCATTAAGTGTTATGGTAGCAAAAAAGAAAAAAATTTTGTTCACGCTACACTCTGATGTGCAAAATAAATGTAACACTCTTCATAACTGACCTGGTCGTCCCCAGGAGCACCTCACATCTAGGGAACAACGAGTGACAGCCAGGACATTGATTACAACCTGTCAGATTGCAAGTACTCTTGACTACTTATGTAATTCTCACAGTAACCCCTGGGAAACGGGGGCCAGTGCCAGCTCCAATTTAAAGAGCAGAAAGGAAACTCAAAGATGCTGGTTAACAACATGTGAGTCTCTTCAGTTGAAAACTATCCTTTTCAAGGAATAGCTCATAGTTCTGCCCCGCTCCATCCTCCTCCCCACGGTGGCCTCTGAGTAGTATCGGGGGAGTCTCTGAGCCCTTGTGGTTGAAGAGGTGGCCTCTGATGCCTGTGGTGCCCCAATGCTACTCTGTCCTATGGGGCATGGTGCCCCAGTTTACCCGACGCTGCCAAGGCTGTGGCAAGGAGGCTGTGGATGTTCTAGGTCAGCCAGGCCAGCATTGCCCTGCTGACTCAGCCCCACCCAACTCACTGGTGCTGAGTCCCCCCTGACACTGGCTGAGAACGCTATTGCCCCTCTAGTCGAAAGGGCTTCTTTCCAGCCTACACTGTGGCAACACCCCCCATAAGCCCACCAGCCAGCCCCCTCCACTCATCCGTATCTCTTGGATACCTCCCAGCCACACGGGGGAGCTCTGCCCAGAGACAGCATCCAATCAACTTTATGCTGATATAGTCACCCCTATGTTATTGAGCGCCTACCATGTTCTAGGCACTGTCTTAGGTTCATAAGACCAGTGAACAAAGATCCCTGCACTAGTGGAAATGCTGTTCCAGCATCTCCATGATAATGGGGAGAGTACCCTTTGACGGGTTCCAACAAGAAGTGGGCAAAGGCTCCTTTCATTCAGGCCTTCCTCTCAACTTAACATCTTCCCTCTCCTAGAGTGGGAAGGCCAGGCATACTGTTCCGAGACCCACATTCCGGAGAGCCAGAAGATGGTGGCATTCACTGTCACCCTCTCTGGCAAGGACATCCTCTGCCCCAAATCTATGCCATTCTGGGGAGTGGATTGGGAAGGGCTAAGGGGGTGTGTGCTCTCTCCACTACTCTTTGATAGGGGCACAGTATATCTTGGTTCTTATCATGCCAAAGGGAAATATTGGGGATTTAGGAAGAATGTCCCTCTCTCTACAAATCCTGACTTTCAAGACTATTGTCCTGGTGAACAGACAAAGAGAGTCCATTGTGAGACTTGAGTTCAAGTGTGATCCCCTCCTCTGTTCTAGGGGTCCTGCTCTGTCCATCCCTGATTGTGTTCAGCCTCAGGGCTCAGTGTTGGAGATACAAGGTTGACAGGGGACAAAAGATTAGGGGGAAACTGAAAATACATCTGCAACCTCAGGGACTAACCAGGACAGAAACATCATCAAACAAGAGTCTCATATTCTGACATATATGCTGAAGGTTACTTTTTCACGTTGTTCCCTGTAGCTTTCCCCATAGCTCTTTATAACATAATTACAAAAAGACTCCTACCCTGTAAATCTTTCGTGGAATGAACAAATGATTTGTTAAAGAATATACTCCATGTTATTCATGGCAAGGAATAAAGTCTGAGGACTTTACAATTACAATCAAGTCACAAAAATAAAAGGATTTAACTGCTACTTTATACTCAGCATTGAGAATAGACACAGAGACAGCTCTGAGCCATGAGGAGGAAGAGAAAACTAGCACATAGGAAGCGATTACTAACCTACTAATTCAGAGAAGGGAGACATGGGTGTCAGATTATCTGAGGCTTTTCCTGGAAGAGCGAGATTGAGATAAGCAAACGAAAGGAGGCAGCAGGCAGGAGGAACAGCAGGCACAGAGCAGGAAGTTCTCAGGATGAGCAGAGACCAAGATGATCAGAATGGGGAGGGCAGAGGAGGGAGCAGTGGAAGATGAGGCCAGATAGGGGAAAGGGCAATGCATGGAGAATCTTAAAATCTTGCTAGAGGACTTTGGACTTAAGTGGGTTTTGTTAAGCTAGGGTGGTTGTGATAATACACAGACCCAAGTATTTTCAAACACAGTACAAGTTAACTTCTTGCTGAGATGGATGGAAGTCCAATCCCATTGGTGGGTGGCTTTCTTCCTCCCAGTAATTCAGAGACCCAGGCACCTTCCATTCCTGCTGATGACATCTCCTAAGCCTTGTTGCTGTCTGCTCTTCTTAAAGTGTTGGCCATTTTGTTCCCTTTCCATTGCCTAGTGCTCAGTGATATGTTAACCTTTAAAAGAGTAGGAACCTGGTAAATGCAGGGCAGCCGTGTTCCCAGCAAGAGGAAATGGATTTTTGGTGCGCAGGTAGCAATACTGTCACACGTGAAAATCCCTAAGGATCTGGGTATAGCAGGTCAGACCCAAGTCCATCCTTTAGTCATCGCAGCACGAGTAGGGAGGTATGGGAGAGAAGCACCAGCTTCTAGGAGATCCACAGCTAGGAGATCATATGTGATGTTATGAGGGCCCAAAGCTGTCTGACGACAGGCTGCAGAGGAAAAAAAGGGGAAGGGCAGGGGAGCAGGATTGATGTGAGGAAGCGGATGAAAGAGCACTCAGCGAATTTACTAAACAAGGTGACTCCAGCGTCTGTGACCTCAGAGACCAGAGAGAGATGGCACGTGGGACAGAAATGTGGATGGTCAATGCTAGCTTGAGGGAGCTGGTCTGGAGAAAAGAAAGATAATGAGGTGAGAGACCAAGTGTCTTGCAAAAGCAGCAAGAGGGAATTCCGATGGAAGAGATTAATGCTAACTTAACTAATGTTCTCCCAGGACTGAGACCTCAGTCCCTCAGGACTACACCCTCCTGTCCTCAGATAACAAATGGAGAGGCCATGGGTCCACAGATCTTCAAGGGCTGTACCAGACAAATTAGTGCCCCCTCTGACCTTCAGATTAGTCTTTGACCATTTAGACATAGCGAGTGGCCATGCTTTTTCTGAAAAATGTTCCAGAAAAGTAGATGCACCTTCTACCACGAGGTCTAATACCACTCCCCCTGGCTGCCAATGTTAACTTCTTCCCATGTGTCCTTCTCAAAGGCAACAGTACTGTAAACCAACTGTGGGACAAAAAACCCAGGGTTGTCCACATAGTAGGCCCTCCCTGATGCAGACTGGTCATCTCTCAGGAATCTGAATGACCCACAGTTCACTCTGAGATTACAGTCAGTAAATGGTCCCCTGAGGTGAGAGGTGCCATTGTTCTCCCAGACCCCTTCTCCCCATCCAAACCCACACTGATGCCCTCACACACACATGGCCCCTCTCAGACAGGGCATCCTTCTCCCCTGGGCTCAGTGACTAATGCTTGATTCAGCTATACTCTTCACTTGAATGTCAGTTTTTTCCTACCAGCATATCCACTCATTCTCTTGTCCCCACATCAACCTGGGAAGGTGACTCACCTGCTGTTAGCTGTGCCCTAGGTCCTCCCACCTCCTACACCCTCGAGGGCTGACAGAACTGGAGTGAGGAGCAGAGGGGAAGCTTATCAGAGGAGACACACTCCCGAAGGATGAGGGAGCCCACAGCCAGACACTTGATGAAGAAGAGGTGTAAAGCTGTTGCAGGAATGCCTGGAAGAGGGTCTGGAAGAGGAAGGGAGGGGTTGACAAAGTCAAGAAGAGCCAGAGCGAGGAGTGGACGGCAGCCTGACTAAACCTTGAGTATAAGAGATGGTACGAGCGTCCTTCAGTCCCCGCTGGGGCCTCTTCATAACACCCAGAACATCTCGGTAGGCTCCTTCCTATGATTCATTGTGTGCATTCCCACAGTGGCATTGGGATCTGGAACAAAGGCAAAGCCAGAGGGAGAACCTTCTAATGCAGCCATACAGGGATGACTTGGCCTCAGGAAGTTACACAAAAGTGACTTTGGTAGTCACAGTTACCTGAGAGATACACAGGCTCTCAGAACTCTGGTGTGACCCGCCCAAAGGTAAACCCAAACCCTGGGGTCAAGGTGTGCAGGGAAAGTGGTGTTAAGTTCACCTGGCGGAGGTGGGGGATGGGGGCAGATTGCTCAGTCACAGAAGAGAGCCCTGACTTTGCTATAGAGCAACGGGAAATTCAGGCCAATATATTCAATAATTCAGCATGTTTGAACGCTGATTTCGTACCGGGCACAGTGCTGGAGGAGAGCCACATACCTCGGAGCTGGAAGAAGTCTGGAGAAAGTCTGGAGACCATCTACTCATTGGGGGCCCCAAGAAGTGAGGTGACTTTCCTAGAACACCAACTAGTCGTGACTGAGCCAGATCAGACTTCCCTTTTCCTGTTTCTCTTCACCATCCACTCCACCTGGCCTTCTCCCAGGATATTATTTTATAATCAATAAAATGTTTTTTTTAATTTTATAATCAATAAAATGTATTTATTTATCCCCCCGTTTTCTCTGCAAGACCACCTCCTGCCCAAATCCACTGATACTCCTAGAATTGGGCAGACTCCCCAACCTGCTTGTCCTTTAAAGGTGAACAGCTGCTATGAAATGCAGGAAGAAAGTTTTCTTTCTTTTTTTTTTTTTTAGTATTTATTTATTTTTGAGAGAGTGCAAGCGGGGGAGGGGCAGAGAGAGGGGGACAGAGGATCCTAAGCGAAGCAGGCTCTGCGCTGACAGCAGGGAGCCTGATGCTGGGGGGCTGAACTCATGAACGGTGAGAACGAGAACGTGACCTGAGCTGAAGTGGTATGCTCAACCGAATGAGCCACCCAGGCGCCCCTGAGAAGTCTGATTTCTATTTCCCCCACTTCCTTCTTATTGCTGCTGCCTCATATCAGCCTCACTTCCTCGTCCTTTCCCATGCCTCCCAGTTAGAGGGAATCTGACAAGAGTGCAATGAGCGTAGAGCGGAATGAACGATTGGAGTCAAACGGACATTGCCGACATCATTCGCTGACTGCGTGACCACAGCATGTTATTTAACCTCTCTGTCTCGATGTCTCCACTTGGGCTTTGAAACTGATAATCTCCTGCTCTTAGAAGTTTTGCATGTATGTGGCATACCAACCCTATACTAACATACCAATTTAACAATATACCTAATTCCTTTATTTGACTGCTTATTCCAGTCTATGCTGGCTTGTTGTTGTTGTTGCTAAGCCCCAGGGCCCAAGCTGGGGCGAGGAGGAAGGATAAAAATAACGAGAAGGGAGGACACCCTTCAGCGGCCCCACCACACCTCACTCCTGGTCTCATCCTGACACCACCACCAGGTGGCCTTACTCTTTCCCTCACTGCCAGCGTGCCCCGCATACCCCAACCTATAAGCTGGCCTGTCTCGAAAAGCCCAAGTGACTCACAACATCTTGACTTCCCTTTGAAATGGCAATTTTGTTAAGTCATCTTTCTCACCTCTGGGCTCCCTTACTTATGAGGCCTGATAAAGAAAGGAATGGGGACCCTGAAGAGGAAGTGTCTTTGCCTGAATCCTGTTCCCACATCTGCCAGCAACAACATCCCTCAGAGGAGCCATAAGGCTCTGAGCCTACCTGGGGGCCGAAACGGTGGTGCTCTGGTGTTCTGAGAATGTGGCAGTGGTGTTTTTCAGAGATGGCTTGGGAGGGTCAATTTTATGTGTCAACTTGACTAGGCCATGGGGTCCCCTCATATTTGGGCATATGCTTGCCAGTATCTGGGTGCGTCTGTGAGGGTTGGCCTGGATGAGATTAACATTTGAATCAGTAGACTGAGTAAACCAGGTTGCCCTCCCAGTGTGGGTGGGTCTTGTCCATTGAAAGCCTGAATAGAACAAAAAACCTTGCAAAATAAAGAATTCTGCCTGCCTGTTGACATGAGACAACAGTCTTTTCCTGTCCCTGGACTAGAACTTATACCATTGGTTCTCCTGAGTCTCCAGCTTGGGACTGCAGTTCTTGGGACTTCTCAGCCTCTATAATCATATGGCCAATTCTTTAATAACCTACATACATATACATGTATGTGTATATATGTGTGTATGTGCATACAATCACCAATATGTTCCATTTTCTGGAGAGTCCTAACTAATATGTGACTGCAACAATAGATCCCATTGTGCTCTTTCTTCTTATTGGGCAGCTTTTATACTCCCTCATCAAGAGGTGGAGCCTATGTTCCCTCCCCTTGACCATGGGTGGGATTGTGACTGCAGAAGAAATGACTCGATGTGACTGCCAAGCCTGGGTCATAAGAGGTGACACAACTTCTGCCTGGTTCTCTTTCACTAATGTCATACTTGCTGGTATAGCACAGAGAAGCTCAGAGTCCAAAGGTCCAAGAAAGCTGGAGGCAGGTCGGCGACCATCTCTTGGCCTGAGCTGGTTCCTGAGCAGTTTCTCACCTGCTACAGCCTGGCCCCTTCTCCCCCTGGCAGTTGGGTCAACCTCTAGGCCACCTGACCTGACTCTGACCTGACACATGCTGAACAGATGGATGGCACCAGAGTCAGGATGTGAAACAAAACAACACTGCTGTTGGAGCTACTGTTCAGTGACTATTGCCCTGTGGGAGTGAGGATGTGGGCCTGGAGCTGGGTCCCCACCTTCGCTTCTAAAAACTCCTGCTTGCCTCCGAGCAAGTGAAGAAGTGCGGCCCTTCCTCTGATGCTGTAACCCCAACCCCGCCCCCCCACCCCACCGCCCCGCCATACGTATCTTCCACCGAGGAAAGTGGATGGAGAAAAAAGTTGTACATCTTCATTGTAGGCCAGCTTTATGTCTCAGAGCACTGTGGCATTCCAAACCAGGGAGGTGGACTCAGAGACAAGAGGAGACACACAGACAGACAGAGGCCCAAGAGATCGATTTGGCTCAGCCAGCGTTGACTCGGGGCTTGTCGTTTGCCAGCTCTGCTCTACAGAGGGTAAAAACACAAACGAGCCCCTACCCTGCCCTTGAGGCACTTAGAATCTACTGGGCATTTGGACTCATACACAAACAAAGTCAAAACAATGCCATGTAATCGGTAAGCCAAGGATGGTCAAGAAAGCAGAAGTAAGGGACTGAGCCCCCTTGTTCAGAGCTCCAGAGAAGGGAGGAGACACTGAGCTGAGTTCTGAGTTATGTGTCAACTCAGATGCCTTTCTCCACCCTGTCCTTCATGGTTTTAACACAACTAACATATTCCTGAACCCTTGCTCAGGCACCATTCTGAACCCTTTGCTCATTTAACATTTATTTATCAATAAGCCTACATGATTGATATCCTTAGTATGTCCATTATACAGATGAGAAAATGGAGTCATAGAAGGCATGATTGTCAAGGTCACCCTACTGGTAAATCACAGAAGCAGGATTTGAACTTAGGCATTCAGCCTCCTGGGCCCTTGTGGTAGCATTTGCCCTACTGCCCTCCTGGAGAATGTCACAGCAGAGACTCAGAAGGCCTCTGAGAAATCATAGGCATCTATTTCCCATACTGCCCGATCCTTTAGATCACAGCAGTGCTTATCAGAAATAGAGATGCCCACCTCTCTCCATGGAGGGTCAGATTCAGGTGGTTGGTTGTGAGTTATGAGCTGGACTTTGACTGAATTTTCTGGACACACTGTGACCCAGGGCCTAGGATCACATGACCGGTTGGTGGCTGAGCCAGCCCCTGGCTCTCTCAGCCTCCCCTGCACCCATTGTCCTGCCTGCTGTCTGAGAGAGGCCTTCTTCAGGAGAAGTTTGAGCAAACATTTCTTTCCCTGGGACTGACTTCTGAGGTGAAGCTGAAAACCTCTGAGCACCCAAATAAGTAAGTTCACTTTCTGTGTTGGTCTTGGGGCTGTTGAGTCCACAGGTACAGTCAACAGTCATTATTGTCTTGTGATTCAAGGGCTTCCGAGGGACACTTCCCCACTGCCCAGTCTACCATGGCTCTGAAATCCTCACCATGATTCAAGAAAGTCACTAAAATGCAACTGTCTTACCTGGAAGTGGTAGGATGCTAATAGCTGTTAGGGCTTTTGTTCATTAACAGATCCAAACATTACAGGGTTGAGGCAAAGGACAGCAGGGCTCATAGAGAAGAATGAGGAGGAGGAGGAGGAGGAGGAGGAGGAGGAGGAGAATGAGGAGGAGGAGGAGGAGGAGGAGGAGGAGGAGGAGGATGAGAAAAAGTAGGAGAAGAAAGTGTGAAATCTGAGTGTTGTCACAGAGGCACACTGAAATGGAAATGAGGTTTGGGGCTAGGGAGGAAGAGAGGTCACCAAAGACCAATTTTGTCCCTCACTGACCCACTTGGAGCCACGTCTCCTCACCCCAACTGCAAAGCCAAAGAGGAACATTGACACATAAGTCATCTCTTCCACAGTCTCTCACTGACACACCACAGAAGAGAGAGGCATTGTTGGTAGAAAACCCAGCACAGCAGAAGCCCGTGATGTCAACCAGCATCAGAAGCATAGCTTGGGACCTTATTGGCCACACACTGCTATTAGCTGGAGTGTTTTCTGGTACTCCAGAAATAATTCCCTTTGGATGGGGCTAGCATTGGTCCGTCTAATCTCTAATTGCCTGCTGGAGTAGCTAATGCTAGAGATCTCCTTGAAAAATACACAGCCTCTAGGAAAGACTGACTTCAGGTTTTGTATTTTTGAAGGGTGGGGAATATGAGGGCAATTCCAAACAACCACACATGCCTCACATATGGGTAATGGTGACCCGATGATACAACATCTTCACTGCAGCTCTCTGTTTGTTTCTTCTGTTCTGCAGGAACGCCCTTCTCATCCACAGTCACCTGACACTAATTTTCCAAAGTCACACCCTCCTACCCTCTGGAAGAAATGACTGAAACCCAGCCAGGAAGCATTCCCTTTCAGTTTTTCATAAAAACATCACTGAATGCCCTGTTCTGAAAAAGGCATTATGATACACTTTAGGAAGAAGTTTCCTTCATCCTCTCTGGTGAATCAACCAAGCTGTTCAAAGAATGGTAGATAGCATTCTCTCCTGATACTCCCCAAAGATTTATATTATCAACCCAACCACTCCCAGCCTTTGCTAGAATACTAGGGTGTCAAAAATGGAGAAGACCTGAGAGAGCATCTAGCCTAGAGGACGAAAACGCAAATGCTCACAGGAGACAGGTAGGTCAAGCAATGAGTGATGCAAGCCAGGTGGGGACCGCCATGACCCAGAAAATTGATACCCAATCCAAGGGAATGCAAATTTTAAAAATTTAAAACACAAGTTCTTCTGACTCCATATCCCATGACTTTTCCCCTTAGGCTGGGTGTATTCATTTCCTAGAGTTGCCATAACAAATTACACAAACTTGGTAGTTGAAAGCAACAGAAATGTATTATCTCACAGTTCTGAAGGCCAGAAGTCCAAAATCAAGGTGTCAGCAGGGCTATGCTTCCTCTGAAGGCTCTAAAGGAGAATCCTTCCTCACTTCTTCACACTTGTGGTGGCCCCAGGTGTCCTTGGACTTATGGCTGTATAACTCCAATCTCTAACTCCATCTTCTCATCCCCAGCTCTGAGTGTCTATCTCCTCTTCTGTGTCTTATAAAGATAATACCATTCAATTTAGGGCTCACCTAAATAATTCAGGGTGGTCTTATCTTGAGATTCTTAATTTGATTACATCTGCAAAGACTCTGTTTTCAAATAAGGTCACATTCATAGGTTCTGAGGGTCAGGACATGAACATATCTTTTGGGGCCCATATTCAACCCATACCAGACTAGGGTGAAAAGAGAAGAAATGAACCCCTCTAGAATCTGCAGGTGAATCTCAACAAGGCAATTCCCTTTTTCTAATTTCTGAGAGTAATTTGCATCCATATTTGTTCTTTTACCCTTGTTAGCTGAGACTCTCCTTAAAACTTCTGCATGATGTCAGTGGTAGGCATGTGCTAACTAAGAATCCAGACAACCTTGAACTGCTACAATCTTGACTCACATTCTTCTTTGATTCTGACAGCCCTCATTATTTTTCCCTTTTCTGGAGTACTTCCTCCCCGCCCCTATCCTCCCCCAATCCAGTGCTACCAGGACTGTCTCTCCCTAATTCCAGATGTGCTCCTACCAAATTTTAGTATGGATCAGGATCACCAGGAGGTCTTGTTGGAGCACGACTGGCTAGGCTCTACTCCCATAGCTCCTGGCTCTGCAGTGGGGCTAAGAATTGGCATTTTCAATCCAGGTAGCGCTCATACTGCTGGTCCAGGGGCCATACGAGAAGCCCTGCTCTAGCTCAGTACCATCCTCCTCCCTCTTCTAGTGGTGTTCACTTATTACTATCACTCCATTACCACATCTGCCTTCCCTTTCCCCTATGGTCACCAACTCAGTCCTGTCTGGCATTACCCCCAAACACCTGGGCCCACAGTTGATTTAGTTTCCATCTTATACCCATAGACTTCCCACCTAACAATTTCAAACCTTTGATGCTCATCAAAAACCTTTCCTCTATTCCTCTACCCTCTTACTTCTCTACGTCAAAGCTGAGGAAACCCAAGTAACTAGGACTTATGATTTAAAAACAAAAACAAAAACAGGAAAATCTAGTCCCAAGCAAGGGAGGTGGCAGCCTTGGTGACAGGACTGGCTTGAGATACTCTCAATAGACCAAGAAAGTGGGCAGTCTGGAGCTGGCTCCAACCAGGTCTGGGATGATTACAGAGAAAACATCCAACCCAATCTCCACCCACCCATCCACCCATGCTCCTTCTGTCCTCACCAGACCCGCATGCCCCAGAGTACTGCAACCCCTCTCCGGGGTGAGCGTCCAAATGCCAGCAGACTGTCTTCCCAGGACATTGAGCAACACTTGGGGAAGTATTTCCAGCATTCATGAACAACCCAACAGCCTGCAAGACATTTTCTCCAAGGAATTTCAACACACATAACTAGCGCTTTGTTCTGATGTGAATGAGGGTCTGTCTGGGTGCCAGTGTTTCACCATACAGGAGATTAGCAAACATGAGCTGAAGCCTCTTAGCAGCCACATTGCAGTCTTATTGATCTGTCTTCATATTAAGCACAAATGTCAACCCACTCTAGAAAAAAAAAAAAAAAGAGAGAAGGGGTGTCGGTCCTATCTGAAGATCTAACTAATCTAGATAACTGCTGTTATAAACCTTTTTAATGTCAAGTACCCACTGTCAGTTTTGCTAAAGATGGTCTGAGCTAAGCATGGCTGTGTATTTTAGTCAGGATCCTGCTAATAGTGTGTTGATACTCAGAAACTCCTCACACTTTCCCCCTTATGCCCTCGTAAGTAGAAGTAAAAGAAATAATAATAATAAGAGGCCAATTGCTAATGGTGGTAGTTCACATAAAGCTCTTATGTCCCAAGCGAATGGCTGACTTCTCGGTGCATTGAGACCCAAGTGGAAGGGAAGGTCTAAGCTGATACTGGGTTAATTGAATATGATGGACCCGCGGAGGTTGGGCTGGAAGGTCTCCTGCTAGAACAGGACTGTTCCATATCTCGGTTCCTTGTCCTGTGGTCTTAGAAAGATTTATTGAGGGGTATGCATTAGTTTGCTGGGTCTGCCATAACAAAGGGCCACAGCCTGAGTGGTCTAAATTAAAGAAATGTATTTCCTCACTGTTCTGGAGGCTGAAAGTCCAATATCAAGGTATTATCAGAATTGGTTTCTTTGGAGGCCTCTCTTCTGGGCTTGCAGATGGTTGCCACCTCCTTGTATCTTCGTGTGGTCTTCCCTCTGTGTGTGTCTGTGTCCTAATCTCTTCTTTCTTTCCTTTTTTAAATATTTATTTTTGAGAGAGAGAGAGAGATTGAAAGAGAGAGAGAGAGAGCACGTGTTGGGGGAAGGGGCAGAGAAAGGGGGACAGAGGATCTGAAGCAGGCTCCATGCTGTCAGCACAGAGCCCAAAGTGAGGCTTGAACTCACAGACCGTGAGACCATGACCTGAGCCACAGTCAGGTGCTTAACTGACTGAGACCGCAGGTGTCCCCTAATCTCCTCTTCTTATAAGGAAACCAGTCAGATTAGGACGCACTTACATGACTAATGTTACTCAGTCACCTCTGGAAAGACCTTATCTCCAAATACAGCCACATTCTGAGGTACTGGGGGTTAAGATTTCAACATAGGAATTTGGGGGAGATACAGTGCAGCCTATAACAGTATCATCATTCATTTAAATTATTTACCACATTTCACTGATTTTAAGACACATGTTTTCCTACATTTGAACATATAAAAGAGGCCACATCTAACAATCTCTGGTGTTCAGAGTTTAATCGACAGATGTTTTTCTTGTGTTCATGGTACATAAAGTAATGGCTCATCTTACAATGGATGACATCTTGGATTCAATGAAGTATAATAGTCCTTGCAACAGCGCACTGAATTAGCTGCCATTTTAACTCCCATTTTACAAATCAGGAAACTGCGGTACACAGGTTAAGCCACTTTCCCAAGGACACCATCTCGTAAACAGTGGAACTGAGTTTCAAACCCAATCAGTCTGTCTCCAGGTCCCCCTGGACTGTCTTATGGGGTTGCTCTGAGGCTAACTGATTCAGTGCATTTGAAACACCTGGAGCAGCATACATGTTCGGTAAATGTTGGCATTTATTGTTCCTAATTTCAGGGAAACATAAGTGTCATTTGTGTACCCTATAAGTCACAGTGAACTTGACATGTATTCCTGGGAGCAGGGCCATCCCCACAGTGATGTGTGACCTTGATGCCTTCCCCCTTCATGAGCCAACACTTCCAGCCTGATAAAGTATAATGAGAGTTTGCCTATTTGTCCTTCAACCTGAATGTATGCTCTCTAATCGTCTACCATATACAAAGTTCTGTGAGCTTCAAAGTATAAGAAACGAATATGGAAGGTCGCTGTATGGAGACACTTAATGTCAAGTCAGGGGAAGGACAGCTAACGAGTAGGTATATATCAAGGCAGTGCATGACAAGTGCCACTGGGGTGGTGTTAGGGAGTCATGATGAGAGCTGAGAGGACAGACATTGCTTCTGGTTGGCTGATCAGATGTGTGGTGTCCCAGGGGTGGAGGCATTTGAGCCCAGAATTAAATGACCAGTAAGATTTCAAAAGGGCGAGAATGGGCAAAAAAGGGGCTGGAGCCAGAAAACAACATAAAGGCTGACAAGTGAGATCTTCCATGGCAAGTAGCTCTGTTGAATAAAGTTATATGTAGGGAAAGATGACACTAGTAAGGCAGGTAGAGCCAGATACTTGGGAGCCTTGAATGGCACAGTAATTCATCTAAACTAATTAAAAAGCAAGTTATATGCTTGAAGGTTGAAGATTTGGGGAGTAACAATGCATGGGGGAATTCATATATGCAGTGGTGATATATGGAGAGACAGTGGGGGCAGAGGGAGACCGCCCCTCAGTGGGCCAGGCACAGGGTGACCAACTCATCCAACTTTTCCCGGGACTTTCCCAGCTACAGCATGTCAAGTCCTGCATCCGTCAGTCGAGGCAAGTCAGGATGGTTGGTCACCTTGGTCACCCTGTCCGCATGAGAGAAGGGCACCCTAAACTTGGCTATGGGAAATGGAGAGGGATGAATTTCATCAAGACGAGGGACACAGTGTGGGAATAATCTACCCTACTTGGGGACTGATTAGGTGGAGAGAAGTGTAAAGGGCAAGAAGGATTTGAGAATATTTCAGAGTCTGTAGGCCAGGTTGTGGAGGAAAAGGAATGAGCGTATCAGGAAGGGAAGCCGGGTTGGGAGAGACGGATGAGGCATTTTGCTTCAGTTGCCCTGGGTATAGGTGGTTTGGGGCCAGGCAGATGGGCTGAGAGCTGCCAAGGACAGATCCGGGAGCCATCCCCTGGAACACAGCCACTGTCCAACGTTGTGGTGAGCCCACCAGGGCAGCCTGCAGGGGAAGAAGGGTAGACCATCCCCCAGACAAGGGTTCTCAAACTTCACCCAGGACAGGATCACCCAGGGAGATGGTATAAGCTCAGACCTCATACCAAGTCAGAACCTAAGGCTTAAGACTCAACATCTTGAACACAACCTCCAAGTGATACTTTTATTAAAAAAAAAAAAAAAAGTTTATGTATTTATTTTGAGAGAGACAGAGACAGTGCAAGTGGGGGAGTCGCAGAGAGGGAGAGGGAGAGAAAATCCCAGGCAGGCTCTGCAGTCAGTGTGGAGCCCAACGCAGGGCTCGAACCCACAAAACTATGAGATCATGACCATGATGAAGCCACGAGTTGGACGCTCGATCAACTTAGCCACCCAGGCACCCTTCCAAGTGATGTTTTTGCAGATAGTCCAAAAGCTGCAGTTTAAGAAACTCTGGGGTCAAAGAATAGGGAGTAATGTGCCAAATCTCCAGTCCCTCTTTGCCCTCTTCCACCTCTCCACTTTCTCTGCTGGTCCCATTGTATGTGCCTCAGCTGATGAGTTGATTGTAGGCACTGGCTGGCAGTGCCATCTGCCCCTCCCCCTCGGCTGCTCTAGTCTCACGGTACCGGCTGCCTGCTTCTCAAGCAAAGCTGGGCCCCTAGCTGGGTGTGCCCAACACCCAACCTCCTGTCCACAGTGGACAGTGCTGGGAATATTAGTTGATTCTCTTGCTCCCAAAAGACTGACTTTGTGTGTTTTGGATTTTATCAAGAGGGTAATTGTAACCAAACCCAAAGAATTCTGTGGGTTCATCTAACCAGGTCACCTGTTTGAGCAAATCATTTCCATCTACCACCACAGCCAGACCCAGAGGAGAGGCTTAGAGGAGTCACAATCAGAGGTAAATCATTCATCTGAGGTTCTCCAGAGGTCCCATGTTCAGACCACCAGAACGGGTTCAGTTACCGGCTCAGAGCTGCAGCCTGAAACAGACCATAAACAACACGCGTGGGAGGTGACAGACTGGCTCCACTCTGTCGTTCCCTTAGCAGCCCATGAGGTTCAGGCAGACCTTTAGCCCACTTCTCACAGACTATCATAATAGCCATGGATTCTATACCTGGAAAGGGCAGGGAGGTGGGTAGCAATCAGCATCAATTGCCCCTGGGCTAGTGGTAGAGCAATAAACCCATAGCCTGGTGCTCGGCAGCCTACTAGGTATGCAGTAATAGTCTCATAAATGCCTGCAAGGGTTACAAGACTCAAGAACATGTGTCCATTATTTTCAATGAACGTAAAGAGAGCTAAGCCCTCCTGTTATCATTGAATTTGAAGTTGAATTTATTCAACTTCATCTGAAGGAATCAGAGAAGCTTCCCTACTTGCAAACTTCAACATCCAAACTCTCATGGACAGAGTGTCATGCTTGACAACATCATGTCACTCTGTGTGCTGACAACAGACATCAGTGATCACGCGAGGTCATTTCATTCCCTGCCGTTGGCTCAGGCCATTGTGACTTAATTTGCTCATTTTCATTCATTCAACAAATGCAGTACTGTACTGGGCACAGACTACAGGCCAGGCAGTATTAAAAAAAAACTTTTTTTAACATTTATTTATTTTTGAGAGACAAAGAGAGATAGAGCATTAGCACGGGAGGGGCACAGAGAGAGGGAGACACAGAATCTGAAGCAGGCTCCAAGCTCTGAGCCATCAGCACAGATCCTGGTGCGGGTCTCGAGCTCACAAGCCGTGAGATCATGACCTGAGCTGAAGTCGGACGCCCAACCGACTGAGCTACCCAGGCACCCCACAGCCAGGCCGTATTTTAGATGCACAGGATACATCAAGAAACAGCCCAGAAAAAAAGCCCTGCTCTCATGAGGGTTATAATTTAGGCAGAAGTGAGGGTGGGAGTGGGGAGACAGATAATAAACAATTGACATGATAAATAACTAAATTATAGAATATGTTAAAGGAGATAAGGGCTATGGAAATAAAATAGAACATGTAAGGAGAGTGGGATGAGCAAGGGGACAATGACATGCAATTTTGAAAAACATTGTCAAGATAGGCCCTGTGGGAAGGCATAATTTGAGTAAAAACATGAAGTTTTGGCGTCTGAACAAGCAGAAAGATTGGATTGCTACCAACTGAAATTAGGGACAGTAGAGCAAAGCTGACTTGACAGAAAGATCAAGAGCTCAAGTATGGAACGTGCCCCACAAAGTCCCAAGTGGAGGTGCTAAGAAGGGGCAATTGGTTTTTCAGTATGAAGTCCCAGAGCAGGGTTTGGGATAGATTTACAAAATTGGGAGTCCTGGACATGTAGATGATATTTAAAACTTTGATACTTGATAAGATCACCAAGGGAGGGAATGTGGATAGGTAAGAGGGACAGGAAGTGAGCCAGTGTCAGGAGTAAAAGGAGGAGCCTGCAAAGGACAAGAGAGCAAGAAGGAGCATCTGGTAACTTAGGAGGAAAGCCAAGAGTGTGTGGGTACCAGCAGCTGACTGAGGAGATTGATCCCTGAAGGACAGTGTGATCAGCTGCGTCACATGCAGTGGATAGTCACTGAGGTGAGGAGCAGCACTGACCATTGTCAGCCTCAGTGATGTGACCTCAGTGAGATTCCCCTTCTGATGAATCATGGGCAAGAAAGCCCACCTAGAGAGAGTTAGAGAATGGGGCAGGGAGAGATTGGATACAATAAGTATAGACACTTCTTGCAAGGAATTCTGCTGCAAAGTGGTTGAAAGAAGACTTTAGTTTCTTAAGAGAGAAAAATGGTGATGTGAAAGAGGGGGAAAGTTCTAGAATAATGATCTTGAGACTTCAGTGGGCAGTAAGAACTAGTCCACCCACTAAGGGGTCATCTTCAGACGGGAGCACAGAGCCCATCTGTGCAGATGGGAAGGCAGGGGACACAGGGCAGATGTGGAGGAGCTGGATGGGGTGATGGGGTCAGTAGTCATCTTTTTTGATTGCTACAGTTTTCTCAGGCAATAGAAGCAAGGTCATCAGCTGAGCAGGGACGAAACAGGAAGGTTAGGGAGGGAAGAGAAATCATGAAGGAATTGTCTAGAATCCTGGGAAAGTACATGGATGTGTGTTGTAATCTATCTCCCCAACAGCATTGAAGGCCACCCTGAGGACTGTAGTCATGACTGTAATGTGAGGCCAGTGGGGCTGAGGGTTTCTCCAGCCCTGGAACAGGTGCAGATGTGGGGTAGATGAAGAGCAGGTGTTCTCAGGGTTATGGTTTTCTCAGACAAATACTTTGTAAGAGAGGCCAAGGGTGTGGAGGGTTTTTGCAGGGCCATGATTAGTAATGACTAACCTTGGGACATAAGTGAATAAGCAAGGAAAAGAAGACACCAAGGGGGTGCAGAACAGTGAAAAAATGGTAAGATAAGGTGATTGGAGGTTCCAGGGGGCTGTGAACTCTTGGAATCAAGCTGCTAGAGAGACTGAGTTGGGCAGATAGGAGGTGGTAGTCTGAGATTGGGATGCATGAACCCAAAATACAGAGGGCTCACATTTGTTGGTGATGACCAAGTGTGGCATATGACAGGGGAATGAGTCACAGGAGTAGAGCAGAGGGCGAAAGCACTGGAGGAGAGGAGGTCAAGGAAATGAGAGGCTAGGGCATTGGAAAGACCACCTAAGAGAATCCTGAAGTCACCCAACATTAAGACAAGAGAGAAATGGGAGAGAAT
The DNA here is from genome assembly GCF_018350195.1 of Panthera tigris. Lineage (NCBI taxonomy): Eukaryota > Metazoa > Chordata > Mammalia > Carnivora > Felidae > Panthera > Panthera tigris. The sequence goes on along the minus strand of NC_056663.1, from coordinate 27,333,257 downwards.
GACCACAAATTAAGATCTAAGATCTTGAAGAAACCATGGGAAGTGACCCCCTTCCTACATGGCAGCAACAACTAAGGGCACTGAGTGGTATAATCTACTGCGGTGACATCTGAGTTTGGGAAGGTGAGGAAAGGACCTCAAGGGGCAACAGGATTCATGGAAGACACATAGCTCTCCTCCAGGCTCAGTGGTACAAAGACTACTGGAGAATAATAGTTACCCCTGGGGGGACTGCACTGTCCTCAGGGAAGATTCAGGCAAAGATAAGGGATTAAGATATGTGGATGTTGCTGATGATGGACCAGGAGTGGCAAAAACATGGCAGGAGACGTTCAGGAGTTAGGACTGGGAAAGAGATGGGGATAGAATCGTGAGTATACAGAGCCTATAGGGATTAGAGGATGGGAGTTAGGTGCGACCTGGGAGGCTGCGCCTTCTTAGGATAAACCAGGAGACACCATAGTGAGACTGGTCCTACTGAACTCCAAACAAGTATTGCTGGTGAAGCTTCAAGTATTAAAAGGTAGGAGAAGTGGGTACCTCAGGCCCCAAAATTGCTGGGATAGAAGGCCTAGGGAGACAAGGTCTTCATTCCTGAGCTCAGAAGGCATCCTCAATATCTACAAGTAAGCCCTGGTGCTGTGTATTCCCTTCTCCCCTTTGAGCCTTGTAGATAAAGTTACATACATTTGAGAAAGTTGGGTGTTGCTCTAACACCTAGTCTCCTGTTGACCTCTGTCAGTGGTCAGACTTATTGCTTTTCAGAAATTTTGCAAATAGCATTAACCCCATCATTTCTGACATACCCAGAAATATTACCAGTGTTAAAGGTCCTAGTAAGATGAGACAGAATCTCTAATGAAACAAATATAGAAGGAAGAATATATTAAGAATGGTGAGAAGATGTCCCATGTTGCTTGTCTGCAGACACCTGATCTTGCAAACAACTAGATGTAAGGATGGCCTTAAGTCAAAGTGGACTGGTGGTTTTCAGGGGCTGCTGGGGAGGGGGAAATGGGGATTCCTAATCAAAGGGCACAAAGTTTCAGTTGAGGGAAATGAATACACATGAATACAGAAAAATCTGCTGTACAACATCGTACACTTAAAAATGTGTTACGTTTTCTTACCATAATAAAATAAGATTTAAAAAAATGACCTTGAGCGCACAACCTGTTTGCAAGTAAAGAAGATTGGATATACTCCATAAATTCGCTAGTCAATATCCTCAACGTCTGTCCTGCATTATAAGATACAAATATAATATAACATAGCTATTATTGTAGATAACTAATCTTTCACTCCACATAACTGTTGCTCTTCTGAATTATTTTCTGATGTTAATGCAAACAGAGGGAAGGAAGAAAACCAGTTTGGATGATAAAACTCTGACCTCAAAGCACTTGTGTCAGATTTATACAATGATGGATCTAAAAACAGGGTAATCCAAGGCTTCCTTTTTCCATTTCAGAGAATCTACCACTCATACAATACTTAATCACACATCACCTTGGGAAATCTCAGTTGTCCTGGTTCCTTTGGGCTGCTCTAACAAAATGCCATAGATTGGGTGGCTTACAAATGATAGAAATTTATTTCTCACAGTTCGGGAGGTTAAGTCCAAGATTAAAAGAAACCAGAAGATGCAGGGTCTGGTGAAGGCCTGCCACTTCCTGGTTCATAGATGGCGGTCTTCTCAATATGTCCTCACGTGGAGAAGGGCAAGGGAGCTAGCTCTCTGGGACATTAATAAGGACACCAATCCTATTCTGTAGGGCTCTACCTTCATGACCTAATCACCTTCTAAAGGCCCCACTGCAAATACCATCACATTGGGGGAATAGGTTTCAACATGTGAAATTGAGGGCCATACAAACATTCAGTCTACAGCATCACTTAATACTTATATTGCTATTTACATTTTTAGGTACTTAACATCTTCACCTGGAACCTACTTATGAGCTCCTGGAGAGAAGGTTGTCCTTTGTATACCCATGGTGCACAATAAACATTTGGTGGTTGATAATACTGGTCTGATCCCAATCCATAAACTCCGGGGACTTCCTCAGTTTTGTTACAGTTACTTTATGCTTCCAATAAAGACTCCTACTCTTAAGAAACTGCACTGGTATATATACAGAGAGCATTACTTGTGAGTTTTAGCCCAGAGTCCCTGCTTATGGCTTGGAGTTTTGTGTCTTCCTGACATTTCAAAGGAGATTTTTAATGAGTCTGAGCAATGCAGACAACCAGCAAAAGCCGAGGTAGGTAGGAGAGCAGGGCAGGTCTCTGAAAGTTGGAGAGAAGGGGACCGTTGTGGAGGAGGGGTACTCTTCCCAGTGTAGACTTGCCCTTGCCCTTGGCGTAGTCTCTCTTGTTGATGGTAAGGGAATGTTCAGATCTGTGCTATCTTGAGTACAAGGGACAGACTCCAAGAGGATGAGGCGTCCCTGGCAAGCATGCATGGAATAGTGGCTATCCTTCCCTCTTCTTTGATTTCTGAAGTCTTATTTATCCTTGACCATCCCATCCAAAGAGAGAGCTTCTTCTCTAAATTAAAACATTACTCCCCACCCTACCCTTCTGCCCTCATAGTCTTGGTGCCCTCCTCTTGGTGGGAAGATCATATTCAGTCTGCACTTGGAATTGTCCTTCTCCTTCTTTGGATGACCAGCATTACATCCACTTGTCTGGTATGCAGCCCTCTGTCAAAGTTTACTCCTAGCTGAGGGCCATTTTCTGCTTTTTAGAATAATAAACATGTCCGTGTGAATGTGCATATGTGTGTGTATGTGTGTATGTGTCCTGCTACAGACTGCAAACTCCTTGATACTTTGTTCTGTTATTGCCTTTGTTTAAAGGACACCCTGTCCCCACTGTTTGCTTAAGGATCCTATTCATCCTTTAAATGCCACTGCCTCTGTGGTACCTGCCAAACTAGCCTTCTCATTTACCGGTCTTACAATGATACTGATTATCCATAAATAGTGTCATGATTTCTTAGTTACACATTTGCTTTCTTTCCCTAAAAAAGCGGAGGCTTTGTGTCCCTAGCTCTTTGCCTAGGGTCTGGCACATATTAGGGCTTTAAAAAAATGCTCGCTTAATTGAACTGAAGAGATCTCACAGGTAGAAACCTGAGTAAACAAGGTTAAAATTACATAGTGTGACTTCAGAAGGCTGGAAGATTTTTTCGTCCCCCCAATTTTTTCTTAACCTCTGACCAGGCAAGGTAATTGCATAGAAAGGCTTGGTCTCTTTAGACTTAAAGGTTAGATTGTGTCACAGGGCAGCTCTCCTGGGATGGGGTTCCATTTGGGTTCCTTTTAAGGCTGCCCATCCCAGGAGTGGTAGAGGGTCATGAAGACCCCAAGCAGCCAAACATTCTCAGGCAAGACACACTGTGTTCATGACATGAGTTGTACAGGGTATCATCTCCATTACCACGGTTCCCCAGAAGCAGCCCAGCCATGGTCAGGGATGGGGACAGAAGCATAGACCGCTGACCAGGGGCAAAGTTTGGAGGAAGGAAATGGGCTACAGAGAAGATAAGAGAGAAGTTAATTCTTAGCTATGCAATTAATTTGCAACTCACTTTACACCATTCTCCCATAAGTCCTATTGTTTAAGTCCATTGCCCCATAGTGCAGAAGATGAAATCACTTCTCTCCTTGCTGTGCATTTAACACACATTTAAAGGAAGGACTTACAGCTCTTAAATGCCAACTCTCCTTTCACAATTTAGAGATAAAAATCAGAAACCTATCATACCTTTGACAGAGTTATGCAGATTGCTTTGGGCAGGACAAAAGAGGGTTGTGATAAAATGAAGCCAACGTAGTAATAGGGAATGAGCAAAATGAAATTCTGTGCTGTTGATGTAGGGGCAAATGCCATCTGTGCTCCATGGAGGCAGATGCCCCATTCAAATGGTGACAAGGTGATTCAAGATGCACTAACTTCCCTGTGAGTATGGCTGACTCCATTCACATGATCATGGGCTGATAACCTGACACTGGGTGGAGGTGCTGGAATTTTCTGTGATGGCTTTGCCTGTTGTATGTATCTAGCACTATAAAGAAAACACTAGAACATGTGTGCTTTCCCATTTTTTATGTTTTCCAATAAAAATCCATAACTTTCAAATAAGTTTACAAAAGAGAAATTCACAAGCATGTAATAGTATATTTTCTCTTCTTTTCTCCTCCTTCTTACCAAGTTCCCACTCCCAGCCATTCCCCAGTTCTGATGGCAAATGTTACTGGCTCAGTGAAAAGAACAGAGATGATAGAAAGCAGGTGTTAGGGATAAAACATACACAGCTCTTTCCAAATATTATTTACGGAGGCTCCTCAGTGTGTCTGGCACATCATTCAGTGCTAAAGGAGTTGCAAGAAATGCAAGATTCAAGGCTCTGGTGCAGAAAGCAACTATAGCACCTGCTGAGTTTCAAAGCCCTTTCCATTGGCCTGATCCCTCTTAGAAAGTTTCAGTAAAGAGGGCCGAACATCCTGAATCTTTGGTGTTTCCACCACTGAATCTCATCAGAAGCTTGGGGTTGGTTAATTCTATACACTGATGGGAGCACTGCACAGTCCCAACCCCTCCCCAGACACTCCACACCTCGTTCTGCCAGATGGCCTCCTGGATCCTGCCCCTTCAGTCCATTAAATCAGCAAGCACTGCTGTAGACATGAGGTCTCTGCCCCTTTCCTTGGTTCTCAGACTCAGCTGTGCCCTAGGATTCCTGCTTCTCTAGAAGTGTTCTTTGTCTTGAATTCTTCTATCAGTTCTGTGTTCTTATGCCTATGTCCCCTAGACTGTTCTCCAGCCTGCACTTTACTTTCTCTGACAACTTCATCAGTCATTAGTCAGGTAGGAAGCAGATTTAAGGGAGATGATTTCAGTTTGAGCCTTGTTAAGGTTGGGATGCCTATGGAGATGATTCATAGGCAATTAGATATGTGATCTGAGCTTCATGAATGAAGTCAGTGCCAAAAGCATCGACCTGAGAGTCATCGACATGTAGGGACAGTTAAAAAACAACAACAACAACAAACCAACTCTGGAGTGAAGGGAGATTGCTTCGGGACCGCAAGAAGAAGAAGAGAAAAGGGCTGAGAGTGGCAATTCTGAGGAACACTAACACATTTAAGAGGTGGGTAGGTAGAAGAGAAGCTACTTGGATTGAAAGAAACAAGAGGAAAACCAGATGGCTAAGGAGTCAGGGAAGTCATGGAAGGAAAGAGAAGGGAGAATTAAGTACTGTCAGCCACCGCAGAGACAGTAAATGAGATACGGATGGTAGTGGCCCCTGAGTTTGGACACTACATTGTGGGGCTGAAATTTGTGACCTAAGCAGTTTCAGAGAAGAGGGGAATCAAGAATCTAATTCTATAGACTGAGGAGTGAGAGAAAAGCGAGAAGGCCAGACACGGCTATAGACCCTTCTTTTGAAAAGTTTTAACCAGAAAGAAGGAGTCAGGTGGTGACTAGAGGGCCATGTAGTATTAAGGGAGGCTCCCCATCTGAGTGTTCCTCTTGCTTAAGATGGGTTAATTCTGAGCATATTAACAATATGGGAGGCAGAAGCCTGTAGACATGGTAAGGGTGACAATCCCAAAGGGGATAGTTGATGGAGCAGGAATGTGAAAGACAAGGGAATTTAGAATTTGGGTAGAATGTTTAGCCTCCTACTTCTCTGAACCTTGAAGACAAGCAGCCCAGAGTAACTTGACATGTGAGAGTTCTTGCCTAAGAGCTTCAGCATCTTTCCTGAAGAAGGAAGAAAGGTCATCTTCTGGGAATGAGAAGGAAAGGGGCGAGTTGTGAGTTTGGGGAAAGTGGTGATGGTTTGAAAAAGCATAAGGGAATAGAAGAAGGGTTGGCTGAGGACAAGAACAGAATTATCAGTCCATCTATTCAAGGCCCCACTGAGACAGTGTGTCTCCCAATCATAAACTGTATGCAAGGCTGTCTTGAGTTTCTGTAGCTGTAATCAGCAACTTCTCCATGCCATATTTAGGAGTAGAGAAATAATTTGGGGAGTTTACTTGTTGGATTGTTGAACAGAATTTGTGCTCACTGTAATGTATGCTTGTTCTAGACATGAATCTGTCTTCCCTGTCTGCTATGCTTCTGCATCTATGGGCTTACTCAGTATTCTCTATGGACTTTCTCAATGCCTTATTCATCATCATTGTATCCCACACAGTATTGCTTCTGTCAAAGAAAGTTATTTCATGGGAAAAGAAGTAAGGCTTCATGCTCATGCTCAGAGGATTTACTGGTCTTACCATATGCCTTTCATCCAGAAACAGATGGCCTCATAGAATGGGGGAATGGCTCACTAAGGCCCAGTTACAGAGCTAGTTGGAAACAATGGCGAGCAAGGTTGTGGGACGTGGTATATGTTCCAAATCAGCAACAAATAAATGGTGATGTTTCTCCCAAAGCCGGAGTGCATGGCCACAGGAACTAAGCAGCAAAATGTCTCTCACTCCTACATCTGATGACCCATTGGTGAAATATCTGCTTCCTACTCCTCAGACTTTGAGCTTTTCAGCTTTGGAGCTCTTAATTTACCAGAGGACACAATAATTGTGCCATCGAAGTGGACGTTGAGACTGCCATCTAGCTACTTTGGGTTCTTGGTGCCACTGAGACAGTAGGCCAAAAAACCGAAAACAAGGAATCATTTTGTAGCCAGGGTGACTGGTCTTGGTGATCAAGGTTAAAAAAGCACATTGTTTACACATTAGGGGCAGGGATAAATGTCTGGAATGCAGGGGATCCTCTGGGGCACCTCCCAAAATGGTCATATCTATGGTAACAAATTATCAAGTCTGTAGCAACCCTGTACAGGCAAGATTATCATGGGCTTCAGTCCCCAGGAATAACTGTTTGGGGCATCCTACAGTGAAGAGCCCTGACCTGTTGAAGTACTGACTTTGGAAAGGATTTGGTAGTAGAGGAAGGGAAATTATAAATACCAACTATAACCTTGCTTGACCATTTGTAGAAAAGAGAACTGTAATAGCTGCCCGTATTTTCTTTCATTTTTTTTCTCTTTCTCTTTCTGCCTCCTCTGCTTCTATCCCTCTCCTCTCCTCTCTCTCTCTCTCTCTCATTTCTTTTATCCCTCTCTTTTTCTTCTACTGTGAGGTTGTGATGACTATCTTTCTAAGTTAGTCCATAAGTTAGCAGACAATGACTGGATTGTAATTGAACTAAAGGGAAAATGAGTATTACTCAGAGGTGGATGCCCTAACCAAGAAGGCTTTCCGGACGAGGGTAAACATGTGTACGTGATTGACCACACCTGAGCCAGTTATTATTAAAACACACAGGTTTGCTATTTCTAGATCAAAAAAATTTAAAAAAATAGCAATTTCGTTATATCCAACCTAATAGCTTTGGTTGGGCAGGAACATCTGTCATTGCCATCATTGTTTGGAAATGCAAGTGAAGGGGAAGATGTGTGTGCACCTTGAGTACCAGGGTGGCAGGTGGCAGCATTACTGGGGATTCGCTCAACATCCATCCCAAACGTCCTGTGGATGCTAGATTTCTCAGATGCCCTAGTAGTAAAGATTCTGGATGTGATATAGGCTCTACCATTAAATTGCACTTGTATTCGTCTTCATTTGCAAATTGAATTAAGTAGGAAGAAAGGCCAATGGCAAGACTTTAATTTTTCTGATGTGCATCAGGATAGAGAGGCATGGTCCCTTGGATTTGGCTTCTGAGTCTGGTGACTCCTTAGTCATATCAAGGGCAATGTAATTCTAGAATGAACATCATCACACCATGCAGAGGCAACAGGCCCTTTGGCAGTCTAGTTCTGCAGTGTGGTTTAGGGAATTGTTCCTGAAAGTGCTGCCTACACTAAAGGATTTCAGCAGACCTCTCAATGGTTCTATGAGCTAAGCATACACTTTAATAAAACTCTCAGTGCTTAAACTAGCCCAGGTGGACTCTGTTGTTTGCATCTAAGAAGCCTAACTAATATATAGGATATTTGTCACTCAACCCTGAGTTCTGACCCTGTGTTCCCCAACTCTTTCCATCCACAACATATGTGACTCTGACATCCAGAAGAAGGGCACCTGCTGTTTTCCCCTCAACTGTTCTGTTCCTCGTCCCTTCTACCCCCATAGTGCCTTCATGTTTGACAGTCAGGAAATGATCAGTATTGTGGTCAATCTACTCATTTCATTTAGAGATCTTCAGACTCTCCTTGGAAACCCAGGAGAACACAGACACCTTGCAGGAGTTTTCCACTGAAGGAAATTTCCATCAAATGCCAAAGACATAAATTGTCCAATATACCATTTGTTAAAAAACAATTAATACGTCAAGATTCTGCCTCAGATTTGCTTTGAAAAAGAGAGTGCTACCACTAAGACATTTTTAAGCCACTGCCCTAGTCACTAATTGCTGCACTGAATATGAAGGTGACACTCAGCTATGGTGAAGGAATGACTCTGAAACAAGGACTGTGAGGCTCATTGCTTCATAGATGCATAGATGCATCACAATTACCAATGACCTTGATTCCTTCAGTATGTGTTGATTACCCATAATAAGCCCCACACCAGGCTAGGCGCTGGGGACACAAAGGCAAATCATATATAAATTCCTGGCTTAAGGAGCTTTAGCCTAGTATTTTGTACTTAAAATCAAACCTGGGGGCACCTGGGTGGCTCACTTAGTTGATTGTGAGACTCTTGATTTCAGCTCAGGTCTTGATCCCAGGGTCGTGAGATTGAACCCCACATCAGGCTTTGCTCTGACAGCATGGAGCCTGCTTGGGATTCTCTCTTTCCCTCTGCCCCCTCCCGTGCTTGCTTGCTCTATCTCTCTAAAAATAAAATAAATAAGTAAAAATTAAAAAAAATAAAAAGCTTTAAAAAAGTAAAATTAAACCCATTTTGAACATTGTTCACAATATAGTTAATGCTTGAACAACGTGGGTGTTAAGAGTAGCCACCACCCACACCGTTGAAGATCTGTGTGTAACTTCTGACTCCTCCAAAACTTAAGTAGTAATAATAATAGCTTACTGTTGACCAGAAGCCTTATCAATGATATAAACAGTTGATTAACACGTATTTTGTATATATATTATACAGTGTATTCTTATAATACCTAAATTTCTCTTAATTTTTTTCAGTATTTCTAAGTTATGCAGTTCGTCTGAGAGTTTTTTCAAATCATAACCTCCAAAAATTTTTTCCAATATATTTGCTTTTAAAAATCTGCATAGAAACGGACCCACACAATTCAAACCTGTTTTGTTCAAGGGTGAACTATATTTTATAAAAGTGCTTTCTTTTCTCTGAAACCTAATGAAAAGAGTTCTAGATTCATAATCAGATACCCTAAGTGCGACATCAAAGCTTCTCTGTGTCTTCCTACCTCAGTTTCTCATTGGTGACATGTTGCTAATAACAGACTAAATTACTGTGAGGGGCAAACGAAATAGGGGATGTAGAATCATCCTCTAAATGCTCAAGTGCTATGCAAATATAAGACTTTTGGCATATTGTGACTTGAATCTTTCTCTGAAGAGTCCAGAGCGATGCATCCCAAAACCTGGATCGCTCTGATGTCCCCCTGAGCGCGGTAGCCACTTAGCTGTGGGACGATGGGAACAGCAGAAGCTCTGACATAACTCCTAACTTTGGCTCTGCCCTTTACTACCTGTGTGCTCAAGCAGGTGACTTCCTCTCCCTGAGCCTCAGTCTCCTCATCACTGAAGCAGGACAATACTTCCTCCTTAGAAGGCTGATGTGCAGATAAAGTGAAATAAGGCATTTTAATGTGCCTTGTTCAGTGCCTTGCACATGGCAACTTTTGAAAAGAAATGTTACCTGCCAACTTCCCCAACATCCCCTGACCCGGCAGTGCTCCACTATATGGCTCCATCCCAAGCAACCATCCAGTCATCCATCCGCTGCACTGGGGCAACAAATAAAGATTTCTAGGCATTGCAGTTCACTTTCAGTGTAGTTTCTATGTAAGTCAGACTTATGGCCACATGAAGAATTTTTATGAGTGGGTAAGTGATCCAGAAGCTGTTCCATTTATCCAAGTCACTCAACAGATATTTATTGATTGCCCCCTGTGAGCCTCTCACAGGCACTCCTGGAGAGAGAAAGATCAAGAAAGAACAGGTCACTCTTATTTCTCTGGCAAGAGCTACAGAACAATGGGAACACACTGCACGATGAGCCTGTCAGAAGACAACTGTTTTCAGGGCCAAGTGGTAAGGAACAAAAAGGCATCTCAAGCCTCAGCCAGCGGGGAGTGGGGGGCATTGGCTGCCTCCTGGGCAGTGGAGGCAGCACCGACACAAGCAGGAAGCCAGCACGCCCCGCCAGGCCATACTAAGCTTCTTCGTGTGCCAGGAACATGGGGCATTGAATGAAAGCCAGGCCATGCACCTGGGTGACAGAAGGTGACAACACTACGGGCAACGAGTACTGTCCCCACAACCCTAGCATCCTCCATGTCATTTGCATTTATAAGATTTGGAAAAGAATTAGGCGAGCTGTGGGTTAGGGGAAGCAATGGTAATCACCTTGGGAGAGAGAAGGAAGGGACAGTCTCTCCTGTGTTTAGTGGGAAGGAAGTGCACTGCCAGCCACTTGCTTGGGAACTAGAGTGGACACTTGTCAGGCAACCATCCATCCTGGGAGCATATCCCACCACTACAGAGTAAACACTGTCCATTCTCTGTGGCCAAAATGTGAGCTCTCCAAGCCATCAGCAAAGGCTGTTTAATGACAGACACCGCCAACCCGAAGGCTCACCCAGACATCACAGCTGACTCCTTGGCTAGCAAGGACCTCAAGGAGGCAGCTGGATAACCCCCAAGTTCAGTGAATTAACTCAGAAAATGATGACCTGGCCCTTGAGCATCCTATGAAAAAAAACGTAAAGACATTCAAGGCATCATTCAGAAATTCTGTGAATTTCAGGGCCCTTATCTCTTATGTTAGTAGTAATGGTTTCAGTAACTCAATGTGTCAATTATTTCTTTTTTATTTATTTTTATTTTTAATGTTTTATTTTTGAAAGAGAGAGAGAGAGAGACAGAGTGTGAGTGGGGGAGGGGCAGAGAGAGGGAGACACAGAATCTGAAGCAGGCTCCCGGCTCTGAGCTGTCAGCACAGAGCCCAAAGCGGGGCTCGAACCCACAAACCATGAGATCATGACCTGAGCCGAAATTTGACGCTTAACCAACTGAGTACCCACGTGCCCCAAGAACATGTCAATTCTGAAAACAGCCAAGTGCAGGGGCACCTGCGTGGCTTGGTTAGTTGATCCTCCAGTTCTTGATTTCAGCTCAGGTCATGATTCCAGGGTAGTGGGATCAAGCCCCACATCGTGCTCCAAGCTGAGTATGGAGCCTGCTTAAGATTCTCTCTTTCTCTTTCTTTTTCTCTTTCTCTTTCTCTTTCTCTTTCCCTCTCTCTCTGCCCCTCTCCCTGAATTGCTCTCCAAATAAACAAACAAATAAATAAATAAATAAATAAATAATAATTATTATTATTATTTTAAAAAGGGAGCCAAGTGCAAATATGGCTAAAATGAATAATCCTTGATCACAGTTTCAGTTCTGTTCAGTTAGACTGAGACAAGTTAAAACCCTCTCCTCAATGCAGTAGAGCCATGAAGTTGTTTCAGTGTGTTTCTCAACTCAATTCTGAATTGACCCATTTCTGCAGAAGTCCTTGTGATCATTAAATATTGGGGATGGGTACTGAAGAGGACATCTTTTGGGATGAGCACTGGGTGTTGTATGGAAACCAATTTGACAATAAATTTCATATATTAAAAAATAAAATAAAATAAATTAAAAAAAAAATAAATATCTCAGGAAGTAAAGAAAAAAACACATGGCCTAGGCCATGGGGGGTGGGCTTAGGGGATAGAGTTACCGAACAGGATCTGTTGGTAATGACGAAGTTCCAACAAATAGTAAATTGTTCTCTTCCTTCCTTCTTACTCTGAATCTCAAGCAACAGTAAGTAGCTCAAAGTCTGGCAGGCGAAGGAGTTCCAGACACCAAATGCTATATTAGGCAATCCATATTGAACAGGAAGCACCCACATCGCTGTGCGGGATCTACTCTGCTACCTGGGAAGTTGACATTATGCAGTGGGAGGGTCTGCATTATTTAGGAGCATAATCAGCTGGTGAGTATGAATGAGTCATAAATTCTACTGTCTCCTCATCCCTTTTGTCTACGTAAAATCCTTTCAAAATCGTCCCCAGGTAGTTCTCAGAGCCCTCTGGGAACGGCTTTCATGTCTATGAACAGTTCTGGGCTTGCTGTTCTCTCACTGGGCTCTGCTGGGGAAAGGCTGCCTGCCCAGAGCCTGTGTTCCTGTGTCCCCACATCTGCCCCCCCAACACTGCCCATGTGAGCTGTATACCCCCATCCTTCACTATATTAGAACCAGCCTGATTCCTGTGGAAATACAGATATGGGGAGGATGCCACCCGTTTCCAAAGGTACTGGCTGCCCCTCCCACCAACGTACACACTATTGGCACCATTTCTTTCTTCTGTCCCCCCCAAGGTGTCTTGGCACCTAGATTTTTCTACTCAGGGATCCCCTGTGGGTCCTCCTCCCATGCAAAGCAACTCACCTAGGGACTTGTGGGAGCCCCACATGCCTGTTCCGAATGTTGGCTCAACCAAGACCACTCTGCTCTAAGAAACGCAAGAAGTTCACAAGGCTAGGCAGACAATGCACAGAAGTCTCACAGATGAAGTGGGACTTGAATGGGGTTTTGAGGCCAAGGAGCCACATAGGTAGAAAAGAGGGTAGAAAGATATTACAGGGACTCAGGGATGTGTTGTATCTTCTGGCCATTGAGAAGACAAGGGGGGATGGCAAAGGGAACCAATATTCCCGGCAGGAAAGCCCAGGTATTATTTCATTTAATCCTCACATAGCCTTATTGGTTCCCATAGTCCATGATTTATGGGTAAGAAAACCGAAGTTTTGACAGATCAAGAGCAGCCTTTGTCACACTGCTGATTATACTTTGGGAAGCGCTTCTCCAGGGGGCTTCTCACTGGAGGAGTCAGGATCCTGGAAAAGTCACAGGAAACTGGAATGAGTGTTGGCTGGAAGAATGCAGGTGGCTGGCTTTCCGGCTTCTTGAACACTAGTGTCCTCTGTCCACACCGCAGCCACTCCTTCTAGCAGCACCACACCTGTAAGACCACCATTGTCACTTCACAGGCCAAGCCAGGAAATAGTTGCCAAAACCCTGAAGAGGGGGCATAGGGTTGAGAATATCTGACACCCTTTTTTTATTTTCTGTGAGCAGAGGAGCCTTAGAAGAAAATGAAGCTATTTTTGAAAAATGTTTATTTATTTATTTTTGAGCGAGAAAGAAAGCAAGCAGGGGTAGGGACGGAGAGAGAGGGAGACAGAGAATCCCAAGCAGGCTCCACGCTGTCAGCACACACCCCGATGCAGGGCTCAATCCCACAAATCGTGAAGTCTTCATTTGAGCCGAAATCAAGATTCAGAAGCTTAACCGACTGAGCCACCCAGGAGTGGAGCAAATGAAGCTATTAATAGCTGTATTTCTAAATATAACTATTTTTACACCTCCCCCAGAGCTGGTTCAGAGGAGACCCCATTCCATGGCTGTATTTGGCATATCTAATTTTAAACTAGAGGGATTATTCAAAGCTATTTAAAGTCCTAAACCACGAATAGGAATGGAAACAAGTAATGTAGGGGATGAGCAGGTGGTCACCAGGGTCCTTAGTCATTCATACTTAGCATATCTTCTAGAGATAGCACCTTTCTGGAAGCTGAGCTAAGGACGGGGCAAGATGCAAAGGTAAATAACTCAAGGTCCGTGCCTTCAAGTGAAAATCGATCTCTCCCTCTCTCCCCCTTTGAAACAGCTACCCTTCTCAATAAACAAAGGAGCTGATATAGTGACATCATTGGGGTATTTTCCTCTATTGGAAACACCAGTCTGGACCCTTCTACATCCTTAACATTTTTCATACTCATTTACAGTTCCGCTCTTATATTCAAGCTGTAAAGAACAGATTATATCAATGGGTCAAAAACAAAACAAAACAAAACAAAACAAAACCTGTCAGTGATGAAATAGGGAAATGTTCTGCTAGACTTTGAAAATCCCAAACACAGTTTTCTCTGTGTACGTAAATGAACACGGAAGCGTGGAGTGGAACAGAGATGACCCTGTAATATGATCCTCTCTGAGCAAATAAGAATGTGTGATTGGGCGGTGTGCTCCTTCACCGAAACCTTTGTCCTGGGAGTCGGGTAGGGCCTCGGCCCTTGACCACTGTTCTATTGGAGGTCAGCAGCGTCTCAAGGCCTGAGGAGCAGAATGAGCTAGTAGAAAGGAACTTTACTGATGCAGAATCAAAATCGAGACTGCTTTTTCATGTGGCAGAAAGTGAAGGACACTGGACTGGGGGTCAGAAGGTTTAAATCTAAATCATAGATCTGCAGCTCACTTGCTGGGAGTTCCCAGGGAATTTTCGTAAGTTTTCTGAGCCTCAGTTTTCCTGTCGTCAAACGGAAGTGGGTGGTAACGGCACCAGCTCTGATGATGACAAAGCAGTGCTGTGAGATTCTAAAGACATATTTGAAACTGTGCTGTGGGCTGCCTAACGCACCAAAATTATTAGAGATTCCTGGAGTGCCTGGGTGGCTCAGTCAGTTGAGCATCTGACTCTTGATTCAGGCTCAGGTCGTGATCCCAGGGTCGTGGGATGGAGCCCCATGTCAGGCTCTGTGCTGAGCGTGAAACTCGCTTAAGATTCTACTCTCCTTCTGTCCCTGTCCCCCACTCATGTGCTCCTTCTCTCTCTCTAAAATAAATTTTTTTAAAAAAAATTAGAGGTGGCCATCAGTATTGGTCTAATAATCTCAGTTAAGTCTCCAGAACAATATATTTAGAAAAGCCAAGTAGTCTAGTTGTCATTCTGTTTGTCTCCTACCATCTCCTCTATGTATGAGTATAGGGTGACTACCTACGGGCACCTGGGTGGCTAAGTCAGCTAAGTGTCCAACTCTTGATTTCAGCTCAGGTCATGATCTCATGGTTCATGAGATCAAGCCCCGAGTCATGTTCTGTGCTAACAGCGTGGAGCCTGCTTGGGATTCTCTCTCTCCTCTCTCTGGCCGTCTCCTGGACATTCTGTCTCTCTCTCAAAATAAATAAAGAAACTTAAAAAAAAAAAAAGGGTGACTACTAAATAGAAGCATGCCCAACAAAGAGAGACAGTCAATTATTTGTGAATTCTATTAAGAATTTAAGCATCCTGCTTCCATCTCATGTCATATAAATACCAGTTAACTTAGGCAAACTGCTTACCACAGCCTGAACTTAATTCTTATTCTTTCCAAAAATCTGTCTTCTTTTCTTCTACTGGAGGTAGAGAGACCTTCAGGAGGGAAGATCTGTGAGGTCAGAGAAGGAAGCCCAAAGCTTAAGTGTGTCCCAGCATTGCCACATTGATGTCATGGAGAGCCCTTAGAGGAAGCTGTACCTAAACAACTACTATTCCTGTATGCCTTGTCCTGCACTCAGGATCCCCACTCTCTGGAGCAAAGCTGATGGGTGTTATGAGAACAGGTCCATTTGGCCTTACAGATGGCTTTCAGCAACTATATGCCTCCTAGTTTATAGTTTATTAACTCACCCTTAGTTTCCAAAAAGCAGACAGAAGCTCAATCCATAAAGTCCTCATCTGAACTCCATACTCCATACTTTCTCAATAGAAACACTAATGGTTTTCTATTGTCCAAAGAGAAATCCCCAGTTCCATAGACAGGCATGCAAGGCCCCTCACAATTCACTCCCAATCTGGCTTTTCAGCCCATATTCAATTACATCTATCTATCCTTATCTATCTATCTATCTATCTATCCTTATCTATCTATCTATCTATCTATCTATCTATCTATCATCTATCTACCTGTACACATGTGTAAATAATTATATAGGAGGGCATTATTCCAGGTTCCAGGGGGACATGCTGATGTACATTGTATCTGAAACAGCATATTGATTTATAGATTTATTGACTCTGATAGGCACTTGAACTTATTCAGATGCAAACCAAAATTGTTCAGGTGGCATGCGTACATTTTCAATGTGGGCAGAAAAAGCTCTTGCCAGCATTGTCTTCTCATAGAGTCACTCTTTCTTGTTAAGAAAAGTTGAGTTTTAAGCTACCTTTTAAAATCATTCTGACTTGCAATGACCTCCACTCACCTTGTATTTTTCAATACGTATCCGTTATTCACAGTTTTGTGTTATCTCTCAGTAGGTTAGACGTCCTCTTTGTCTTTGTGTTAACTCCTGGTGAGTTTGTGTCCCGTCCATATTCAAATGGTCAGCTGGTTCCAGGCTCCCCCAGGAAGTGCCCGGCTGGTGCTGATTCTCTCCACACAGCCACACTCTGCTTGGGGGTTCACTAACCACCTTTGTTAACTCACATTCTTCTACTTTTAATCTCGGATACACACTCCAATGCCTACTCACCAAAACATGCTGTAAAGAATGCCTTTTAGTTGGTCACCTTCCTAGTTTACACTCATCTGGGAGCTGAGATCTGAACACTATTGTCTTCTGCTCTAGACAGTTCCTTGCAGATGCCCCAGCATGCCTTAGGGCATCTGGGCCCCAGCATGCCTTGGGCCCCTTGACTGTGTCTTTCGTCTGTTTATGACATCACCGTCAATTGTTGTACTTTGATGCCTTTGCTCTCAGAGGCCTACCTCGATTCAAAATCCAGCAAAAATCCTCTTCCTCTGAGAAGTTCTCCGTCACTGCTCACAGCCAGATTGGATGTAGGACAAGCACCATGACACCTGTTCTCCCTGTCATGGTTTGGTTCTTAGTGTGCTTTTGTCTATCTGTCATTCTTCCTCCAATAAGATGACAGTGCCTGGAAGGCAAGGACTGTCTGTCTCTACTGGCACCTGGCTCTTCACGAGCACCTCATTGCTCGTTTATGGGTGAAATGACACAGGACTCCCACCCAGCGGAAGAGCTGACATGTAGAAGACCTACGTAGAGATTATCCTGTGAGCACGAGCTCTCCCGTGCATGTCTTGGTGAGGCATGTTAGTTCTGGGGCCCCAAAGGAGCCTTGACCATAGAAGCCTTGGCTAGAAGGCTATTTGGGGAATATAAAACCGTCCTCTTTTGGACAAATGAAGATACAAAAGCCAAGATCAATGTGATAGTTTCACATTCATACAGTTAGTTAACACGAGGGCTGAAACTAGAATAAAATGAAAAGCCACAACAATCCAGAACAAGTAGTACAAAACTCATTTCCTCACTGAAACATTTGAAGAGTCAAAGAACGTCTTCCTTAATATTTAATATCAATGATCATTATCATCAGCATTTACTGAGCTTTCAGCCCATATTCAATTACATCTACCTATCCCAAAGTCGAGGCTCTTCTGAGTCAAAGTAATGAAGAGGAGGAAAATTGGCCAAGAAAACCCATCCCTAGTTCAGCAAGAGAAGCAGAGAGATATCACCATGCAGGGGATGGCCAGAGACCAGCTGAGGCAGAGAGGCCTTGAGAAGAAGCATGGGTATCTAACCCTAGCAACAGTAACATCTTGGACTAGTCCTTCAACCATTCTGAACTTTGGCTTTCTTATCTGTGGAATAACTCTGACCATCCCTGTGGCTTGCACATTCTGAGACTGTTTCCCCTTCAATATATAAATGATAGGACCTCAAACCTTTTATTCTCTGTCAAAAATTAAATGTCTGATGGAGCCAACCTCATGCCTGTGTGTAGCTGATGTTCAAAGCCGTTCCGTTCTAAGACTAAATGAATGATTTCTGAATGTGAGGAAGGAGACACTCACTCATGTTTTCTTTCCCATTCCAAATCTTTTCCTAACATGATCTACTTTCCCCTTGTCCTGGCTCTTACTCTGTTTTAGGGGGGAGGGGAGATGCTCAAGTGCAAAGGGTTGCATCTGTGATACTTCTCAGTCACACCCCATGGTCACTGCTGGTCCCTCACAGGGTCCCTCCTCTTGTCTTCTGTATTTATTTGTTGCCTTTTAGCCTTATTTCCTACTGCTATTCCTCACCTCCAAGAACAACCATTGTAATGGGTTTAATATATGTCATTTGCTTGAATGTGTTCTTGTGAAGTGTGGACTTTTGCTTTGTGTGTATGTATTTCTGAATTTCTGTAAGTAGTATTGAGTCATTATGTCTGGTTTTGCTGGGGAAACTGGCAAGAGAACCCCCACCCCAAGACCCTTCCTCTCCATCACAGAGGACGTCTTCAAGCAGAGATCTTTTCATACTACGCCCTCCCTAGTGTGAGAGAGCACATATTATTCATTCTTTCAACAAAAACTAGGGAAAGAGTATGGCATAGTGATTAAGAACACAGGCTCTCAAGTCAAACATGCTTTAGTCTGAATCCTGTCTTTTCACGTTATATGACTTTAGGCAAGTTACTCAGTCCCTCAAAAATCTCCATTTCTTCATCTGTAAAATAAAGACAAGAACAAATCATTAGGTTATTGTGAGGCTTAGATGATATAGGCTTAGAACAATGGCATTTAGCATAGACTGAAGTCCAAATAAATGACAGCCGAATTCATAAGAAATACTTATTAGAGTGCTCACAGATGCCAAGCCCCACACATCTCATGCAGGGGAGGGAGCTCAGGATGAAAGACAAATGGAAAGTAAGAATTAAAAAAAATTTTTTTAAATCATTATTTACTTTGAGAGAGAGACAGAGCATGAGCAGGGGAGGAGCTGAGGAGAGGGATACACAGAATCCGAAGCAGGCTCCAGGAGCTGTCCGCACAGAGCTGTCCGCACAGAGCCCGACGCGGGGCTCGAACTCACAAACTGTGAGATCATGACCTGAGCCGAAGTCGGACACTTAACTGACTGAGCCACCCAGGTGCCCCTGGAAAGGAAGAACTTTAAAGGCACATCTGAGATCATAGAAAATTGCACAATTAAAAATTTATAATCATTAACCCTTCAAATCCTGGGATGGAATGTTCCGACGCGGATGTTTACAAGTGTCACAAGCTGGTTGTTTTCTGTATTCATGTGAAGAAACCAAAGGAAAAGAGTCACCCTCCACAGGAGGAATTTCCTTTTTTTTTTTTTTAGATTAAAGTATGTACTTTGAGACATAGCTTTGTCTCAACCTAGCGTCCCCTACCCGGAAATGAGAGTCTCGCACACATGTGAACTACCACCTGTCTGGTTTAATTTGGCCAAGAGGGTTGTGCATGGCAATCTTTATTCTGAGATTTGCTATTAAGGTAGCTTAGACATATAGAAAGTTGGTCAGAGCCTGGGAGGTCCCCAGGGACCATCTGCACCTCCCCTCCTTTACATACGAGGAACCCAGATAGATTAAGCTTCTGTTACATCACATGTTGTTGTTCTTATGTATTGTTTTCCAACAGACATGCAGTGATCACACAAACAACCCCCTGTGACTGACAGCTAGCCTCTTCCGGTGTTAGGTCGAAATTCATAGGCACCTGCCTGGAGACAGCAATGCTGTCTGACCTTTCCTCAAGGCCAAGAAACACTCCAGAAAGATCTCTGGAACCAGAACATACCAGGCAAGAACGCAGCCTACACTTAGCAAGCCACATGTTCCTAAGCCCCGGAGCCTGTACCATCTCCCCACTGATTTAACCTTTAAAGGCCATGCCCTGGGGAAACAATGATCTCAGCCATTGCTGAGATGCCCTTCAGCATCGTGAACTCCAGACCATGTGTCCAAGGCAGCCTGAGCCAGGTGAGTCACAAAAGTGACGCCCAAAGCCACAGTGATTGTAACATGATTATGAAAACCTCAGTCTATAGAATTAGCTCAGGGAAGCGAGTTGAGTATTTCCTCAAAGAAATGTCTTTCGACTAGTCTAATGATTCATAAGACATCAGAAAATATGTTCTGCGTCTATTTATACTTTGCAAACTAGCGTAACTGCCCTGAACAACTGCCACGAGTTGTTAGCACATGGGAAAGAGATCTATTGAGCTTTAGCAGAATGATAAATTAAACTTACCTGTTTGTTTTTCAATATAATAATTGTGTTGTTGATTTCAAATACCTTCTTTTATTTATTGATCGATTGATTTTAATTTTTTTAATGTTTTTATTTTTGAAGAGAGAAAGAGAAAGAGAGAGAGAAAGACAGCATGAGTGGGGAAGGGGCAGAGAGAGAGGGAGACACAGAATCTGAAGCAGGCTCCAGGCTGTGGGATGTCAGCACAGAGCCCGATGCGGGGCTCGAACCCACCAACCATGAGATCATGACCTGAGCTGAAGTCAGATGCTTAACCCACTGAGCCACCCAGGTGCCCCTCAAAACCCTTCCTTTAATGTACCAGTAGCATCCATAGACATCACCCCAATAATCTGAAATTAGATAAGTTAACACACACGTACTTAAGATGAAATAGCTGTCATTTATGGGCATTAGCTGGTCAATGGACCATAGTCATCCCATTGTCCAAAGTGTAAGAATGGGCAATTTGACCTTACACTGTTCGTGTTAAGGCAAGCAGAAAGAACAAATATATGGGGTTTTGTGATTCTGAAAGAATTTTGAAACAGATATGTTTTGGAGTTTTATATTTGTTGGAACTCTACCTGTTCTAGATATATGTAAAGAGTTCCCAGAATTTGTCACATTTTTTTCTCATTAGTTTCAGATTTTATGATTCTGCCTATCAAATAAACTGCATTTATTAAGACATAATTAGCCTATTTCACATTTTAATAATCTAAGACGTATATAACTGTAATCACAGCTTCAGATCAGCATGATAATCAATGTTATCAAACTGAATTAATTTAACCCTAATCAAAAGCAAAAATACCATGACATTCTAGTTAATTCATGTAGTTTTATTTTGGGAAATGTGCAATTTCTGTTAGATTTTTTGAAATATTAAGATAATCCAAAAATCTCTCTTGTTTTCTCCAAAGGCCCTCTAAGGGCTCATATACCCCAAGGGTATATGACTTGGGGCCTCGTAAAGGGCCCAGAGAGGGAGGTTATATAGCCTTGGAGAGGGAGACCTGCCTTTTATTCCTTTTTCTACCTCCCAAAAAAAGGTGTGTGTAACTGAGACATGAGCACAGTGTTTATCTTTCTAGTGTTTCAATTTCCCTGTCTGAAAAGTGGGAATAACAAACAATTAAAAAGAAGGAAGGGAGGAAGCAAGGGAGGGAGAGAGGAAAGGAGGGAGGAAGGAATTGAAAATCTGCACCTCAGGGCTAAACAACAGTTCTGCAGGAGAAGAATCATTGGGTGGTCTGAGTTCAGAGAAAACCTTGTAATGTTGAGGTTCACCACTTCCGAGCCCCAGATAAACTCAACCTGTTTGAGGATTTAAAGAATTCTAAAACTTCAACTAGACCAGATTAGCTCCATTTCAGGGGATTTGAATTCAATAATATTCAGGAAAGGAGTACAAGATCAGAGGGGGAAATTATTTTGAATTCTGAACCAGTGAATGAAGCCAAAAGTTTTGACTCAGGCCCTAAAGAGATTCAAATTTTATTTCAGTTGAAAGTAAAGACTTGTTGGATTATGTCCAAATCTTCTTCTTCTGCAGTTTAAGGTATAGCTGTCGGGGTGGGGGGGGGGGGCTTTTCTCAGGAAACAGTTTGTACCTCAATAGATAAAGGGATCCTGTAAAAAGTACACTAGAGGTGCCCGAGTGGCCCAGTCAGTTCATTGTCCAACTCTTGGCTTCAGCTCAGGTCATGATTTTGTGGTTCATGAGTTCCAGTTCTGCATCAGGCTCTTTGTAACAGCATGGAGACTGCTTAGGGTTCCCTGTCTCTCCTTCTCTCTGTCCCTCCCCTGCTTGCTCTCTCCGCCTCTCTCAAAATAAATAAATAAACTTAAAAAAAAATAAAAAGTACACTAACTTCTCTAGAACAAGTTTACTGGGACCTAAGTTGATTGACTAGAGTAGCCAATGAATTAAGAATTAGGCCAATTCCTAATTAAATGGACCTAGCAAACCAATTACACTTTCTCTGTGCCCTTGGGTTGATAGCAAGGTAAAAATAAAAATTAACTTCCAGAAATTAATGAGATAACCTTCATAAGGCTTTCCGGTATGTATGTAGTGTTCTACAGTGACTGGTGCTATGAGAGTATTATGATAGAGTAAACCTCTGATATTGTCTGACTGAATGAAGGTCAGAGGAAGTCAGAGAGAACAGTGACAAGGTCACGTCTTTCTAGCAAAGGGGTCGTATTTGTTCTCCATTAGAGTGACTTCTTGACAGGAAGTTACAGAACATAAATGTTAACAGCACCTCCAAATTTCAGCCCTGATGTCTTATTCTAAAACCTCACTTCAAACGGATGCTATAAAAAGAAAAAAAAAACAAACCGTTACCTATCATACAATATGCTTCCAAACTATTTGTGTTTACCATCCTGAAGGCGTTGACTTCCTTGAAGTCAGGTGCTGCTGGTAACAGTCAGACTTGTGACTGGCAGTAACTCTCCGGCAGCCTGGCCCCTGGAAGGTCACCCACACATCAGGAGGCTATTTGTTGATTATACAGCCTAAGACCATCGGAATGACGGGCAGCCCTTATGGAGCACTGTCTACAAATGATTAGGCCACCCCTATATTCTGTTTTGGGAAGATTCAGGTGGGCCTAAAAATACTCATTTTTAAGTGCACCCCAGGTAATTCTGATGTTACAAGTCCTTAGCCACGTTTTTAAAAATACCGATTTAAAGGAATGCTCCTATTCTGGCCCACCTGAGGCTGAAAAACCTAACCTCTGCCACATGAGGCTAAATAGGTTATGTCCAATTTAGAATGTTCCATGACACAATTTTCCGTTATCTCCTACTTTATTTGTATGCTATCTCATGCTCACTAAAAGTCGGGGCACCTGGGTGGCTAAGTCGGTGGGGGGGGGGGGGTGGTGGCGTCTGACTTCAGCTCAGGTCATGATCTCACCACTCATGGTGCTGAGAGCTCAGAGCCTGGAGCCTGCTTTGGGTTTGTGTGTTTGTGTGTGTGTGTGTCTCTCTCTCTCTCTGCCCCTCCCCTGCTCTCTGTCTCTGTCTCTGTCTCTCTCAAAAACAAATAATCATTAATGCTCACTAAAAGATTTTCTACGGATGAATATAGTAGCAGTGGTATTGTCATTCGTGCACATCAACTCCAAAATCCCAGAAACTGGTGGCACCCAGTTATTTTGGAAGCAGAGTTAGTGACTGACGATAGAATTGTTTAAAAAGTTGTTTGAGAAGCAGTTACAGTCTACTTCTGATTTAGTAGAGTAAGTTCCTACTAGACCTGCCCTCCCACAGGCTATAACCGTAAAGATTAGAAGAAATAACCTCTCCGAAGGCACTGTCCAGTGAGCAAAAGCAAACAGGTTCTAGAGAGGGGAGTTGACATTTGGAAGAAGAGGATGGCACAGGATGGCTGGGCGAGCTCCCCCATCCCTTTTTATTTCTTAGACGAAGGGAAGGTGATCAGGTGCACAGTTAAAACTCCAGCAGAAAATCTAGTCTTCCAGGCTTAAAGAACCAGAGGGCAGAACGTAGGGCAACCATAGCCCCTGGAAAGTGAAGTTGTAATTTTGGAAAGGTGAAGGCCAGTGACAAGGAACCACAAATTATATGCATAAACTCTGACCAAATATCTAGGTGACTTTCAAGCTACACATCACAGGGAAAAGTGCAAACAGCCCAAATAAAGGTACAAGAACTAGAATGAGATTTGAACTATCACCTAAAAATCAGAGTTTTCAGTTTGAGTGCAACTGAGGTATTTGCTTGGAAAATGACAACACTTTTCCAGATTATCTACAACATAATATTCACAATGTCCAGAATATAATCCAAAATTATTCAATGTATGAAGAAATTTTAAAATGTGACTCATACTCAAGGCGCCTGGGTGGCTCAGTTGGTTAAGCGTCCAACTTTGGCCAGGTCATGGTCTCTGGTTCATGAGGTCGAGCCCTACATTGGGCTCTGTGCTGACAGCTCAGAGCCTGGAGCCTGTTTCGGATTCTATGTCTCCCTCTCTCTCTGCCCCTCCCCCACTCATGCTCCGTCTCTTTCTCTCTCTCAAAAAATGAATAAACATTAATAAAAATATTTGTTTATTTATTTATTATTATTTTTTAAATTTAATTTTATTTTTTTAATTTACATCCAAGTTAGTTAGCATATAGTGCAACAATGATTTCAGGAGTAGATTCCTTAATATCCCTTACCCATTGTGCCCATCCCTCCTCCCACAACCCCTCCAGTAAACCTCTGTTTATTCTCCATATTTAAGAGTCTCTTGTATTTTGTCCCCCTCCCTGTTTTTATATTATTTTTGCTTCCCTTCCTTTGTGTTCATCTGTTCTGTGTCTTTAAGTCCTCATATGAGTGAAGTCATATATTTGTCTTTCTCTAATTTTGCTTAGCATAATACCCTCTAGTTCCATCCATGTAGTTGCAAATGGCAAGATTTCATTCTTTTTGATTGCTGAGTAATACTCCGATACACACACACACACACACACACACACACACACATATATATATATGCCACATCTTCTTTATCCATTCATCCATCGATGGACATTTGGGCTGTTTCCATACTTTGGCTATTCTTGATAGTGCTGCTATAAACATTGGGGTACATGTGTCCCTTCAAAACAGCACACCTGTATCCCTTGGATAAATACCTAGTAGTGCAATTGCCGAGTCATGGGTAGTTCTATTTTTAATTTTTTGAGGACCCTGCATACTGTTTTCCAGAGTGGTTGCACCAGTTTGCATTCCCACAAGCAGTGCAAAAGAGATCATCTTTCTCCGCATCCTCGCCAACATCTGTTTTTGCCTGAGTTGTTAATGTTAGCCATTCTGACAGATGTGAGGTGATATCTCATTGTGGTTTTGATTTGTATTTCCCTGATGATGAGTGATGTGGAGCATTTCTTCATGTGTAGGTTGGCCATCTGGATGTCTTCTTTGGAGAAGTGTCTATTCATGTCTTTTGCCCATTTCTTCACTGGATTATTTGTTGTTTTGGTGTTGAGTTTGATAAGTTTTTTATAGATTTTGGATACTAACCCTTTATCTGATATGTTGTTTGCAAATATCTTCCCCATTCCATCGACTGCCTTTTAGTTTTGCTGATTGTTTCCTTCGCTGTGCAGAAGCTTTTTATTTTGATGAGGTCCCAGTAGTTCATTTTTGCTTTTGTTTCCCTTGACTCTGGAAATGTGTTGAGTAAGAAGTTGCTACAGCCGAGGTCAAAGAGGTTTTTGCCTGTTTTCTCCTTGAGGATTTTGATGGCTTTCTGTCTTACATTTAGGTCTTTCATCCATTTTGAGTTTATTTTTGTGTATAGTGTAAGAAAGTGGTCCAGGTTCATTTTTCTGCATGTCGCTGTCCAGTTTTCCCAGCACCACTTGCTGAAGAGACTGTCTTTATTCCATTGGATATTCTTTCCTGCTTGGTCAAAGATTAGTTGGCCGTTTAAAAAAATGTTTTCTAAATGTGACTCATACTCAAGGGAAAAAGTAATCAACAGAAACTGGCCTTGATATGATCCAAGTGTTTAAAGTAGCAGAAAAGGGGGAGCCTGTGTGGCTCAGTCAGTCAAGCATCTGAGTCTTGGTTTCGGCTCAGGTCACAATCTCATAGTTTGTGAGTTCAAGTCCCACATCGGGCTCTGTGCTGACAGTGTAAAGCCTGCTTGGGATTCTCTCTCTCCCTTTCCCTCTTCCCCTTCCCTGCTCTCTTTCCCTCTCTCTCTCTTTCTCAAAAATAAATAAGTAAACATTTTTTTAAAAAATAAAATAAAATGAAGTGGCAGACAAGGATTTTATTTTATTTGACCATAAATACAAAAATTTTAATAATATTTAACAAATCAAACTCATCAATGTACAAAAAGAGCAATTCATCCAAATGACCAGATGGGGTTCATCTGAGGAATGCTTTAACACTGAAAAACAATGTAGCTTGCCATCTAAACAAATTTTGAAAGAAAAACTATATAATCATCTTAATAGAAAAGGTATTTGATAAAATCCATTACCTATTCCAGATTTTTAAAAAACTTCTCAGCAAACTAGTAACACAAGTTTCTCAACATGAAATACTGTCATCATTTAATGTTTAACAGTTAATGTTACAGATTGAAATTTGCCCCCTAACATCAGGAACAAGGGAAGTTCTAGTCAATATTGTAGTAGAAGATCTGGTCAGTGCAATCAGGCAAGACAAAGGAAAAAAAATACTCATATTGCAAAGAGAGAAGTAAACCCTCTTTATTTATTGACACAACATAATTGCATATATAGAAAATCCAGTGGAATCTATAGATAAGCTACTAAAGCTAATTAGCATGTTTACAAGGGGTGAAGTCATTCTCTACAAAAAAAATCCACTTTATTTCTATTTTCTATCACTACCAACAAGTAATTGGAAATTGAAATTTGAAAAACATCATGTATAATAAATAACATGAAGAAATGTGAAATATTTAGGAATAGATCTGATACGATGTGTAATATATGCACACCAAAACCTACAAAACACTGTTAAAAAGAAATGTTAAAATACTTAAATGGAGAGGCATGCTATGTTCATGAATTAATATTGTGAAGATGCAGACAAGAATTTCAAAGCATCTATTATAACTATGTTCAATAAAATAAAATATATTCATAATATATGAGCAGGTAGGAAATCTCAGCAGAGATATGGAAACTACTAAAAAAAATAAAATGGAAATTCTAAAGCAGAATAATATTATCTGAAATAAAATATTCACTAGGTAGACGAGTAAGAGTAGGGTAGAGAAAACAAAGGAAAACATCAGTAAGCAAGAAACTAGATCAATAGAAATCATCCAATCTAAAGACCAGAAAAAGCGGTTAGAACTACAGAACCCTTCCCTTACTCAACTCAGCCAGATGACTTCTGCTCCCTTTCCTCAGCAGAAGATTAAGAGTTTATGGGGCGCCTGGGTGGCTCAGTCGGCTAAGCGTCTGACTTCGGCTCAGGTCATGATCTCGCGGTCTGTGAGTTCGAGCCCCACGTCGGGCTCTGTGCTGACAGCTCAGAGCCTGGAGCCTGTTTCAGATTCTGTGTCTCCCTCTCTCTCTGACCCTCCCCCATTCATGCTCTGTCTCTCTCTGTCTCAAAAGTAAATAAACGTTAAAAAAATTGAAAAAAAAAAAAAAAACATTTAAGAGTTTATGCTCCAGAGAGGGCGAAACAAGAGGTCTCTGGGTTGAGAGACCAGGCATGGTTGAGGGGTGGTGGCACAAGATGGAAAACAGAAAGAGGATGAAGTAGAAATTTACATACTGAGGCAGCTCCCCTAACAGCCCCAGCCCCCAACACTCCATCCCACACCCACTCTCTTTTCTCGAAATGTTAGCAGCTGGGCTTCAGGCTTATACTCTGGAAACAGGACATTAGAATGTACTATGTTAGGGAATCTTACCAACCAGGGAGGAAAGATGCTGATAGCCAAGCCTCTATTCTCCAGCAAACCTCTTAGCCAGTTTCTATCCAGGAGAATATACGCCCTGATGGTTGCATTCTAGGAGCAGGGTGAAGAAAGAGAGCTGAGACTTCCGTTATTCAGTATGCAAACTTTTATAGAATGCTCCTGTTTTCCAGCCCCATCCTCTCCTGTGCCAAATGTCCCTACCAACATGGTGAGCTGGGTGTTTGAAGAACGAGGTCCAGAGGAAGCTTACTCCTACATTCTCTTTTACAATTTTGAACCTTTAGCATAAGCATATATTATTCACATTCATTTTTAAGTGCTTAGTAATGGGACTGATTGATAAATGTAAGGAAATCACTCCAAAGTGCAACAAAAGGAAAAGAGAAGAAAAACAGAACAGAGGTAAGAAATGCAGAGAATCAATTCAAGAAGTCTGACATCAACTAATGGCTGTTCTAAAAAAAGAATGAAGACAACGGAAGAGAGGAAATTGTCAAAGAAAGAATAGAAAACTTTCCAGAACTCAATAATCTGAGTCTCCAGATTGAAAGTAACCACAAAGTGCTCAACACAATGAATGAATAAATAATGAAAAAGGGATGCCAGGCATAAAAAGGAAGATACTAAAAGCCTTGAGAGAGAACAAAAACAGTCCCATACAAAAGAAATGAAATCAGAAAGGCGTCCGAATGCTCTAGGGTAACACTGGAAGCTAGAACACATCAAGCCAACACCAGCTTCAAAATTCTGAGGGAAATTATTTTCAGCTGGAGTTCTATACCAGCCAAAGGGACAATCAAGTGTAAAGGTAGAGGAAAGATATTTTCAAATATGCAGGGAGTCAAGAATTTTACCTCTGATGCACCCTTTCTTAAGAAGCTCCTAGGGAATGTGCTTCAGGGAAATAAGGGAGTGAAATGACATGCTGACGTCATGCACAGGAAAGGTGTGAGGAAAATCCTACACATAGCTGGGCAGCAGGCGTGGCTTAAAACCAACCCAGGCTGGAGGAGGAGAATAAAGGGCTCGTGGAGGGATGCCTCTGCAGCTGACTGAGTATCAGATATTTGACCATTTGAAAGTGAAACAGGAGGTGTTTGACAGACCTGAACGATCCTGTGTGTGGTGTCTGTGTGCGTGTGTGTGTGTGTCTATGTGTGTGTGTGGGGTGGGGGGGGATGAGGGTCAAAGAAGTTTAAGGAAATAAAAAAGACCAAGGCAATTAATTATCTCCAACACAGACAAAACTCTCTAAAGCAAACTGTAACTATGGCACATCCCTGGGTTCAGAGGTGAACAATATACATACAACAGTAACAGAGTAAACACCGAATATGATTTAACCCTTCAGTCTTTGGGAGAATTAGAGAAATAGAAGAGTATACCAAAGTAAACTTGACTGCTACAATAGAAATTAATAATGTCTAAAATTGGTAAATCAAGAAATAGCAGTATATGTGTATTATTTAGCACCAAGGAGATAAATACCAAAATAACCAGCTAAAAGAATAGATTGGAAATGACCACTTCCAGACAGCAAGATCCCAGATTTGTTGTAGAGATGGGGAAAGCTGTTTTTCATTATTAACCTTTAGGGGCGCCTGGGTGGCTCAGTCAGTTAAGCGTCTGACTTCCGCTTGGGTCATGATCTCATGGTTTGTGGGTTTGAGTCCCGCATTGGGCTCTCTGCTGACAGCTCAGAGCCTGGAGTCTGTTGGGATTCTGTGTCTCCTTCTGTCTCTGCCCCTCCCCTGCTCGTACTCTGTCTCTGTCTCTCTCTCTGCTTCAAAAATAAACAAAAACATTTAAAAACTTCATTATTACCCTTTACATACAGCTTGATTTTTAACCAGGTTATGTACAATTTTGATAAATTTGAATAGTAGTTAAAACTAAAGACGTACAATAAAATAAAGACCGAATTGTCACTCATCAGAAATATTCTAGAGAATGACTCCGAGTGAGGTAATAAATATAGCTAAGAATTAAGTCATACTCCCTATCTGCCCATGCAATTTACTACTAATTGCCCCTGAGGGGAGATATTACAGCAGACTCCTGAGATTTCTTCTGTCGTCCCCCTTTCTTCTAGTCTATGCTCTATTTAGTTTCAATGATTAGAGTGCACATAGATGTATTAAAATAAATTTCGGGATATCTGGGTGGCTCAGTCAGTTAGCATCCAACTTTGGCTCAGGTCACGATCTCACGGTCCATGAGTTTGAGCCCCGTGTCAGGCTCTGTGCTGACAGCTCGGAGCCTGGAGCCTGTTTCAGATTCTGTGTCTCCCTCTCTCTCAGCCCCTCCCCTACTCACACACTGTCTCTTTCCCTCCCTCTCTCTCTCTCAAAAATAAATAAACATTAAACAAATTTTTTAAATAAAAAAATAAATTTCAACTTTTAAAAATATTCCAAAAACTTCATATTTATTGACAATAATTGTAAAAAGTAAGCATTTTGAAGACTACAAGTTGTATAAATCATAAACTGAGGATTACCCATCATGTATGATTTATAAAAATCTCTTCTTCATGGAAGAGGTTACTCTTTCCCCTGAAGTTTCAAGTTTGGCAGATCTCTAGACCAGGGCAGAGCGGTTTGAAGACTACTGATCTACAAAAACCCTAGGTTTGTAGAGCTTCTGACCTATTGGGGCTGTTTAAGTTTGAAGCTATTTTAATCTTGAAACATTACCATCAGAGCAAAGCCACAATTTCATATCAACATCCTCCCTAGGTCTAGAAGTATCATTTCCCACCCTGCGGGCAAAAGCCCAAATATACTAATCATTTGGCAGGAAGTGTAGGTATATCATCATTGTCCCAATTATCATGGTTCCTCAGCTACCTGGTTAGGAAACCCCAAGAAGAGCAAGTTGGTTGTGATACCCCAACAGATGAGCTTGAAATTAACAGCACGACACCTTTAAGTTGGCATATGGTTGATGGGTTTGTCAGAAACCATGGTATTTTTTTCATATTCCGTGTATATGACCCTGTCCTTTCATCTCCTAGGTCCACTGCATTCTCAGTAAGAGCCCCAAGCTCTAAGAATTCTCATATTACGCAGTTGGCTTTTTCTCACTGTGCTCCATGTAACAAGTTCCCATAGGAAAAATGCCTTAATGCTCATGTATTGAACGCTGTGCTCTGTGCTCACACACAAATCCATTCACCATTTACAGTAAACGTGCAGGATAGTATTATCATCCTTATTTTAAAGATGAAAAGATAGATTCAGAGAGGGTAAGTAACTTGCCTAAAATTGCACAGAGGGATCCCAGTAAGTGCCATTCGAACTGTGATACTAACCTCTCCATTATCCAACTGTGGTTGGTTTCTCTTATATGCAAGAATGAAACTATAATATATTTAGATCATTCAGACTCGTGGAATATTTTTCAAAGGTCAGATGTCCCTTCTGCACAAATTGGTGTAAGGGCTTGTACAAGAAATCACTGCTTTAAAGGGAGGTTTGAGATATATTCAGCGCCTGAAAAATGTCTTGTCTTTCATTAAAATCACATATGCTAAAGGTCAGTCTAACATTATGAGCATTGTCTTGGGGGGGGGGTTTGAGGAGGGGGAAAAGTGTGGTGTTTAAATCATTTAAATTACCTCCTAAGTCTCTCTTAGTTTCAAAATAATTCTTTCGTTAGTTGATGTCATTTATTGCTTTGAAGGGTTTGGACCTCTATTCGATGTCGTACAGCTTCCCCTTCCTTTCAAAGAAACATTTCATAGTTATCTTCTTCCAGAGCGCTCTGGGAATATTTTAGAGATCCATGAATCTTCGAAGGGAAATGGTTTTTTTACATAAAATATTGTTTTAAGCACTTAAAGCCAGCTTTGTTAATCTTCCATTTCTTAAAAATTGGGACATCACAGTGACATTACAAGAGAGCAGTTGTCTATAATTTGCACAGCTAAATTTGGTTTCCGGATTGTCAAATATGCAAACGTATTGTTTGGAATAATAGTTAATAATAGTTTCCAAGCAAGTCGGGAATAGAGCCATTCTCATTGAAAAGCTGGAGCCCAAATGCAACTGCCTCTCCAGTAAGATAATGAGTTAATGAGGAGGACTTCTTTCGAACCAATAAACAACACTGTCATTCAGGGTTATCTGGGCACCCACCACCTTGAACATGAAGTCGCTAACCCATCACTATGTGATCACTAAGAATAGACCCATTACCGCCTCTTTAGCAAGGGCTTGAGCTAAACAGCTGGCACTTGTATCTGGGGCTGCAGGGAACAGATGACTACAATAAGAATAAGGTCCTGGTTTATAGAGCCTCTGCTGTGAACCAGGGCAAGCTACTGGATTATGAAAGGCAGTGAATGTAAAACTCTGAGATTCTAGGGCACCTGGAATAGCTCCTTTGATGCACTGCCCAGAAAAGCCTTCCCAGATCCCCCCGGCACAGGCTTTGCCCTGGATGTTCTCCATCTATCCCTCCAAATGCCCCCTCTGTCCTTCTCCACTCTGCCCTGTACCCCCAGCACCCCATCTCTAAGCATAGTCCCCACACAACTCCTGTGACCTCTGTTTTGGGCCAATAGGAGGAACCAGGAGCAGCAGAGGACGCAGGGTGAGTGAGGATGGGGTCTGTGTTCCCTGACCTTTGGCTACTGCTCTCACCGGTCCCCGGCACCCTCTCTGCACCCTTGCCCTCTGCACTTGGGGATGATAACGGCTTCCTGCCGTGGTGCTGAATCTGCTCCACCTCAGTGAAGGGACCCTCCACGGAACTCTTCCGTCCCCTACCTTGAGTGTCACAGCGTCCCTATGGGACTCCGATGGATGCCACAGTCCTTGTCCTCTCTGCTTGTAGTTAATTAAGGTTGGCTCTGCAATATGAAGACTTCATCTTTGGAGAACACAGACATGGATAGATGTAGATACCAGTCAGGACGCCCGACACCTAGTCCTAGCTCAGTGCTAGCTCTTTATTAGCTCTCTGTGTAAACATGAGCAACTTGCCAAAACTACACTGTCTGGCTTTTAAAGCTCTCGGTCTTCAGATCCCCAACTACGCACCCAATGCTCTGATTCCCCGCCCTCCAGTCAGCCCTTTCCAGAACCCTGCTGCCCTACCGGTCTCCACACACAATCTCCCACAGAGCACCTCACTTCTCCAAACACACGAAGCAGTCTTTGCCAATCGATGCTACTTTTCAACTGCCAAAGTGCAGAGCACGATTCTCAGGCCGTGGTAACTTCTCAGGTCTTATTAACTAAAAAACTTGGGAACGACTCCATGTATGTAAATTTATATCAATAACAAATTATAATTATCCATGTATTTTGACCCGTTTGCTTCCATGTCCTGTTTTAGACCGTTGTATTTTTTTTCCTAAGCCATTTGGAAGGGTTTTTTTTTTTTTTTAGTTTATTTATTTATTTATTTATAGGAATCTCTACACCCAACTGGGGCTCAAACTCACGACCCCAAGATCAAGAGTGACACAGTCTTCCAACTGAGTCAGCTGGGTGCCTCTGGAGGTTTTAAACATCCTCCTATGTATGCATATATGTGTGTGTGTAGCTATGTCTATCTAAGTCAATCTGTCCAGGGGTGGGGAGCAGAGGGTAAATTCATGATATGAAAAGGATGGTCTCGAATCGAATCGTAGAGCTCTGGGTTTTAATTCCAGCTCATGCCCCCTGCTATGTCACCTCAGGCAAGTCGCTTAGACTCTCAGATCCTATTTCCCCTTTTGTAAACGTGGTGGTAATCCCCTCTCTGCCTCTGGTTATTTGTGAGGATTAAATTATTTATTTTATGTAAAGTGCTTGACATATAGAAGGCACTTAATAAGTGTTCATTTCCTTCCTCCTGGAATTATGGCTCATAAACAAAGGAAATCCTAAAATTCCTTGGAAGTTCTGTTTGTTTTTTTCCAAGAGTCCTTGATTCTTTGAGTCAAATTCCCAGGACCAGATGTTGTGACACTAGAAGCTTTACAGTGCAGCAAAATAAATTTTCTACGGCAAATACCTTCCAATTAATCTTATCAAAAGCACCTTGAGGTCAAATATTTAATCATTGGAAATTTAGGTGATTAATAAGACTTCATAGTAGAAAAGCCTTAAATTTTGTCACCTTCCTCCTGGCTTTTTAGAAACTAGAGATGCCTCGAGAAGTAACCATGAAGGTATAAATCAGCTTGTTACACGTCTGCAGCCCAGCTCATCAATCTGTTCTGTCTCAGTAGCTAATAAGAAAATATAGATGCAAGAGGAAATTTCCAAGTGTGATGTATATGCTCACTGTCTTGATGGGGTGACTGTTTCTGGGTATTTACTTACACGTGCAGTTCATTACCATATGTCAATTGTAACTCAATAAAGCTGCTTTTACAAGTCACCCAAGAAAAATAAATTTTACAAAAGGAAAAATATTAGGGCGCCTGGGAGGCTCAGTCGGTTAAGCATCCAACTCTTGATTTCGGCTCAGGTCATAATCTTCCAGTTTGTGGATTTGAGCCCCACGTTGGGCTCCATGCTTACAGCACAGACACTGCTTAGGATTCTCTCTCTCTCTCTCTCTCTCTCACTCTCACTCTAGCTCTCACTTTCTACCCCTTCCCCCCAAATAAGTAAATAAACAATTTTTAAAAAGGAAAAATATTCATTGGCCTGTGCACTGGCCCACACAACTCCAGCACAACCTCATCTTAACTTACACCTTTTTTTTTAAACAGACGTTAACACTTTTTAAAAAATTTTGTTTTAATGTTTATTTATTCTTGAGAGAGAGAGACAGAGCATGAGCATGAGCAGGAGAGGGGCAGAGAGGGAGACACAGAACCCGAAGCAGGCTTCAGGCTCCAAACTGTCAGGGCCCCAAGTGGGGCTTGAACCCACAAACCGTGAGATCATGACTTGAGCCAAATTCTGACACTTAACTGACTGAGCCACCCAGGTGCCCTAATTTTTAAGTAAGTAGGCTCCAAGCCCAAAGTGGGGCTTGAATTCATGACCCTCAGATCAAGAGTCCTATGCTTTACCGACTGAGCCAGCTGGGTGCCCCTTAACTTACATCTTCATTACGTTTGCCAAGACCCTATTTCCATTCACAAGTACCTGGGGTTAGGACTTCAATCTATCTTTTGGAGAGCACAACTGAACCCACAGCACCCAGGATCCCCACATTCTACAGAGAGGGATCTCCACTGTACCAAGTCTTATTTGTCATGCGGGTGATATCTCATAGCCAAACTTCGATGGGAACTTATGTTTACCCACCCCTCCCCGCACCCCCCCCCCCAAACACCGCTGCCTTGCAGGGGAGGATGGAGATAAACACAAGGATGAAGAGGGTAGAAAACCCACTTCCTTCCGCCTTGGGGAGGGTGAACAGAGACAAAGCAGGGAGATGGCGGAGAACCCTGCTCTGCGACCATCAAAGTTCTCTCTGGCGGGAGGCAGTCGTGGACGGCATGGGCTGTGGTGGAAACCAGGGCGAGGAGATGTTACCTCCTGTCCCGCTCACCACCACCTCGAATAAGCTGCTTAGCATTTCAGATCCCTGGATTCCCCTGGCTATAAAAGAAAGGGGTTGAACTACACTGCCTGGGTCGTCCCTAGCTTGCAAATGTTCTGATTTCAGAGCGACATCTGGGGTTCCCCACCATCAGGGACTCTGGGTCACCAGAGGTGACTGGGCATGTGGCAGGCAGGCCACAGGATCAAGAGGCTGTCCTGTCCGCCCACACCCAGGGCTGCCTAGCTGGAGGGCCAGAGCCCTGACTGGCAAAAAGGAAGGGGCAGCCCTAGAAGGGTGTGGAATGCGGTTCTGCAGGATGGTGGCCCAGCCCCTTTCAGGCTCCAGTTAGGGAGTCATCTGGATTCTTTCAACTCCTCCTCTTCTGTGGGTCATTTTCCTGCTCATAGGCACCCCCCACCCCCACCCCAGAGGAGGGCGAGGGAAACTGAAAAAGACCGGTTAGACTTCCTGTCTTATCAGCACTTGACTTAGAAGGTCTTAAGCACGGCTTTGGACTTCCTGAAACTTGACCTCCTGGCATCCCCACCCCTGGTATCCCAGCTCAGCACACCCATTGCCCTCTCCTTCCGCAGGCGCTCCCCTCCACCAGTGGGTGCTGGGTTCCTTCCCATACGCTTGCACTCATCCAGGCAATCAACAAGCTGTTTCCCAGCATCCGCGGTGTGGAGGAGATACCTCCCTGCCTCCAGTGGGGCTCACGGCACAGTAAGAGTAACAGGTTCTGACCTTCAAAGAGGGACACCAGAAGGACAGGGGACCAGAGAACGAGGGGACACATCTGACGTCGTGTTTTACACATTAGAGTTTGAACTCAGGCTACTTAAAGCTTTAAGGCCGTTGGCTCAGGAGATGAAACGGTTTGTTCTGAGAGTTCCTACAGCTAATGGAAGGATGATGTCCCCCAGACCATGTCTTGTGTGAGATGTGTCTCCCACGTTCCTGAATGAATGTGTCTCCATCCGAGTCTCTGCCCTCCCTGCTCTAGGCAGTGTTTTTCTCTGGCAAATACTCTTGGTCTCCCCATCCTTCTGCCCTCCAGCAACCCCTTGCTTGGATCAGAATCATCCTAATTGTGTGCTTCCTCCACTGTCAAAGTTAACATCCAGTGCTTATGACCGCAATTGCTTCATTTAGATTCTAACATGTTTTTCACATTGCAATGCAAGCCTCTACCAAGATTGATCTCTTCTCTCCACGGTTACCATTTCTCAAGTCTTGTTTTTACATTGATTTCATCCCAGCAGCTTTATTTCAAGTGAATCCAAGTGGATTTCCTCTTTTTTATTATTATTATTTTTTTTTTTTTTACTTAATTCTTTCCTAGGGAAAACTGGTCTTCAAGAACATTAAAAGACCTTTTGACCCTTTCAAGTATAGAGAATACACTTTCTCCTTATTTTTGCCTCAGTGGCCTCCAACCCCAGTGCACTCCTCTTCTGTGCTCTGGTACATGCTTCGGTACTCCTCTATCCATAGTTCATAGGTAGAGGAGTGACAAGGTCACAGGCTGCCTGGGATCCTGCCTGGCTGGCCTGTAAATCACTACTCCCATGGCACTTCACCAAACTGCCAATCTATCGGCCTCTATCCATCTAGTTACTTATTTCTGCAAGCAAAGTGGATTCTCCAAAACCAAGTGGATTAAAACAACCATTTCTTTACCCCACACATGTATAACCTGGACAGGGCTTACAGGGGAACACTCATATCTACTTCACACAGTAGCAACTGGGTGGACTCGAGTAGGGACTGAAGAATCACTCCCGAGATGCCATATTCTCATGCCTGGAAAGTTAGTGCTGACAGTAGGATGGGAGGTCAGGGCTGAGAGCTGGGGGCCTCTGTTCCTCTCCACATGGACTTCTACCTCGGCTACTTGACTTACTGTCATCATGGTGGATGGGTTCCAAAGGTGAGCATCCCAAGCCAACATGGCACTCTTATGACCTAGCCTCGGGAGTCACACAGTGTCATTTCTACCATACTCTGTTAGTATAGTCATAAAGGCCCACTTAGGTCCATGGAGAAGAGACATAGACCCTACCACTAGATGGGAAGAGTATCAATGTCGCCTTGTAAGAGCAAAGGAGATGAAAGACTGCCTTTTATGCTGTAATATTTGCATGCTTATTCTAACATGAAAAATTCTGGTTTTCTCCAACATGTTTAAGTAGTATTCACACTCCCAGGAGAGGTACCGTGTCATCCTGTGATTCTCCAAACACCCTGGCACAATACTACATGCCCACAGATGTTTAACGAGAATGGCCCCACTGTAAATGGTGGGCACCTCATGTGACCCACAGTTGGCATGCAGTAAAGGGTAGTTACAACTTTCATCATTATTTAATAATAATAATAATGCTAACTGACTCGGAGATGCCAAATGAGGGGATGATAAAATAATGCTCCCTGATAGGTCCTTGTAACTTAGAATCCAACTAACTCAGACATTGTTTTTGTATATATAATTTTTTAATGTTTATTTTATTTTTGAGAGAGAGAGAGAGAGAGAGAGAGAGGAAGAGAGTGCAAGCAGGGGAGAGGCAGACAGAGGGAGACACAGAATCCAAAGCAGGTTCCAGGCTCTGAGCTGTCAGCACAGAGCCTGATGCGGGGCCCGAACTCACGAATGGCGAGAACCATAGTCAGATGCCTAACTGACTGAGCCACCCAGGTGCCCCAGACGTTTTGTTTTTTTTTTTTAATTTTTTTAATGTTTTATTATTTATTTTTGAGACAGAGAGAGACAGAGCATGAATGGGGGAGGGTCAGAGAGAGAGGGAGACACAGAATCTGAAGCAGACTCCAGGCTCTGAGCTGTCAGCACAGAGCCCGACGCGGGGCTCGAACTCACAGACCATGAGATCATGACCTGAGCCGAAGTCGGCCGCTCAACCGACTGAGCCACCCAGGTGCCCCATAGACTTTTTTTTTTTTTTAAGAGCGAGCTATTTAAAACCATCTGGCTTTTCTACCTTCTGAGAGGCGTTGCCCAACTGGCAAAACCCTGGGAAACCCTTATAAGCTTTCTACTCACTAGGTGTGATTAACATTGTGCTCTCAGATGCCTGCCATTAGCAGCTGCACCGTGCTAACAGACACACAGCCTAACACTGCTTTCCCAAGCTCCTCTTTCTCTGAGGACTCGCTGTTTCCACAGAAAATTAACTCCAGTAGCGACTCCCAGCTTTGAGGTGTTTTCTAGCACTGTGCTACTCACAATGGGGTTCACAGACCAGCAGCATTTGCCTCACCTTGATAGAAATGCAGATATATGGGCCTCACTCCAGATGTACCGAATCAGAATCTGTGTTTTTAAAAAGCTCTCCCGGTGATTCTCTTGGGCACACTGGCATCTGAGAAGCACTGTCCTGAGAGATTTGCTCCAGGTCAGCTTAACCCTGCCTTTCCTCCCCGCTGCCCTACAGTGCTACCCTTCAGGCAAGCCTGCCTGCCATCTGGACCCTGGTCAACTAAATAACCTCCCCCACTTCTGGTCAGTTGCTACCTCAGCCATTCCCTTGAAAGAGCCCCATCAGTCATCTGGTCCTCATCTTTACACAACCACTGTTTATGCCAGTGTCTTCTGCCTTAGCTGAACAGGGTGCAGGTGTCTCTGTTTTATTGCCATGGAAGGTGCCAGATTCACCACCTGTCATAAACGTTATACATCTGCACTGCATTTCCTCACTAGTTAATTCACTTAAAATTGAAAAAGAAAACCCCGCTGTCCTCTAGAATGAATCTGCTGAAATTTGATTTCATAACCTCAGAGATTTGAGACTTTGCCATGATCAGGATTCTTTTGACTGATGCATTGGGTTACTTCATTATACCAACAATCCTACCAATTTTCTTTAAAAATTATCTGTTTTCTTAGTAAGTTTGAATCTGAGACAAGATCTGAAACATTCTTGGTTTTAATCAACTCTTTTTGTCTGTGGTTGGGAGTTTTGTTTGCTTTACCAAGGGGACCAAACGCTCTTTGGAATACTTATTCCTCACACAGAACAAAAGCCCATATATTGGAAATCCAAAACAAGACAAATAACAGGCCTCACGCGGGACCACATGGCAAGTGTAATACTGGGTCGTTGGCCCGGGGAATACCCAGATGCCACAGCTGCCTTGTGCTCCTTATGATTGGTCGTTATCTTGGTAAATTAGCACAAAGTTTATTCCTCAGCCTCTAGAAGTTCAGAAATTTGGTTTTGTTGGCACAGAGATGGTAATTGCTCCTCTCTTTGCAGAGACAGATCATGAGATGAATCAAAGTGGAAAGCCAGTTTATTAGCTCACACTGAGACATTATTCTCTCTGGAAATGGAAAACCCCAGTCCACATATAGTCAGTCAGGGCCTTATTTTCCTACAGCCCAGCTACATGGAAAGCGAAACCATTCTCTAAGTCAAATGTAGAAATTTTACAATAAGAAATCATTGACACAGGAATTGGAATACTTAAAGGACGTATGACAAAGACATACTTTCCCAGAAGGGAGTCTCCATGGACACAACAGCATAAGCTAAGGGTTTAACTGAGTCCCCCCACCGCCCAAAGACATGCGTTGAGGCCCAACCCCCATTCATTGTAAACATGACCTGATTGGGACTTAGGGTCTTTGCAGGTCTGATTAAGTTAATATTGAGGTCATAGGGTGACTGTCCGTTCTGACTAGTGTCCTTATAAGAAGAGACACAGAGACACACAGACCTCACAGCCATGTGACGACAGGGGCAGAGATTGGAGAGATGCATCTAGAAGCAAGGAACACCAAGGATTGCCAGAAAACACCAGAAACTAGAAGAGCCAAGGAAGCCTTCTCTCCTACACATTTCGGTGGGAGTGTGGCCCTGCAGACATCTTGATTTCAGACTTCCGGCCACAAGAACTGTGAGAGAAATAAGTTTCTAGGGTTTGAAACCATCCAGTTTGTAGTACTTTGTTACAATAGCCCCAGGCAGCTAAAAAGAGTTGTTTTTCCGGCATGGAATCTGAATGAAGGGAAATCAGAACACTCCACGTTAAATGGTATCATGCTACGAGAGCCAGCTCACCTTTCTTGTTACAGTGAGGGCCTTTCAAATGGGACTGGGATATTTGAAGTCCATTAGCTGAGGCCCACTCCTACATGGACAATAGTTGTGGGATTCAATAGTACTTGCGGGGTCAAATTTCATGTTTAATAGGAATCCCACACACTGAGGCACATGTCCCCATTTCCAAACAGCAAACAGACCAAGTAGGGTAGTACAATCCTCCAGAAGATGCAAAGACACTCGGGAATAACTAATTAATGGTATTCCCTGCCACCAGCTTTTTTTTTTTTTTCCTGGAAATACAACCATATTCTGACAATGCTGTGTAGCTGGCAAATGTCCTAGAAAAATCTTTCCGGGCTTCACTTCCACAGCTCTTATTCACTGGCTTCTGAGGCTTCCTTGAGGGGTCAATAGACCATTGGCCAAATGAGTAGACTCCTCAAACTAACCATGTTGCACAATTTTGTTCCTAACGATTTAAGTATTGGTTTGAATTTTGAGTTTGAATGGAAGGTAAAACAACGAACGGGCCCCTTTGGGCACCCAGCTTCCCCCAGGCGTCCATAAACCCTGGCAGTGCCTTCCTCCCATCCCTTCCAGTCACCCATGCTCACTGCCACCACCTCTGGCCAGCTAGATCTCTTCTCCTGTCTGGGTGAGGGGATGATGGGGGCAACAACCAAGAGCCCTACAGGCCTTCTTCTGAAAAGGGGTGGGTAGGAGTGATTGCTTGTGAGGCACAACCAAAAGTGAAAAAACCCCACACTGATCGGCCACCAGGTCTATGACCCATCACCACCCGTGCAGTTAAATCCAGGTGACATCTTCAGAACAGAGAGCCTCTCCCCTCCCTGCTGTCCCTGGACTCCCATCCAGGGCCTCCACAAAAGCTGCCTTCAAAACCTCCCAGGGAGAAAACTGTAACTCAGAACACCTAATAGCCCTATCTATAATATTTATATTTGGTGCCTCACCTATACCCAGCACTACCACCTACCCCATAAACATACACTTTTCTCACATCGTATGACCGACAGAGAGCACAGCAGAACAGAGCTTGCCCTGAAAACCAAGTTTTACTTCTGACTTTAGAGCCACAGGGAGAGCATCTCCAGCGAGTTGGAATATCCATTCTGTGCCTCTCTCACCACGCAGGGATCAGAAACACCGAGCTCCCACTCACAGCCTCTTGACATTCATAGACATTTTCAGGTTTCCTTTGAAAAGCAGCATTTTGTTTTATCAGACAGAAAGCTGAAACAGCCAGATGTCTGGTTCAATCCAGGAGAGCAGGCAGTCTTAACGGCACGTGATGGCCACTGAAACATTTGCTTCTGGATCTTGTCTCTGCTCCAGATCCTGGCCTTTTCTGACCAGAAAGGGTTTTTCTTTAGATATGTTAATACCTTTCATCTGGACACCCAGTCATATGTTGAAGATCTGGCAGCCCTTGCAGATGGGTAACTTTACCCATCTCTGCTCTGATCATAAGTTAATCCTACACCTAAGACCCTAGCAACTTTATTTCCCAATGTGGTTGGGGGAATTGGGCACTGGCCCTTCCCAAGTACTGACACCTCTTGCTGTTTTGTGGCCTCAGGTGTGAGGACGAAATAGCAGAAACAATGAAAGGGCTATTTTAAAAGTTGTGCGTATTATGGAAATACTGTTGCTTTCCCTAGAGGCTAACGATGTAGTGATTTGTAAAATGTCCTTATTCTTAGGGGGTGCAAGCTGTAATGTTTAGGGATAAAGTGTCACAATTTGTACAACTTACTTTAAAAAATATTTAATGTTTATTTTTGAGAAAGAGAGAGAGAGCTTGAGCGGGGAGGAGCAGAGAGAGGGAGACACAGAATCTGAAGCAGGCTCCAGGCTCTGAGCTGTCAGCACAGAGCCCAACACGGGGCTTGAACTCACAAACAGTGAGATCATGGCCTGAGCTGAAGTCGGCCGCTCAACCGACTGAGCCATCCAGGTGCTCCTGTAAAACTTACTTTTAAATGAACCAGCCAAACACATACACAGACACACACAGGCGCACACACACACACACACACACACAGAGCTACATGTATGTAGATAAAGCAAACAAGGCCAATGCTGGCAATTGTTCAGGCTAGGTAAAGGGTATGTGAGCACTCCTTGTACTATTCTATCAATTTTGTAAATGTCTAAAATTTTTCTTATTATTAAAGGAAAAAGAAGCTGCATTGCCTTCTGCATTCGAGGGTAGAAGGCTGATAGAGAGATGCTCCCTTTTCCCCAACGAGGCTGGTTCTTGGAAAAGCCAGCGGTGTCATCCAGATGAAACTGCTTCAGACAGAGATGTTAAATAAAAACCCATCTTCATTTTGGACAGGGAGGTCTTTGTAGAGCTCGTTTATGGCATTATGGCATTTTCCTCTCTCTGCCTGGGGCCAAGAGACAGGGAGGAGCAAGAGACGGAGGGTCTCTGAGCCAGCACGTGAGCTGCTCTGGCCAGTCCAGGGCAGGCAAGAGTGACCATGCGATGGCCCGTAGGGAGTGTGGGATAGCCTGCAGGCGGGGACCCAGAGAGCTGGGGCCACCATAACAAAATACCATAGACTGGGTGGCTTAAACAACAGAAGCTTATTTTTCACAGGCTGAAGTCCAAGATCAAGGTGCTGGCATGGTTGGTGTCCGGTTGAGAGCTTTCCCTTTGGGCTTTGGATGGCACGCCTTCTCACTGTGTACCCACATGGCCTTTCCCTGTCTGTGAGCACACTCGTGTGCAGAGACAGTGAGCTCTCTAGACCCTCTTCTTAAGACGACATTCATCCTATGGGATCAGAGTCCCGCCTTTATGACCTCATTTAGCCTTAATTATTTCCTGCAAAGCTCAAACTCCAAATTGGCCACCCTGGGGGTTAAAGCTTTACCATATGGATTTGAGGGGCACACAAACATTCAGTCCATAAATACCTCATATTGATTTTGCTTCTGTTTTCTGCATTGTAATTCCATTGGACTATCTTCAAGCTCTGGAAAGTTCGTTAAACGCAAGAGCCTTAGGTTAACCATTTCTTGGAGAATGGGAGGGAGGGCCCGGGATCCCTCCTTCCCTGAGAAGCAGACTTGGAGGGAGCCCCTGCAGCACAGACTGGCGGCTGCGAAATGGCCAGAGTTGAGCCGGGAGGAGCCCTGAGCAGTGGGCTCCTGGAGCGAGCCAGTGGGCTGGTAGCATCTCTCAGCTGTCCCAGAGAGAGCCCCAAAGATATGGGGGAGGGGGCCGGGTTTCCCACAATGTCACAGGAGTGAGGCTCAGACTGTCCCAGGGGGCAGAGAAAACCTGGGAATCCATGCATTCTATCACAGCAAGGACGCATTTTTGCCTTCCATCTCCCCCAACCACTCCAGCAAGGGGAGAAGATGTTACTGGGAAGGTCTTTTTTTGTGCCAAACGTGTGGGTTGGTTTGTGAAAGCAAGCTGAGGGCGGAGATGTCGGCCTCGGCACCAAGCCCTTTGGAAAGGGGCACGTAATGCGCACTGTTAGTGGAGAAAAATTTGGAGCCGTTAGGGGCCAACCGAGGCTGCAGTGAATGAGACCCAGAGTTTGCGGGAGGAGCCCCAGAGGAGAGGGGAGATGGCAGAGAGCTCAGCACTGCTTGGTGAGACAGCATGGCCACAAACGCCCCCAACTTTGAGGAAGCCCGACAAGACTCAGGATGTGCTTGGCACAAGAGAGTCCCTAATGGAAACCAGTGAAAGGTGGCTCTCAGCATCCCGTGGCTCTCAGCATCCCACGGCCCAGGCTGAACAGAGCCAGAACGTTTAGATAGAGCGGGGGCCAGCAGAGCCCTCCTGACAGCCGCTGACACGCGCAGACTTACTTTCAGGCTTGATCAGAAATGGATGGTAGGTACTTGAGCTTCCTTTACACAGGTAACCGTAGCTTCCGAAGCCATTTCCTTCCACTTTTACTAGTGGTTTCTCCACGCGCCAGCGTCCTGTTGTTTCATGCCAATAATCGAACTGCTTTCTTTGCAGTGGCTCGGTTCTCAGACAGTGTAATTTGAGGTTTGGCCGACTCCTTAAATACGTACCACCGTCGCTGAATTTAGGACGGGAGGAAAAGAGTGCAGAACGAGTCAAGGCATCAAAGACAGGCTCATCCTCGTTCCCAAGGCGAAAGCGAAAGGGCCATCCAGACCTCCTCTCTCCTCTGGCCCTCCCTTCCAGTGCCACGGCCATGACCTTCCCCCGACACCCTGTGCGCAGCTCCACATTCTCCGTGTTAAGAGCAGCTGTCCTGTGATTTGC
This sequence comes from Panthera tigris, assembly GCF_018350195.1. Classification (NCBI taxonomy): domain Eukaryota; kingdom Metazoa; phylum Chordata; class Mammalia; order Carnivora; family Felidae; genus Panthera; species Panthera tigris. The sequence goes on along the minus strand of NC_056663.1, from coordinate 27,288,834 downwards.
TGGTGTCCCCCCAGGGAGCTGGAGCTGAATCACTGGACAACGGCAGCTGATTAGTTTAAAGCTCGTGTTTAAAGGGAGAGAAAGGGCTTTCTGAGATAATGAACTCCAAGTGGGTACACCACTGACCCGTGCCGTCGAGGGTTAACAGCGTAAAGGTAATTGGGGTTTCTAGCTAAAAGGGAAAGCTGCCAAGAAGAGCCCCTAACCTAAGCCTGCGCCCCATTCTTTTAATCCGTGACTTCCTCCAGCACTTCCTCTAGCTTGGGGGAGAAAGATGCAAATCTGGCTAACCTCTGAAAAAACTTGTGGTATGTGCAGAGCCGAGCGTTTCAAGCAGAAAGCAGAGACCAGGGGTCGTTTCCGCCCACGCGCCTCAGCTCGGCCTCCAGGGATCACCACGTGGTTCGTCGGGACCCTCCCCGAGTCTCTTCCAGATGCCCTTGGAAAAAAACCTGGGCAGCCTGTGTCGCGGCGGAAGCTCAGGCGCGTGGCGCTGACCCCAGGCAGGCAGGTGCCGGGCCCGGGGCGCGCGGACCGCTGCTCCTTGCCATGATCTCCACTCCCCCCTGCATCTCTGAGCCAGTCCACGCAGCGAGCGACCAGGGATACCTGCAGATCCGCGGCACCAAGGTGCGTGGGTGGGAAGCCGAGAAATGACTGGCCCGGTTACAGCCACAAACATACTGATGACTTTATTATGGGCAAAACCGCCGCCCTGCCCAAGGTCTCTGGTGAAAAAGGAAGTCAGTCGTTCACGGCAGCGTTTGCACACTGGGCTATTTATACAGATGGAACTAGGGGCCGGGAGATCAGAACACACCAAATTCTGATCTTGCCAATCATGGCTTATTTCAGGACAGAAAAACGGTCCTTTTTTTTTTTTTTTTTTTCAACTTAAATGTATTAACAAAGAACTGGCTGGTTCCACTGGAAGGAATTTGACTTCAGCTCCTCTTCAGACAGACTCCCGCCCCCCCCCCCCCACTGATGCCGGGGCATAGCCTGAGTGGCAGCTTGGCCAGGTGCAGCCACCCTGGGGGAAAGACCGTGGGTGGGGAGGCAGCTCGGAGGTCCTTCCAGGCAGGAATGTGCCTCAGTACATGGGCTGGAAGCCACCGGCATCAGTATCCGACAGCGGTAGGAATGCAGATTCTATTCAGTCTAAGTTCCCACTCTCTGGGAGTGGCATCTCAGAATCTATGTTACTATTTTTTTATGAAAGTTTTTTAAAATTCATATATTTTTGAGGGGGGGGGGGAAGGGCAGAGAGAGAGAGAAAAAGAGAATCCAAAGCAGGGCTCCATCCCACAACCTTGGGATCACGACCTAAGCCCTGAAATCCAGAGTCGGATGCCTAACTGACTGAGCCAACCAGGCGCCCCTCAGTACCTAGATCATCAACAACCTCCCCAGGTATTTCTTATGCAGATTTGAGTTTGAAAAATGACATCTCTTTCACCACATTGGGAATTCACTAAATGCAGGTTGAGTGAATAAACACCAACTAATTCCTGCTAAGGTATTAACCTATCCCTCTCATTATGGGGTGGCATAAACACACACACACACACACATACACACATGCACACACACACAGACTCTTGAAGATTCCAAAACCGAAGTTAAGATGGCAGAACCTTGGAGACTTGTCAGGGTGGTGACCCTGCTCGTATGCCCTCAAATTGCCACGTGGGCCTTCTGCACGTAGGACCGTGATCCCATGGAGACAGATACCAGTGGTGTTGAGTGCTAGCCATTTGCTCATCAGCTACTATGTGCTCACCAGGCACAAACATTATCTCAATTTTCACATCCATGTGGGAGGTGCAATCTCCAATTTCCAGACAGGAAAACCGGGCTCAGAAAGGTTAAGGAATTTTTGCCTCTGCATATGGCTACTAAGCGTCAAGGTACAGATGATTCATGTCCAGTCATCCAAGCCCAAAGGCTGTACCCACCAAAATCTATTTCATAAATTCCAAATGGCGTCAGAGAATCCTGAACTCTCAGGACAGGTAAGACCTCTGGCCTTATCTAGTGCAGCCTCCTCATATACTAGTGAGGGGCAAAACAGTGTGAACATGAAGTTCCCCCATTTGTTTTGTCTGGCCCGCTTAGTGTCTTTAAAGAAACTCGAATTCATCAGCATTTAAAACTCTGGAGATTTTACATTAAAACCCAGATTTTCCCTGTCTTGAAAAGCGAGCGATTTTGTAACCCTGGGCCTCATTCCTGGTTCTGGTAATGGTTAACTGTACTGGTTGTGGAATCCACAGACCTGGATTTGAGTCTTGGCTCTAGGTCTTATTGGCTGTGCAACCTTGGATAAGTCACTTTACCCCTCTGAGCCTCCTCCCTCAACTGGAATGTACGTACGGTAACAGCAGCTACTTCCCAGGCTGTTGTGAACATGGGGTAAGAGAATATATGCTCAGTGCCAGGCGGTTGTGCTTAATAAATATTAAGTTAATATAAGCTTAGAGGGGCCAGGCTTTGGCAATACGCTGAGAACATGACATAGCCAAGACTCACACCGGATTCCGGATTCCAGTCCCCAGGTTGCTTCTGCTGCATCCTCCTACTATCCACCCCCCCCCTCCCCTCCCCCCCAGCTCCCACCACTCCCTGTGAACACCCAGGACATCATGCCGGCAACGAGAAAACCCAAGTTTTCCGAACGTCTAGCTGGATACATCATTTTGCCTCAAGAAACAAAGTGGTCACTGTGTAAAGAACACGAAATTGAGATTCAGACTATAGTCTCAGCTGGCTTATTGACCGCAAGCAAGTCCCTTATCCTCACTGGGCCTCAGTTTCTTCATCTGTAGGATGGGAAATACTTGTGTTGTGAGCTGAACTGTGTTCCCCTCCGATTCATACGTTGAAGGTCTGACCCCCAGTACTTCAGAATAGAAGTGAATTTGAAGATAAGGTCTTTAAAGAAGGGACTGGGTAAAAATGAAGGCTTTACCCTCATCCAGTATGACTGATGTCTTATTAGAGGAAGAAGAGGGGCGCCTAAGTGGCTCAGTCAGTTGAGCATATGACTTCGGCTCAGGTCATGATCTCGCGGTTTATGAATTTGTGCCCCGTGTCTGGCTCTGTGCTGACAGCTCAGAGCCTGGAGCCTGCTTCGGATTCTGTATCTCCTTCTCTCTGCCCCTCCCTCCCGCTCAAAAATAAGTAAACATTAAAAAAACAAAGAGGAAAAGAGACACCAGGGGCACATGTGGACAGGAGAGAGCCTTCTGCTAACTGAAGAGACAGGCCTCAGAGGAAAACAACCCTGTCGGCACCTTGATCTTGGACTTCCAGCCTCCAGAACCATGAGAAAATAAAGTTCTCTTGTTGAAGTCACCCAGTCTGTGGTATCTTGTTATGGAAGGCCTAGCAAACCAATACAGTCTGTTCTCCAGAAGAATCCTTGAAAAGCCTGGTACGTAGTAGTAGGTATTTGAAAAGGGTTAGCTGTTGTGCTTCCAAAGTCAGAACCAAGGACGTGGGATTGTTTTGTGTTTGGAGGCTGCCCTTTGAGCCAGCCTTCTCTGCTGGCATAGTGTGCCTGCCAGGTGGCCTGGAATGTGTGCACGGCGTGGCCAGAACACCCTCCGCCTTGGACAAGACTGGAAAGATAATGAAGGATTTGTCAATTCTTGTTCAAGCCACCACCTTCCTGTTTGCACTTGTTATGACAGCAACCCCTTTCTTCATCTCAACGTCTTTCTGAACAGGCCTCCATCTCTAAATACGAGCTCAATCTTCGTGACATCTTTCGAGATGAGTTAATGCCATCTAGGGGGCTATTGGACTCATTGGTAAACTACGGCTCAAAGTAGAATGGATTACTCCTAGCACATATTCATAGTTTTTCACAGGCCTAATATGCTGATTTTGCTAATTCTAGGGCATCTATCTTTCCACGTCTGACTGCCCTGACCTATTCTTGGCCACGCCTCAATGGTCTCTGTGATTCAACAAGCTCCCCTCCTGATCCTTTGAAGTTTATCTGAACTTCCAGCCCATGAAGGGAAAAAAGACGATATTTTATCTTGGCGTCACTGGATATCCTTACCTGCATCTGTCATAAAGCAGATATTCATTCAGTTCCAAAATCTATGTAATACTCTTCAAAAAGCAGTAGACATTAACTTCTTTTTTTTCTGGGAATGGTTCCCAATCATTTACTGGAGAGTAACCCCCATGACTGGAGATTACTATAGTATGATGTCGTTTTGTGCTATTTTGAACAGTTCCCTTATATAGAACTGTTCTGTCCACCAGCCACATGTGGCTGTGGAATACTCAAACACAACAGATTTCAAAGACTTAGTATAAATAATGAGAATGTAAGGTGTTTCATTAATTTTTATATTAATTATACCCTGGAATTATAATATTATAGAGGTATTGGGCTAAATAAAATTTACTCAATTAATGTCACTCATTTCTTTTTACTTTTTTAAAATTTACTTACTTTAAGAGAGAGAGAGCACACAAGTGGGGGAAGAGCAGAGAGAGAGAGGGAGAGAGAGAATCCCAAGCAGGCTCCACGCTCAGCACGGAGCCCGACATGAGGCTGAATCTCATGACCGTGAGATCATGACCTGAGATGATTGAGCCACCCAGGTGCCCCATTTCTTTTTACTCTTTAAATGTTAACTCCAGAACACTTTAAATTACATATGCAACTCACACTCTATTTCTATCAGACAGTGCTGGCAAAGAAGAGAAATTGAGGGACCAGAATATTTTTAAGTGGCTTGCTCTAAGTTCCATGGAGAGTCGGACAGCCCGGGCAGAGCTCTACCAGTAGATGCATATAATCATATGACGTAGGAATGGCACCATTTGGCATGGCTCTTTGAAAATATCTCCGCAACACCAAAATCTTCATCCACCACTTGGTTTCTCCTGAGAAGAAAGCATGTGGAGATTAAGTCAGCCCAGAGGATGAACAGAAACCCATAATCCTCTACGAGTCTTAAAGGGTAAACTAAATGACCTAAGACTTTTCCATCCCTGATGTCTAGAGCAGTCATAAGAGTGTTCTGTACTCCCACTACCACATCAGAACATGTCTGACTCAGAAAGATAGTGAAAGATTCACATGACAAATATTTTCATTCTGTTATCTCCTTTTTGCCAACCACAGTTGAGGTCACTCAACAAATCCCCAAATGATGTCACCTGAGGTACCGAAGGGATCATTATCTTGCGTCGGGACTCACTCAGGTATGCGTTGCATCCAAGTAAAAACACGAGGCAATGATAGGTCACCTCAAGTGACTTTGTCTCCGCCTTGAGGAGGGGAAGGCCGCACAAAGACAACCAGCATCCAGTGGGGCAGACTTCGCTGTGTGGGGATCACCCTCTCACCAGAGAGGTCCTTCTTTGATCTTGCCTGTGCCCTTAAACCCTCAACCCCGTCAGAGCCATTCAGGAAAGACCCCTGACTCACCCACCCACAGAGTCTGAAATACCTTCCTTATCTTGGGGTCACTGCGAGACAGGCAGGAACCTTGATATAAGAATGAAATAAACGGGTCTGTCAACAGCTTGAAGGGCTGTTAGTTCATCGGAAACTCACTAGGTTCTTTCCAGAGCTTATTTATTCGGACTTGACATATGACTACAACAAAGCAATTTAATAGCTTCGCTAGAAATGAGGGCAAAGAAGAAAACAAAACAAGGAAGTACTTCCAAACAGACTCTGAAAAGATGTCAAAACTCGAGGAAGGGGAAGATGATGAAAAATATTTGCAAACCCAAAAGCCCAGCAGCTTATAGCTAGTTGGCATACCTCTGTGAGTCTCAGTGTGGTATTCATCACACCAAAATAAAAGAACTGTGATAATCCAATTCATTGCGTTTAAAAATTATTATTCATATTAATGCCTCAAAGGGCATTCATGGATGTTTATAATTTGTTCCGTTTTCTGCTTTCAAAGGCTCAAAGATATGTGATATTTAAAAATATTTTGGTTCATTTTCCTTAAATGTTTTATCTTTTGCAAGGGGTGAGCTTCAGTTCTGGTTCATTCCCCCAACAGTACCCGACAAAGGAGGCTTTCTAGGAGGAAAAGTACTAATGATATTCATGGAACATATGTCCCTGTAATGCCCGAGGGGCAAAAGTCAGTTGACTCAGCCCCAGGCAGGAGCCCCTGACAGCCCTCCCTGCACCCAGGGCACGTCATTTGTTCAGTGGCCGCGTGGGCCAGCATCCTGGCAGAGGCGATGCTCGGGGCACTCAGCACGCTCAGGCAGATGGGCCAACCCTCAGGGAAAGGAAGCTCTTCTGAGATCCTCCTGTCTTCATTCTTCCCAAATGGGCTTTGCTATAAAAAGCAAATTAAACAGCCATTGTTCCTTTCCTCCATGAAGCTGGCAGACGGACATCCTGCCTAATCCCAAAGCTCCCGGATGTTTGCTGCCGGCCTGCTGATGCCTGCTACTGCTTGATGCAGGAAAAAAGAACTTACCCTCCCCTGGGGAACGGAACGCGTCTTAAGTTCTGAGCTTTCCTTTTTCATTGGGGACTTTTAAAATTTTATTTTATTTTTAAATCTCTTATTGAAATATAGCTGACATATAATGTTATATTAGCTTCAGCGTATCGTTTGACCACTGCATACATTATGCTGTGCTCACAAGTGTAGTTACCACCTGTCACCACACAAAGGTATTATAATATTTTGACTCTGTTGCCTATGCCGTACTTTGTATCTCTGTGACTTACTTAGTTTATAACTGGAAGTTTGCATCCCTTAACCTCCTTCACCATCTCCCCATCCCCTCACCCATCTCCCTTCTGGCAACCAGTGTTCTCTGTATTTATTTATGGGTCTGTTTCTTTTTCTTTCTTTCTTTCTTTCTTTCTTTCTTTCTTTCTTTCTTTCCTTCTTTCTTGATAAAGAAAATGCGATGTATGTACGTAATGGAACCTTCCTCAGCCATAAAAAAGAGTGAAATTGTGTTGTCTGAGACAACATGGATGGTCCCAGAGGGTATTCTGTTAAGTGAAATAAGTCAGACAGAGAAAGACAAATAAATACAGTACAATGTCACTTGTATGTGAAATCTAAACAACAAATACAAATAGCAACAACCAAAGAAAAAACAGACTTGGGTCCTTTATTTTCGGTGACATATAATACACAGCAGAAAAGGACTTTCTTTTTAACCCTGGCCTGGAGAAATACTTCCACTGGATTGATAAATAGGCTTAGGGTCATAATCGGAGGAGATCCTAAAACACTGGCCCTTAAATCTTCCCCTACCTGTGAAAGTATGTGTCATTTCTCAGTGAAAGACTTACTTCAGTGTTTTTGGGAGTCCCTCTAAAATGCCAAGTAGTCAAAAGGAGATTATGCGGAATGATTGATGTGTTATTTAACTTGATTGTGTTAGATATTTCACAATGTGTACCTATATTAAATCATCATGTTGTATACTTTAAATGTATACAATTTTATTTGTCAGACCTCAATAAAGCTGGAAAGAATAGAATAGAATAGAATGAAATGGAATAGGTAGTCACCCACCCTCATCTAAAGTAGAAAACATAAAACACTTTCTAAAAAGACAGACTATGGAGGGAAAGACAAACGATACTCTGAGCACTTACAAAGCAAGGCCTTAAAATATCATCTGTCCTCAAGTAGCTCTGGGTCTCTGCAAAGAAGAGAAAAGAGAAAAACTGGGGAGAGGAGAAAGAAAGAAGAGCAGGAAAGGAAATTGGAAGAGAGAGAGAGGGAAGGGAGGCGACCTGTGTTTCTCATATCATGGCATTTATCATACTGTAATATAATGGCTTGTGTAATACTCTCTCCCCTTTATAGACAGTCCAGGATCTACCTTGCAGGCTTTTATTTCATATTATTTTTTAGTTTATTTGTGTTCTTTTTTAATTTCTATTTTTATTTCGATTTTCACTGAATTCTAACCTGTATCAATGGGTCACTGAAAGCCATAACATCCCAAAGTGACTCACAGGGCTAATCCTTCTGGAAGAGTATCTCTGAGACTTCTCCGTGGACCGTCCACGGACAACTGGGCCCTGGCTGACGTTGTGTGACTGGGTGGTGCCATTTCTGTTGGAGAAGCCGAGATCTCTCCCTTCACACTTTTATGTGGCCCATAGGAGGCCACGAGCCACAGATCGCTCTGGCTGATGGAATTCCTAACTCACAGCAAATGACTCAAGTATCCACTTCATGACGCTTCAGGAACCCTAAGGCAGAGATCCAGCATTTCCAACAAACCTCAGGGGAGCTCCAGATACAAGGCACTGATGAGGGGCAGTTCTGTAAAAGTAAGTCCCAGGAGGAAAAACAGGTCTGAAAAATGTGGCTGGCCTCAGGCCGAAAGGCTAAAATTATTCAAAATGATTTACTCTTCCATCGTTTAGAGTGAAGGCTAGAATAGCCATTTTAATCACTAGTTTCTGAAAAGTCAAGTGTACCTACCTTTGGGTCATTTCACACTTACCAGTTCTCTAAACCATTACTAAACTTGGGGGTCTTTGAGGTTTCTAACGTCAGCTCTCACATTAAGATTTTCAAAGTGAAACTTCAGTACGTGTTTCCTGAACAGCTTCTCTCTACATGGTCAAGTGGACTTATTCTCAGAAAAGGAGAGCCACTTCTGGTAAATAAAGGACCGAAACAGGAAGTGAGCCCATGACAATCAAGCAGAGGGTGTGAATGGTGTGGAAAGATGAGGAAGGTTCCTTAGGGGTACGGCTCATGCTCTTCCAGCCACAGCTTCTCCACAACAGGGTCTTCTCCCCCTCAGCTCCTCAGCTAGGAGAGTCCTGGATAAAGCCGCTCCTCGTACCCCTGTAACCACAGGAGCTCATTTTTAGACTCCTGCCCTTTCTCCGATGCTACAGCATTGACCAAGCTAACATTCTGGGAGACGCAAATGGTACTAGATTCCTAAGGCTGCTGTGACAAATTACCACAAACTTAGTGGCTTGAACAATACAATTTACGATCTTACAGTTCTAGAAGTCAGAGGTCGGGCACAGGTTTTACCAGGGGCCCAGACCAAGGTGTCAGCCAGTCTGTGTTCCTTCTGGAGGCTCTACGGCAGAATCCGTTCCTTACCTTTTCCAGTTTCTAGAAGCCACCTACACTCCTAGGCTCATGGCCCCTTCTCTATCTTCCAAGCCATCAGACAGACGGAGTTCTTCTCGAATGGAGTCACTTCCGCTTTTCTCTTCCACTTGTAGGAACCTTGTGTTGACATGGGTTCCACCCAGATAATTCAGAATAATCTGTTTTAAGGTCAACTGATGAACAGCCTTAATTCCATCTGCAATTTTAATTCTCTTTTGCCATGTATCGTAAGAGTCACAGATGTTAGGATATGGACCTCTTTTGGGGGGCCATTATTCCACCTGTCCCACAAGCAAACCAAAATAAAAAGGATATACAATGGGCAGAACATACCTTCTAGATTAACACACACGAAAGTATCTTGAAAACGCCAGGAAATAAACGTGAAGTCAAAGGTCAAAAGTAAAGAAAGAAAGTAGAACATCAATTCACGTTGTATCAAAAGAGGTCATTAATTAAATCAGAGCGGAATAAAGCACCCTAAGATGATCTATGAGACCTGGGGGGAACCTTATGAAGCCATATGGCTACCATTACTTAGTGCTCAGACAGTAGTTCAGAGTCAAACGTTTTCACAGTCAAATGTTTTGATGCAGCAGTCAACGATACTCAAAGATGGAAACCAGCACGAAGCAAGCTGTCAATCATTGCAACATTGCAACCTTACCTTGGAAAGCATCTCTAGCTTTCACATTATTTGTCTGATTCCCACCCCCACCCTCTCCAACTCTGAGTCACTGTTGAAAAGAACTGTTTACAGCTCAGGAGGCAAAGTTCTTACACGTCCCTGTAAAAACATGATTTTTTTTTTTTTTTTTTTTTTTTTTTTTGGCAAGAGCTTGCACGTAGCAAATTGAATCCCCATTACCCTGTGTGTTGAACTGGTTGTTGAAAATCTGACAAATATCCGGTGCCCTGTTGGACAACCAGTGCATCTTTCACTGATTGAGACCCAAGGACCAACCTCTCACTCTATCTCTCAGAACTTATTGAGATAGGGGGGAACTGCTGTCCCCATTTGGCAGACAAGGGAGATTGAAGTTCCAGGAGAGCTGAGCTGGAGTTTGGACCTTTCTAGCCCTGAGTCAACATTGTTCTACTGTATTGACGGCCACTCATCTAATCATCCCTGATGGCCCTGCTCTTCCTGTGACATTGCACAGCAGGTGAATTTCCTGGCTGTTGTATATATAAACAGTGTGTATATGTTACCCAGATACGCAAGTTAGTGTCAGTAAATACCTCTTTCTTTCACTCCTCTAAGTTTTTCCAAATACTGAATCTCATTATTTCTTGTTTTTGTATGAAATACTGCATCTACAAAACTGTCAGGATGCCTGGGTGGCCCAGTTAAGTGTCCAAGTCTTTATTTCGGCTCAGGTCACGATCTCGCAGTTCGTGAGACTGAGCCCAGAGTCAGGCTCTTTGTGGACACTGCGGAGCCTGCTTGGGATTCTCTCTCTCCCTCTCTCTGCCTCTCCCCTACTCGTGCTAACTCTCTCTCTCTCAAAATAAATAAACATTTAGAAAAAAAATTTAAAAACCCTCTCTTTCTCTGTCTTTATCTGTTTCTGTCTCTCTCGGTCTCTCTCTGACTCCCTTCCTGTCCTTTGGAAATTCACCCCAGTGTGTCACGTCCAGGGTCACGTCTGTATCTTGTAGTCAGCAAGAAGCAAGTTGTCTTCCATCGTAGATTTCTGGGTACTTCCTCAACTTAAGCCATTTCCATTCGTTTTGCTCTACCTCTCTCCAGCCAGACTGTCTTAGGTCTAATGCACTTGCCTTTCCTAGATGAGTTAGAGCTCTTTTCTTAGTCTCAGCCCAAACCACTGCTGGGCTACCCATGAATTCCAGCCCCCTACCCACTTTGCTGCTGCCCTGCTGAGCTCTGCCTTTCCCTCCTTCTTCATGTGTTCATTTCAGCCACATTTGTAAGGTCCTATCCAAAGTGTTCTCATGGGAGATTTTTTACCCCAGACCCACCCGCTCCCCTCCTCCCCTTCCCCATCTGGTAAAATCTTGCAAAATTTCCATCTGCCCTGCAACATTGTCACCACTGCTCTGCTTTAACAAATACACCCTTTCCTCTAGGGTGGTGGAGTATGTGAATAACAGCAGGTAGCAGCTTTTAAAAATAAGATCCAGAGAAACAGTCTGACATTATAATTCATGAATGTAAATTCATGCAAGAATGGGAATGTGTTCTTCCCTTCCTCTTCAGAAGGGGCTTTACCCTGTCAAAGGAAAGAGAACAGGTCTTATCAAGATACGCAATCTGCTCCATTCACTCAACTGCTGAGGTTTGTAACACCTCTCAGGTGAGTTTTTGCAGAAAGAACTTTTGCTTTGTTCAAAAGACTTCTGTGCTAGAAAAAAAGCTCCAAGTTTCAGAAGAGCAATTAAAAGAAGCCGTGGAGCTTAAGCAAGGCAAGAGGAGGATCATTTTCCCTGGTGAGGCAGACAGGTGAGGGAGGAAAGCCTTTGAAGATCAGAGGAGATGGGAGAGAGTCCTTGGCTAGCCGAGAAATCCCAGATACAGAAATTGTCTTTCTGTATCGAGGGGAGGGACAGCAACACAGACAGCCTTGCCCCAAAGCTTGCTTTATTTTTATTTATTTTATTTTCTATTTTTTTAATATGAAATTTATTGTCAAATTGGTTTCCATACAACACCCAGTGCTCATCCCAACAGGTGCCCTCCTCAATGCCCATCACCCACCCCCCCCTCCCTCCCACCCCCATCAACCCTCCCTCCACTCCCTCCCACCCCCCATCAACCCTCAGTTTGTTCTCAGTTTTTAAGAGTCTCTTATGCCAAAGCTTGCTTTAAACTGAGATGTTCCACTCCATTGGCCGGCTGTTAGCTTTAAATTTGAGAGAACACCAGAAAACGTTACTGTCCAGAAGTACAACACTAGTTTCTTTCCATCTTTAAATGCTTGGGGAAAATACCAAATGGGAACACTGGACCTGAAAAAAGTTGAAACAGAATGCAGTAGAGGCAAGACCCTTATTCAGCACTTCAGCCACCAGCCCCCCCCCAGGAAAGAATGGGTGGACTTAAGTGTTCACAGCTACCCATAAACTCTGGGATTTTCATTACACCCAAGGGGAGAATGACTATTATTTATTTAGCAACTAGTATAATGCCAGGTGTGTTTCATATCTCTAGAAATTACTGTAATCCTTCAAGAAAAATATTTTTAGACCCATTTTACAGTTGTGGAGACTACTATTTTACTGACAAGTTGGTATAGCCAAGACTCAACTCAATCTGATTCCACAACTGGTGTTCCTTTGCTCTGTGAAGGTGGGAGGAGGAGAGTGTCTACCCTTCGGTACACTGTCACTTACCAGTGTTCCCATAGGAAGCCCACTTGTTCCTACCTTTAGGAATTAATGTGAATGGCAGTCCCAATTCAAATGCTTTGCTCCATAGTCCCCTTGAAGACTCATATTATTGAGCCATTTTTCCTGATGTTTAGACAGTGAATTCAGATATTTCCACATTGTTAATACTCAGAATGAAAATGTCAACTGTCAACACAGAAGAAAGGATTCTTCAAGAGAGAGCTGTGAAACTGACAATTTCTGATAAGACTTGAAAATCACTAGTATTTACGGTTAGCATTCCTGGCTGCACGTCGGACTCACCTGGGGAGCTTTATAAACTAAATGTCCTGCTCTGTGCCTAGGGATTCTGTTCGGGATGTATGGGGCAGGGCTCAGCAATCTATACTTTAAAAAAAAAAAATCACTCTAATGGTTTTGATCTGCAGCCAGGGCTGGTACCCACAGACGCATGGTAAAAACAGCCTTCAGATTTCCTCTCTGTTCTGTCACTTGCAAATGCAATCACAATGCAATCAAAGAGAGTCACAAATCCCTAATCCAGAAACCCTCCCAAAGCAACACAAAGCAATCACAGAATAGTTTTTTTAAAAATGAAGGCCAAAACTAAGCATAACTGGAGCAGGAAACCACCAGATGTGAATATATTAAGCTTTATTTTAAGAGATTGCAATTGGAAATTGTTTAAATACTAGAGAGTGCTGTGAGCTGACAGATGGCGAGCGGCACCGAGGAGGAAGGCAGCCTGGACTAGCAAACACTACCTTAATCCCGGTCACCGTCGTGGGACATGCAGGATTGTGCCCTTGAGACTACTGCCCGCCCCCGAACTGTTTTCATTTTCATTCAAACTTGATCCTCTGAAAGGGTCTCAAGTGCTACCGGTTTTAGAACTACAGTTGCAACAGCAACACCCTAGATGTATTATGCGTGTGTCCCATGTACGGAGGCTCCTTGTTATCTTGATCCTCCCCAATCACCACAAAAGTCATGAGTGTTAAACCCAAGTGCACAGACCGCTGGGAGAAGGATGGAAGCAGCTCCCATGGGCTAGAAACCGTCGGACAGCACGGTACACCATTCCGGCTGCCTTTGCTTAGCCTGAGGACCGTGTCGTAATGCCAGGGATCCCCCAAAACTAGAGCCACATCCACCTGCTACAAAGCGCTGGGCTCCGGGAGCCACTCGGTTAGTTCTAAAGGTGTTTTGATGTCTTACGGTGGTGCAGCTTTAAGAGTTTGGGGTCTCCCTCTCAGGTTCACAGAGAGCAAGCAAATAAACCGTGCGGTGAGCACGGCTAGGCTGGAAGCTCAGGGGGCACAGGCTCCGGGGGCAGCTATGTAGCAGGCCCCGGACACCTGCTGCCCGCTGGAGACAAAGCAGCCGGCCCTGCCACCTGAGCAGAAGGGTGAAGGACACTTCTCAAAGAAAGTCAGACTCAGTGAGCTAAAATGGGAAGGGTGTAAAGAATTCGCCTGATAAACTGGCGTGGGCAGAGAACAGCGTGTGAGCAGGAACGTGGTCCATTCCAATGACAGAAGTTCAGCGGAACCAAAACAGAGAAAGACAGTGAGAACCCCAGGAGTTAGAGACGGGGCTGGGTCAGCAGCCTCGCTGACTCAAATGGACTTGTAAAGCATGATCAGGAGTTTCGACTTGATTCTAGAAGCAGCATAATTGAAAGGTTTAAAGCCAGAAAGGGCACACTGACATTCTAGAATTATTCTGGGCAGGAGAATGGGCCAGCAGGGGGTATAACCGGTGAGAGGAGACCAGCTAACAGGCCAGGCAGGGCAGGAATGAGGGTACCATGCAGAAGAAGCGTTGTCGGCAGGACGTGAGGGTTCATTTGACTGGCGGGCAGGAGTTAGAAAGACATGGAGAGGGAGAGAGAGGATCCAGGTAGCTGCGGTGCCATTTATTGAGGGTGAGGAAGCTCTGAGACCCTTTTGGACTGGTTGACTTTGAGGCACTGTGGCACACGCAAGGGACCGTGTCAAGTAGGCAAATGACTAACAGGCCCTGAGCTCCTTCAGGTCATCTGGCTTCTCCCCACAAGGTTAAACCAGCAGCCCTGTTCGTTCAGCCCTCCTGTCAGCTCTCCGTGTTTCCCCCCGAGTGACAGGCTAACCATCGCTGAAAAACGCTCCAGGAGAAATGAATGAAAAGCAAATGGCCAGTGGTGGACTGGTAAATATTTATAAGTGCTTCTTCTTCCCGCTCCCAAGGAAGCCCCGACCGGGACCATTTGGTGAGTTCCGTGGTATAGCTCTTCGTGCTGTGGCCCAGGTCGGGATACTGAGGTGCCACCTCCGGATGTGGACTTGGGAAGTATGTGCAGATTCAGCTTCGGCAAGCCAGCGTGAGCCGATGGCAGCCCAGCGTTGCAGACACGCCAGCAAAACTGAAACCAATCAGTGAAGCCTTCAGGCAAGAGTCCAAACCACACTGGCCCATCAGGCCAACCCCAGGTGACTTCTCCTCTCCAAGACCTGGGTCTCACAAAAGTCCTAGAAAAACAATTCTGTTTGGTGCCTGGGAAGATCCGAGACCTTCTAGGGAGGTTGAGTGGAACCTTTAGACATCTGTTCTCTAAAACAGGGATCAGCACATCATAGCCCTTCGGCCAAACTGGGCCTACTTTTTAAGGTCTGCCAGCCACCGATGATTTTTACACTCTTAAATGATGGCATTTTAAATAGTTACATAAGTACCTGCATCATAGCCTTCATTTTATCTGTTGACACATAATCCCTGCAGCCTAAAATATTTACCATTTGACCTTTTAAGAAAAAGTTCACTGACTCTTGCTGTCCTGAAGGTCCTGAAGACACAGCCAATTCTGACCCCTAACATTTTTTAAGCAGCACGGTAGCCAGTGTTTTTCCCTCCCCACCCGGGCCATCTCCCACCTCCTGATTGGGCTACACCACCATGGAATTAGGAGACCCCCTTTAATCAGCCTCCCCTCTCTAGGGCACCCCCACTACTTGCTCCATCTGAGGCTAGCCCTGGAGTCTTCCAGAGCTGCTCCCACCATGCCTGCATTTGCCTGAAGTTCAAACCCAGGGCAGGAGCTTTGGATTCCCCTGGAGCTGGGCTGTGCAACCTGCAAATGCAGGGCTTAACTTCCCACGAGAAAAACCTTGATCTATGAGAGACAAAAGATAGAAGGGAGCCAACAAATAAACTTCTTCTTCCTTCCTCCTCCAGGGGACTATTCCGAACACGGTATTTCTGTGTCACCTGCCTTGATTCATCCCATGTGGCTGAGCAGCTAGCTGTATCCCTTATGAGCAGCTTCTCTACCTCACTTCTCTTTTCCCCAATTCTGGTTACCCTGGATTTGCACCTCTTAATAAAGTATTAGCACTGTAGCTGTGCATTAGGCTCTTTTTTTTTTTTTTTTTTTTTTTAGGAAACTGGCTAAACAAAACAAAACAAAACAAAAACAAACAAACAAAAAAAACCAGCCGATAAGGTATTATCTTTGACAATTCAACTCTGTCCCTAAACAACAGCAAAAACTAGGTCACCGTGCCATACCTCCTAAATAAGTTCAAATGGTTATACAATTTTTTTAAAAATAGGCATGAAAGGAACTTTTCAGAAAACTACAGAAGACCAAAGTATGATGTGATGGCATTTTTACAGTCATAAGATATATTCATTATAAAATAAAGACCTAAAATGTCAGGTATTAAAAAAAAAAAAAAAAGTAACAACCAGAAGAGAAAGAGCAGAGGCAGTGAGCAAAGCAAAGGAAAGACTAATCCCGGAAAATGCCTCAGGGGAAAACAAGAAACTATTAAGACTCAGGTACTTAGGCTGTAATCTGACCTCAAAGGTGAGGCCCAAGCACACAGCCAGAATGGATCTTACTTCTTTATCGGCCAGGGAGAAGGAAGAAGAGGCTTTATCTGGGAAAGAAAGGAAAGGAAAATGGAAACCCAGAGCGAGAAAGAGAAACTAACTACAGAGATGCGGTGAATGCGTTAAGGGATATCAATCAG
Source organism: Panthera tigris (assembly GCF_018350195.1). NCBI lineage: Eukaryota > Metazoa > Chordata > Mammalia > Carnivora > Felidae > Panthera > Panthera tigris. The sequence goes on along the minus strand of NC_056663.1, from coordinate 27,272,348 downwards.
GTGGGTTGCAGCTGATGTGACTGAACTTATGTCTCTGTAACTTCCAACACTGTTTTGTCCTAATGGTCCCTCCTGTCAGGACAGCTTTGCCTTCTACATAGATCTGTGCTGTGCTAAGAGACATTACCTAAGAACATCACACTTTGTGGGTGAAAGGAGTGGATCTCCAGCAACAGATTCTTGAGGGTGGGAGGGGCCTCTGAGCCCATTTGATTTATCCTTTTCCATATTCTTTAGCCTTTTTCATGAAACCCTATCAAGCATTTATTGTTTTCCATGGCCCTAGATAAAGGTCTTAGAACTCAATTCGTGCTCCACATCCAAGAGCATCTCTAAACTAGGTGTATGGACAACAATGGATCAGTATCCAACGTCATGCCTGGCACCATGGACACCTAATAAATATTGTTCAGGAAATGACTGAGCACATGGCCAGTCCTTGAATGCCCATTTGTCCTTTTCCAGAGCGGGAAGCCCAGAATGCACTGTTTTTGTATACCCAAGCCAAATGGATTTCAATGCCCTTTCCAGAGAATCAAATGATTTCTTCCTTTGAGAAAAGAGTGAGGAGCAGGCTCACGTATTCACCTCACTCTACCACATGACTTAAAACTCTGCCATTTGGGCTAAGAAGTTGGAAAATATCTAAGAGACAAGATTCCTTGGCTGCCTCTTTGCCAAGATAACCACTTGATGGGTCTCAAGAATTAAGTGAAATAAGGGTTGCAGAGCATTTAGCACAATGTCTGGCACACAGCAAAGGCTAAATAAATGTTAACTGCAGAGGTAGGTTTGACTTACTGTTGTTGCTGTGGTTGTGACTTAACTTGTTAACTATTCCAGCGCAATAGTGAAAGCAGCCTTCGCACGCCTGACTTTTAATGAGTTCCATCTAAATGAAAAGTCTTATACTAATCCTCTATCCAGACCTGGAGAGGCTTTCCTGAGATGATTTCCAAACACAACCACACAACTTAAGCTTTTTAAAATGTGGAGGATTTAGGAGAGCTTTCTATGCAACAGAAGGAATTTACAATTTTACAAGAAGAAACAAACACGCAAACAGACAGACACCTTCCCTGAGCTCAGTACAGGGTTGAATTTTCCTAGAGAACAGTAAACATTTGGCCATGAATGATCTGCACACCTAGAATTCAGGAAAGAAGTACACCGCACTGAGCCCAAAGCCCCCTCCTCCTGCAGTGTGCGTGGCCCTCTCAAAGAGGGTCGAAACTTAACCACTGTTCTCACGGACACTCATGACCCCCACGTGCCCAAACTCCCTTCATCCAGATTGCTCCTGGCTTCAAAGAATATTCTAAAACCCCGCAGGGAGAGACCAGGTAAGGCCCTGACCCATTGGTCATATTTAAACAGTGTAGCCATGTACTGGCTAAGTTTATGGCATTTGAAAATCAGAATAAAGTATTGAATTTCCTGGGTACCTGGGTGGCTCAGTCAGTTAAGCATCCAGCTTCGGCTCAGGTCATGATCTCACCGCTTGTGGGTTCAAGCCCCACGTCGGGCTCTGTGCTGACAGCTTGGAGCCTAGAGCCTGCTTCGGATTCTGTGTCTGGTTCTCTGCCCCTCCCCCACTCACACTCTGTCTCTGTCTCTCTCTCTTTTTCTCTCTCTCAAAAATAAATAAACATTTAAGACTTTTTAAAAATTAATTAATTAAGGAAACAGGTTGGATCTTGGGGTGCCTGGATGGCTCAGTCGTTTAAGCGTCCAACTTCGGCTCAGGTCATGATCTTACGGTTCGTGGGTTCGAGCCCCACGTCGGGCTCTGCGCCGACAGCCTGGAGCATACTTGGGATTCTCTTCCTCTCTCTCTCCGTCCCTCCCCTGCTCATGCCCTCTCTCCCTCCCTCTCAAATAAATAAACATTTTTTTTTTTTTTAAAGGAAACAGACTGGATGTCTCTAAGGACCTTTCCAGACCAGCGACATTCCAACACTGAATGAAGAGTGCCTCAGGCTCTGGTGAAGACCCAGAATGAGAGAAGGTACTTGCCTCTGGTGCCTGATCTAGGCTAAGACAGCAGCACCTGGAAGAGACCAATATAAGGGGAGACAATGAAATATGCAGGAATGGTGACACCATGACAGTTTCTGTGATATTCATGGATTTTAAGTCAATACTAAGAGAGCTTCTGGAAGAGTAAGTGCATCCATTTAGTCACCCTCAACTCATTTCACTAGAGATAAAAGAAAGGGGAGAGGAGATACTAAAATTTTACTCCATCCTTTTCTAGAAATGTCCTAACTGTCCAGATGAGATCTGGGAGAGAAAGTTAATCTGGAGCCATGTTTGACTAGTCAGATAGGCTCACAGGCTTGGGATCTTCTGAGCAGGGGAGACCGTCTTTCTGGTGCTGCCCCTGACCACTGCCCAGCTGAGTCCCCAGAAGTGTAACAGCTGTCCATCCTCCTTTCAGCCAAGTTCAGATACAGCTTCCGCCCCTTTTCATGAGCCATACCATGCACTTAGTCAGCAGGGGAGGGACAACAGCAGTCATATTTGAACCAGAAAGGAGGTGTTATGGACTGAATGTTCATGCCCTCCAAAAATTCCTGTGTTGAAACTTAATCTCCAACACGGTGGAACTTTGAGAGGTGATTAGGTTTAGATGAAGTCATGAGAGTGGGGTCTCCATGTTGGGATTAGTGCCCTTATAAGAAGAGATACCAGAGAAACCTCTGTCTCTGTCTCTGTCTCTGTCTCTGTCTCTCTCTCTCTCCATCATGTGTGGGCACAGCAAGGAGGCAGTCAACAGCAAATTAGGAAGAGAGCGCTCACCAAGAACCTAGCCACACTGGTACCCTCATCTTGGACTTCCCAGCCTCCAGAACTCGGAGAAGTGTCTGTTTATGGTATTTCATACGCCCCATCTATAGTATTGTGTTTTAGCAGCCAGAGCTGACTAAGACGGGGGAAACTGCTAAATAGAACAGGAGTGGGTCCAACAAACTTTGCAATACCCTTCAGGCCCTGGCAAAACAACAGCTGCCTTGTTCTTATCCAATCTAATCTTTCCGAATTTATGTTCCTTAATTCTCCTATGTGGCCTCAATACAGACAAAAGAAGTACGTGGCCTTTGCCAGATCAGGTGCCATCACCCTGCCAAGTCACAGGCCTCTCTCAAAAGCCAGTAGGCCCACGCTCCTCCAGGCAGCTACCCTATCACATACCTGGACGCGTGGGCCGCGGGCATTGGGTAGGTGAAAAGTAAGTCTGTCTGGGAAAGTGGAGCTTTCCTAATGGTCTAAAGAGGAGGCAATCTCTTTTCTGAGCAAGGAGTCACGTGGATTAGATGGACTCTGAGGTCCTTCCCCAGAATCTACACACAAGTTCTTGGATGCCCAGTGATGTCTGCTGTTCGGTGGCTTCAGGAGGCCACTTTTCCTACCGGATGCAAGCCCGGGTCAGAGCAAAGTGGACAAAATATACTCACTGCTGGGGGTTCAACTGAGCTCCAGCTGAACTCTAAAGCACCTCCAACGGTGGGTGTAGAATTCAGCCACTTAGAACCTCATGAGCCCTCTTTAAAGAGCTTGTCATCCAAAATGCACGATAGGATGGGGTCATCTGGATCTACTGTAAAGTAATCCTGACCCGGAAGCAGGTAATATGCAAATGACTTGCCTGTTTCCAGAGCCAACTTTGAACAAATCCCATCAAAGTCGTGTTTCTGCCTGGCGCAGAGCCTGTGCTTTGGCCGCTTCGGAGGCTTTGGTGGTCCTGCCAGGCCGTTGGGTCACCAAGGCCAAGAGTGCTGGGGAGAGCTCGAGAGTTGTAAGTGGGCGAGCAGCTTCATGGAAGCAAATGACCTCTTCTGGAGGCCCAGTTTTCTTGAACAAAGAGAATTCGCCTCATGTAAATGAGCACTTAACTGAGAAGAGGGAACACGTTTCAAAATCTGTTGTTGTTACTGTGGAAAAACAGTCCTTTGCCAACACCACACAGGTGCTGCAGAGAACAGGGACAGGGCGTGGCCTTTCCTGTAGTTTTCTGGCGGAAGGAAAAATGATGCTAACATCTGGAAAATGGATGGGTGACTTCCACAAGTGAAAATCTGGCTGATTCCATCCTGTCGAGAAGGAGCAGATGATTATCTGCCCCTGCTGCCTTCCCTTGTGCTGACTTTTATGGTGGTGGCAATTTTTTTCTTTTTTTTTTTTTTGAGGGACAGAGAAGACAGAACTGGGATCTTAATATTTTCTGTTCCTCTCCAGCAGGCATTCAAGAGAGGTCACAGGGACCATTGCATTTGGGGAGGAATTTGAGAAGGGCGGGACAACAATGTGAAGAAAAGGCAGTCACATCACACATAGAAGATGCAGACAGTTCTGAGAACGCAAGTGAATTGAGTGACTCCAGCTGTGCCCAGACAAAGGGACAGGAGACAAAGTGTTAGCATGGATCAGTGAATGCCACAGGCTAGCAATGAAAGAGAGGGGCATCAGCTTTTCCTATCTGGGCAATGACAGGCATGATCTGGTTCCCTTATCTAATATCAAAATGTTCATGCTGATACCCTGCCCGGAACACGCAGACATCTGTACAACACGCTTCATTTTGTAAATGGTGCAACAAGGAATGGAGTCCACGAATTACTCACTCGAGAGAACCCAGTAGACACTCAGTGGCAGAGCCAGTACAGGTCCCTAAATGTCCTAGATGGTGGGATAGGAATTTGAATCATCTTCTTGGAACAGTTGAGGTTTCCTTAGATGTTAATGCATACTCACATGAACAAACGCCAATTAGAGTTGCCAGATAGTATACAGGAAACCTGGTATATTAGGATTTCAGATAAACAACAAATAATTTTTAGTGTATGTGCTAAGTACGGGACATACTAGAAAATCATTCGTTGTTTATTTGAAATTCAAAGTTACTTGGGCATCCTATAATTTTATTTGCCCAGTCTCACAACCCTAGTGTCAATGGCTTTTCCTCCCTGGTCACTGTGGTTATGCTGCTAGAAATGATCTCCTCTCCTTGCATCTATTTAAATCATGCCCATCCTGTAAGGCTTAGATCACACTTTGCCTGCTGCAGAAATCTTCTCCTGACTAGTCTCACTCATGCCATTGTCTCCTTTTTGTCAATACCTGTGCCATATTGTGATGGAACACGGGCCAGCCTGGCATGCACTGCTATGCCCTTCTCACCTTGCTTCGTAAGCCCTCACCGCGTCTCTCCATGGATGTTTCAAGCTCCGAGGGTCAAAATCATGTCTGATTCTCACTTTGTATCGTCTCTTGCATCTATGAGGGGACCAGGAAGGATAGTCAGTAATGGATGAAAAATTATTTGCTTTAGAGCACACGGAGAATTAGACAAAGAGAAGATTAGGATTATCATTATCATTTTCCCCCTAGTTTCTCCCGGGTATGAAAAAGGCAAAGGATAGAGGCGGAAGAGACTAGAATGCATGAAAAAATGATTTGCACATAAATTAAAGATAACATTTGCGTGTGGGATAAGAAGCCACAACAAAATTGTGCTGGTATGGTAAGAGCAGGTGCTATACTGACCTGTAGATTTGCTTCTATGGAAATTCTCCTCCCATCTAAAGTCTCTGCAAGTATTGTTTCATGCATTGAACATTAGAGCTGGAAAGACCTGAAAAATCATCTGGGTCAGACTATCATCGTACGGGAAGAGAAATTGAGACCCAGAGAGGAAAGTCACTTGTCCACAGTCATGTAGTGGGTTAATGACAGTCTCCTGGTCCCCAGACAAAGCTCTTTCAATTTGTCGAGCTGACCTTTCAGTCTCAGGGACAGCGTCTCATGCCAGGAGGCAGGTTTTCAGCTCTGCTTACATATGTATGTATGTATGTATGTATGTATTTAGAGTGCCAGCAGGGGAGAGGGGCAGAGGGAGAGGGAGAGAGAGAGAATCTTAAGCAGACTCACCATTCAGTGCAGAGCCTGACACAGGGCTTGATTCCACAACCCTGGGTCATGACCTGAGCCAATATCACGGGTTGGATGCTCAACCAACCCAGGTGCCCCTCAGTTCTGTTCATTTGAATAAAAAGACATCTGTTGTCTTTTTTTAATCTATAAAAGATATTTAATTTTATCAGGAAATCTAGAAGATATAGAAATACATAAAGAAAAAAGTTTAAGTCACCCAGTAACCAGAAAAACTACCGTGAACATATGCTGTATTTGCTGCCATGGCGTTTCCTATGCATAACAGACTATAAACTCCATGAAGGCAGGGATTTAATTACCCTTGTTTGGCTCATATCCTCAGCATCCAGCACAGTATCTGGCAGATAAAAGTCACTCCATCCATTCTTGTTGAATAAATGACTACATAAATATGTATATGTGCATATAATTATGTTTATGTGATTTCAAAAATTGAAGTCATGCCATTATAGTTCACTTAATGTTTTCTTCAGTTAAGATTATAGCATAAGATTGTCCCCTGGGTGCTTTAGTAGGTTAAGTGTCCAACTTCGGCTCAGGTCAGGTCAGGTTGGGTCACCTGGGTGGTTTAGTCAGTTAAGTGTCCAACTTCGGCTCAGGTCATGATCTCGTGGCTCATGAGTTCGAGCCCCACATCGGTCTTTGTGCTGACAGCTCAAAGCCTGGAGCCTGCTTTGGATTCTGTGTCTCCCTCTCTCTCTGCCTCTTCCCCGCTAGTGCTCTTTCTCTCTCTCTAAAAAATAAATAAACATTATAAATAAATTTTAAAAAAAGATTGTTCCCTGTCAATAAATATCCTCCTATAACAATATTTCTTTTATTTATTTATTTATTTATTTATTTATTTATGTTTTTATTTATTTTTGAGAGAGAGAGACAGAGTATGAGCAAGGGAGGGGCAGAGAGAGGGAGACACAGAATCCAAAGCAGGCTCCAGGCTCCGAGATGTCAACACAGAGCCCGATGTGGGGCTTGAACTCACGAACTGTGAGATCATGTCCCGAGCCGAAGTTGGACACTTAACCAACTGAGCCACCCAGGCGCCCCTAATAATATTTCTAATAGCTGTAAAATTCTTCTATCGTATGGCAGAACCATAATTTATTGACCATTCTCCAATCAGTGCATGTTATGGCCCTTTGCAAATTATTTTGAATTACAAATAGTACGATGATAAATATTTCTAGACATGAATCTCAGTAAGAATTGGTGCATGGGGAAATAGACGTTGTCTTCACCATTAGGTGAAGTTTGGGCAAAAAAGTATAGCGAGTGGCATGCCTGGGATCATCTTCTCGGCCGTGTGTGCCATTTTCACTCAGGTTCCCTCACAAATCACAAACCTCAGATTGGAGCTGCCAATCTCTGACAGAAGGCGTGAGATGGTCAATTTCCATGTTATCTCCCCACGTGGGTGAGATAAAGATGTCTGAACCAAACAGCATTTCATAGTTGAGTTCACCAGCCTTGTTCTTAGCCAAAGTGCACTTAAATCTAAATAAAAGAAGTGCCCTCCTCTCCCCAGCAAGCTCAAAACACATATTCCACTAGGAAATGACTTCAAATTCAAGAAAAATAATATAGATGACCCAAATCCCAAACTAAGTAACAGATTTCTTTTTCTAATGAAATCCATATACATGAGTCCCTGCTTGCCCATACTTGATAGAACATTCTTCACGATGTATATTACAGGTCCATTGACATTCAGCCATCTCTGAAGTCAAGCTGCCTTTTTAATTTTCCCTTTTCGCTGAAACAAAGAAAAACCAAAGCAGATCCTCCAATGGCCTGAAGCTTCTGTTCTGAGATGCCAAAGGGATCTTTGTGACATCATTTTATGTGCTGCTCTGGCCACTGAGATAAGGGAAGTGGTCAGGGAAGATGCAGGGGGTCCTTTCCCACCAATGTCACCTCCTTCTTCTCTCCTATGTCCCAACCCAGCTGAGTTCCTGGTCTGAGGAAAGGACATCCGATTCAAGGATGAGGCAGAGAGCTTTGGTAACCTTTCTACTGTAAAATGTTCTGGTGTCGGTATTCTGGGTGTGACTACAGACTGCATCTGTTTCAGGATCGTTCACGCCACTGTCCTGGAGGCCAAGCCATGGCCCGACAGGTAATGCCTCTCTCACGTAACCTTCCAGTCGGAATCCAACTAATGTTGAGGACTGTGGCCGTTTCTAGTCCCGCCTTATATCCTGTGGAAGATTCAGAGCTGACTAGACTCGTGCAGGCATTCCAACTGAAAGATAAAGAGATTGGACAAGAAGAACAAATATTCCTCATCTTATGAGCTGGTTCGAATTGACTAGTGGTGATTTCCTGCAGTACTATCTGAAGGATATCAGCCCTTGTCCAGAGCATAAAAGAAAAAAAAAGTTTCAGAGTCACAGAGTGATGGGCCCAGAAAGAAAACCTAGCACCGCTCAAAGCCCAGAACTGTGACCCTGAGGGTAGGCATTTCTTTGACTCATCTTGTAACCCCAGTGGCTGACACAGTGCCTGGCATGTGACGGACGTTGAGTACATGATTGAATGAAGAAACAAATTCTGAAAGTCTGACCGCAGGGCTTACATTAAGTTGTTACTGCTGGTACAAACAACAGGAAATTCTCTGCAAAGAGAGAACGTATGCCAACACTTCATAGAGATCAAAAGGAACCTAAAAGGAAAGACACCTCACCAGGGATTGCTAGGGAGGCAAAGGACAGAAAGAACAGTGGAGATGCTGTCTCCCTTTCACCTCATGCCCAGCCAACAATATGGCTGAGTGTGGTTAACAGGGAAAGGCCGTATCCCATACCCACTGGTGAAAACATTCCTGGAGCAGAACCATCTGGACTAAATAGGTTCCTACAAAACTGATGGTGTCATCGGCCTAACCTTCCGCTTCTCACCCACTTCTTCTATTCTAGTGGAAACCAACTCCATTTTAGAGAGCTAAAGCATTAGTTTTCTTAACAACCACCTCTGCAGTGAGAGCTTGAGTGTCTGACCCATTCTAGAAAGGGTTTCTCTTTAGTCAAAGTGTTTTGTCTACAGATGATCCCTTCAACCTTGGCCACCGACTTTTAACCCTGAGGAGATCATTCTAAGGATGCAGCCACTACAGGGAAGAGGGTAGAGGAGAAAAATGGGGAAAATACAGTCCCTGGTAATAATACTGTTGAATGATAGAAGTGACCTGGAATGCCCTAATGAAGAAATTTTTATTATGCATGATTTCAAAAGTGTATTATTTAAGCTACTTTCAGTTGGGTATTCTATTGCTTTCTGTTAAAAACATTCTGGGGCGCCTGGGTGGCTTGGTCGGTTAAGCGTCCGACTTCGGCTCAGGTCATGATCTCACGGTCCGTGAGTTCGAGCCCTGTGTCGGGCTCTGTGCCGACAGCTCAGAGCCTGGAGCCTGTTTCAGATTCTGTGTCTCCCTCTCTCTCTGCTCCTCCCCTGTTCATGCTCTGTCTCTCTCTGTCTCAAAAATAAATAAACGTTAAAAAAAATATTAAAAAATAAAAACAAAAAACAAACAAACAAACAAAAAAAACATTCTATTGGATGTACCGAAGTTTCATGGCCACAGGAGGGCTGTGACAGGTATGACTCTAAGATCCAATTCACCTTTTGGAGCTGGTACCAGATCTTTAACACAAGGGATGGAAGTTTTTCCCTAGAAGCCCAGGGCAGCCATTGATACGGCCCAAGATTGGCCGGAACAGTGAATGTCCGGTTGTGAATGACAAAGCCAGGTTGAGGAAAGAAATTATTCTAGAAAGGAATCAACCTTAGAAAATTGAGAAGAAATTGAAATTTGCATCCTTCCCTACTTTCTGCCCCCCTAGGAGATTTTTCTTGAGGCTATGAAAAAAAAAATCAAAGATCATCAAAGTAAAATAGATTACTTCTATTCTATTTATAGCTTATAGGTGGTAACGCCAACAGCACCATTCACATCCTTACTTTCTTTTCTAATTACTACTTTTCTATGTGAGGATTATAACACAGAGTGTCACCAGCAATTCCCCCAGGCAAAAAATGAAAACATTTCAGTGGAGAATAAAGATCCTTAAAAAAAAAAAAAGAAAAGAAAGGTAGTACAGTCACTCTGCAAAGGTGACTGATAGTAAAAAAGAAAGGAGGAGGGAACGGTGGAAGGAAGGCAGGAAGGAAGGAAGGAAAAAGGAAGGCAAGAGAGAGAATGGCAAGGAAGAAGGAAAGAAGGTAGAGAGAAAGAAAGATAGGGAAAGAATCTATTATTACAACAGATGTTCTAAATCCTTGAGTAAAGAAAGTGATGAAAAATAAATCTGATGCTCTGTCTAGTATTTGTGGTTCCCCAGGATGATTTCACCACTGAAAAGACTAGAACAATCCATTCGTAGGAGGCAGTGTGAGACAATGGAAAGAGCACAGACTTTGAAGAAAGGACACTTGGATCCCAGCTATGCTAATTGTTTGCAAAACTCAGGCCTGAGGTCAGCAAACTACAGCCCACAGGCTGGTCCCATGTTTTTGTAAATAAAAGTTTTTGTTTTTTTTTTTTTAACACAGTTGCAATCATTTGTCTATATATTGTCTATGTAGCTTTTGAGCTACAGTGGTAGAGCTGAATGGTTGTACAGAGGCCATATGAATGCAAACCTAAAACAGTTACTATTTTGCCCTTTAAGTAACATTTTGCCCACCTTTGCATTAAGCAATTGTCTAACCTCTTTAGCACTCAGTTTCTCCACGTGTAAAATAAAAGTAGGATTCAAAGCAGATTTGAGCTTACAGAAGAAACCATCAGTGAACTTGAACTTGAAGACAGATTCATAGAAATTTTCCAATCTGAAAAACAGAGAGAAGAAAAGATTAAAAAAAAAACATAGTCTCAGAAATCTGAGAGAAAACATCCAGAAAGACAACATACATGTAATGAGGGTTCCAGAAAAAGAGAGAGAAAAAAGCAGAAAAAACATTTGAAGAAATAATGATTGAAAAGTTCCCAAACTTGATTCTAAAAATATTAATCTACAGGGTTGCCTGGGGGCTCAATCAGTTAAACATCTGACTTCGTCTCAGGTCATGATATCATGGTTCGTGGGTTCAAGCCCTGCATCGGGCTCTGTGCTGACAACTCAGAGCCTGGAGCCTGCTTCAGATTCTGTGTCTCCGTCTCTCTCTCTCTGCCTCTCCCCCACTTGCACTCTGTATGTCTGTCTGTCTCTCAAAAATAAACGCTAAAAAAATTTTTAAATATTAACCTATAGATCCAAAGAGCCCAAAGAACCCCACATAGGATGATCATAAAGAAAGCCACACCCACATACACCACAAACTGCTAAAAATCAAAAAAGAAAAGAAAAGAAACAAAGAATAAAGTGATACATCGTGTGCAAGGGAACAATACAATTAATGTCTGACTTCACATCACACCGATAGAGGCCAGAAAGTAGTGAGACAACATATTTAAAGTGCAACAAATAAATAGCCTGTCCTTGCCAACCAAGAACTTTATATCCAGCAAAACTATTCTTCAAGAATATAAGCAAGATGAAGATATTTTGGGGTCAACAAAAGTTAAATGGATTTTTTCTCTCCTTGTCCTTCATGTTAAAAGAATATGACACTAAACTAACCTGAATCCACAGGAAGGAATGAATAGATTTTTTCTCTTAGGCTTTTTATAACAACACAAGACTGTATAAAGCAATACTTATAACACTGTTACTGCATTTATAATATATATAAATGTACAATATATGACAATAATAGCATAGGGTTGGGGTGGGGATGTAGTGAGACAAAGGTGCTCTACTTTGCCAGAATTAAGTCGGTATTTACCTAGAGTGTGGGGCCACCGTGAGAAAATAACTAAAAAAATTGCCTACAGAATCAACAGAGGCACTAAAATGGCACACCAAAAATGTTTAACATGAAAGACGATTATAAAGAAGGCACAAAAGATTAACAGGTGAGTTCATATATGTAAGAACATATATGACATATATGTTGGCAGATAGGACATGCCACGCAAGTGTGGTCATCAGTGTTCTCGTAGCTGTTGTCATTCAACTCTAGGAGCAAAACGAGCTCACCCAGGAAGCTTTCAGGCTGGTAAATCACCAGGTGTGGAGAGCTAGAAGGGAGCTAGCAAGCATCTGGAGAAAACAGTATCAATACAGAAGCAGGAGGCTGGCTCTCTTGACGACTTCAGAATTCTTAAGAAAATGTACGAATTGTTGGAAGATGGAAAGGGGTGGGGGGATATGGCGATGACAGGGGCACTTGACCTAGCATAAACCTCAAGGTCATGGACCCGAAAGATGCCTTGGCATTTTAGCCCAGAAAGAGGACTCCCGCAAAGGTATCACATTCCAAAGGGGCTCTTCGAAGGTTGTGTGAGTGACAAGAGCCAACTGAAGCTTGAGGCTGATGGTGTCAAGTTAATGAAAGACAAAGAAAAAGCAGAACCCCACCCACTGCTGCTCTGTAGGTGCCTTCCAAAGAAAGGCTCATTTATGGGCTCGACTATATGCTGAGACGTCTCACTGAATCTTGAAACCCAGGAAGACAGAAACTAAAGCCTCCCACTGAACAATGAAAGGAGTTGCACCTTGCTTGGGGATTCACAGCACTTAAGACAAGTCCTGTCTTTTTTCCCTGTTACTGTCTCCGTCAAATAGAAGATCTCTGATCTAAAATTGTAAATGTGAGAGAGCTGAGCCAGCAGACCGAAGGGGCTATAAGGAGGTACTGGGTTGCCCTGCATGGGCACAGCCTCCTCACCCTGGGGAAGTCTCCCCAAGTGCGGACAGAACAGATGCATTTATTTCTTACAGCTGCTGTAACGACACACCACAAACTGGGTGGCTCTTAACTGCAGCACTTCAACCAAGGATGGCCTCGTCTTAACTGCCAAGACCCTATTTCCAAATAAGATCACGTTCTAAGGTTCCGGGTGAACACAAATTTGGGAGAATACCATGTAATCCGGTACAGGTGTCACGTGCACACAAATGCCACAGGACACTTGTTGCACATAACAAGAAAGCTAGAGGGCGTGTGCAGGGTGAGGAAAGAAGACGACCAAAGCTAGAGCCAGGGGTGGGAGGAGGCATTCCAAACATAAAGGAGGCAAAATGCAACTCTTCGAGACACGTCCTGAGAACAAGAGGTGAGAGCACCATACAAGCCATGGAATCGTAGGGTTTCAAGAGGGAAGAAGTGGCAAATGTTGCAGAAAAGCCAAGCAATAAAACCCAAGCAGGCACCAGGAGGTGCGGCAATTAAAGCTCATGATGTACTTGTTGCATGGTTTTAGTGGAACAATGGGAGTTCCATCGCTGCCTGAGTGCAGCGACCTAAAGAAGGACATGAGGACTGGGGGGTGGTAAGCAGAGATTGTTCTGCGGAACATGATCCACAGAGGATGGGGAAGGTAGGTCGTAGCTGAAAGGGGTGCGGAGTCATGTACTGTTTTGAAGATGAGAGACACTCACCCGTGGTAATATGCTGAGATCAAAGAGCCAGGCGTGATATATGGATTGTACAGTTTTCATGCATAAAATGAAGGGGAAATTGATGACTCAGTGTGAAGAATAAGCCTTAGATAAGAAAAGAATCCCCTGAGACACAAAGAAGGAAGAATGCGTCCTGTTTAAAAGAGTGAAAGTTGCCACAGGAGATTAAGCTGACAGCCTGGATCATAATGATAATAACAGTGATGGTTTTGTTATTAGTATTTGCTGTGGGAAGGGGCCAGATCAAGGGCTGAAGCAAACAGAGAGGAAGCCAGCCAAGCATAAGGGCAGCAGAAGGTTGGGGACCTCAGATTTGCAGCCACGCCCACCTGCATTTCCTCCACATCGACTGCTCTGCGGAGGAGTTGATCTAAGCCTCCAGCATTTGTGCCCCAAACCACCCCATAGGTACAGGGTAGACGATGTATTATGTCAGCAGTAGCCTGTGTGAAATTGACTTCAGAGTGTTGTAACTGAGCGGCTGCAAGTCTAAGTGCATGGTCTGTTCAAGATGGGGCTGCAAGTTCATGGTTCGTCACACCCCCTCTGCTCCAAACACATAAAAATGAGCAACAACGTATCAAAAGAGAAATCCAGTAAAACACAGCTGGCCTCAGAAACAAACTAAACATCTCCACAGACCAGAAGCAGATGGGAACCAAGGCAACGGGTGGAACTGGAGCCTTGAGCCTCTTGGGTTCTGGGGTCTGAATCAGGCAGTGGAAGCTAAGAGGTCAGCTGCCTGGAGAAACAGGGACTAACGGGTTCCTGCCTGAGCCAGAAGTGGTGCCGTGGCTGAGAACTTGGGGGCAGCCTGCTGCCCAGGGCTGTGGCTGTGGCTTCATGGGCAATGGTGGCTCTAGTGCCTGGAGAGGATTAAGACTCAGCCCCAAGGCCAGGAACAGAAGTAACTGCTCACTGACTGGGAGGCTGGACCTGCTACCCCCTAAAATCCCAGGCAGGCAGAGCTCCCTTCCGGATGACTGCGGACGGGAGTGTGGTTCACTGTGGGGGCCTCTCAAACTCGCCGAACAGAGTGAAGTAAAAACAGCAAATGAGGGAATTGGCCTGTTTGAGCAACAGCAAGGAGGCCAGAGTGGAAGAGAGGAAATATGGGGACCGTGGCAGAAGATGAGGTTGAGGGGAAGCCAGGGGCCATGTTGTACAGGGCCCAGTAGACAGTAGTGTTTGGGAATGTGATCCCAACACAGAAATAACATGACTTATTTTGGGGTCTAGACAAGCTAATCATGAAGGTAATGTGGTAAAAATTTAAAGCCAGGTTATCCAGAAATTTTTTTAAATGGAGACCAAGGACGGGGGAGGGGGGGAATATTAGCCCTGCAAACACTACAATAGAAAGGCACAAGAAATAAAATAAGGTAATATTAATACATTAATAAGAAGATAGACCAAGATAACAGGTCTAAAAGTCCAGAAATAGAACTCAATATAATTTTTTTAAATTTAGTATATGACAAAGTAGCACTTCAAATCTGGGGGAAAAAATCTATAGACAGGGGCTGGCTTCACTAAAACATAGATAGGCATCAATATTCCAAAGAAAAACAAGCACAAATATCAAAAGTTCATGGGGTGCCTGGATGGCTCAGTTAGTGGAGCAGTGGAGCATGCAAATCTTGATCTTGGGGGTCATGAGTTCAAGCCCCATGTTGGGGGTAAAGTTTACTTACTAAAATAAATAAATAAATAAATAAATAAACATAAATTGTTTAAAAATCAAGAGTTCACAAAAAGGAAAATCTAAGTGGCTCCTAAATACATAAAAAGACATTCAAAAGAAATGAAAAATAAAAACATATTAAGGGTTTTCATCTACAAGACCGGCAAAGATCCAATACATTGGATTATGCACCACATCGGTGAGCTTGCCAGTTCATTCGCCTATTTTACTCTCAAATCCATTGCCAACTCTTTCCTTCCTGGCTCATTTTAATATGTACCATATCACCAAGAAGCATCTGGCAAGACAGCCTTCTGGAAGCTTGAGACTGTATAGTTGGGATACCGTCCCAACAGGATGCAGTACGTGGTCTGAACAAGAAACCCATATATGTGTGGTTTCCCCCATGGTGCCCAGGAGCAGAGATAGAGGAATGACTTCTCACTATACCTGATGGCCCATCACAGAAAGCTTCCAGTCTTGCAACCCTGGGCTCTGCCCAATTAGGAGTATTGACTCCCAAGAGAGGAATGTGTCCACCAGCAACACAAGAATAGTTGCACAGAACTGGAAGTTGAGATTGCCATTGGGCTACTTGGAACCAATGGGCAGGGAAAGAGGTTATCAGATTGGTGGAGGGGAATAATCTCATTTACCCAGAGGAAATAGGCTTTCTGATACACCATGGGCAGGGAAGGCTATGTCTGGAGCAGAAAGCAATCTCTTGGTGCCTTTTAGTACCACATGACCCGTAGTAAATGGAAGGCACTTTACTCAATAAAGGCGGGACTATTAAGAAATCAGACTCTTGGGGGAAAGAAAAGATTCCTGCCACTCTACCAGGTAAAGATTCCCCAAACAGCCACGTGTTGGCAGAGGACAAAGGGAATGTTGAATGGGTCATGGAAGGAGAAAGTCATAAACATAACCTGCAGCCTCGTGGCCAGCTAGATATGAAGACTGAACAGCTGTGTCTGCCTTTGTAGGTATGTATTAGCTAACTTTTTTTTTTCTTTTTCTTTCTCACTCCCTGATGATTATGTACGAGGGATGCCAATGGTACTTAAGTTCACAATCAGAAGAAACATCCAGACCTGAACATCTAGGCTTTTGAGACACCTGTGGTAAGTGAGGGGCTTTATATGTCCTCATCTGGGGGAAGGGCTTGAGTGCTGGTACAAAGGATCATTGAGCTCTGTCACACTGCACAGGACATCATTGTCACATGACCATTAAATATGGGCGGCCGGTGAGAACGGGACTGAGCACAAAAAGATTGGGCTGTGCTAGTCACTGGCCTGATTTGCTCTCAGAGCTGCCCCCCTTCTTTCTCTGCTCTGGTCTGTATTCATGGGAAAATGCATTTCCTAAGCTCTGGCTGAATCCGGGTCCTTTTCAGAAACGTGAGGCATTGGCAGGCAGTCTGGAAGGCAGTGGAAGGGAGAAGCCAGGGTATTTCTCCCCTTCCCTGGCTGCCCGGGGGTTATCTCTATCTGCGGGCAGCTACTTATCCTCCAGCTCTCTCCTGACAGCACCACCCCCCCCCACCCCCGCATCCTCCCAGCTCCTGCTAGGCAGGCCTGTCATCCTTCCAGCTGCTTCCAAGGCCCGGCTCCTGGGGTCCAGTCACACTGCCTCCTTGCCAGGCCTCAAGGAGCTACAGGTTCCCGCCTCACCACCCCACGTTTGACTTTGCTCACTCTTCCATCTCTTGGCTCATCAGTACCATGTTTAAAATCCCAACAGAGGACTCTTTGCTGACTTGGTGCTCTTGGTCCTTGGTCCTTGGCTGATTTGGTGACGAAATGGGAAAACCAGCAGGTGGGCATCAGAACGAGGTGGAACATTCTTTTCTGGCGGGAGCGTAAACTGACAAAATTCTGTGGAGGGTAATTGGGTGACATCTATAGATCCGTCAGGATTATGAAAGCATGCACCCTTTGTTCCAGCATTTCCACTTCTGGAAATGTCTTCTATACGTACACTCGCACGTATTTAAATAATGTTTGTACAAGATTATTCATCACAACGTTGTTTGTAAAGGATTTGGAAATTACCTAAAAATCCACTGATGGGAGATAAGTTCAACAGACCAGGATACATTCAAAAGTGAATCAACTGCAGTCACTCAACAGAATGAGGAAGTTCTTTATGTATGTTAAGGGTAGATCTCTGAGATCTGAAAAGGCAAGGTACAGAACAGTACATATAATACCACCATAAAATAAATAAATGTAGCTACTATATTTATTTATATTCACAGTGATCTTACTTGGAAAAAACTAATAATTTTTTGGCTGCCTCTGAAGAGAGAGTCTGGGAAGATGAGGAGAGTTTTTACTGTTTCCTCTTTAGTATATTTAGAATTTGGTAATTTATGCTGGATTACATATTTAAAGAATACATAAAATTTAAACTAAAAAAAAAAAAAAACAACCCGCATCTCTACACTACTTACAAGAGACATACCAAAAATACACACATGCACGCACAGAGGGAGAGAGAGAGAAATGTTGAAAATAAATGGATGGAAAATATATACTATGAAAAACTACGTAAAAAACAAAAGAATGCTGGAGAATAAATCAGACAAAACAAAAATTAAGGCAAAAGCCTTAATTTAGGGGCGAAGAATGACATTATATATAATTTAATGGAAAAAATCCACCAATTGCAAATATGTATATTCATGCCAATCTACCCACGTAAGAAGAAATTGATTGTGCCAATACAAGATTAGTAAGGGCGTAGACAATTAGAAGAATAAAACCAACAAATGTGAGCTAATAGACATAGAATCGTTCACCAACAAATGGAGACCACATTCTTTCCAAGCACAGAAGGCAGCATACACAGAAACTGACCATGACTACAGGGACAGAAGAAATCCCAGCATGTTTCAAAGAATCCACGTCATGTAAGCCATCTTCTCTGACCACATGTTGATAAGAAATCAGCAATGAAAAGATTCTTTTATAATGTTTGGAAGTTTAAAAATCTGTTTTTAAAGTAAGTTGCACACCTAAGGAGAAATCACAGTAGAAATGACAAAATATTTGGAACGCACCAGCAATGGGTGGTACTAAATATCAAAACCCGTAGGAAGAATATTCAGAGGGAAATTGATAGTTTTGAATGCATCTATTTTAAAAAGGCGAGAAAGACTGAAATAAATGAATAGACCATTCACGTCTCAAAGCTAATACTTTTAAGTTTTTTTAAATTTATTTTTGAAAGAGAGGGAGAGAGAGTGCAAGCAGGGAGGGGCAGAGATAGAGGGGAACAGAGGATCGGAAGCGGCCTCTGCACGGACAGCAGAGAGCCCAATGTGTGGCTTAAACCCATGAACCGTGAGATCATGACCTGAACCGAAGGCAGATGCTTAACTGACTGAGCCACCCAGGCGCCCCAAAGCTAATAGTTTTATAGAAAATGGAAGAAAGGATTCTGGGTTATGATATTTGAGCCCATGCACCTAATTATTCCCCCTCCAGAGGATCCACTATGAAAGTGCAGAGAAGGAACTGCTTACAAGGGCAAAAATGCACAAGCACAGGGAGACAGGAGAGGTGGGAACAGCAGTTAAGATGTGGATGCTGGCACACAGGTGGATAATGAGAAAGGACTCTGCAGACGGGCCTCAGCCCAAATCCTCCACTGGCCATGGGGGGAGCTGTGAGCAAGGCTGGTTCACAGGCCAGCACCCTCATGGGCTCAGACACTGGCAGCACCAGGTCCCTGGACTTGGGAAGAAAGGGGACTACATTAAGGAGGATTTGGTGAAAGCTGTTTGGGAATCGGTTAACCCTTAGAGCCCCTCCTCTTCTCCACACTGCAGATGACCAGGCAGGTGGTTGACCAGAAAGTCTTCTCGGCTGGGGGCCACTGAGACACAGTGGAAGGCATGGGTATTTGGGATGGATGGTCTGAATGTCTGTGTCCCTCCCAAAATTCATATGTTGAATCCGAACCCCCAAGGTGATGGTATTAGGAAGTGGGGCCTCTGGGACGTGATGAGGTAATGAGGGCAGAGCTTCAGACCGAGTCCTGAGAGAGCTCCCTCACCCTTTCCACCATGAGACATCACAGCAAGAATATGAGGAGCCAAGCACTCACCAGACACTGAATCTTCTGGTACCTTGATGTTGAACCTCCCAGCCTCCGGAACCATGAGATAATGTTTGCTGTTTATAAACCTCCCGGTTTATGGTGATTTTGTTATAGCAGCTGGGAGGGAATGATCCAGTCTCCTGCCCCAAAAAGAGAGATAAAGTGGCCTATGCAACTGAACACTGAGGTCCCAGCCCTCTTTTGCCACTTGGTAAACACAGGAAATTCTAAAACTTTTTTCCAAGAAAGGCACCTGGGTGGCTCAGTCAGTTCAGCATCCGACTCGTGATTTCACTCAGGTCATGATCTCAGGGTTCGTGAAATCAAGCCCGGCATTGGGCTCTGTGCTAACAGTGCAGTCTGCTTGGGATTCTCTCTCTCTCTCTCTCTCTCTACCCCTCCCCCCTCGCATTCTCATTCTTACTCTCTCTCTCTCTTTCTCAAAATAAAGAAATAAACGTTTTAAAAAATAAAAAATAGATAAAACTTTTCTCTAGGGAGCCTGACAGTCCGAGAGGACCTCGGTGTTTCTCCAACAGCCCCCCTCCATCACTCTGCAGTGAAGATAAACGCTGACCAGCTTCACTATTCTCTCAATACTTCCAACCAGCTTTTAGATCTCTACTGTTAAATATGAGCAGGTACCCAGGATCACGTCCTCCCAAAGGGATTCATAAACTCTCAAGCTATCTGAAGCCCGCGCGTAACTTGAAGATTCTATTTAGCCTGTCTTCTCTGGCAGGGGAAATACTGCTCTTTCTTTGCACGGCTGGCTTTGGATTGGCTACCCAGTTTTAGAAAATCTGCTTTTGAACTGTCCTGAACTGGGATGTGTACAGGTTGGAAAACTCTAATGAAACCGAGTGGTGTCTCTCTGGGAGAACCAATAAAATGAGGTAGATGAGTGCCATAGAGGACCGGCCTGGCTGGTCTCCATTTGCACCACCGACAGATCCCCTTCGCCGCCCTGCTCTGACCCCTGGGGAGGCAATCCCCACACGCTGAGGCACCAGCCCTCTGGCTGATGTCCTCTGACCCCCTTTGGGATTTGACCAACAGGAAGTAATGGCCAAAGATCAGAAGGCCTGAGAAGAGAGAGGAGGAGGTTATTCCCACACCCCCTCCCACTCTGGCACTCCTCTGTCAGGGGCTACGTCTGTCTATACCATGATTCTTGTGGGTGGCCCCTCTTTCTCAGCTCCAGGAATCACCCAGTCTCCTCTAACACCATCCCCTATCCTTGCACCTTGAGGCAGAACCGGCTCAGGAGGAAAAGGGGTGTTATGCAAAGAAAATGTTCTGGGGCAACTCGTAAGCCTTATGAAAAATATAATAAAATTAAATCCCTGCACCACACACACACACAACTCAATTCCAGGTCAATTAGAAACCTAAATTAAGGTTGGCAGGCCCATAACACTTAATGAAGAAAATATAGAATAATAGATTTATGACCTCTGGTGGGTAGTAGGAAGACTTCCTTAAAAAGACAGGAAAAAAAAAAGAGGGCAAACCTTTTACAACACATTTAACGACATTAAATTTAAATCTTTGTGTTCATCAAAAGACACATAAACAAAGTTAGAGACAAGGCACAGTCTGGGAAAAGATATTTGCAACATTTAAAGCTAACAGAGGATTATGTTCAAAATTTATAAAGGATTCCTACAAATGAATAAGAAAAAAGACAAACATATCCAGGGCAAAAGAGGCGAAGTACAGAAAGAGGCAAACCACAGAAGAAGAACACTGAAAATAAACATATGGAAAACATATTCGCCAGCACTGATAATTAGGGAAATGCAAATTAAATTTTTTTTTGAAGTTTATTCATTTTTAAGAGAGACAGAATGTGAGCGGGGGAGGGGCAGAGACAGAGGAAGACCCAGAAGCTGAATCCAGGCTCCTCCAAGCTGTCAAGACAGAGCCCTACACGGGGTTTGAACTCACAAACGGTGAGATCGTGACCTGAGCCGTGGGACGCCCAACCCACTGAGCCACCCAAGTGCCCCAAGGGAAATGCAAATTAAAACAACCCTGAGATACCCTCAGATTGGTGAAGAATGTGAATGTGAAAGAAATAAGCCATGGAGCCATGAAAACGTGGGGGAACCTCAAAGGCTCATCACTAAGTGAAAGAAGCCACCTTGGAAGGCTACATATTGTATGATTCCAGCGACACGACCTTCCGGAAAAGGCAAAACTATGGAGACAATAAAAAGATCAGTGATTGTCAGGGGTGGGGGATGGGAGATGCGGAGGCAGAGCACAGAGGATTTTTTAGGGCAGTGCAAATATGCTGTATCATATTATAATCCTGGACATTTTTCCTTACCTATTTATCCCAGAGAGTGTGCAACACCGAGTGAACCCTCAGGTATTTGGGTCATTATGAGGTGTCAGCATAAAAAATATACCATTTTGGTGAGTGATGTTGATAATGGGGAAGGCTATGCATGCGTAGGGGCAGGAGGTATATGGGAAATCTCTGACCTTCCTCTTAGTTTTGTTGTAAACCTAAAACTGCCCTAAAGAAAATTAGTCTTAAGAAATGGTAATATGGGGGCACCCGGGTGGCCCAGTTAGGTAAGCGCCCGACTCTTGCTTTCGGCTCAGGTCCTGATCTCACAGTTTCGTGAGTTCAAGCCCCATGTCAGGCTCTGTACTGGCAGCACGGATCCTGCTTGGGGTTCTCTGTCTCCCTCTCTCTCTGCCCCTCCCTCACTCATGCTGTCTCTGTCTCTCTCTAAACTTTACAAAATTTTTAAAAAAAGAAATGCTAATGGGGTAACACCAACATTTGGTTAGATTGCGGAGAAACGGGACCTCGTACGCGTACTCACAGATGTGTACTTGGCAATATTCATAGATCCAGCAATTCCAAGAGGTGTATATGCTGGAAAAAAATGTTTCATCTGCAAACTAGGGAAAAGGCACTAGAAGATGTATTGCAGCATTTTGTAAAAGGCAAAGGAAACAGCATAAATATCAAATGGAGAGTGGATACACAAATTACACTATATTCATAAAATGCAATTCTATATAACAGTATAACAAAAAATGCAACAACACGGAACAATCTCCAAAAAACAAAACGCTAGATGAAAACCAAGTTAGAAAAGGATCCTACCGACTGACAACATGTATGTAAAGTTTTAAAATGTGCAAAACACCACTGTATATTTTTTTTAAATTTTTTTTTAACGTTTATTTATTTTTGAGACAGAGAGAGACAGAGCATGAACAGGGGAGGGGCAGAGAGAGAGGGAGACACAGAATCTGAAACAGGCTCCAGGCTCTGAGCTGTCAGCACAGAGCCCGATGCGGGGCTCGAACTCACGGACCGTGAGATCATGACGTGAGCCGAAGTCGGACGCTTAACCGACCAAGCCACCCAGGCGCCCCTCACCACTGTATATTTTTAAGAATATATGCATGTATAGTAACAGTGTAAAAAAAGAAAAAAAAACACACACACATACAATTGAAACCTACGAGACTTGGGATAATGATTACCTCCGGGGAGGGAGAGTGTGAGTCAGGAAGCCAGGGAGTAGGGGAGGGATATGAAATGGGATTCCCAGGAGACACCAAGTGTGGCTCTTAAGATTTTATGGCAAAAAAAAAAAAAAAAAAAATTAAAAAGCTTTCAATGGAGTTGGGAAGCAGGTACATAAGCATTTGTGATTTTTGTATTTTTTTGTAGGTTTGAAATATTTCATAATGAAAATATTTAAATCTACTATGATCTTAAAGGGTGTTAATAGAAACGTGGCACCAGAGTAGTGGAAAGAAGGCTCCCACTCTAAGCTGTACTAGGCAGATTCCTTAGGAAGTACCATGTGCGTACTTGGACCACAGACGAACAGGTGGTTGGCTAGTAAGTAAGCACTGACCAAGACCTGTCAATAAACACAAACTAGGTCGGGGGAAAAAAAAACAAAAACAGAAGGATGCACCTGGGATGGTTAGCCCGGAGTCAAAAGACTTTCTGACATTTTACAAGCAGTGGGGCATGCCAGCCACCCATGGAATGTCATCCTAGAAAGTGGCAGCTGGCCAGCGACCACTTTGTATCCCACAAAGGATACAAGTTCAGATGAGAGACAAATGCTGTTCGGTTCTCGGCCTCACCCTCGTTGCAGGGCAGCTCTGGAAATCCAGATTCATCATGAAAAGAATCACCACGTAAAGCTGCACAGAGTCAAGCCTTCTGTGCCTTGCCAGAAAGGCACAGATGCCCTGACTGCCCTGTGGTCCCAAAGCAGATCCCCTGAAAGGCACAGCAGCCCAGGAGCAAACTCAGGGTATCTTGTGGCCATTCAGATCATCAGTCTTGGTCTTGGCCTGAGCCCTGGAATGCTGTGTCTAAGTGATTAGATGCAGTGATCTATTTACATTCATTGAGCTAACCAATAAATGGGCAAAGAGCTCGTTTGTGACACTAAGTACAGCTTTCTCTCTACCGCGCACCACCAACAACAAGCTTCCAATCATTTCTATTCCATTAAACATTGCAAATTAGAGTCCAAGGAGGAGGCTAATTTCCAATCAAACAGAAGAACCAAGGGGACCCAAATCTGTTCTCGTTTTTGCCCAGATGGCCATGTAGGCACACACTCACAAGCCAACTCGCCCACTTCAAAATATAACAGAGCAAACACACAAAAATAAACAAGTGACTAGATCCTGTGTCATGTGCTCTTTTGCTTTTATTAAAGGCATCCATTTTTGGAAGCAACTCAAGGGACAGGCTTTGGATGCTCCAATATTTTGCAGAAAGGGCACAGATATTTTAAATGGGTTTGCTTCCTGACTCAGTCCTCTTGCATGGGTGCTAGAAGGTTGTGCCACAATTGCCCAGGCAGCCTTGAAGTGTGCTACAATCTTCCATTTGAGCTGATATTACACTCGGCCAAATGAGAGCAGTACATCCACATTTCAGACCAATTTATTCTACTTGAATATAATGTGTCTCATTAATCTCTTCCATCTGTTGTTTATGTGCATGAACAATTCTAGTGGGAAATATAAAGGACTGACACAGGATTTACTACTTGGGCCTCTGAGTCCAGCTTTCATTTGTAAGGAGTTACTATTCTTGCAGATGGGTCACAGATATCTCAGAACTGGCTCTCCCCCAGCCCCAGTGACATTGTGAGAACTTCCCCGTCTGCCCGGGCAGCGTTCCCATGGCTGGTGCCACACAGATGCTCATGTGTCAACCTATCCTGGTATCATCAGAAGTCAAAGGCAGAATAGGATCTCCCAGACAGGAAGAGAGGTCCGCCAACTCTGTTATTCAGGCATTTTTCCTCTGCCTTCTGCTACTGCTGCTTTCTGATCGATTTGTTGCCCAGTACACCTTCCCCCAGGCTCCGGACAGGACAGACAAAAGTCAATGTCAGTTGGTTTTCTACTTGGTAGCAGTGCAGTTGGAAATGCTCATGTGAGAAGACTCTGACGTTAAATTGGCTCCACCGAGGATTGGGGATTACTGCCTATGCAGCTTCCAATCCCCACATCACCAAGGATAATCAACATCTTGGAGGGAAAATTAACACCTTATGAAAAGCCAATCTGAAAATCCCTAGTATAATTAGATGAGACTAGCTAAGTGTGTTCATTAGTTCAACACATTTCTGAGGGTCCGATAGGCACCGTGCTTTGTGCCGGACCCTGGAGCACTCAGTGGTACGTGAGACAGACGATCCATACTTGCCTGAAGCATTCAGTGTGTTGTGTGCCCATTCCCCAAATTCAGATGTCAGAGTCCTAATGTCCAGTACCTCAGAATGTGACCTGATTCGGGAACAGAGTCATTACAGAGGTAACCAAGTTAAAATGAAGTCATTAGAGTGGACCTTAATCTGATATGACCAATGTCCTTATAAAAAGGGGAAATGTGGAGAGAGACACACACACGGGGAGGACGCCTGGCAAACATGAAGGCAGAGATCAGGGTGATGCTCCTATAAACCAAGGAGCCCTGAAAATCGCCAGGAAACCATTAGAAAGTAGGCAAGAGGTGTAGAAATATTTTCTCACCTGGGCCTTAGAGGGAACCAGTTCTTCCAACACCTCGATCTTGGACTTCTAGCTTCCATAACATGAAGCGATGCGTTTCTGTTGGTTAAGCTGCCTAGTTTGTGGTACTATGTTCCAGCAGCCCTAAGAAACCAAATATGTATGCCTTCCACAAAATAATGTCACCTAAAAGGGAAGAATTCATGAAAAATTAGAAAAAGCTTTCCTGATTTTCCTTCAACCAGCTGAGGGATCCAGCTTCCAATAAACAAAGCTGACCTCCATCACTCCCAATGGCAACAACCATTCCCAGCGATGCATGACCAGCTGCCTCTGATGGAACGAGGGCCACAATAAGTGAGGGCTCCTTGGGGGCCTGTAGAGAGGACCTTAAGGGCCAGTGGAATAAGAAATAATAATAAAAAGAAAAAAACTCTCCAAAATTTGTCTGAGGGTTCCAGGATTATCCTGTCACTTTATCTGTCTCAAAAACTTCTGGGATGTACTGGCTGGCTTCAAAGATATAAAATTTCTTGGGGCGCCTGGGTGGCTCAGTCGGTTGAGCGTCCGACTTCAGCTCAGGTCACGATCTCACGGTTCGTGAGTTCGAGCCCCGCGTCGGGCTCTGGGCTGATGGCTCAGAGCCTGGAGCCTGCTTCCGATTCTGTGTCTCCCCCTCTCTCTGCCCCTCCCCCATTCATGCTCTGTCTCTCTCTGTCTCAAAAATAAATAAACATTAAAAAAAAAATTAAAAAAAAAAGATATAAAATTTCTAAATTGCTATTTTTAACCTGGGTTCTAATCCCATTTTATGCTTCGGTCAACTCTGACCTCAGGCAAATCTTGTCTCCTCTCTGAAACTCAGTGCACCCATTTGTAGAGCAGGAATCTAGACTACAAGATACATAGATTCTCCCTTTAAATTCAGTTGCTATGCAATTTGCCCCTCACTAGTATTGGGTAGTCTACGAAAGTAATGATGATGATGATGATAAATGTGAGGGCTTCTTTTACCAAGTTTTGTTCTATGAAGTTTTTATAAATTAATGAATTTAGTCCATGAAACTCTTTTGGAAGAAAAATAAAAGCAAATAGCTCTTGGTCATTCTCCAATTTCTCCACATACCCAGACTCAGTGGAATAAAAAAAGTTGTCGTCACAACAAAGCAAGTGACTGTCTCAACAGTGTGTGAAATGGTTCCTAACCTTTAGAGCACCAGATGAAATGGCTTGGTCTGCCTTGCATGCTAGACATGGGGCCTGAAGTCAGCCACAGATGCCACATCCCGGGCAAACAACCCAACACAACAAGTGGGCCTGTGTAGCCTATTAGCAAACTCTCATAAGCAATTATACAGAGACCGCTGGCCAAAAAGCCATTGACAGAGAAGTGAATTCAGTGTGTGATGAAACCATTGCTAAGAATTCCACCTAGTCTAGAAACACGTTCCATGAAAAATAACTCCTCTCAGGAAGAGGCTAAAGTCCAGTACATTGTTGAGGCTTCTAGGTACTGCTAAGGGTCAATACTTTTGTCTGGAAACCAGAAGCAGTGGGGCCGGCCTGGAGGAGGAGGTCACTGGGGCCACCTCTCCTCTTGCGAAGCAGGACAATAGGATCAAGATGACCAGGCGCACTCTGGGGTGGCCACCTGCTACCTGGAAAGAATTTACGAGCCCTAAAAGAACACTTCTTGGAACTCTCTGTTGCAAAGACAGGGAAGGATATGATGAAAATTTGTGGGCTTAGTTCAGCCTCTTTTAATGCCTTCTTTGTAACTAGAGGATTTTTAAAAATTATACAAGTGGAAGCACTTTGAAAAGTGAATTAAAAGATTTTTTAGGGGAGCCTGGGTGGCTCAGTCAGTTGAGCATCCGACTCTTGAATTCGGCTCAGGTCATGTTCCCAGGGTTGTGGGATCGAGCCCCCCACAGGGCTTTGCACTGAGTGTGGAGCCTGCTTGGGATTCTCTCAATCTCTCTGTCTCTCTGCCCCTCCCCTCTCTGCTTGTGCTCTATAAATAAGTAAATAAATAAATAATATTTTAAAAATATTCTTTAAAAATAACACCACAACTTTAGTGTGCATTGTCTTGTAACAAAAGACAAATCGTTGATTAAATTTGAATCAATCATCCGTCATTAAATCTGACACCATTTAGTCATCTCTATAGATCAGTGACTTTGTCTTAAACCATCATCCTATAAGGAACTTCTGAGTAGAGGAGCAATCAAAACTATAGATTCATATCTATATGAATAATCCATATGAGTATATTGAACTAAAAGGAATCTTCTAGAATATCTGATCTAACTCCCTATCTTTTTACCGAGAATACCGAGGTGCGGAAAGAAATAAAGTAATGTGCCCAAGATCACGTAGCTAGTTAGAGACAGAGCTAAAAGGAAACCCACAGCTTCTGACACTGGGTGAGCCAGGACTCAGCGTTACCCCCACCACCTCCTAGATGCCCTCAGATCCTTCCCTGCACTCACCTCAGTGACTCACCACTGGCCTGGTTCTTCATTTCTATCTCTTGCGCGTGAAGGTTGCGGGGCTGACCATCTGTAAAATAGAAGCGTCTTTAGAATTATATTTTTGAATATCTAGAAACATCATTTTAAGTAACTGGGCTTATAGCCAGAATTTTCCACCGAGTGCTACCACCAAATAACTTGAATCTCATTTGCCAGACTTTCTTCCCTAATCTCCCTTCCCCTGTCCTCTATTAACAAAACAAAACAAAACAAAACAGAACATCAGGAAGAAGGAACAAGGAAGAGGCTCTCCATAACTGCAAGAATGCAGAACTGGTCCCTGGTTCCTCAAGGCCTGGCTGAAGCCAGGGGGAGGCTGAGAACAGTTTTCAGGAAATGGGCCCCTCTAGAGGGTTCCCAGAGTGACAAGCAGCCATACTGGGTGTAGACTGAAGAGCTAGCTTTTGTAGGGAAGTCGCTCAGGTGAATGAAGTTCGATGGGAAACAAGTTGGGGAAGCTTTAAGCCATGGCTTCCTGCACAGGACCCTCGGCCCTTAGCACTTTGGTGCTTAATGTTCTCAGCTTCAGCCATGGACACACGATCCCACAATCCATGACATACTCATCTGTAACTTTGGGGAGACACCAGTTTGAATCACATGCTTTGAGGGGACTGTGAAGAAGTCAGCCCCTTGGCTAAAGCATGGGCCTAGCTCAGTATCCAACTTTCCTACTTCACTGGCCATGATTCTTTTTCTTCTGACACCAGCTTCTGACATGACAGCGTATGCTAGAATGGTATTGTATATGTGAGGATTTCCAGAGCTCTAGTGTTTTTCCAAATCATCAAAGATCTGCTCTGCAAGACCTGTCTGTGGAATCCCTCAGAGATATTCATTTGGCCCATGGCTGAAAACTGAAGAACAATCCTTTGATCAACTTGCCCTGAAATTCTTTTTTGTTTGTTTGTTTGTTTGTTTGTTTGTTTTTTGAGGGGGGGTGCAAATGAGCAAGGACAGAGAGAGAGAGAGAGAGAATCCCATGAAGGGGGGAGAGAGAGAGAAAGAGAGAGAGAGAGGGAGAGGGAGGGGGAGAGAGAAAGAGAGAGAGAGAAGCAGGGCTCACCCAAAACAGGACACAACCTCCCCTGACGTGGGACTCAAACTCATGAACTGTGCGATCATGACCTGAGCCGAAGTCAGATGCTTAACCGACTAAGCCACCCAGGTGCTCTCCTTGCCCTGAAATTCTTCCATCATTCTCTTGGCAGTTTACCTGCCATCTTCTCTTAGCCTTCAGCCCTATTCCTTCTCCTTCATTATGGCTCTTTCCCCTTGCTTGTCTAACCTGTAGGGTCTTTCCGTGCCTCGCTAGGGTAGTGGTGGACCTCCGATTTCCAGAGCAGAGGTTCAGACGCAGTATGCATGTAGAGCTGATGGTCTGTTGCATCTTCTAGTACCCTGCTCGCTGGTTTCATCAGCTAGAAGAACCCTAGGGGAAAACCTGCATGTCCACGGATAGGGGTCAGATAACCACAGACATGTTCAGCAAGTTGGCAAGAGATGAACAGAAACCAAACTGCACAAGGAGAACTCAAGGAAGCCTCTAGCCTCAGGGAAGGTGGCGGCCAGTGTTGACTCAACAGCCGAGTAAGAGGTGGAGGGAAGTGGTCCCTGGAACAACACGGGGACTGTTTCCTGGGATCCTTTGCCCATTCCACCACTCCAACAGCTTTTGTGGAAGACAGAGGCAGAGAAGCCCTGTCCCTATGTATTTTGCAGAAGAACAGTAAATATCAGCAGTCTGGAATGTAGCAGCAGGCGGGGCACTGAGCAGAAGTCTGGGGTAAGGGAGTTCTTGTGGTGGGTGTGCCCGTCAGCTGGATTGGCAGACCCGGGGAGAACCGTGGGGTGGGCGGCCCCCCTGGGGTGGCCCTGAGGGGGTCTGCAGGAAACAGTGCCTACAGATCAGTGGGCAGGTCTGCAGCCACGGTAGCCCCAGAGGGTCCCAAGGGGCGATCTGCCAAGAGACCAACACAGCGTGGTGAGATGAAAATCTGCCAAGAGGATCATTTAGATTGAAGACCTCCAGTGAACTCAGACACTCTACCGAAGGGAGGAGATTGACATGGAAAGGGGCCTCGGGTCCTGCAGTCAAGAAAGTGGAAAGATCCAGCCACATTTGGGCCTGCGTAGGCATGTGCTCTTACCTTTCTTGAGAGTCATAAGGTTGGACAACGTGAAGTTTAACAACACAAAGAGTTTGTAGACAGCTCTGAACAATTCACAGAAGAGGGGTCTCTTCATTTCTCTGTGAACCACTGTGCATGATTTGGCATAGATACAGACATAAAAGAAGTAAATCATAAGAACCAAGCAGGCATGTGAACCCACCATGGGAAATGCAGTTTGCTACAGGACAGGGAGGTACAGAAATCATCCTACCAAGAGGAATTCTAAATCATGTGATGTATGGTGTGCACGCTTTTATTTCTTCTTATTCAAATGAGCAGCATTTTCTGTGTATATGTGGACTCATATTATTGGGCCTCCACCTTGGCCTCTAGTTTACCCAAGTTCAATGCACCCTGGTGTGGACCTCCAAAGATCGCCAAAAATTGCCCTAAAGACTTTGGACAACGATATCACCTTAGTGCTCTACATTTAGCATGCTTCCTTTCCACTGACTCAGTAGAGCCCTGTCCTACATTCTGGGACAAGAATGCTAACTCTTCTCTGCAGGAAGGCTCTGAGGATTGAGGGGGCTTTCTTTGTGTGGGCCATAAAAATCATTAGTACTTATTGTTAAAAAAAAAAAAAAACTTAGATTATAGAAATGCATAAAAGTAAAATATAAAAAGTTCTTTATTTTCCAACAGAACTTACTCCCATGCAGACGATCCAGACTCCCAAAAATAGACTCTGTGAAGAGGCTGGGGTACGTGTTTTATTTTCCAAGTATATTGAAGAACCCCTCCCCGCCCCCACGGACACACACACACACACACACACACACATACACACACACACCAAGAAATGTAATCATACTACCCATAGTATAGGCATTTTGCTATTTCAATCGATACTCTGTCTTGAACACCTTTCCTGCCAGCACTTACAGATTTCCCTTATTATAGTTTTTAATAGCTGCATGGTTAGTCCGTTCTATATATGAACCATCTTTATTTAATCCATCTTTTATTCATAGACATTTAAGTTATTTTGAGTTTTTTGCTTTTGCAAAGAATGCTACAAAACTATCCTTGTGCAGATATCCGTGCACAGTTGCATGGTTTATTTCTAAAGGTAAATTTCCTGAAGTAAAATCGCCAGATCAGGGGGTGTATGTGTGTTTTGTATTTTAATGAATATTTTCAAAGGTTGTACCAGCCTATCCTCCCAGAGAGGTGGTGTTTGTGGATGTGGAGTGTGTTATTGCTCCAGGTCTTGAGAGATCCCTGTCTTGCCTATGAGGCTTGGAAGTAAAATCCTGGGGTGCCTGGGGGATTCAGTTGGTTAAGCATTCCACTTCGGCTCAGGTCATATCTCGTGGTTTATGAGTTTGAGCCCCGAGTCAGGCTCTGTGCTGACAGCTCCGAGCCTGGAGCCTGCTTCAGATTCCGTGTCTCCTCTCTCTCTCTGCCCCTCCCCCTCCCCTCAAAAATAAAAACATCAAAAAAAAATTTTTTTAAAGAAGTAAAATCCTGGGCATCCATTTTGACTAAAAGAGCTCTCTGGTGCTCTTGGCCATTAGAAATTCAGCAAGTTCACAGTTCCACCAGTTTATTTATGGACAAGGTGGTCTTCAGCAGTTACGGGGGAGGTGCCGTTTCAGAACCACAGAAGGCTGGCACAATAGGGTCCCCAGGGAGATGGTTGCAATCGACCTCCTCATTTGACAGATGAGCAAATGGAGCTGTGGGCGGATGCTGTCTCTGGGTGTGCATCACCCTGTCCCCATCCTTCTGTGAGATGTGGGTGTTCATCAGTCATCCAGAACTTCTGGGTCTTTCTAATGCAACCTCGGTACAGGGTGGGAGGGGACCTGCTTGTGGACGTTTGGCCGGCCACCAAGGCTGTGAGAGGTGTTCCCGCAATGTACGTCATCCCAGTGTAAATACGTGGTACCTGCACGGGGCTGGACAAAATGATGACACTGTGTTTGTTGAACAACAGATTGAGGTATAAATCTACCTCTCGTGGCATGACTCACTCTTCAGCATGTGATCTGTGGGAGCATCCCTCTCCATCCCAGCCTTCCTACTTCAGCCGTTAGAGTCAGAACTCCCTCCCTGTCAGTATGTCTACCCAATTTCCCACCTCTCTGTCTCCTCACCAGAAGAAGAAGCCTGGCTCCTCTGAGTGGTCGGACTGGCAAGAAGGAAGGGCCCCCCCTGGGTCCTGTCCCAGAAGAGGTGTGCCTGGAGCGCCACCCTCCCAGGCTGCCTTGTCAAGTGTGTGGGTGCACACCTTACAGGAGGCGCCTGACCCGGTCCAGCTCTGACTATGTGCCCGCACGCGTCTGGGGATAGATGGGCAAACGGATTCAGTATCTCTGTGGCCCTAGTTCTAGGCTGACTCAGTCTGGCTAATCAGAGGATATTTTCATCAGACTTCTGTTTTGATCTTTTGATTGATACAGAACTCACCGGAAGAAAGGAGTTTTATTCATTGGCTGTCTTACAACCATAACATTCGCCCTCAAAGGCTGTGAGTTTGAGGACAGGGGAGATAGACCCAGTGACTCACCTAACAAATGCTCAAAGGCTTTCTGTGTGCAGCAGCTGGTGGGCCACAGGACCCTCGTTCCTTTTCCCCTCAAGGAACAGGGATCCAGTTGGACTGGGTCTCTCAAGTATATTCAGTAAGGCAATGCCCTTTTTTACCAGACTGATAGGATTGGGATCCAGGAACTTCCTGGAACTTCAACAGGCTGGTTAGCAAGGGTGCAGAGGTGCCTGCAAAGCTGAATTGCACAGAAGAATTGTGAGACCACGTCCGCACGCGTGCGCACGCGCGCGCACACACACACACACACGTGGGGTGGGGGTGGGGCAATTAGAAAATAATTAAAAATATAACGGAGCCACATCTCTCAAATCGTTAGGAATGTTCCTGATACGGGAAGAAAACCAAAAAACAAGTTGCAGACTAATGCATTTACTTTAATTATATTTAAGTAAAAACAAACCAGAAAAGAATCTATCTCTATGTAAATATGCATTTGCATCTGTTTGAATGAGCAAGGGAAAATCGTGGAAAGTAGATAGCAGGTGTTAGTGCTGGTAGCTCAAGAGGATGGGCTTGGCGAGGAGGCCAAAAGAGAGGGCTCGCTTTCATTTTATAAATCTTTGTACCATTGCCATTGTTACAATAAACTTGTCTTAACTTTTGTACCAAAAACCGTCAGGAGAGGAAATTAGATGAAAAGGAAAAGGAAAATGTTAGTTCCAAATTCGCGTATTTCTCTGTGTTTGGGGGGAAGGGAGAGAGAAAGGGGGAAGCAACGGATAGAATAGTGTATATCATATGATCTATTTATGTCAACGAAAATGATTCATTCACACATATGCTAGTATTGCATCAAAATATATTTCAGTACAGTTTGAAATATTTGTCGTGGGCATGCAATTCCTTCATTTGTCAAAAAAACTTAATTATATTTGTGAATAATTTATAATACAAGGAGAAAATGCTGGTGATGTATTAAACAAAAGAGCAGTATATCAACCTGCTTACATATTAAAATTTCAATAGTAAGGGAAGAGTGGGGGGAAATGTACAGACAAAAGACTGGGTGAAAAAGTGCCATAATGTCAACAGTGACGGTTAAATTATAGGTGGCATTTGCTAAAATTAAAAACAGGTCCTGTGGGCATGTCTTCACCTCTGATGCTTAGGGTTGGGAAAGATCTGGCCTGGTTGCGGGTAGACAGCAGATTCTAGGACCACAGCACCTTCCTGGTACCCCTTGGGGGTCCTGCATAACGCCCTCAGTGTCAGCTAGGACATGGGAGGGACTGTGCAAGAAACAAAGCAGCCAGCACAGAGAGAAAAGCAGCTGCCAGCCCTCACTCCAGTGACAGGGTCAGTACCCTTTTCTCTGACTACAGACAATATTATGAAAGATGGGGAAAAAAACTTCATTGGTTTGAATAGAAGTGAAGAATGTTCTATGTTAAACAGCAGCCTTTTACTAGAGAGACTCAGAACACAGACTCTGGAGTTAGACTGCTTGGATTCGAATTCCAGCTCTGCAAACTGGGTCAGGTGCACGCTTCTTCACTTCTCCATGCCTTGACGTTTTTATCTACAAAATGGGAAACATAAAAATAATAGTATATGCCCCATAGGGTCCTCATGAAGAGTCAACAAGTTAAAAGATATAAAAATCTTAGAGTAATACTTTGAACATAGTACTATATAAGTGTTTGCTATTGTTACTAACAATATTATTCCTTACATATTTAGAAAATGGTGGCACTAATTCTTGGTCTGTGGTCATTGCTTTAATAATTTTTACAATTTATTGGAGGTCAAAGTTGTGTCTGGAAAATACCTGGATCTCTCAAGGCGCCTGGCTGTCTCAGTTAGAAGAGTATGCAACTCCTTTTTTTTTTTTTTTTTAATGTTTTTGAGAGAGAGAGACAGAGACAGAGCGTGAGCTAGGGAGGGACAGAGAGAGAGGCAGACACAGAATCCGAAGCTGGCTCCAGGCTCCGAGCTGTCAGCACAGAGCCCAATGCAGGGCTCGAACCCAAAAGTGGTGAGATCATGACCTGAGCCGAAGTCGGGTGCCCAAGCGACCGAGCCACCCAGGTGCCACTGCCTCCCGTGCAACTCTTGATCTCAGAGTTGTTAGCTCGAGCCCCACATTGGGTGTAGAGATTACTTAAAAATAAAATTATTCTTAAAAAAATAAAATACAAAGGGGCACCTGGATGGCTCAGTTGGTTAAGCATCCAACTCTTCATTGTGGCTCAAGTCATGATCTCAGAGTTTGTGAGATTAAACCCCACATCGGGCTCTGTGCAGATAGTGTGGAGCCTTCTTGGGATTCTGTCTCTCCCACTCTCTCTCCCCCTTCCCTGCTCTCTGTCTCTCAAAATAAATAAATAAGCTTATAAAAAGAAAAAAAGAAAAAAAGAAAATACATGGATCTCTTCAGGAAGGGCCATGGGGTCAAAACAAACAGTACATGAAAGCTTTGCCCTAATTGGCTCTCCCATGCAGGCTTGGGTTTGAGAGCCTAGAGGTCTTGCAGAAAAATTATGCACTGGGGCAGGTGGTGGAGACAAAAGACATTCTCAACAGGGAACATCTCAGACCAAAGTCTTGGAATTTTCCTTAGCAAATTTAAGAAGTTTTATACTATTTCAACTCATAAAGCTAACCAACCAGGTCTGAAGCACTCCTTATATTTCAGGACACGGTCTGTATTGTTCTTGGAGCCACCATATCACACGCTATTTCATTCATGCCATGAACCAAAGTGAGCCCAAAAGAAGATTCTACAACTGATATGCCATTTGCATCTCCTTGGATAAATAAACAGGTAAAGGACAGCAGCCACACAACTAAATGAATATCTATAAATATTGTCCATCTAACTCTGTTTTCAGGTGCTATATATTTAGTTATTGGGAATGCTCATATCTTCATTCATCAAGTTCTGCCCAGGTAAGGTCCTATATGACCATGTCTTCTGCAAAGTGTCCCCTACTAGTCACTCCCAGATCCCATGGATACCCTGCCTTTTGGAATTCTTAAGCCTCTTAAATAATTCCCAACTTAGTTATAGACTAACTTGCATTGTTACAGGTGTTTCATATGTGTTTGTCTCTCTTCTTGATAAACTTCCTGATGATAAATGGTATAAACCTACTCCCTGTCTGTCCTTTCCCCACACCTGAAAACAAACAAACAAACAAAAAAAGCTGAGCATACTATGAAACTTAATATAGAATCATAGGCTCCCAGAATCTGAGAGCTAGAAGGAACTTTAATCTATGGAAGGACTCCTTTCATAAGATGAGGAACCTCATCTAGCATCATCTACCAGGAGGACTATTGAATCTGAAGTGTGGACATGCCAATAAACACACACAAACATACACACATTCTTAGTAGCCAGTTCAGTTGAAGTCAAATAGGCACCATCTACCATGACAGACCCAGACACAGCAGAATTCTAAAGCAACCTCTGATCGGCCAAAGGGAGACCTAACACGTCTTTCTCCATCTGCTGAGACGGGAGATTTCTGGGAGCTGTTCTTTTTTATTGTCTTTGCCCTACAACTGCAAAGGGAAATCACCGTGGCTTAACTAGCCCTAAAGTCTCAGCCAGTAAACCTTGGACACATGCTTTCTAGTTCACACTGTGAAGCACTGTGTTAACATGGTACTCGATCTTGTTAATAGCACTAATCAGGAAACTCCGTGCAGAGTTTTATTTATTTATTTTTAATATGAAATTTGTCGTCAAGTTGGTTTCCATACAACACCCAGTGCTCATCCCAACAGGTGCCCTCCTCAGTGCCCGTGCGGAGTATTATACCTTTATGCTAATCTATCTTTCTCATAAAATGTAAATAGGGCTAGACATTCAGCCCAGGATACTTTTCACCCTCATATGAAAAGAAACAACTGCTGGCCGGGGGCCCAGGGTGGGTGAACATGGACCCCAGCAACAAGTCCCATGTCTTGGTTTCTTCCTTCCCTAATGAGCACAGATGGAACCAGGAAATTGGTTCCCATAGTTATTAACTGTGACTTTGGGGGTAAAGCAAACCCCATGCTTTCCTCACTGCATTTATAAAGCACACACGGTAAGAAGGAATGGGACTTCACTGGTCACCCACAAACTCCTTGAATCCTGTGAGTCAGAAGTGCCATTGCAAGTGGGGAAGGACTTTGCAGCTTGAGTTTGGTGGTGGGGCTTCTGGTGTGATTAATCTCGGAGAAACCTTCTTCCTCTTACCTTGCATCCATTAGACTATGCACTAATCAGCGATCGTGTGTCATTTATTTTTGTATCTTCACACTAGCAAAGAGCCTGGCATGCAGGAAGCGCTCCAGATGTAGTGATTGAACTGATGTGAAAGTGACCAGAGTAGATGGTGGGCAGGCTATGGCCCCTGACAGTAACCGGCCCCTTCAAGATGCTTTCCCTCTATTCACCACCAGTCGCCACTCCTTTTCCTCTCTGCACATCTCTGAGATTGAACAGGTTGGCCCTGACTGCAGAGCAACCCCCAACTGGCTCTCATCTAGTTTAGAAAACTGACATTTGTTTACAGATGATCCCAGATTACACAATGCTTGCCACTTTCCCCAAATATCATGCGTCAAAACGTAGCCTGAATATAGATAGTAAAACGATCACTGATGTTCTGCCTAAAGGCCTTCCACAAGCTGCAGAAAGAATATTAATTCTGTGCCCTATTTGTTTTCATTGCCTAAGGGAAGCCCGGGACAGACACCAGAGCAACTTTAATCTTCTCTGTTTCCTGTCTGGGGAGAGGCAGACTGACTCTCCTTCCACAGACTTTCATATTCAACCCTATCCATTCATGTCAAACTGCTGAGCCAGGAGAAAGCACACAGGAATCTGATGGAAGTTTTTTCCCAAGTGAGGAGTACCATTAGTGTAATATAAATACAACAAAACCTTACAACAGTTCTGAAATGACTTTCTTCTGCATCTATTCAAACACAGGATGTTTCTTCTTTCATAACGGTCCAGTAGAAGGACTACCAGAATGTTTTGCCTCTCTGCCAAGTTCTGTGTCTCAGACAAAGTTTACCCACAGCCCAAATTTCATACAATTATTGAATTGTAGAATTGCAAGAACGCTTCTAAGGTTACCATATAATATTAAGTATCTTTTTCATTCCAAAGGCTTGACTAGCCTTAAAGTCTACGTCTTTCTATAACATCCTAGGTTATTTGTGGTCTTATATTCTAATAGAAGTCCAAAAAAATGGAACAGTAGCTGTACTTACGATTTAGTTTTCAGCATTTCCTGAAATTGATTTTACCATAAAGTAAGTGAGCTTTAGAAAGGAAAATATGTTTAAGGACCCAGAGTCTGCTCTATTTGGACTTTGAGAAAAACCGTTCATTTTTCTAGCAAACTTAGAAACTATTTCTTAAAACAATTTTTAAGCAAAAGAAAGGATTTCCTGATAATGCTTTGGCAAGTAGTAATCTTTGACAAGGATAAGCCTTGCGAGAGCTTTTTTGACCTAGCTTTTTCAATGAATCGTTCTCACTATTACATTTCTTTTAAAAGAACATAATAATATGTTAAATGCATTAAGGGACAATAAAGATTATACCAACTAGTCAATCAAAAAGTACAAACGGCCCTTACTAGGTGGCAATGGTTGGCCTAGATTTTCAGTCTGCATAATTGATCCTGCACAGAGGTAAGCACGTCTGCAGCCAGCTATGCTGAGGATGAACCGGAGCCTTCTTCAATGATTCTAGCCGACAGAACATGCTCACAAGTGGATGTCTCCTGTTACATGCTGCCTAGCACCACAGTCTTTGTGGGTGATGAAATACAAACCATCACCACTGGAAAACACACACACAACCACGCACACACATTTCATCATACCCACTGTCTTTCACTATACTGCGTCATGGATTTCCCCAACAGGAACAAGACTAGGGTGCAATGAGTGAGGCACTCATCTTGGGAACAAAATTTAGGATGATACCAAAAAACTCAATTACCAAGATAAATGATAGTTTAATGCAATAGTCATGAAAATAAAATTCAATGCAAAAAAAATCCATGACAAACAAAATATTGAAAGTCTAAAAAACAAGATGCAACCTGTCCCTTGTACAACCTTGCCTCACTTGTCTTACACCAACCTTGGCCCTTGTTCCAATAAAACTTTATTTACAAAAACAGGCAGCCAGCCATGGGCCATGGTTTGCCAAACTGATTTTTTTATATTGCATTAAAATACTATTTATCTTGATTACTGAGTTTTTTGGTACCCCTTTAAATATCATATCCTTGCCCTGGTTCTGTTCTCCCACTGAACAGTAAATACTATGAGGGCAGAAACCAAGTGTTAATTCATCTTTGGTACACAAGTGCTCATTGAATTCTCAGAAGTGATTCTCAGAAATGAAACTTAAATTTACATTCCAATCATTTCCCTAAACGTAATCCTTAATTTTCTGGTAAAAAAGATACATAGATTGTCCCTTAAGAGAAATGGAAATATATAGCATGAACTACAAATATAATCATCATATTTAATATGGATGTTTTACTTCTAGCAATTTATCATAAGAAACTAATTCAGCTAAGCAAAAAGATATAGGTATGAAAATATTCATGGCAGCATAAATAATTCCCAAGGGAGGAGAGCTGTTTAATATATGATCATATGTTAATATGACAGAATCATATGTATTATTAAAGAAAATAATTTTTAAAGATATTTAAAAATTTGAAACATTTTGTATCATAAACTAATAAAAAGTAACAAAATACTAAGAAATATGTACACCGTGGAAAATAAACCAATGTATACAATTCAAAATTAATATGCAAAACAAGCTTTTTTAGGATTATGGAATTACATTTTCACATTTTCTACTAAATTACTCTTTAATCATGTTTTCATAGTGCTTCTATTAAAATAATTTGAATTAAAACATTTTGAATAAAATATTCTCAGCACAGG
The DNA here is from genome assembly GCF_018350195.1 of Panthera tigris. Taxonomy (NCBI): domain Eukaryota; kingdom Metazoa; phylum Chordata; class Mammalia; order Carnivora; family Felidae; genus Panthera; species Panthera tigris. Next base: position 27,232,878 of record NC_056663.1, on the reverse strand, counting down.
GTAAGTCCAATACCTATAGCAGATTTCCTCTCAATGAATATCCCAACCCATGGTAAGAGGAATTGAAAACCAGAGAACAAAAAGTGATCTTTCTTTTACTTCCAGTTAATTCTTCACTCTTGATTTTTCTTACAAAGCTTTCAAAATTACTCTGTCTAAAAGCGTGGCAAATACTAGGGGGAATCACATGGAGGGATTTAAATATCACAAGTTTCCACTTCAAATGTAGATGAGCATAGAGGTAAAGAAAGAGGGAAAGTGTTCTAGGGCAGAGACCAGTAAACCAAGGTCCTTGGGCCCAATTCAGGTTGCAAACTAACAATGGTTTTTATATTTTTTAAGGGTTGAGGAGAACAAAGAGGAAGAGAAGGAGAGGAAATGATAGAGGCTTACGTGGCCAACAAAACCTAAAATATTTACCATCTGATCTTGTACAGAAAAAGTGCCAGTCTCTGCTGTAGGAGAAAAAATAATACATGTCTCTGTGTTAGTCGACTTTATACATTTCTTTAATTAGTAGCTTTTACCTTTTTAGAGCAGTTTCAGGTTTCCAGAAAAATCGAGCAGAAAGTACAGGGTTCCCACATAGCTTCCCCCTCCCAGTTTCCACTGTTACTAATATTTTGCATTAGTGTAGTAATTTGCTACAGTTGATAAACCAATATTGATATTATTATTATTAACTAAAGTCCATCATTTACATTAGTCTTCACTCTTATTGTCGTACAGTTCCATGAGTTTTGACAAATGCATAGTGTTAAGTATCCACCGTTACGGTATCATACAGCATATAGTTTCACTGCCCTAAAAATCTCCTGTGTTTCACCTTTTCACCCCTCCCTTTCTCCTCCCAAAACACCTGTCAAACACTGATCTTTTTACTGTCTCTGTACTTTGGCCTTTTCAGGAATGTCATATAGTTAGAATCATACAGCATGCAGCCTTTTCTGACTGGTTTCTTTCACTTAGCAATATGTATTCAAGATTCCTTCATGTCTTGTTGTGGTTTGATAGCTCATTTCTTTCTATCACTGAATAATATTCCATTGCATGGATGTACCACAGTTTGTTTATCCATTCACTCATTGAAGGACATCTTGATTGCTTCCAAGTGTTGGAAATGAGGAAAATTATGCTATAACATTCATGTGCAGGTTTTTGTGTGGACATAAATTTTCAATTCATTTGAGAAAATACCAAGGATTGCTAGATCCTATGGTAAGATATGTTTAGCTTTGTAAGAAACTATCAAACTGTCTTCCAAAGTAGCTGTGCCATTTTGCTTTCCCACTGGCAGTGAATGAGAGTTCCGGTTGTTCTATATCCTCACTGTATTTGATGTTGTTAGTGCTTGGCTATTGGCTACTTTAAAAGGTATGTAGGAACATCTCATTATTGTTTTAATTTGCAATTTTCTGATGACATATGATGTTGAGTATGCTTATTTGCCATTCATAGATCTTTGGTGAGCTATCTGTTCAAATATTTTGCCCATTTTTAAATTGGGTTGTTTTCTTATTATCAGGTTTTAAGAGTTCTTATATATTTTAGACACAAGTCTTTTATCAGATGTGTGCTTGCAAGTATTTCTCCCAGTCTGTGATTTGTCTTTTCATTCTCTTAATGGTATTTTTTACAGAGCAGAAATTTTTAATTTTAATAAAGTCCAACTCATCAATTTTTTGTGTCATGGATCATGCTTTTTTTGTGTGGTGTCTAAAAACTCATCACCAAACCTAAGGTAACCTAGATTTTTTATCTATGCTACCTTCTAAAGATTTGTAGTTTTGCATTTTATATTTAGGTCTATGATCTCTTTTGAGATATTTTTTGTGAAAGATGTAAATTCTGTGTCTAGGTTCCTTTTTTCTGCTTAAGGATGTCCATTTGTTGCACTGCCATTTGTTGAAAAGACCATCCTTTCACCATTGAATGACCTTTGCCCCTTTGCCAAAGATTAATTATATTTGTATGGGTCTATTTCAGGGATCTCTGTTCTATTCTGCTGATCTATTTGTCTATTCTTCCACCGACGCCATGCTGTCTTAGATACTGGAGCTTCATAGTAAGATTTGAAGTTGGGTACTGTCTGTCCTCCAACCTTGTTTTTCTCCTTCAATATTGTGCTGACTATTCTGGGTCTTTTACTTCCCATATAAACTTTAAAATTAGTTTGTCAATATCCACAAAATAATTTGCTGGGATTTTGACTGGAATTGTGTTGAAACTGTAGATAAATTAGGAAGAACTGACATCTTAACAAAATTGAGTCTTCCTATCCATGAATATGGATATCTTTCTATTTGTTTTTTACTTCTTTCATCAGAATGTTTTAGTTTTCCTCATATAGATTATGTACATATTTCATTATATTTACACCTGTGTAGCTAATTTTTGGTGCTATTGTAAATGGTGTCATATTTTTTATTTCAAATCCCAAATGTTCATTGTTGATCTATAGGAAAGCAATTGGTTTTTGTATGTTAACCTTGGATATTTACAAGGATATATAGCAAACTTACCATAAGATGCTTATTTGTGCTTTGAGATCTTCTACATAAGCAATCATGTTATCTATGAACAAAAACAGTTTTGTTTCCTCCTTCCCAATCTGTATACCTTTGTTTCACTTTCTTGTCTTATTGTGTTAATTAGAACTTGAAGTATAATGGTGAACATGAGTGGTGAAAGGAGACATCCTTTCCTTGTTTGTGATCTTAGGGGAAGAGTATCTGGTATCTCACTTTGAAGCATGATGTCAGCTGTAGGGTTTTGTTATGGCTGTTTTTCCTCAAGTTAAGGTAGTTTCCCTGTTCCTAGTTTGCAGAGACGTTTTATCATGAGTGGGTATTGGATTTCGTCTAATGCTTTTTCTGCATCTATTGGGTATCATCTTATAATTTTTCTTCTTTAGCCTGCTGATGTAAAAGATTTTATTAATTGATTCTTGTATGTTGAACCAGCCATGCATACCTGGGTTAAATCCCACTTGGTCGTGGTGAGAATTTTTTTTATTTGTTTTTATATATCTTTTCATTGTTGGATGCTATTTGCTAATATTTTGCTGAAGTTTTGCATCAATGTTCATAAAGACATTGGTATATAGTTTTCTTCCTTGTAATGTCTTTGTCTGGTTTTGGTATTAGGGGTCTACTTCCTCAATGAGTTAGGAAGTGTGCCCTCTGCTTCTGTTTTCTGGAAGAGATTGTACAGACTTAGTATCTTTTTTATAAAAAAATAAATTTACCAATGAAGCCGTTTAGGCCTAATCTTTTCTGTTTTGGAAAGTTGTTAATTGTTGGTTCAATTTCTTTCACTGCTATAGGCTTTTTCAGGAAGTTATTTCTCCTGTGTGAGTGTTGGTAGTTATGTCTTTCAAAGAATTGTTGCATTTCATCTCAGTTATCAAATTTTGAGGCATAGAACTGTTCATAGTATTTCTTTCTTATTCTTTTAGAGTCCATGGGATCTGTAGTGATAGCCCCTCTTTCACTTCTGATATCAGTAATTTGTATCCTCTCTCTTTTTTCCTTTGGTTAGTCCAGCTAGAAGTTCATCGATTTTACTAATCTTTTCAAAGAACCAACTTAAGTTTTGTTTATATTTTCTATTGAGTTTCTGTTTTCAATTTCACTCATCTCTGCTGTAATTCTTATTATTGATTTTCTTCTGCTTACTTTGGATTTGATTTCTTCTTTTTCCAATTTCCTTAGGTGGAGGTTTATACTATTGATTTTAGATCTTTCTTCTTTTCCAACATAGGCATTCAATGCTATACAGTTCCCTCTAACCACTGCTTTTGCTGCATCCACGCATTTTGAGGATTTGTATTTTTATACACATCTATGTGTTAAGTAGTCTGATTTTTTATTTTTTTTTAAAGTAAACCATATCTATATTTTCATTTCTAATAAACAGTTCTTTCTTAGAGGTTCTTTAAAGTTTGAAAAGATGTGATGGGAAGGAAAAATAATGGGGAATTTGGAGAGAGTGAACTACACTGACTTTTCCTGAACTAATTATTGTGAAAAGTGACTCTTACATCTTCCCAATGCATATAGCCTATGCCAAAGAGCTCAGACCAAAAACAGCCACTGTTCCCATTCCTCTTCACCTGGCCTTTCTTTGTTGAGAAGTGATGTCTTACTAAATGTTATGGTGAAGCTGAAACCAGCTTGTACCTGCTCTGGACAGTCCATTGTTAACCTGATGTCAGCTTGAAATTAGCCATGGTGAAAGTATTTGTACCAGGGAAATTGGCATGTAGCACAAATCAGGACTAATTGTGGGTAGAGGAGGCAGTGGGGTGGGGGGGAGGCTGGCTCATCAGTACAGCAGTGCCAGATTATAAAACCTATTTATTTCCCCTAGCTTTCTAAATTTATTGGGCAGAAATAAGAAACAGAATCTATTGTACGTGAATATTAGAGAATCATAGAGCTTCCAAAACCCACTATTTCCTCCAGATGCCGTGAATATGCCAGGCCATGTGAGAAGAAGAATTCTTCTTTCAAGCAGCAATGTGAAATGTAGCTGGGCAAGAGTCCAAAATAGATTTTCTAAGAACACTCAGTTATGTCTTTTATAAACATAACGAAAATATTCTTCGACAAACTTCCATAGGGTTAACCGTAGGTGAAGTGATTCATCCAAATGTACAAGCTAAAAGTAACTAAAAATGGAAGCCACAGACTTGGATTATTATTTACTCCATGGTGGTTTGGATCAAGGTTTTCCCCTAGGAATCAGTCTCATGTGTGGTGCCAGAATAAGGGCAGTTATCTGAGGCTTGGGTTTGGAGGGACTGGGCAATAACAGGGAAAAAAAAGGCTGGAAGAGAAAGAAAGGATGTTCCCATAAAGCTAAAAATACCTTTAGTGTCATTATATACTTATTTGTATACAAATGCACATTCCTAACTATAGTTTGAATGGACATCTGGCCCTACAATCTAATTATTGCCAGAAAGAATAGAGACGGATGATTCTAAAACTAACGTGACTACTTTCAATCATTTATAAATAAAAATTATACAAAACAAATTATCTCATTTAATTTCTTTGGTGTATATTTTACAAACTCATGAAGAGAGGCACACGCATGCGCGCGCGCGCGCGCGCGCGCACACACACACACACACACACACACACACACAGACGTGAAAATCCATCCGTATCTATCTCTTCAACTTTCTTCCACCTCCCTACAAAATAAAATTAAATAAAAATCCGTTGTACTATTACTCGTACGGCACTTATGGTCTAGGAAGGCTTTTCCCAGACATTATCCCACTCAGTCATCTTTTGTTAATAATGTAAATATTATTTGCATCCTAGTTTAGAGGTGAGAAAATTGAGCCTCTGAGAGATTAGCCGACCTGCTCCAGGTCAGCATATGCATCGGGATTCAAATGTAATTTCTTTTTAACTAGAGCCCTCTATTTTCCTTTCATCACATGTAAACTTCTGCTCTATTTTGCCATTTCCCCTGTCATGGCTGCCCTGGACAAATATTTTAACCAAGGGAGTGGTGAAGGGTGGCATGCCATGTGGGCATAAAGATTATTTTGAGCTGAAGGCAATGGAGAAGAAGCAGACACAAGAAAAGCTCTCTGCTCTCCCCTCTTCCCCTAAAAGCAGGACAGAAATTTACAAAGGTGTCCGTTCCTTCTCCCCTCTCTACCAGGAAGGGCAGAAGTCAATCTCCAGAGACAGCTCTAGACCCTGATCCATCCAGAGACAACAGCAGAGGAATCCACCTAACAAACTTTGTAAAACTAGCCCTTGTCTCCACCATTAGTTTCCTCATGTATTTTTCTTCCCACAATTTGTTGCTCTAAAGAAACTTAAAGTCCTTTTCTTTGGTCTTGTCACTTCTCGAAAATGTTCTTTTGTGAAGATCCTGTATCAGCAGGTTTCTAACCAGCCCTCTGAGTTACTCACCACTGGGTGCTCCCACGTTTATGATCAATGCACCTGTTAATAAACTTGGGCTTGTTTTTTCTCTTGTGCATCTGTAGTTTGTTAGTCTAATTGCAGGGCCACTGCCTGAAACCTAAGATGGGTATAGGAAAAAGATTTTTTCCCCTCTCCTACAGTGTCCTACAACAGGAATAGCCTTAGACCAAGAATTTTCTTGCTCTCCTTCTTCTCAGATTCATGCTATACTGCACATTACCCTGGAGGTTTCGTGTCTGCATTTAGTGTCTGCAGTATCTTTAGTAAGAAATGTATCTGCATTGGCCTAAAACATGATCCAGCAAAGGGTCTTTCTGAGGCAACCATTTCCCTCTGAGCCCATGGGCTGCCGCCCTGCTTGGGTTTGGTTTTACAAAGCACAGATAGTAATATCGTTACTGCTGAACTCCTAATGCTTAAAAAGAGAGTTCTCACTATGTCATAGCTTCTTTTTGGACTTTCCTATACAGAAATAGAGAAAATAACTTTTTAAGTCAACAAGGTACTAAGGATGAAGTCATTTGCATTCCTGGAATGTCTAAATTTGCATCTATACAAAAGAAATTTTTTTATTTCTCTAAAAATGAAAACTACCCGTCCAGTATCATTAAAAGTCTCTAAGTCATTCTGATAGATTTTTTTTTTTTTTTGATGTTTAAGGATTTTGGTCTGGTTGTTATTACCATTGATTTTCATAATCTTTGTCAGCCACTTCCTATGTATCTGCGACCTCATGCAAAGTGTATTATTCAGGTCATAAAATGCAAATATGAATAGGGAGTGTGTGTGCTCATCTCAAATTCTAAGAATTTATGACCAATTCAAAGAATATATTTTTTAAAACAACAGCATTTTCTTCACGTGTTTTGAAGCCCAAACTAATTTTGGAAGATGCCTTTGGATTTCAAGCCTCTCTAGATTTTAAAACATACAAACATAGACAAGTATTCAGGTTATAGAATCATGAGGAAAGGCTAAACCAGCTGGAATCATCCCAAATGAGCTGCTTGATTGGTGTCTAAATTGCCCAAATACCCCTTTACTCTGTCTGGGGTAGAGAACCTGCTTCTGATTACAGACACTATTTGAAAGCAAACATGCTGTAACCAATTTGGCTCACCAGCATCAGGAACTGTCGATTTGCTTCATGACTAACTCTATCCGGGTATTTTGTTAAGGCGGCACCTCAAGATATTAGAAGTAGGCTCATAATTCACTCTCCAACAGGGAGGTGAGGAAAAGCATTTTCTAAAGCTCTTACGCATTAAATACTCAGTACAGGGTGTTAAGTTAATTAAACAAGGAGACCGTTAGACTGAGGTGGTTCTAATACCTTAGCAGCCCACGTAAGCAAACTAAAACCGAAGTCGGTAAATGCCTCAAGGTTAAGAAATCTAAATCTAAGGACAACCAAGGACAAGCAGCCAACTAGGCCTTTTTCAAATCAAGCAACTGCTTAAACTGTAGCCAATCAAATAATTTCCTTGCTTTGCTTCCCATCTTCTCTATAAAAGTCGTGCCCCTACCCACTTCCGGCTGGAATTCTCCAATTCGAATTGATGTTGGCTCAAATACACTCCTAAAACTTTTAATATGTCTCCGTTTATCTTTTAACATGAGACAACGTAAGTGGGAGGACTGTGTTGTTATTTGAATTGTGAAGTATTTCCCCCCTTCCTAAAATTCCTCTTTAGCTATACGGGATAAAATTGAAACAGCAGACCCGTCCTTAAATTTAAGTACGAAGTTACCACACAAATGAATCCCTCCTCACCTACCCTTTGCTAGCAAAGGGTTTAGGGGAGAGGAGAAGGGGGTTGGTCCTGCAGCTCAATACACATGGTTACTTGGCACCGGCCGGGCCCCTGGCCTTTGGTCAGGTAGCTCTTGGGTTCTGGAAAGCCGGCACGCTTCTCCAGAGGGCCAGCCTGGGGTGGGTTCACAGAAGGGAAGATCTGAGCACCGAGATGCTCCTCCCATATCCTATTAAAGAAAAGCATCCTCTGAGAAAGCTACCGAGTTTTGAGACACCAACACCCCCAAGGCCTCCACCCGAAAAAGCCTCAGGGCTCTCTGTTTGTTTCAGTTTCTCGATTAATGAACGTGCGCTTCTGAGTCCAGAAGTAGCAATTGTCTCTCTTCTCTAAAAGCAGCAACAGGACACACCCAGGGCTTTGGGTTTGTGTTTGGAAGGTAGCTTCCGGTCCACCATTTCCCCCACCCCACCCCACCCCACCCCCAGCCCACATGGTGTTGCCTAGCTGGATCTGTAAGTGCCTCATTTACAACCCGAAAGGTTAAAAAAAAAAAAAAAAAAGTGATGGCTGGAATTTAAATAGCAATCCCAAAGAGTTCTTTGCCTAGCAGAGAAACCAATTACACGAATCCTCTACTATTTTAACTTCCTGGGGTCTATCCCCACCCCCCATCTGCCAAACTGTGGCAAAATTGTTTTGAAAGCATCGATGTGCACTTTTTTGTCTTGGGAATGGGTTGCAGAGAGCTCATCGGATTTTCCAAGACCCAAAAACTTGTGGAACTACTACTGTGAGATGGAGAAATGGAAATGCAATCAACAAAGCCAGAAAGGAAGGAAGGAAGGAAGGAAGGAAGGAAGGAAGAAAGAGAAAGAAAGAGGAAGAAAGAAACCAACCTGGTGCTCCCTGAACTAGATGACAGTCTCCCTGCAACACTACTCAAGCTATGAGGATTCCGGCTGAAGCCAGCAAACCAGCAGTCGGGGGAGCTTCCCCTGGGCTCCCAGTGTAGATCATTCTCCTGAGAATCTGGGAAGGCTTCTGGCTCATGGACGCAGTGTATTTGCATGAAAACAGTCAGAAACATACCAAGAAAAGAAGACTCCTAACATTGCTTGTCTGCACTCTTGTTATGACACAGGTAAGTAGGTGCACGCGGCGGGTTTGTGAGACCTCTGTCACTTCTTGTACTGAAAAGGACCAAGGCCATCTAAAGCCCCTTCAACTGGAAAGCGATTTTTAAAATAATGTTTTAATTGAAATACAACAAATATACAAATGCATAAGTTATAAGTATGCATCTTTATAAATTGTCACAGAGTGAGCATACCCATGGACCCACCCCCCATATCGATATATAAAATAAAGCATTACCAGCATTTTCCTGGTGACGAGTGATAACTAACGAGGCTAGATGTTTTTCATATGTATTCTGGTTATATATGGCTTACATAATGAATACTAATGTTAATAATATTTTTACATTATTTGGATATTCTCTTTTATAAAGTGACTTTTCAGTTCTTTTGCTCCTTTGTTGTGTTATCTGTCTTTTCTTCTAACTGACATGTAAGCAATAATTTGTGTATTCTGGATATGAGTCATTTGCCAGTTTTATGCGTTGCAAATACTTTCGCCCACAGTGTTAGTGGCCCTTCCCTTCTGTGGAGACATCTGTGATGAATACAATTGACCGTTAATACTTGGTTTGTGTCTTGTTTAAGAAATCTTTGCTCACTTCGAAGTCATGAGGATATTCTGCTGTGTTCTAGAAAATGTGTTGCATTACCATTCACATTAAAAGATATAGTCTACTTGAAATAGATTTTTATGTGTAGGAGGTAGGGGTCAAGTTTCAATTTCTCTACACGGATATCCAATTGACCCCACACCATTTGTTGAAAAGACTGTCATTTCCCTATTGATCTGCAGTGTTCCTGTGTCATAAATATAGTGTCCATTTATGTACAGTCCTTTCTGGACTCCGTTCATCAATTTCACCTACTTATCCTTGCACCAGTTACATGCTGTATTAATTGCTGTAGCTAAATAAAGTCTTGATATCAGCAGCATACATTTTCCAACCTCATTTTTCAAGACTATTTGGCTATTCTTGTCCCTTTGCATTTCCACATAATTTTCGAATCAGTTTGTCCATTCTGTCATGTACAAAAGAAGGCTACTGGGATTGCACTAAATCTAGGTATCAATTCAAGGAGAATTGACATCTTTATATGATGTCCTCCATTTATTCCAGTATTCTTAAATGTCCTTAATTTCTCTCAGTAATGTCTTTTAAAATATTTTTTAGATGTTTACTTATTTATTTTTGAGACCAAGAGAGAGAGCTCGAGCAGGGGAGGGGCAGAGAGAGAGGGAGATAGAGAATCCCATGCAGGTTCTGCACAGTCAGAGCAGAGCCCCATGTGGGGGTTGAACTCATGAACTGTGAGATCATGACCTGAGCTGAAATCAGGAGTCAGACGTTTTAATTGACTGAGCCACCCAGGTGCCACTCCGTCAATAATGTAGTTTTCCGTATAGCTGTCTTGCATGTCTTCCTTAAATTTATTCCTAAGTAGTTGATTTTTTTTAACTATTCTAAATGAGAATACTCAATATTATTACTAATTGTTTATTGCTGGCAAAACTATTAGTTTTTATATATGGATCTTGTATCTAGTGATCTTAATTCACTCATGGATATTAAAAGTACATCTGTAGATTACTTGGAATTCCTATGTAATATTGTATTACCTATGATTAATGACATTTTTTTTCTTCCTGTTGAACCAATCCTAATATAGTCACTCTTACATCTTTAACTTCTTCTTTTTTTGGGTAGGGCATCAGGACAATGTATAGTAGACGTGGTTACAGTTGAGCATTCTTGTCTCAGCCCTAATTTCAGGAGGAAGTTCCAGAATTTCACTGTCAGGTATAATATTTGCTATGGGATTTTTGTAGACACACACTGTAAGATTAAGGAAGTTCCTTTTTGCAGAAACCAGCTTCCAAGATGGTCCCCAATTCTTCTTCCCTCTTGGTAGTCAAGTCTTTGTATAGTATTCTCCTACATAGAATCATGGCTAGCCTGTGTGTTCAATCGAATGTGGCAGAAATAATGAGTGATTTCCAAAATTAGTGACAAAAAAAGCATTTCAGTTTCCACTTAACCTCTTGGAAATCTTAATCTCTCTTGGATCACTCATCCTGGAATAAACCAATCATTACTTCCTGAGAAGACTCAAGCAGCCATTTGAAGAGGTTTACATGTGATAATAATGATAAGAAGAATGCTTCCACTAATAATCAACACCAACTTCTTAACCATGTGAGACACCATGAGAGCAGAGCTTCCCAATCAAGTCTTGATATTGACAGAGAAGAAAAATAATTTTCCCTCAACCTGAGTTCCTAGCTGAGACCCTTAATAAAAGACAGATTAAAAAGAGAGAAACAAGTAGAAATGTATGATCATGTCTTCCTTATGCATATGTGAGAGGTACCCAGGAAATAATGAGTAACTCCCCTAGGTGGCTTGGAATTCAGGCTTAAATATCATCTTAATAGGGAAAAAGAAGGGATGTAGTCCACTTAGGGGAGAGGAAATAATTTTTAGGAAAGATGAATGGGCCCTTTGAATAATAAAGAGGAGGGGTGGTAGTTTGTGGAAAAGTGTGTGGGTGTGGTGTTGACTTCTAGTCTCCTCTCCAGTGGCAGGGGTCAGCCCCCCCCCCCCCCCCCCCCCCCCCCCCCCGGTGGATAATACTTCCAGGGAGGGGATTTACAACAGGTGAGCTTTTTTTGAAGGATCTCTCGTTGGGCATTTAAGGGAAGTTCAACGAAAGCCTCTCCCTTCATTTACTGTTTTCCAGGTGCCTACAGCTCACAGTAATCACTATACCAAAACAGCATATTTGGGGGTGGCATGTCGTGAACCCCTGCAGTCTTATTTTGGGGTGTCATATTCTGCTATTCTTCAATACGACTGCAGCCCCAGCCAACATATTGATTGAGCCCTCATTAAAGATCCAGAGGGAGAATTCCAATTTAAGATGTTCCCACATTCTGAAGCCATTGAAAATGTAAGGATAAGTGTTGATTGTTGTATTGAGCCACAGAGTTTTGGAGTACTTGGTTTATTCCAAGCCAAGGCAATTAATACAGGGGTGCCTGGGTGGCTCAGTTAAGCATCCCACTTTGGCTCAGGTCATGATCTCACACTCCGTGAGTTTGAGCCCCGCATCAGGCTCTGTGCTGACAGCTCCCAGCCTGGAGCCTGCTTCTGACTCTGTGTCTCCCTCTCTCTGACACTCCCCTGCTCACACTCTGTCTTTTTCCATCTCAAAAATAAATAAACATTTAAAAAAAAGAGACAATTAATACACCTACACTTACTCTGCTAAGAGTTTTTATTTTAAATGAGTGTTAAATTTAATATAATATTATTTCTGCATTATTAAGATGATTGTATGCTTTTTCTCCTTTATTTTACTAATGTGGTTAATTGCACTGATTTTCCTTATATTACTAGGATAAATCCAGTTTGGTCATGATAGCTATATTATGTATTTCTGAATTTCATTTTCAAATTCCAGTATATTGCTTAGAATTTTTGCATCTCTGTTTCTAAGAGGTATTGACCAATACTTACTTCTTTTGTTCTTTTGTAACGTCCTGGTCAGGTTTTGGTGTTAAGGTGGGAAGTATTTCCTTTTTTTTCTATTCTCTGAAAAAGCCTGGTCTTCCTTACTCCTAACAGACTTGAAAGAATTCACTGGTGAAATCATCCAGGCCTGATGCTTTCTTTGAAGGAAGGTTTGAATTAGAGATTCAGTCTTTGGTGGCTACAAGACAATTGAGATTTTCAATTTTTGTGTGTGTCTATTTTGCCAAGTGATGTTTCTCTGGGAATATTCCTTTCATCTAAATTCCTAAAAGTGTAGCATAAAGTTGTCCATGATGTTCTTTTTCATCTCTTTATTTTTCTCTGTAGAATATTACAGTTTGCTTTGAAAAATTCTTAATATTGTTTATCTCTGCCTTCTCTTCTTTTTCTTAATCAGTCTCACCCGGGGGTTATTAACGTTATTAGATTTTTCTAAAGACCTTTTTTGGCTTTTTGATCCTAGGTACATTGTTTTCTGTTGCCCTGATTTCTGCTCTTACATTTATTATTCCCTTTTACCTGCTTTCTTCCCTACTTCCTTCCTTCCACTTTAATTTTCTGTTACTTGTCTAACTTCCTGTATATCAGCTTAGATCATGGATTTTCAGCTAATATAAACATTTAAAACTGTGAATTTTCCTTTAAACACAGCTTTTGTGCATCTCACAAGTGTTGATACATTTTGCATTATAATTCTTTTCAAAATATTTTTATTTTCCTTATAAATATACCTTCTTCTTGGGGCACCTGGGTGGCTCAGTCGGTTGAACATTTGACTCTTGATTTCGGCTCAGGTCGTGATCCCAGGGTCTTGGGATTGAGGTCTCTCCCTCTCTCTCTCTCTCTCTCTCTCTCTCAAATATATATACGTATATATATATATAATTTAAAAATTTTTAATGTTTATTTCTGAGAGAGTGAGAGACAGAGCACGAGCTTATGAGGGGCAGAGAGAGAAGGAGACACACAACCCACAGCAGGCTCCAGGCCCTGAGCTATAGACCACAATCTGGGTTCAAACCCACAAACTGTGAGATCATGACCTGAGCCAAAGTCATATACTTAACTGACTGAGCCCCCCGGGCGCACCAATAAATAAGTTTTTTTTAAAAAAGAAAAAAATACATGCTTTTTTCTTAAATCCATGGGTTATGTACACACACATCACTTAATGTCCAAGTGCTCAGGGATTTTCTTTTCTTGTTGTTACTAAATCTCCCTGTGACTTAAGAGTGTTCTCTACAGTGTTCTGAAATTCTTTCCCATTTCATTCTTAAATTTGTTATGACTTTATGGCCCAATTGTGGTAAATGTTCTAGATATTTCTGAAAAGAATATAATCCCTGTGCTTGTTGAGTGAAATCTTGATTAGGTCAATTCTGTTCAGTATATTGTTCAAATCTTATTTTTCATTACTGAATTTTTGGTTTTGGTTTTGCTAGCTACTTCTGTCAGTTGCTGAGAGAGGAGTGTTAAAATTTCCACAATGATTATTTGTCAATTTCTCCCTTCGGTTCTGTCAATTGCATATATATGTATGTGTGTGTGTGTGTGTGTGTGTGTGCACTGTTATTAGTGCTTACAAATTTAGAATTATTATGTCTCCATGATTGACTGCACATTTCTCTTTCTGAAATATCCCTTCTAATTTAATCATGCTTCTTTCCTTAAAGCCTATTTTGTCTGATACAGCACTTTGTCTAATAGGATTGCCTGGTGGATTTTTCTTGTTTTTTGTTTTTTGTATTTTTTTACTTCTCACATCTCAGTATCCTTATATTTAGTATCTTATAAGCAGCATGTAATTTGAGTATTTCCTCATCCATCTTGATAAGCTTTGTATTTTAATTGGAGTAATCTCCTTACATTTACTATCATTACTGACACATTTGATTATTTTAATATACTACATTACCATTAATTTCTATTCGTCCTACCTATTCCTTTTTATTTTTAAGTTTATTTATTTTTATGAGAAAGAGAGAGAGGATGTGAGCAGGCAAAGGGCAGAGGGAGAGGGAAGAGGAATCACAAGCAGGCTCCACGCTCTCAGTGCAGAGCCCTACGCAGGGATCCGTTCCGCGAATGGTGAGATCATGACCTGAGCCAAAATAAAAAATTAGACGTTTAACCAACTGAGCCACCCAGGCATCCAGGTCCTACCTATGCTACGTTCCTTTCCTTTTCTTTCATATGTTCTTTTGTATTAAGTGCTTTGCATTACTCCATTTTTCTGCTCTATTTGTTCGCTAATTATACTTTTCAAAAAACCAGTCTTTCATCAGTTACTCTAGAGATTGAGGCATTTACCCTTCGCTTAAGTCAAATGTAAACCACTGCTTTGTCACTTCTTGGCCAAGGCAATGACCTTAGGACATTTTAACTCCATTTAATTATTCATGCTTTTGTACCATGGTTTCATGCCTTTTGAGTTATACATACTTACAAATCTGTGAAACATTTTAATTATTATTTTATATATAACATTTTTATTTGGATTTACCCATATATTTACTTTTCAGGTTGTTTTCTGCATCTCTTAGCTTTAAGCTGAGGATCATTTTCTTTCTGCCTAAAAGAATTCCCTTTCCTATTTCCTTCAGGTCTGCTGATGATGGATTGTTTCCATTTCTCTTAGAAGTAATGGCTTGTTTTTTCTTTGTTTCTGAATGAAATTGGCATTGGGTCTGGAATTCCGAGTTCAGTTATTTACTTTCTGTATAGTAAAACCTTGGATTGCAGGTAACTTGCTCTGTGAGTGTTCTGCAAGACAAGCAAACATTTCTAATAAATTTTAACTCAATAAACGAGCAATGTCTTACAATAGGAGTAGTAGGTGACATTGTCACGTGATCACGACTTAGCCAATGGTTCTTCTCTCTCTCTCTCTCACTGTGGGATTGTGGGTGATTGTCTCCCATGTTCAGATGCTTGATCTCAGGCCATGGTGTTTGGCAGAAATCAGTGGTTTTTCAAGATGTTGAAGGTGCCCACAGCCGGCACCTAGTGTATTTTTTGTCACTTTAAAGCACCTATGGACAGGCCTTTGCTTTTCCATACGAGAGTAAGCTTACGAAAACTTTGCTTCATTCTAGGTCATTGGATAGGTTCTTTATGAAAGTTGCACGAAAAGAAAAAGATTCCATTGAGCTAATAGATACCAGTGGTTCCATTAGCGATAGTGAAAGTCCTCCTACACGATAACCCTCCTCTCGCTTGTCTCTCTCACACTAGCCACGAAGGTTTTCAAAGGTAAGTGCAGATTCATTTGCTTATTTTTCTTGATATTTTGTATTTTCTTTATTATTTTGTATTGTATTACAGTATTATAATCATTTTTATGTGAATATTTTTGGGTTGTGGAACGGATCCTCTGAGTTTCCATTATTTCTTATGGGAAAATTCACTTTGATATGCAAGTGCTTTGAATTGCAAGCATGTTTCTTGAACGAATTATGCTTGCAAACCAAGGTTTTACTGTCCTTTGAATTCATCATTCCATTGTCCCCTGGCTTCCATTATTGTGGCTGAGAAGCCAGCTGTCAGTCCAATTGTTGCTCTGCTTAGGGGAATTAGTCTCTGTGTCTTTTTCCAGGCTGCTTTTTCAGATTTTGCATTTGTCTTTAGACCCTGTATCACAGAGGGCTGCTACAAATTGATAGGACACTATCCATATCAGCAGTAAAGACTGCTTTACAGTCTTTACAAACCATGAAGAAAAAGACAACCCAATAGAAAAAAAATGGGCAAAGAAGGGCAACAAAATTCACAGAAAAGGAAAACAAATGGCACTTACACGTATGAAAAGACGCTTAGTCTCACTCAAAGTGAGAGGATGCAAATTAAAATCATAAAGGTACACCATTTTCTTACCCCTCTCGTAATGGACAAATCAGTAAGTTGATCGCCCTTTGTCAGCAAGGCCTCTCATGTATTACTGGTAGGATGGTAAACTGATAGACTTTCTTGGAGGGGCTATTTGGCCATATCTGTTCTCTATCAAATGTGCACTGAAAATGCACATTACCTGTTGAGTCAGAAATTCCACGTCTAGGAATTTATCCTACTCACCCGTGTGCAAAACAGCATGTTGTTTTTATCAGGTATGCTAAGACGTGCAGACGCGAATATGACTGTCAGGGAGAAAGGTTTTAGGCCCGGGGGCTTCGGGTAGGAGGCACACCACACCATGCAGGGTCATATGGAGAGGCACTAGCATCTGCCAGGAGGCAGAAGGAGTGAAGGCTAAGATAAGCAAGAGTCTCTCTTGTGGTTATTTTTTGGCGGCTGTTTTGTTTAAAGTTTATTTCTTTTTGAGAGAGAGGGAGACAGAGTGTGAGCAGAGGAGGGGCAGAGAGAGAGGGAGACACAGAATCCGAAGCAGGGTCCAGGCTCTGAGCTGTCAGCACAGAGCCCGACGCAGGGCTCGAAGTCACGAACCACGAGATCGTGACCTGAGCCGAAGTCAGGCGCTTAACCGACTGAGCCATCCAGGCGCCCCTCTGTTGTGGTTTTTGAGGGAAGAGTGGGTGAGGCAAGGTAAGTAGGATAGACAGGTTTAGGATCAACTAGTGTGAATAATTTCTGTGGGCTCTGGGCATAGAGACGGCCCCCAGTTGTCTAACACTTGGCCCCGGCATGATTAGGGCAGGTGGGTAGCAACGCAGGAGAACAAGAGCTCAAGAAAAGACCTGGTTGAGAGACATGGACTCTGGACTATTGGGCTTGCAGTTGAAAAACACACTCACAAGGGGGGCCATTCGCTCCGAGAGTTGGCTAGCCCCAGAGGGGCTCTCCCCAGTTGGTAAGGCCCCAGATGCCCAAGCATCAAGAATACAGAAAATAAGAAACTGTGGTTGATATACACTTACACAAGTTTATTCATTGAAGCATTATTTGCACTAGCAAATATGCAAACAACCTCAAATCCATCAATAGGGAACTGGTAAATATATTCAGTTCCATTCAATGAACTATTTTTTAAAATATTTTTAATACTTATTTACTTCTTGAGAGACAGAGAGAGACAGACAGACAGACAGTGTGAGTGGGGGAGGGGCAGAGAGAGAGGAGACACAGAATATGAAGCAGGCTCCAGCTCTTGAGCTGTCATGACAGCACAGTGCCGGATGCGGGGCTCGAACTGACAGACCGCGAGATCGTGACTTGAGCCGAAGTTGGACGCTTAACCAACTGAGCCAACCAGGTACCCCTCATTCAATGAACTATTGCATAGCCGTACTAATAAATAACTGGCACTTTATGCACTAATTTGAAAGGCAACATAATTCAGTGGTTAAGAGATTAAGCTCTTAAACCAAATATTTTAGGGGTATAGCACAGCTTTACCCCTTTAAAAGTAGTTCTTAAAATATTGTTTCATAGTAGAGAAAGTATCCATGGAAAACAAAATTTACTTTTTTTTTCACCTTGCTGTTTTTGTGAAGACAACTGATGTTGTCAGTTCCTCATGTATCTAGGTTTCTAATTACAGGTGACCAAGGAATGAGCCCTAGCTAATCCACAGAATAAGCAGAATTCGGTAAGGCCAACATTGAAATAGGACTTAGGTAATTACCATGAACTATGAACTACCTAGAACAAATTTCAGGAAGCAAATGTGAACTCCCCGAGGCAATTGCATCAAACCACTGGCCTCGATTCTACCAGCAGGAAGTAACTGTGAGAGAGTAAGCTATAAATATCAAGTTTTGGCGCAAAAATGGAGCAAAGTGTTAATACATGTCCTCTGGTCTTCGTTCTAATGCCCTCCCATTTTTGATATTTTGTCTGTCCTTCTAATTTTTGTCAGATTTTTAAGAACTCATTATAAATTCTTCTCGCTAGATTTCAATATCCTTCACAATATGGGACTGAAATTCTGTGGTAATATGGGGCGAGTGGGGGGCTTGCACAAGGAAAGAACACGTTTATACATGTAAATGATAAAGCGTTACACTCTTATGAAGTATGATCTATCCATTCAACAACCCAACTGTGGCAGATTGACCACCATTTACCTAAAATCTATTCTCTCCATTGCATTTACTAACAGAAACCCAGTTGTGTTGGGGAGGGAAAGGCATTGTGCTCAGCTAAACAACCTATACATCCTATCCCTCCTTGAATCTCAAAAGTCTTCTTGGAGATGTTTGCTT
This sequence comes from Panthera tigris, assembly GCF_018350195.1. Lineage (NCBI taxonomy): Eukaryota > Metazoa > Chordata > Mammalia > Carnivora > Felidae > Panthera > Panthera tigris. Next base: position 27,214,334 of record NC_056663.1, on the reverse strand, counting down.
TCATAAATACGGGTACTATTTCTTCCACTTTATTCCTTTCTTCTTGCTGCTTAGAATGTGGACATGATGTTAAAAACTGCAGAGGCTTCTTGGAACCATGAAGAAAAACCCAAGAGTTCGCAGAGACCTTGGCCCTGACATCCTTGGGCCATTGAGCTAACAGTAGCCATCACTTGTGCCCAGATTTCTTGATGCATGAGGAATCAAAATAAACAAACTTGTGGGCTTGGAGTATTAGTAAATGATAACTTCCAGCTCCCCCGGGGGAGAAAAAGCCCAGATTTTCTGTTGTATAAGTTCTCCCACTGAAGCTGATTTCAAGCTACCAATGTGATGTCCCTGAATGCAAAGATGAGAACAGATACATAATACCACACTGGTATATATATAGTATTCTAACTAGAAAATAAAATAGATGCAAATAATCATGGGAGCACAGATGATGGCAAATGTACTAAAATAATTAGGATGTAAGGATTTTTGTATATTTATTATCTTTGTTTGTAATATAATTGTACATTTATACCACTTAATTTTAATAATGGTCGTATTGGGGTTCAGTCGGGTGAGCCTCTGACTCTTGGTTTCAGGTAAGATCATGATCCCAGGGTCATGGCATCAAGCCCTGCGTCAGGCTCTGCTCTGAGTGTGACGCCTTCTTGAGATTCTCTCTCTCTCTCTCTCTCTCCTTCTGCCCCTCTCTCCCATTCACATGCTCTCTCTCTTTCTCTCTCTCAAAAAAAATAAACCTAAAAAATAAAAATAAAAAATGAATCATAATAATGGCTGTATTTTAAAACTGACTTGCAAATTTCCTGAAAATTCAGTACTCCGTTCTTGTGAGCCAGGATGCATCCAGTCTAACACACCATTCGGTTTAAGCCTGTTGCTATAGGAATTAATATATCAGCCAAGGTTATTTCCCATCATTCTTCAGTCTGGGCCTCTAGGTCGTCTCACATCTCCCTTTCATTATTTTCTATCTTTAAAAAAAATACAGGCCTGTGTCCTATAGGAGTCCTTCTGGAAAACTCCGTGCCTATGATGGACAGACACTGGGGTCACCCCCATGTCCATACCTTTTATAATCCCCTACCCTTGCATATGGGTGGTGCCTGGGACTTGCTTCTCTCCAGAATCCATTGGTGCTGCTATCCAATAGGATGTGGCAAAGGTGATGGGATGTCACTACCGTGATTGTATTAGGTTCTACATGGATGAGGCTCCATCTTGCTGCCGTGCACTGGAGAGCTTCTCCTTGCTGGCTTGATGCAATAAGCAGCCATGTTGAGGTAATGCGATTGTTAAGGAACTGCTTGTTCGTGGCCTCCAGGAGGCTAGCAGCCTCCATCTGATAGCCAGCCAGGAGAAGAATGGGCCCTCAGTTATATAGTCATCAAGAAATTAATCCCAATGACAACCTGAATCAGTCTGAAAGAGGATTATCCTCCAGTGAAGCCTCCAGATTAGAGTACCTCTTCATCACACAGCCTTGTGTGATGCTGAGCAGAGAACCAGCCAAGCCGCACTTGGGCTTCCGACCCACAGAAACTCTGAGATAATGAATGTGTTGTTTTAAGACACCAAGCCTGTGGGTGATTGTTACATGGGCTATAAAACAACTATGATGCCCCACCGTCGTCTTCCTCCCTGCTTTCATTACCACTTCGTTTCCATACCAAGAAAATCACACAACTTAGGAGTTCTGTGCTATGGGCTTAACATTCATTGATTCCAGAAGTCTCCTCCATGTTAGCGATGTGTATACATGGGCCACTCCTGCCTGGATACATTCAGACCTGTCCAGTTCCACTGTTAATAATTTGCATGACATGTGTTCATCAGATGCACATGCAACATGAAGTAGGAAGGCATGACCAATTTTTTTTTAACTGATGGAATAGATGAGAACAATGAGCAAAACAGCAAGATAATGGTTATGAATGTAACATATCTTCAAGTTCAAAAGAATAGAATATGAGAGACCTGAATTACCAGCAATACAGATGTTTGGAAACAGTTGACCACAGAAGGAATGAAGAGTCAAAAAGACCTGTCTGTTGTGTGTTTTTCCAACACTGTCAAGCAGTTAACTCAATGTTGACATTTCCTGCCTGGAGATAGTGTCTGATCCCCCAGGATAAGGGCCCGGTCCTACAACACTGGCCCCCTCCAGGTTCTCACCTGTGCTTCTGACTGGCCACAGATTGAAAGTTCCAACAACCCCCTCCTTTGGTTCAATTAATTGCTAGAGTGGCTTACAGAACTCAAAGAAATACTTTACTTATTAGATTTCCAGGTTATTATAAAAGGATCTAACCCAGGAACAGCCAGATGAAGAGTTGCACACGGCCAGGTATCTGAGAAGGGGCCTGGAGCATCCATGTTCTGAGTGCCCCACTGTCCCCAAGTCTCCACGTGTTTACCAGCCTGGACACACTGGAAACCTTCTCCTGGCCCCACTCAGTCCTTTTGGGGTTTTATAGAAGCTTTATTACATATGCACAATTGGTTTACTCATTGGCCATTGGTGATTGAACTCAATCTTCAGTCCCCCTCTCTCCAAGGAGAGCTTCAGTGGGGGAAGGCAGGCAGAGGGTTTGGACTGAAATTTCCAACCCTCTAGTCACATGGTTTGTTCCCCCCAAAACCAGCTCCAGCCTTAGGTTACTGAGGGGCTTTCCAAAAGTCACTTCATTAATATGAGCTCAAACAGAGTTCCTTATGAATGACAAAAGACACTGTATCACCGAGGAAACCCCAAGGATTGAAGAGCTTTCTGCCAAGAACTGGGACAAAGACCAAGTGTATTTTTTACTTTATCACTAACTGTAAATATCTATGTTGAAGAAAAACCTAGGCCAGGAAGATGTCTGAAATAAGTAGTTAAGGGGCACCTGGGTGGCTCGGTTGAGCATCTGATTCAGGTCATGATCTCCCATTCCTGAGATCGAACCCCGTGTCGGGCTCTGTGTTGACAACCCAGAACGTGCTTGGGATTCTCTGTCTTTCCTTCTCTCTCTGCCCCTCCTCCTTGCCCAAAAATAAATAAGTAAACTGAAAAAAAAGTATTTGAATTCACCATTATCCAAGGTGCCGTTTAAGAATATGTTTCTATGTGGGGAAGTATATTCATCCCAAGGCATGCAAAAAATTGCTAATTATGGTTCTTACAGAGTCCAATTTGAAGATATAAAATCATTTTAACTCTTGGGTTGCCCATCAGGACCTACAGCATTGTACGTCCCTCCCTCTCTCCTTGACTTGGTCAGTCTCAATATAGCTGATTGTGTCAGTTATTTATTACTGCAGAGCAAACAATTCAAAATTTAGTGACTTAAAATAAAAACCATCCTATTTACTCATAGTTCTGGAGGTCAGTAATGTAGGCTGAGGTCAACAGGGTAGGTAACTTTTGCCTGTGTGGCCTGGAGTACTCAGAGAGGCTGAAGTCTTGGGGGGTCAGCTGGGGGCTGGGTGGTCTAGGGGGTCCTAGCTAGGTTGGTTCATCTCTGTTCTGCATAGTTTCATCCTCTAGTGGGCTAGCCTGGGCTTCTTCACGCAGCAGTGGTGGCATTTCTGGGGGGACAAGAACAGAAGGTGCAAGACCTCCTGTGGCCTAGGCTTGGAGACTGTGCAACATCACCCTCTCCAACATTTTATTAGTCAAAGGCAGTCCCAAGGCTGCCCAGGTGGAAGGGGTAGGGCAATAGGTTTCACCCCTTGATGGGACAAGCTGCAAGGGACAAATAGCTTTGTGCTGTTTTTAATCGCCCACATCAAGAAATCCATCTAACTTTATCCTTTCTTGTACCGATGCCTAGTTTTCTGTCTGTATCCGTTGGTGATGCCAGTCCAACAGGATGGGAGTGAAAGCCTTTTCCAAAAATGATTCCAGCTGTGATGGGGCAGCTGTAGCCTCATTACAGTCTTTGTGGTTGTTGATAAGGTCAGGCACATCAGACCTTTTCGGAAACTCTGTCGCCAGTATCTTGTAGGAAGAGGAGGCAGAATGGTCCCAATTTGCTACCCACGACAGATTGCCAGGGAAATGGTTGCTTTTTTATACTCAAGTGCCTTTTTCACAGAACCCTTGCTGATAAACTAGTGTTAGCTGAAGACCAGTTAGCATGCTGACATTTCTCTAAGAGTTGTTATCTCTAGGCACCTGTGGATAAATGTGCTAATGAGAGACTTTTCTTAAGGGCTCTTAGATCCATGATTATTCCAAGCCATGGTTGAATGCAAACATCATCAGAACAGCGTGTTATGCTTAATAGCTGAGAATGCCTCTGTAATACTTAATCCCCTTTATGCTCGTGACAGATCAGCCTCTGAAATAGGAGCACGGCCCCAGGGGAAACGCAGCTTACTCATCAAGCCTCAGGTAGGAAAGCACCAACAAGTAATGACTTCCCAGCCGTGGGATGTTTCTAGAGTCGATATATTTCCAGTCTAACCGAGACAGCAACCAAAGTGATCTTTTTCCATCAAACTTCATTATTCAAACCATTTATGGGATAATTCTCTGAGAGAAGCTATTTCTTAACACTTCCTTGGTTGAGTAAGCGGCCAGTGGAAAGATTCTATATATCACTCAAAGGCTCTAATCAAAGGGAGTCTTGGAGACCTCCACTGTTTACACAAATCTGGTGACCAGGCATTTGGAATTTGTTCAAGTTCCTATGGGATCAGTGTGATCCTTGATGGTCTACCTAATAACATTAAGGCCTTAAACCCTGACCTTGGGCAGTTTTACTCTTCCCTTCTTAAGGTTTTCATGTTCCGTGTGGACTGTCCTCAATTGTGGTTGTTACTTTTTCAATTAAAAATATTTCTTTCTGCGGCACCTGGGTGGCTCAGTCTGTTAAGCATCCCGACTCCTGATCTCAGCTCAGGTCTTGATCTCAGGATTGTGAATTCAGGCCCCATCCTGGGCTGCACTCTGGTTGTGGAGCCTACTTAAAAAAAAAAAAAGAAGAGAAGGACAAGGAGAAGAAGAATTTCTTCTTACTGCTTGAAACTTCTCTTTCCCAACATGGCCTTTCCTTTTACTTTCTATCTTCATTCTCTGATGGGACTTGTTTACTTTTTAAGTTAGGATTTGGTGCCCGAAACAGAATCCACAAGGATTTAATTAGGGAAGCGGTGGGAAAGCCAGAGAAGTGGCATTTTAGATGAGTTTCCAGGAGAAACTCCTAGAATGCCAAAGAACTGATTACCAGTGAGTGGCTCCCTCTCCTAAAATCAAGAAAGTAGGCAATCAGGAGGCTGTTCTAGAATCTACCGAGTTCAAGAACATGGCACTAGAGCTGCAATCTAGGGCTGAAGAAACTGGGATCTGAAAGTTAGGATCAGAAAGTCAGTGCTTCTGATCACCCACAGAGCTGGACAGGTACTCCAGAAAATTCCACCATCCCTTGACCTTGCTTGCCTGTAGCAAATAGCGAAAAGCAGCATGAAAATGGTTACTATCTCACTTCCTCCTTGCAAATATCACACAAGTAAATCTAATGAAAGGAAGCAAATTTCTAACTGAAAGAATCTGGGAAGTGTGGTAGTTTGAGGCCTTCTACCCTGTGCACTAAGGACACCCTAAAAAAGAAATGAACGGGAGTGCCTATTGGCTAAATCCTGCGGGGCGACTCTCACTGCTCATCCTCCCCTCTGACGACATTAAGTGGAATATTTAACAAACAAGCATGTGCCAGGCAGTCCTAAACTCATTTTTCAACATTATCCCACTTAATGCTTACATCACCCCCCTAAATTAGGTGCTATTCACCCAGTTGTCCAGATGACGAAACATGGGGTCAAGGAAGTGAAGGAATCTGCCCAAGGCCACAGAGTAGGAAGGGGAAAGCTGGTAATCGGACCCAGGTTTGTGTGATGCCAAAGGGAATATGTGTCCAAGCCTACTTGGTGCCAAAAGCTGTGATCATAACCACTACATTAGACCACCTTACAGAGGTGCGCATTTGGCGCCCAGAGATGGGGCTCAGCCAGCCTCGCACAAAAAAATAGATTTTCATTCCCCTTTCTGGAATGGGACCATTTGCTTCATTCCCTTAACCCACTCCAGCCAGCTCTGTATCCTGAGTAAACATGGGCCAACGAGAGAGGTCTGACAATACTCTTGCTACATGACATTAACCGTGGCTTCCTTCACCGCCCATACGCCAATCGGTTTTCTACAAAAACAGTTATTCTCACAGAGAGACTTGAAAAGCATTGAGAATCTAATGGTGTAAAAAGAGCTTGAGAAGGATTTTTAGCTCCGTGTTCATAATCATCCCATGCATAATGACTATCACTCACAAACATCGGGACAGTGAACACAGGCCCTCACATCTACTGCTGACCCAATGATGAAGAGCCTTTCGGTAGGTGAAAATCAAGACAAGGGCATAGGCTCACCCACTTGATCGGGCACCAAGGGCTATTTAATGCATTTTCTTCTACTCTGATAAAGAATGTAATTTAGAATCTGCTGGAAAAAATCCCCCTCTGGAGGCTGCTTGAAGCATTCTTCTGTCATGGCTGATTACTACACTAGTGTTTATTGTCAGCAAAACGAAAACACAAAAATACCATTCTTGGCATCATGCTTCTTTTTTTCCATTATAATCCAATCAAGGTTTAAATCCTCTCAACTGAGCAGTTCTTCCTTCAAAGAGAATGCTGCAAGAGTCCACGATGGACGTGAGGTGAGCATGCGTCGGCTCCGACCTTCACCGGACTCGGAATCTGGCCAGTCCTCTGGCCATGGGCAGCCTCGCCTCTGCACTCAAGACATTTTCTTCTTGGACACAAACACCTCGAGAGAGTTTCTGGCCCTTAGAGGGAATCACGTCACACACACGAAGAGATCAGTAAGAAATGCTTTCAGCAGGCAGGCTTTTTGAGAACTATCACTTCCTAAAAAATGTAGCATAGGCTGCCAAGAGGGGTTATTTTTATCTGAGGAGTCCCATGGGCTACACCCTCCTTAAAAGGATAGGATAATGAAAATACACCTTCCTTCTTCCTCTTTGAGGATCTCTTTACCAACAGTAAATGTTCTCAACTAGCCATGAAGTACCCCTTCTGCCTAGAAATCACCTCAGCATGTGTGGGGCGTTAACTAAACGTGGGTGGTGATTCATCATGAGTAATAGTCGATGCTGTGGCATCATCGGTTGGGAGAATAAAAAGTCCTCCTTTTATCAGTCAGATTGTCTGCTCTTTTTATCTTAACAGATAATAATGTAATATCCCACGCTAGCACCCAAATGCTCAACTCCCTTTTTTGTTTCTTATATAATTATTTGCAAATTCTTCCTAACTCCTGTGTGATGCACCTGTCTCCGTGGGAATTGTTACTGTTTTCAGATGTGAACGGTTATTTATTATATTCAACGTCCAGTCTTCTTGGGGTTGAGTAGTTCTAGTTCATTTGGCTTTTCCTTAGCCTCCAGCATTAGAAAGTCAGCTTTGTGACTCATCTCTAAAGGCTCTCCTGGTTCTGCATATTCCTGTTCTCTAAAACCCTGGGCGAGTTCTGATCTCCTGGAGCACAGAGTGTCATACAGTGTCCCAGCCTCCATATGTGCAAGAGGAAAATGACCTGCCCTGAAAAGGAACCGACTCTTCTTTACAGATAGGGACTTACTTTACGAAAGGGATTTATCAGCCCAGCTGGCATGTGAGTGGAGAGTAAATGGTAGTGCCTGAGCCTGAGCTCAAATTGAGATGGAACCAAAAATATCTCATCAGTGGATGATGTCCACTCAGTTATATTACTTGTGCCCAAAAACAGTGACTCAAAACTTCTCCGTGCCCCAAATTCCCTTATCGGTTATTTTTCCCGGTGTCTCTTTTGTAAACTACTTTCCTTTAAACTTAGATTATGTACAGTTAGTCTGTTTGAAATTCTTGATTTTTCATTTTATTAAAAAAATTTTTTTAAACTAATGATGATTAGCATTTTACTAAAAGTTTATGTCCACTAACAAGTATGCAAGATACATTTGCTATTTACTTTTTCGTAATGTTTTCTCATAAAAGGAAACACAAAATAGTACCTGCAGGAGACCCCTCACCCTGACCGTGCTGTGCTCAGATGTCCGTAGCTGCTTCCAAGAGAGGGTTATTTTTATTAAACCGAGACACGTACTGACACAAAATTCATAAAATAATCTCCCTGCATGAGCACAAGTTGTATAACAACACAACCCATCTGGGGGTTTGGACTATATAGAAAAAAACTGATCGATTTGTCATGGGGTTTCAAAAACAAAGGGTGAGGAGGAAGGTGTCCCCTCATGTGTCTGTGAGTGAATATTTAATTTCCTTAGCCAACCGTTCCCTCCCCATGTCTAGGGTGATGTGAAAAGGGTGATACCACATCATTACCCTCTGGCTACGTGAACAACCACTAAATCCACAGTTTTCTGCCTCCCTTACCTACCTCAGTGTTTCTTCAGAGGCATCATCCATGAAATGAGCTGGCTTCATAGCAACCCCCGGAGAAGTGTAAGTGATTTTTTTTTTTTTTTATCTGACGGATATGTGTCTTCCTCAATTACATTGGCAGATACCAGCATGTTATTGTCTGACTTGAATATTAAATATCATCTGCATAAATTGTTATATCATATTGGCCACTCATATGAGGCTCTGGGACACCAGCCATTCAACACTATGTTCTAACCTGTCCCCAAGAAAAAGCTTCACCACCACCACCCCCCCCCCCCCCCCCCCCCCCGCTGCCCTGCTATCAGCATCATGGAAATCATGTTCGTAAGAGTTTCTTTCCAAGGAAAGTGCATTCATTCGCAATTTACTTTTCCCACTTATATTCATTGAATATATCAGTATGTGCTCGTCGGATGTTTTGATGAACACGAGGTGTACAGAATTCTGGAATGAGTCGGTAAAAATCCAGTCAAGAGCACGGAATCTTGAGATTTTTGTTAACCCACAGCCTTGCCATGAGTCAATGACGATTTAAGGTGCTGACCTCACCCCCACCACGCCAGACTCCCGCAGGTTCTTCCTTTACATGATCTAAGGGTATAGGGACTCAGCCCGGAATCTCTGCTCCAGGGGACAGTGCCTCAGAAGACTTTCTTAGGTGGCCCTTCCACCCAGTAACCCCGAGGCTGAGGATCACGAAAACACACAGCCACCTCCGCCAGCAGCTAAAATGTAGGCTAACGTAATAACCATGGAGATCACCCCACAGTTGGGATTTTGTGGTTGGTGATGTTGGGTTGAGGTGGGGTGTTGATTACTGTTGTTTTGCTTTGCTTTTTTCTCCCATAATGTTCACTTGGTGAATGAGTGTGGGGGCAGTTTGGTGACCATGACCTCAGGCACTCTGTTAGCTGATCCTCTGTTCTCCTGGCCTCTCATAAACTCCAGTGGTCTTAGAATTCAGCTCTTTCCTTGTCCCCCTTCCTCTGCCACCTCACAGCAAGAGGCTTCAGTGGCTTTATTATTAAGCAAGGAGGCTGGCAGGGCCAAAGCTAAGCTTTTAATGCATCTGGCACTGGGATCCTACACGTGTCTCCACCGACTTGCATGGGACGAGGGTCCCCTAGGGCCCAGACACTTTTGGACACATTTAGATACTAGGAGACTAAAATTGCGGAACAGACAAAAGCCAAACTACAAAAGGGGACTTTAGGCCTCTGAACGAAAATTCAACTTGAGGGAAGAAGACAGATCAGTCGGTCTCAGCACCTAATGGAAGGAGGGGCAGCATGGTTCTGGAACCCACGTGGTAGTTCTGCCCCATGGGCGTGCATCCTCCACAGGTGGGCAACTGTGTGTGAAGAGCTGTACAAGCTCCTCTAGGAGGGACAAGGGGGCCATCTGGGAAAATTCCACATAGAGGAGAAACCACTCCCAAACCCGGCGTGGGTTTCCATTGCTGGCTCGTCACCAGCCCATCTCCACCTCCCTCCACCAGGGTGAGCTCACTCGTTCTCGTGGGTCCCACTACCACGTGCCTCCTGATGGCTCTTGAACCCTTTCTGCAGCCCACACTTGCCCTGTGTGCATCCACGTGTGTGCCCCGAACCTGCCCATCAAAAGGCACCACAGATTTTAACCTATTCAAACTGAACTCATTTTCCTATCCCTCCACACACCCCCACCCACACCTGTGTTCCCTGTCCGCCGAGTAGTATGATGTTGTGAAAGACCAATAGAGTTTTTTAAAAAACGTAGTTCCCTGCCAGGGAAAAATTCGTGCTTTTTAAGTGCTGAAGATGGGGAGTTTGTGATGATTATTGTAATTAAGAATTGAAAACTGTTGGGGTGCCTGGGTGGCTCAATCGGTTAAGCAGCCCCTTCTTGATTTCCGCTCAGGTCGTGATCTCGTGGGTTCTTGAGTTGACTCCTGCATCGGGCTCTGTGCCAAAGGATTCAGCTTGGAGTCTGCTTGGGATTCTCTCTCTGCCCCTGCCCCTGCCCCCACCTCTTGAAAGAAAGAAATAAACTTAAAAAAAAAGAAAAAGAAAAGAAAACTATTACTCTGGAATGGCCAAAGTGAATTTGGAAATCTGCCAACAGTTAAAAACAAGCCCCTTACAGAAGGTGGCTGCCTTTGTGGTGAGCACAGCATAACACTAGAATTGTCAAATCACTGTGTTGTGCGTCTGAAACTAACGTGACATTGCGTGTCAACTACACTTCAATAAAAAGCAATCAAAAAAAACTAGTGAGAAACCAGCCCCAGACTTCTGTTAGGTCATGGGTTTCACTCCAGGTGCTTGTCCTCTTTGGTTCAGAGTCAGTGGCAATGGAACACGGCTTTGATATTTCTTAGGCAAGTCCGGCTGTTGCCAAGTAACAGCTTTTACAACTTCTACTGGGCCACCAAGCCAGGAAATCTGGGGTTGATATCCTGGTTGTCTCCGTCCTCATGCACACTGCCTCTTATCAAGCCTTGAGTGCCTCTTGTCCTGGATCCTCAAGATGTGGCCAGAGGAGCAACATTCCCAGCATCACCCGGGAGCTTGTTGGAAAGGCAGAATCTCGAGCCCTGCCTCAGACCTGTGCAATCAGGGTCAGCTTTTCGACAAGATCTTCAGGTGTGATTCATGGGCACATGTGCGTCCGAGAAGCACTGTCCTCACTCCTGTCCCTGTGACCATGCGTCTGCAGCTCACCCTCCAGCTCTTTTAGACCTTCCTACAGTGTAGCTGTGACCAGTGCACCCTGAACGGTTTTATTTGTGTAACATCCTGCACCCTGGCCCCTCTTTGCTGAAATCTGTCCTTTCTGACCCTGGCTAAACATGAGAATCATGGGGATTGCTTTAAATATTTCGTTTTAATGTTTTCTCATTTTTTGAGAGAGAGACAGAGCACGAGCTGGAGAGGGGCAAAGAGGGAGACACAGAATCCGAAACAGGCTCCAGGCTCCGAGCTGTCAGCACAGAGCCTGACGCGGGGCTTGAACTCACAGACTTCGAGATCATGACCTGAGCCGAAGTCGGACACTTAACAGACTGAACCATCCCAGAGCCCCTTTCAAAAAATGTCAATGCCCTTGCCCCAGTCCCTGAAATTCTGATTCAGTGGAAATGAAGGTTTGGTCTAATGTTTAAATTCCCCTCACCTGATGTTAATGAGTAGCCACGAGTTGAGAACCATTGAGCCAAAGATGAAGTTTTAATTCACTACGATGGCAGGTGAGTCTCTCTAGGGCTGAGCCTCTCGCTGGCTTTCTGTCACCACGCTGTGTCCCGTCGTGCCGAATCCATAGTTGACAGCCCAAACCATTTGTTGGATGAATGAGTGTTTGCATCTCCTACACCGGGAATGGTGATCTGTGGAAAGAATGTGTATTCGCTGCATTCTGAGAAACGCAGAGGCTGCATTCGTGGGCGGAACGAGGGAATGATGGAAGATACATTTTTCAATTTACGACAAAGCAAATGCCTCATTTAACGACAGCAAGGGACTGCAGACAGCCATGCGGGAATGCCCTTTATGGCCCCATGGATGATTCTACACAGTGACAGCTCTTCTCCTCCCAGACTGGCAGGCAAACAGGAAGCGATGGGTCTTGCTACCCAATCAAATATTTTCTGCTTTTAATTGAGTGGCAACAGAGCCAACGGAGCTTTATCGGAGGGACTTGGTCCTAGAGATGAAAACATAGACATTTTTTTAGTTTGCAAATGGTGGTATTGTTTTTTTCCATTTGCCAAAACATAAACATGCTTGGTTTTTTTTCTGATTTTCCTTATATTCCTGACTGACAGAGAGGCCATGGCTAACCACGCCTTTTACACAAAAATGACTGTTAAAAATTTGGTCTACTTCATGTTTTTAAAAGCCAATCAGAGGCATCGTGACACCGCATTTCTCCAGCATCTCTTTAACATCTGGACATGGCTTATGTGCCGTAATGCTGCAAGACGTCCGGAACCCTTAGTGCTGTCACTAACAAAACCATAACCATACTGCTGTTATCACACCCAACAGAATTATCCACAAGTCCTTTGTACGTATCATCCGTTTCTCTCTTGAGCAAGCTCTCCAGGTTCTGTCTTTATTAACCTCACCCCCTACTCCCCCCCGCAAATCCTTGTGCCCTGCTCTGTCCATTCAGCCAGACCCTCTGGAAAAGTACTTCCTGGGAACACCCAGCTTCAAAAGAAGGGTGAGTCACATTGAAAGTACATCATCACGTCCATTCCTGCCTTCCACCCCATCTGTGTAGAAAAGTCATAACATTCTGATTTCTGGAAGATTAAGGCACCTGGTTTTTCTCTTAAAGGGGAAAAGCAATAGGTCAGCTCACTTCCTTCTTTCTCTATTTTTAAACAGCCTTTTCTCTAACAATTTCCTTTCCTGTTACGCCGTGCCCACATTTCTCCTTTCCTTCTCACTTACCCTCCTCCTCACCTACCAAAGATTACTCACATGGTACTCAGGATACCAAGCTAACTCACAAACAGTTCTCTGGAAAACCTAGGCCTGATTTTCAGTAACCTGGATCAAGGGTTTTTTAAGCATTTGATTCTCAGTCTTAAACACAGTCTATTAATTATTCCATTAACAGTGATGAATCCCACTATGCCTCTTCCCCCTTAGGGTGAATTCACTCAGCTGAAGACAGGCTTTCCACTGAGACCCATTTAAGAGAAAAGGGCATGAACATTGAAATGGATTTTTTAAATATAAAGTAACACTTATTTACTAACACCAAGTTAATTCTGTACAGGAATGCTCTGTGCGTGGTTGAAAAGCCATTGCCACCAAAAGTCCGGAAGTGTTGGGACAACTGGAGGCGAATCCCGGAACATAGCTATAGCCTTATAGAAGCAAACACACGGTGTTTAGGACCCCACTACTGAATTCTGTTAACGTTTATTTAGCAATTTGCCATGCCTCAGTGAATCCTTAGAACAACCCTAAGAGGTAGGTATGATTATATCCATTTCACAGTGACTCACCAGATTGCACAGCTAGCTGGCGACAGATATGCTCCAAAGCCCTGTATTTCCCAGCCAAATACCCAGGACTCTGGTTCTCACACACCATGCTTGTCACTCTGAAGACAGTGCTTCGTTTCCCTTCCCATCTCCAAACTGCATTGTTCCCTGGTACCTCTGAAGAGGCTTCTGGAAACATGACCCCATTCAATTGCATGCAGATGTTTATGTCTGTTTGCATTCATTTATTTTTCTGGGGAAAAAAGACAGAAAACAGAAAACTAAAAGTTAAGAACCACCTATTTATTTATTTATTTATTTATTATCTTTAGGTAATCTCTACACCCAACATGGGGCTCAAACTTACGAACCCAAGATCAAGAGTCGCCATGCTCTACTGACTGAGCCAGCCAAGTACCCCAAGAACCACCCTTTGAAAACACTGCAATTATTTTATTTACTTATTCATTTATTTATTTATTTAGAGAGAAAGAGAGAGAGAGAGAGAGAGAGAGAGAGAGAATGCAGGCAAGGGAGGGGCAGAGACAGAGGGAGGGAGAGAATCCCAAGCAGGCTTTGTGCTGTCAGCGCTAAGCCCAACGTGGGGCTTGATCTCACGAACCACAAGATCATGACCTGAGCAGAAATCAAGAGTTGGATGCTTAACTGACTGAGCCACCCAGGTGCCCCTTAAACCCTATAATTGTTTTAAACCTCTGGTTGTGCAATTGGCACTCGACCTGTCCCTCTCACAACTGTAGTACATGCACACACACATGCACATGTACACACACACAATACATCCCTACAGAATCCCCACGTCCTTAGTTTAATTGCCCTATATGACAAATATTCCTCTGACCCAAGAGGCATTTTCAAGACCAAACTTGGCACGGCTCATATAACAACTAAACACATCTAGGGGAGACCATTTTTCCTGGAACAGGATGCCTTTAGAAATGAAAACTCAGAGCAGTTGTTCAGGTGACAATTGTATTACTACTTCAGTCTACTCAGAGGACAACAGTAATAGATACACAAATCCTTGGCTATAGATTCATTACTGACTCAACGAGCATTAATTAAGACACTTCTGCTTTCACAGCCTGTGAGATTTTTGCCATCAAAGGTATTTCATCAACCAGACTTATGTCCCAGAGAGAAAATAGCTGCCCACCTGAGAAGCTGGAGTGGCCGGGAAGGATGAGATTATCAGAATGCAGGCCAGTGAAACAGAGTTATTGCAGGTGATAGCTGGACATCTGAGGGGGGGGAAAAAATAAAATAACGACCCTCAAACTCCAGAATCCTGCAGCTTAAAAATATGCTTTGTAAACTGAAAATTTTAGTAGTTGAATTCACTGTTCTTATCTAAATTGATGGCCTCAAAAATCAAGAACACCTCAAAGAATACAGAGAAGAAAATTATGGGGGCAAGAGAAGAGGCTCGGAGAATAGATTAAGGAAACAGCATGTGGAAAATTAATGTCTACACAGTCAGGGCATCTGTTACCAAGGTATGGTAAGTATCACAGTTATGTTAGGAGCGAGATCAATACCAGCATTCTTATGAACGGGATGATAAAATGTCAACGACTTGCTTTCACATTCTCAAAACAAAAACAAAAAACCCAAGCAGAATGAGGGAAGATGCAACTAAATGAAGTAAGAATGATAATATGTTGATAACTGTTGAAACTGGATAACGGTGCAAGGGAATTCTTAATAGTGTTTTAAAAGAAGTCGAGTTAAAACAAAGTGACAGAGAATGGTGGAAAATTGAGGGTGACAGCGGTATGGTAGACCACACGCTCTGAAGAGCCTGCTCCCACTGAAATGTAACTAGTTCCTTGGTAACTTACAACAAACAAAAGCTATCATGATAATGTATGTTGGACATACCAGAAAGTAAAGGAAATGTTCAAGAACCAGAAAGAAAAGAAAAAGAAGAACGAGGCCTTAATCTTGAGTTGGGAATATAAGCAATACACAGGTAAGTAGGAAGATTAATAACACATGGCAATCCAGTGGGGTAATCTTTTGAACTGATAGTGCTAGAACAATTTGATTTTCATATGTAAAATTATAAACAGGTACATAAGGCTGACCCTTCCCTCACACCATATACAAACGGAACTTAAAATGAATCGTAGGTGTTGGGTGGGGGGGTGGGGGTTGGTGCCTGGGTGGCTCAGTGGTTAAGCCTCCGAGTTCAGCTCAGGTCATGATCTGGTGGTTCATGAGTTTAAGCCCTAAGTCAGGCTCTGCACTGATAGCATGAAGCCTGCCTGGGATTCTCTCCCTCTCTCTCTCTCTTATTGCCCCTCCTCCACTCATGCTTTCTTTCTCTCCCTCTCAAAATAAAATAAGCTTAAGAAAAAAAGAAAGTGAATCAAAGACTGCCCTGAAATTTTTAAAGAGATCAAGATTGGACTTGATATTCTCTTTTACAGGTCGCAGGCCCTTTTTATCACCTCCCAGGATGAATTCCTGATGCAAAACCTAATCGGAAGCTAACACAACGACTTAAGGCCTTTTTATCCCTAATTATCACCACTAACCACCAACTGTCCCTCTGATAAAAAGCATTTTTATATCATTCCTATCACTGGAGTCCTACATCCTACATCCTGTAGTCATTACAGCTATTTTCTAAATAATCCCAGATCTACCTGCTTCCAGTCACACAAGAGAAGTGCACTTCCTGTCTCCCTTGCAGCTCATTGGTTGCCATGTGAATAGGTCCCGCCAAGGAGTCGTGAGCAAAAGAGATGTGCATCACTTCCGGTTTAAATGTTAATTACAGTGCAACCAGCAACCTTCAGGGTAGGAGCAGCTCCATCAACCCGGGTGTTTGTGTGAGTACCGTGAGCGGGGGCCCAGACGGCCATCGATGGACACAGAGCGAGAACAAGGAAAAGACCTTTGCTGTTCTGAACGGCTGAAACCTCGGGGTTGCTTGTTACCGCACTGTAACCTGACCCATTTCAATTAACATCACCCCTGGGCGAGGAGATGTCGTTTTAAATCATTTCGGAATTTCATTCATTCCTTTATTCCTTTATCTACCGAGGCCCTCCTCTGTACTTGGAATTGGACTAGCTCTGGGGAAACAGCAGCCCAGAGGGCACACGTGGTCCTTTGCCTAGGTCTGTGGCTGCAGGTAGAAAAATGTGGGGAAATAAAAACTTTATTCACTTAAGTAGAAAGTGGCTTGTCAGCTAGCCTCTGTGAGGTCCGTTTCCTCATCTGTAAAATGCACACAATACCTACCCTGCAAGGTTTTTATAGAGGTTGGGAGCAATGCCTGGTCCCTGAAGAGGAAACTAAACAACAACTATAAATATTTTATTTCACATTTCATAAAAAATTACTTTGGGCAAACAATGAAAAGGTAGCAGAAAATAAGAATTTAAATCCTCTGAGTACCATTTTCACATTATTGCCATTTTCACATGATTCTTTATTCTAGGGTATCTTGGGGGGTGTGTGTGTGTATTTTTAATTTAGTGATTGGCCTTCCGGCCCTAACTGGAACTGGTTCCAGGATCAAGTAGCAAGTAGCTTGGGTTTCCTTGGAGATGAAAGGCCTCAGAGAGGGTTCTGTGTTTCCATGGGCCCCGCTTGCTAAGGACAAATACCACCTTCCCACAAGCCCTCAAGAATACCTGTGTGAAAATGAACCTCTGATGTACTGGGATCTTTTCTGTATTTGGATCACCTGAAAGGCGGGAGAGGCAGGGCGAGAAGAGATGCCCGCAGAGGACAGGTTGCACGGAGGGATTAGAGATAGTGGAAGGTACCCATGTGGCCTACATGATCATTTTCATCGGTATGAATGAATGTCTGCATGAGTGGGCGTCCGTGACTCAGGCCAGGTCTGAGTGGCTGAGGATGCACATGATTTCGAAGCTGTCCCCAACTTCCTCGGTGTCAAACAGAAATTGAGAAGAGGCACATGAGGAAGTTTTCTTGAGATAATCATCATCGCCATCTCGAAACAGTCCCTCGACCCTCCCGGCAAGAGTGATGACATTTGGACCGTCTAGAAAACATGCAAAATAGCCGAGCATTTGCTTAATCTTTACGAGGTGAGCAGGGATGGAAAAACAAATTCAGTACTCACACCCTGGGGAGCTAATCAAAGCCAGAGAGCTGTTGACTGACAAGCCTGAGGAATGGGCAGGTCTTAGGGTGTGAGGACAATGTTGGGGACATGTTGCATTTGGGAAGCCGATGGAGGTGGTGAGTATGTGGTCAGATGTGCGAATGTAAGCCAAAGTGAAAATGTTAGGGCTGAAGATACATATTTGGGAGTCACCCTTACATGAATAGTAATTGAAACCTTGAGAATGATTAAAAATAGTCCAGATTCTAGGGGGACCTGTGTGGCTCAGTTGGTTAAGCAACAGACGGCGGCTCAGGTCATGATCTCACAGGCCGTGAGTTCGAGCCCTGCATCGGGCTCTGTGCTGACAGCTCAGAGCCTGGAGCCTGCTTCAGATTCTGTGTCTCCTTCTCTCTCTGGCCCTCCTGCTCACACTCCATGTCTCTGTCTTTTTCAAAAATAAATAAACCTTAAAAAAAAGGTAAAAAAAAAAAGACTATCAAAGTCATGAAAAAAAAAATAACCCAGATTCTAGACAATGAAGGCCGAAGAGATAACAGGATGGTGTGAAAACCACGATTGCTAAGAACATCAAGCCTTCTCTACGGTGCCTCTAGAAATGAGCAAAATAAAGAGGAACATTGGGTTGGTCCCTGTCTTTTGCTTCAGCCATTAAAGCCTCAAAGTGCCAGTTCTTCCTAAGCGGTGTAACATAAAAATTAAAAGCACGGGGTTTTCGAATCAGGTAGATTGAGATTTGAATCATTGAATCATTTCCAAAATGTGCTACATGTGTGACCTTGAGTGAGTAAGTTAATCTCTGAGTTTTGGTTTCTTCAGCTATAAAATATGATAATATCTACAACAAATAGCTGTTTGCTAATTAGAGAGTTACATTATATACATATATATACACACACACACCGTATATATATACATATACAATACATATATACATATACATATAACTATATATGTATGTATATATATATGTGTGTGTGTGTGTGTGTGTATACACAACAAATATCAGCACTCCCTCCTCCATGGTATAGAATCTTTGCTAGAAAGTGGTTGTCCGGCCAGAGACTGTATTTCCCAGGCTCCCTTGCAGGTAGGTGGCCACGTGACTGAGTTCTGTCCAGGAGAATGTGAGCAGAAAAGACAGCACAAACTCCCAGGTCCGGCCCATAAAACCCTGCCATTCAGGGCTCCTCCATTTTTTTTCTCTTTCCAATGGATAGAGTGTCAGTCTTGGGTCCCAGACTTATGATGTGGAGGAGGGTTATCCTGCTGAACTATTCTATCACCCACTTGTTCTATGAGCAAGAAATAAATTTTGAATGTGTTAGAACCATTACATACTTGGGAGTCTATTTGTTACGGCAGGTACAAATAGCAAATAACCAATAAGGTAGCAGTTAGCCTATTCTAATGGGTTTTATTTTTCAGTGACATGACTCCTGAGAGTCAAGCATGTATCTAAGAGGTACTGATAAATAATAGTATCATTCTAGTGCCTTCAGGCCCCATGTCTGTTCTTGTTAGGGCACTAAATACCCAGAGATGTATACTCTAATCTTTTTGGAAGGGAGAGAAGAAGTTGATAATGTTAGGGTTGGCTATACAAGCTTTTAATAACACACCATAAGAAACAGGGTAGGTTCTGAAAGAGGGCAGGGCACAGGTTGAAGTTTGCAGACATGTGGTCAGTAAGAAATTTCTTGTGGCAATGTGCTGGAGGGACTCTTAAAAACACAGGTGTCAGGAGGCGCCTGACTGGCTCCGTCGGTGGAGCATGTGACCCTTGATCTTGGGGCTGTGAGTTTGAACCTCATGCTGGGTGTAGAGATTAGTTAAAAATAAAATCTTGGAAGACAAAAACAAAAAACAAAACAAAACCCAGAGATGTCAAATATTCATTTTTACATTGCTGAAATGTAAACCTCCTTTTCTCAAAACTTAAACAAGTTTAAGCATAAGAGACTCTTAAATACAGAGAACAAACTGAAGGCTGCTGGAGGGGAGGTAGGTGGGGGGATGGGCTAAATGGGTGATGGGTACTAAGGAGGGCACTTGTTGGGATGAGCACTGGGCGTTATGTGTAAGTGATGAATCACTGGGTTCCTCTCCTGAAACCAATATTACATGGTATGTTAACCAACTTCAATTTAAATAAAGAAACTAAAAAATAAAATACATTTTAAAGGAAAAAAAAACCCAAAACACCAAAAAACAAGTTTGATATGCACACACACACACACACACACACACACACTACATCTCTATATTATACATCTCTAAAAGTAGCACAGTTTTTTGTAAAGATATGGCTGAAAAGCTTTGGGAAAGCCAAAACCTGGTTATGGCTTAGATATCTCAAAGAGGCACTTACTGAAATAGGAGTCTAACTAGAAAGACTAATTAACTACATTGTGCTCAGAAGGAAGGGTAATGGTAATCATGAAACCTTAGTGGGGCAGGAGGGTGGGGGGGAGAGAGTTAAAAAAAAAAAACAAAAAAAAACAAAGAAAGAAGGGTCAGACTTTGCCAGTGTTTATCAGTGTCCTGGAAGAAATCCACCGAGTCTGGTCAACAAGACCATTCCATTCAGAAGAGTGTTTCTACTCCATTGGAAGAGATGGATATTTCATTAGAGCAGTCTATGCTAAAAACAGCCTTAAATCATTTATTTCAGCAGTTGTAGCAAGAGATGGTAAGCAACAGATATGTCCATCAAATTATGGTATGTCCATACAATGGAAAAATCAGCCTTCTTGGAAAGATATCCAAGGTATAATGTTAAGAGAGAAAACCAGGCTTATGATGGTGTGTCTAGAGTACTACCAGAAGTTCATCTACAAGTGAAAGAAATACACAAACACGTATGTCTCTACACGTATAGAATATATCTCAAAGGAAGCAGAGATATTGGTAGGGATTGATTGAACAGGGAACATACGTGGGAATGTGCTTCTGCTTTCACTGCATCTTCTTTTTTTGTTTGAATTTTTTAACGTGCATGTTTATCATTATTATTATTATTATTATCCAAGAATAATAGTAAGTAGTAAATAAAAAGACAGAACAGCAGATCATCTGAAAAGCTGTTTTTTGTTTTACTTTAGCAAATCTGCTGCACACACAAGAACAATGAAGGGGTAGCTAAAATTGGATGTACATTCTAAATTCACTCTTTTCCCTCTAATTCTAGCTGTATCAAGGCCTTTCTTAAAATTATAATTGGCTTCTCATATACACAAGTCTACAGAGAGAAAACGACCTGCCCAGTGAGTAAGCTGTCCTCTGGTCCCCTCATGGTTATATTTCTTACTCTAATTCAAACATCTACTCTTGGGAGTTTGAGTATAATAATTGTGTTCCTGTATGTCTAATCAGAACACCTACATCTGAAACTCCAACCAGAAGACCAGATCTGGTAAGGGGATCTGCCCCAGAGACTGGCAGCTGGTCAGTCCGGAACCCTCCATTCGCTAAGTGGGTGGCTAATGCCCGGAGCAGAGGACGAGCAGTTTGCCCAACTGGCCCCATGCCTATGTCAGCCACACTCCCCGCCTCCACTCCTCAAGTTCCTTCTGCCTGCCTTTCATCCAGCCCTCTATCCCATGGAACCCATGCCATTTCTGGGAGGAAAGGGAAGAATGCGGATTTTTCTCACCAGGCAATGGTTCTGTAACCTCATTCGGGGGCTAAAATATTAGCAGAGGATGTGTTATGAACCAAAATAGACAAAATAACAACAAAACGAAGCCAGGGCTATCTAAAGACTGTGTCATTAAAAATGATTTCATCCCCCCTGGGCTCCGGAGACGTGATTTACAGGAGGCAGTCAGCCTACCCAGGTGGTGAGAACTCATTTTTAATAAATGATAGCGAGTAGGTTTATCCCGACCTGTGACTATGAGTCACCGTATTTGAAGCTGTTTGACAAACACCATCAGAAACAGATGACCTTGTCCAGGGGACTTTTCTTTTCAGGGAAACTAAGTGCGTTTCCTGAGAATGCTGCTACTGAAGGTCTCACGTCAGATCAGTGAGAGAGACGTGGGCCTCTGTGGACCAGACCGCGTGGTCACCAGGGTCCCCTTCTCCTCCAGACGTCTGTGGTTCTGCGTGCTTGGAAACCTGGTAGGAGGAATAGCATGTACTTCTGAGTAAAACGAACCGTGGTGGGAGAGGGGGCGACGTTACTTTTCGGGGAAAAAAGCGACAGGCTTGTGATCCCTGCCGTCACTGATCATAGTGCAAGTTAATGACAGACCGAAAGCTCAGCAACCGTTTGTTACTTGAAATTCCCCATCACTGTGATTGAGCACCTTTCCCAAGTGTGAAATGAGGAGACTATTCACAGGCGCACAGGTACCTGTGATGTGTGGGGCTGTGGGCCAGGGACAGGAAGGAGGGATTCTCTGTGAATCCCAACAGAGGTAGGAGTGATGGGGACACTGTACTCTCAGAGGACCAATGTCACCCCTTTGATGGACTCTTGCCTTCCACAGTCTGGCAGCCACACGAAAGCAGCTGTGGGACGGCTTCCCAGAGGCAGTAACGGCCGGCTGCAACCCCTTTCTCTTGACTTCTCCCCATTTCTTCCACTTTTTTCCTTCTTACTTGAAGGTACCATTCTATCATCGAATAGGAATTTTTGAGAGAGAGAGAGAGAAAGAGGGAGAGTGCCAGCAAGGAGAGGGCAGAGGGAAAGAGAGAGAATCTCAAGGAGGCTCCGCGCTGAGCCTCCAAAGTGAGGCTCCATCCATGACCCTGGGATCATGACCTGAGCCGACCTCAAGAGTCGGAAACTCAAACAACTGAGCCACCAAGTTGCCCCAGTAAATTTGTTTTTAAAGGCAAGAAGAAACAGGTGTTTGGGATCAGAGATAAATAGGAGTGGCACTTTCTCGCTCAGGTAGGAGAGGAAGGGATGAGAGGATGGGAAAGGTGAGAATCTGATTGAGAAGCCAGAGTCTCAATCCCAAAGAAAAAGATAAAGCGGGGGGGGGGGGGGGGGGGGGTAGGTCAGTCCAAAGCAGAGCAACCTAAAAGTCTTTTTATTTCCAGTGTTTGTTTTGTTTTCATTTTGGCCCACACTGATGCAATGAACATTTGTGTGGGCACACGCATGCGTGTTTGCTTATATAAACAAGAAAAATCTCTGGGAAAATACACAAGAAACATAACCTCATTTGCTTCCAGAAGGGAACTCCTTGTACGTTGAATGAGGTGGCTATATGACCTATTCAAGCTATACATCAATAAAATATGTAGACAACAGAGTGTTTCTTAACTAATGGGTATAAGAAAACAGTGATTCCTGGGGCGCCTGGGTGGCTCAGTCAGGAAAGCGTCTGACTTCAGCTCAGGTCATGATCTCACGGTTGGTGAGTTCGAGCCCCACATTAGGCTCTGTGCCGACAGCTCAGAGCCTGGAGCCTGCTTTGGATCCTGTGTCTCCCTCTCTCTCTGCTCCTCCCCCACTCAAGCTCTGTCTCTGTCTCTCTGTCTCTCTGTCTCTCTCTCTCAAAAATGATTTTTAAAAAACATTAAAAAAAAAAAAGAAAACAGTGATTCCCATCTGAGCAATAATGAGTATAATGTTACAGGAAATTGAACCTATCAGCAAATGAAACACTTCTAGATAAGAGTCACAGTAGGACATTCCACAATCAGATACACACACACACACACACACACACCATTTTCAATACATGACAGGGTAAAGAGGTTGTAGTTTTGAGACTCAAGAATATATAAATCTTTAACATTTCTATCTTAATAATTGTAAAAGTAACACATGCCAGATGTAGACGATACTGAAAAAATATTTTTAAAAATAAAATTACACTTACTCCCACAGTCAGAATTAACTACCTCAAGTACTTGCCCTGCCTAGAGGAAGCACAGTCAAGATACAAGACCACTTTTTGGTCCTATCTGACAAAACCACAATGTAGAATTGGCCCAGAGGGAGAAATCCCTTAAAAAAAAATTGCCAACCCAAATCCATAGCTTGATGTTTTGAATATTTTCCATTTTAAGTCTTTGGACAAATAAGGCAATATTTTTTTTCCCCTCTTTCTCTCTTGGGGTCATCAAATATCTGATTCCTGCAGTATGGAAGATTCTCTAGGATTCCTCCAGGAAGGATTCTGGCTTTTCCCAATCTGGATGCACTAAGGTTTTTTCCCCCAGAAAAGGGGAGGTGGGCTACCATCAACCACGCTTCTCCGTGGCCCCCCAATGACAGAGACGTGTTAACCTGGGTCAGCTCCAACCCTTTGCCACCCCTTTGGCATCCACCCAACAGTCCCCCCAAAGAAATAAAATTCAGTTTGTCTGCTTCATTATATGCCTTAAGTTAAACTCCCCTTGGAGGGCTAACATGAAACAAATCCAGAGATGCCGCAAGCGGAAGCAATGGGAGGCGTGTCGTTCAACACCGTTTAGAGGTATAAGTCCCTCAGTGTGTCACATGAGCAAGTCCCACATCGTGTGCACATCAGACTCACTTTCCTGCTCACTGCGTGTGATAGAGCACTGCAGTTAAAAGCAGGACTTTGGAGTCAACCAGACCAGGAGCCACTGGCTGGTACTGCTGATTACTTAATGGGGACTTTGGACTGCATTTTTATCCTCTTAAGTCTCTATTTCCTTATCTACGAAATCAGGATAATATTACCTTCTTCATGGAATTTTTGTGAGGGTTCAATGAAAAAGCTATTAAAAATTAACCCAATGCATGAGGCACGGCACACACTGAGTCAGTATTATCTGCTCCCATTGTTCACATAGCGTGGAAACGACAGTGCCTGTCTCACAGGTGAGTCAGCATTGCTCATGGTTTCCTGTCCCTTTCTGTTGTTGCCGGCCTCTGACACTTGTTCTAGTCCAGGGGAATAGAGGAAAAAATCAATTCAATCCCTTGTATCTGGTTTACTTGATTAGGTTCATACAGTTGAGTGTAATTGGGTTTGAAAACGTCTCTGAATGGCAAATGTCTCTGCGAGCTTTGGTGTCATTTCCTAGCAATAACCGAGAGCCAGTTAATTTTTCATTATTTCATACGTGGTTCCCCAAACTCTCATATTCTATTATTCTGGGTTCTAGAGCCCTTGACTTTTCAGGAACCATAGAAGGAACAACTGATGTCTTGGGTTCCAATTGGGTTCCATCTAGTTTCATCCCCACCACCCCCACACCCCACCCTGTATGACTGAGCAAACAAGACATTGTCAGAAAGGAATGGATTTTCCCGTTTAGGATTCAACCCGGATCACAGGCGAGCCGTCTCTAAGGAAACTCCAAACAATAAAAAGATGGCTTCCAATGGTTTTTCCTAAAATCCCAAAAAGTCTGGGAAGCTTGGCAAAGAGCTTTCAAAATCCTATCGGTCCCACATAAAACACGGAGAGTCCGCTGCCATCAGCTTCCGGCTTCCCCAGACAAGAAGAGAGCATCCCGGCAGCTCAAGGACCCAGCAAGTGACTTCAGGGGACTCTTGAGTGCCCAACCACTCTTTTCCAGATCATTGTGTGACCGGTCACAAGGTCACAGAATTTGGAATTTTTTTACGTAACAAACAAGGCACATTTCCTATATCCCACAGCAGTGACAAATGTCAGCATATAAGGCACTTGTGTTCAAAACGAACACTTTCCCACCAAAATAAAGATAGAGCCATGTAGATTGGCTTAATTCCAACTTGCTTGATACGTTCTGTAAATTCCTCCAGTGTGTTCCTAAAAGGAGACTATGAGAATACGTCTTGTGCTCCCACGGCTTTTCCCCTTTACCCCCATTCCACTCTTACCATTCTCACCCCACCCCTACCAAATAACAATAACTAAAAAAAAAATTAATAAATAAATAAGATGCCTTGCATTTGTGTGCTAGGTTCTCCTAAAAGTGGGCTGCATCCTGTTTCTCTTATGAGTAGGGAAACCAGGACGAAGGAACACAGACCATTCATACAAGGCACTATTGTATTGTAATGAATAAAACAAGAACTATGGGGCCAAAAGAAAGTTCTACCCCCAGCCTCTCAACATTGAGGAAATGAAGAAGGAAGAAGAGGAACCCAAAACCCCGCTCCTGGATGTCTAAGTCTAGTGAATAGTGGCTTTTTCATCTAAATTAGGCAGAATCTAGAAGCTAGGAGTCAGGCACCTATAGGACAGTTGCTGAGAAGGCAAGGTGGTGGATGGAGAAGGGAGGGCTCGGGTGAGTGGGCACTGGCTGTCAAGAGAGGGTAATTTATATCCTAAGGTAGGACGACCGTACATCCCGGTTTGCCTGACGTCATCACGTTTCACTGTGATCACTGTAGCACTAGTTCAAGGAGAAGGCGCATCTCCTTTCACTCTCCAAACTGTCCTTGTTGGGACGCTAAGTTTTACATTCACCCTACCACCGAGAGACATCATAAAGCCGCTAAATGTCCCACAAGGGACGATAAGGAAGGCTCGTTTTGGTTTGGTAGAGACAAAATCTGGGTGAGTTGATTGATGTTCCACAGAGGATGTTGTAGAGAATAAGTATCAATAGAGAAGGGTTAATACCGCACAGAGGGGAGCCCGGGGCACTACTGTCCCTCAGGGACATTACAGCATGTCGCCACCCTCTGTCCTTCGAACTCCCTGCGTATTTTGTACTCGCACCTTTGTTTGTCTTTTATAACATTCCGTCTTATCCTATAGCTGTGTGCCTGTCATACGTACGGAGTATTTCTTCTACTCACAGGTAAATTCCTCAAGGTAGAGGTGATGCCTTCGTTTCCTCTTCATTTCCTCACCCAGTGACAGGAAGTCACGGTGAGAAGAAGAGGTTGGTATACAGAGAGAAGTAATAAATTCTTATATCTCCAATTAGAAGGTGGTAATTGAGGGGGCGCCTGGGTGGCTCAGTGGGTCGAGCGGTGGACTTCAGCTCCGGTCATGATCTCGCGGTCTGTGAGCTCGAGCCCCGCGTCGGGCTCTCCGCTGCCAGCTCGGGCCTGGAACCTGCTTCCCATCCTATGTCTCCCTCTCTCTGCCCCTCCCCTGCTTGCTCTCTGTCTCTCTCTCTCTCTCTCTCTCTCTCTCAAATAAATAAATAAACATTAAAAAAAAAAAAAAGATGGTGATTGAGGCTGCCAGCTGCCCACCAACATCCATTTCATCCTTCTGTCTGGGCACATAGCTGACCACATTACCCAGACTCCTTTGCAGTCAGGATTACCCTGTGACTAAGTTCTCCCTCAACAGAATGTGAATAGAAATGGTATGTGTCACTTCTAGGTTTGAGCCTGAAAAAGTGGTGGTGCCTCCTCTGTATTCTTTTGTTCCTTCCTACCAGAAAACCCACCCACCATTCAAGCTTCGGCCGGGTGGCAATTATAAGACCCCGGCTGATGGTGTAAAAGAGTAGTGGAAGGAAACTTGGTCCCCGGGAGTTTGTGTGGGGGAGAGCTGTCTGCCAAACTAGAATGTTCCCTTGGATTGTTATGTGAGAGAAAAATCACTTCTATCTTCTTTAACCACTGACCTGTCACTATGTCTGTATTATTATAGTGAGCCCTGACCCAACTAATAGACCCAACTACTAAGTTGGGGATCTTTACTGCTTTGTTTGTGCCTGACAGAAAATGGCAGCAACAAGTATTTGTTAAACTAATGAATAAAATCACCCCCCCCCAAATATGAATGACAGAAAATTTGCCAATAAGACTCAAAGGTTCGTCCTAGATACCGCTAGAAAATGGCTTATCTATTATGGAAATATCTCTGTATACATTATGAACTTAGAATAGCAGCCCGCTGTGAAATTAAAGTTACAAGACAATGTTGAGTCTTGAAGGGAAAAATTAGAATGCATTAATCAGGCAGTTCTTCTCTGATGCTAGCAATAAAAGACAGTCCCTGACCAAGTCTGCTTAGTATATGTGCCTCTTCAGAGAAGAAAATGGCTGATAAACCTGGCACAGATTAATTGAAAACACGTTAAGATTATCCAGCTGCTTTTGCTCTGCTTCTGATTTCGTGAGGCCACTGTGTGGTATTCTTTGATTTCATAAGCAAATGTTCCTATTCGAAGAAAAAAAAACATGAAGCACTCATTCATCAGTTTATACGGACTCAATTGTTATCTGTATCCATGTAGCATTCAGTATCAGCTAGGTTATGGTGCCATAACAAACACTCCCCAGTCTAAGTGCTACGTAAGAACAAAATTTTATTTATTGCCCTGGTTTCCATGCCCATCATGGGTTTACAGGTGGATTCTGCTCATTGTATGATTCAAGGATCTAGAAAGATGGAGTACCTCCTACCTAAATGTTGTCAGTCACTGCCACAAGGTAAAAAAGAGGGCCGTGGAGGGTCTTAAACTAGCAATTAAATGTTCCAGCTAAAGTGACAACTGGCCTTGTTTAACTCTGAAAGTCCCACATCCTGGGAAACCTCGTAGTCTCAGCCCCATCGGTATGGTTCGTCACAGTCCTAGCTGAGAAGTGACACATCTCGTTGTTATTCACAACTCAATGTCGAGAATCAGTCACATGGCTTCTCCTAACCACATGGCGGGCTGGGGGGGGGGGGAGGGTAGGAGGGGGAAGGGTGGGCAGGGAAGTACAACCTGTAAGTGTGACCAGAAGCGGGAAGAACCAGAAATATTTGCCAGCCAGCATTAGCATAATCCCTTATCATAAATTGGTATTCTTATTTATACATCATTCTCTTGTGAGTTTTTTTTTTTTTTTCCTCCTTGCTTTTGATTCTATGGGAACTTGTTTACATAAGTAAATTCTGAATTTGGCTCAGTGTGTTGAATCCCCACCTCTATGCTGAGTTATACAGGCTCTGTAGAGACAAATAAGCTATAAGCCCTCCCCTCCAAAAGTTTAAAATTATTAGGGGACGTAAGATACCAACATTATAACCTAAGGTGGAAACAGAAGATTATAAAAAGGGCTGGGGGGCATTAAGAATAGGAAGAATCCTACCTAGCTAAGAAGACATTCTGAAGAGGAATCCAAGAAGAGTATTACCCCACAGTAATATTCCATTCTTCTTCATCAGGTGATAGTAGTCATTAAAACCTATCTGCCTAGGGGCACCCGGGTGGATCAGTTGGTTAAGTGTCCAACTTCCGCTCAGGTCATGATCTCATGGTTTGTGGGTTCGAGCCCCATGTCGGGCTCTGCACTGACAGCTCAGAGCCTGGAGCCTGCTTCAGATTCTGTCTCCTTCTCTCTCTGCCCCTACCCCATTCTCTCTCTCTCTCCCTCTCTCTCAAAAATAAGTAAACATTTAAAAAAATTATAAAACCTATCCGCCTTGAATGAATTGAAAAACCATTCCCAACCTGTTTGTATGGAAAATGAAGAAAATCTTTTGCCTTGAGAAATGCTTGACATTTTCCTTTTCCTAGCTGTGATCCATGCGGCCCGAGAAAAGCCAGTGTCAAACATACTATTTGGGTCCATCTAAGCCCAATGCTGAAAAAAATACAGTCACGTCAAGTCAAGGAGAGAGATTTAACCACACGTTGTGTTCAAATGGGATTCCATTCAGTTTCGTGGTGGCGAGACAGTCTTGCCTGCTCCACAGGGTTTATGGGTTGTTTCACAAATGCTATCCTTCAAAGCCCTGTGAGCTTCTTCCATGTGATTACAGTCACCAAGAAGTTCTATGATTGAAAACTCCCCTTTGCCTAGGATTTATTTAGATATTCCTCTGACACACTCTCGCTAACTCTGTAGCTCCGGTGGGAACTGTACAGGGAAATTTACTCATAAGTCACAAAAGCAAGCTAATATGACAAGCGGAGAAGAGCCATCTGGCAAATTGTTTGTAAAACACTTTCCTTGTGTTTGTTAAATCCTGTTTCCTTGTAAGTCACTTACCGGGAGACCGAGCGCACACAGTTGAACCAATTCTAAACGTCCCCCAAAGCTTTCTCGGGGAGGATCCAAAGCAGGAAAATAGTTAAAGCCTTCCAGGTATAAAATGCAGACTTAAAAAGAAAGACTCAGATCCCTTTAGTGTTAGGCTACTTAATTATGGTATTAGGAAAGAGATGCAGGCCTTACGAAACAGACTCAGAAGCTTCTAGAACTTCCAATAACTGATGTTAACAAAAGCAGCCTTTGGTAGGTTAAAGTGCCAGACCGCTTCCTTGGAGTTTGCAAGAGGTTGAGAAGAAGGGGAGAGAGAAGAGGACAGACACACACACACACACACACACTGTTCGCTCAGACTTACAGGGCCCAGTCAGGGTTCTAAGACGGTCAGCCACACAGCACTGCATTCGGCCCAGGAGCCGAGGTATGAAAACAAAAAGGCCTCAGACTCTCAAGCCGCTGATAGCAGGTAGGGAGCAGAAACCATCAGACAAAATCCAATCAGCCCAGCAGAGCCTTTTAACTAATGAAGCTCCGAACCATTTCATTTCAAAACACAGCTTACACCTCTAGTTATTCTCTTGAGGCCCAGGGACTACGAAATGCTGACAGATTTTCAATGGGCCTTGGATTAGCATCTGATAATTAGCAATCCTAGTTCGCACTTTGGTGTGTGTTCACAGCTTGATTAGCAAAGGCCACATTGACCCTTGGGGTTTGGAACAGCAAAGCTGAGCTTCAACCCCTGTCTCCCTGCCCCCTCCCCCGCTCCACCTCGCTCCCTCCTGCCACCAGAAACACAGGTGTGGCCCCTGCCCAGCCCGGTCTCAGCTGCTCTGACGGCTAAGCAGCTGACAGTGTGGGCCGGGCCGGGGTGTAGACAGCTGTTGTCGCTGGGTTCCTACCGAGGGATAGATGCCAGAGGTAGAGACCTGCAAAATGGTTCATATTAGTTTGAGTAAACCGAGGCGATGTCAGATTAAAAATTTACAAAACAGGAGTCTCCAGCCTGAAGTGAAGGAAGGGTTTTAGGAGAGCCCCCTGTTTCCATGGTCCCCCACGTGTGGGAGGTGTCTTCCCCCACCCCCCAGTGCTCGCTGACTCTCCGTGAATTCACCCCACTCCGGGGTGAGGGATGGCGACCCTCATGAATCCACTTGTGGCGGGAAAGAGATAGGAAAATGTGCTGGTTATATCCTAAAGTGCCTGCTGTCCCAGGCTCGTGGGGGTGAGGGGAGGCGAGTCTGGTTTAGAGTCTCGTGTCAGGGATTATAGATTTTTCTACTTCACTTCCTCCATCTCCCAAGTGGGGATGGTCACGGTCAACCCCACCTCTCCTGCTGGCCCTTACTGTCTCCACAACCTTAGCTTTGCAGTACTTTGGAGAAGAATTTGTTGATTTTTAAGGAAAGAGATCTACAAATATGATAAACTGGAAGAATTGGGACAGTGTTGTTTCGAATAAAGTTATCAAGTCCTAGACGTGTCTACAGTGGCCTCTCGAGACCACGTGATTTCTACCATTTATGTTCAGAAGTCAATTTTCTGACGGCACTTGTCAATTTTCTAATTACCCATGTTAGTCAGGACTAGACCCGGTCTGATGACGTGAAGCCTTACTGTACAGAGTCCGAGTGGTGCTTCAACTTACTTTCAGAGCAAAGACACGTCACCCCTATTATCTTCTCAAGAGCCATCTGAGTGGAAGAGACTGAACAGAAACCCAGGTATGCTCTGTCTTACAGGAGTGCTGTGGACTCAGGTCTGCTGTGTATTCAACGTTGACATTTTCACCAGCCTCTCACGGAGATTTTCCGGGCCACTTTCCCACCCACAGCGTCAAATTCCATTTCCGTGCATTCCCTGGAGCTGCTGAGCGACTTTGAAGGTCAAAAGCCTTTTGCCCTCTGTGCCCTCTCTGCCTTGACCCCCCTGGTCAGGTTGAAAGAGTGAGCAGACGGGGCACCTGGGTGGCTCGGTCGCTAAGTGTCCAACTTAAGCTCAGGTCATGATCTCGTGGTTCATGAGTTCAAGCCCCGCGTCGGGCTCTGTGCTGACAGCTCGGAGCCTGGAGCCTGCTTTGGATTCTGTGTCCCGTCCCCTCTCCCACCCTTCCTCTGCTGGTGTTGTCTCTCTCTGCCTCTCAAAACTAAATAAACGTTAATAAATAAAGAAAAGAGGGGGCGCCTCGGTGGCTCAGTTGGTTGGGCGTCCGACTTCAGCTCAGGTCACAATCTCGCGGTCCGTGAGTTCGAGCCCCGCATCGGTCTCTGGGCTGATGGCTCAGAGCCTGGAGCCTGCTTCCGATTCTGTGTCTCCCTCTCTCTCTGCCCCTCCCCCATTCATGCTCTGTCTCTCTCTGTCTCAAAAATAAATAAACGTTAAAAAAAAATTAAAAAATAAAAAAGAAAGAAGAAAGAAAGAAAGAAAGAAAAGAAAAAGAAAAAACAGAAGAGCGAGCAGATAGGAGAAGCAGGAACAGAAAGGAAACAAGATCTCTCTGGCGGGTCTTTCCCTGGTCCCAAATGTGCCTCTCACCCCTCCCCTGTCCACCGTGTCCAGTCCCAGATTATCAGGTCCCTACGTTGGGTTTGAAGAGGTGAGACAGAACAATGACGAGCAGAACAGTGAGGAGGACAAGACCAGATAGTTGACCTAAGAGACAGTCACACGGGAAATCAGAATAGTTGATCAGCACAGGTGCTTCTTTGTTCCTGGAATTTGAAGAAGAAAATTTAGATCACAGCGTTTCCCACGCAAATCACGCCATGGAGTTTGGAAAGCAATGGGTGTGTTGAGAGAAAAGGGTTAACTCAGGAAAAGAAGGCACAGTGACGGGAACCTGGTGTAGCCCGTATAGAGGCTTTAAGAAGACAATTTTTTTTTAAGTTTATTTATTTATTTTGGAGAGAGAGAAAAACTGTGAATGAGGGAGGAGCAGACAGAGAATCCCAAGCAGACTCCACACGGTCAGCACAGAGCCCGATGTGGGGCTCGAACCCACCAGCCACGAGATCATGACCTGAGCTGAAGTCAGACGTTTAACTGACTAAACCACCCAGGAAGCCCCAGAAGATGAAGTTTAAATATGGACACTGGAAGAAAGAAATGCTTGCAGTTTATCCAGGGTATTTGCCTCTTTCTCCTGTGTTTTACTCACAATGTAACAGTCCCCTCAACTAGTTGGGAAATGTATGAGAACACAAAATGCTCAAAAAAAGAGACGAAATTTGCGAAAACAGGTGGTGGTCAGGGATGAGGGGAAGGGACGGCCCTGAGAATAATGGTAAGCCCAGAAATTCCACTTCTGTGAATTTGTTCTACTAAATAACTGGATAGATATATATGGGTAAGTATATGTATATTATCATTATTTATAATAGCAAAAAAAAAAAAAAGAGGGAAAAAAGTATCAATGGGACATAAGGTAAATAAAGTGCAGTATATCCACAGGACAGAACGCTATGGAGCCATTTAAAAGCATTGTAAAAGCAACATGGTAAATTTACATTTGACGCAGTCAGATGTCTAGAGCCTGGTAAGTTTAAAAAGCAAGCTGCAGGGGCACCTGGGTGGCTCCGTCGTTTAAGTGTCCGACTTCAGCTCAGGTCACGGTCTCGCGGTTCGTGAGTTGAGTTCGAGCCCCACGTCAGGCTCTCTGCTGTCAGCACAGAGCCCACTTCAGATCCTCTGTCTCCCTCTCTCTGACCCCCCTCCCCGCTTGTACTCTCTCAAAAATAAATATATTTTTTAAAAAGCAAGTTGCAGGGGCGCCTGTGTGGCTCAGTCGGTTGGGTGTCCGACTTCGGCTCAGGTCGTGATCTCACGGTCTGTGAGTTTGAGCCCCATGTCGGGCTCTGTGCTGACAGCTCGGAGCCTGGAGCCTGTTTCGGATTCTGTGTCTCCCTCTCTCTCTGACCCTCCCCCGTTCATGCTCTGTCTCTCTCTGTCTCAAAAATAAATAAACATTAAAAAAAAAATTTTTTTTAATTAAAAAAAAAATTTTTTTTTAAATTTAAAAAAGCAAGTTGCAAATGGCACTTACAGATTCCATGTTTTGGTTTTAAAAAACAGGCACATACAGGGGCGCCTGGGTGGCGCAGTCGGTTAAGCGTCCGACTTCAGCCAGGTCACGATCTCGTGGTCCGTGAGTTCAAGCCCCGTGTCAGGCTCTGGGCTGATGGCTCAGAGCCTGGAGCCTGTTTCCGATTCTGTGTCTCCCTCTCTCTCTGCCCCTACCCCGTTCATGCTCTGTCTCTCTCTGTCCCAAAAATAAATAAACGTTGAAAAAAAAAATTAAAAAAAAAAAAACAGGCACATACATGTGTGATCTAATGCTTCCCCCTAATGATTTATACATACTCTATTTGTGTAGACAGGACAGGAAGAAATCACACTGAAATGTCAATGGTAACTAGGAGGGGGTGGTGTCTTTATGGTCTGAACCTTTATAATGAAACACATACATAACACGATCAATTTTCGTTCAAAAGAAAGCAAGGGCCTCTGTCCGGGCAGTCGGTGGGGCCCTCACATCTGTCCTCTGGAGCACACGTGCTGTGCAAGCCAGCTCACAGGATGATATGTGCCAGGGTCCCTCCTGATGCCTGGAAGGAAGTTCCCAGGATTCTGCTACTGTCCCCAGCTGCTTCACAGAACAGACTTGAAGATTTGTGATTTTGGTCACTCCTCAGAGGAAAATATAAGCAGCAAATGAGTCAGAGAGACCACATGTAAGGAAAAAACAGACTAAGCCTCCCCCCACCCCCACCCCCACCCAACCAAATACACTAATCTGAGTTTGGCTGTTTCCTGGGGTCAAGTTCAGAGTGATAAAAGAGAGAATCTGAAGATAACCTCTGTTTCAGTGCAGGAAGCTTGGACAAAACAAAGCTTTATTTGAGGTCAAACAAACAGAAGAGGAGAAACTGATGTCTTGTGACGTTTTCTGAGTCCATCATCTTCTTTTGCTTCCTTTCCACCCCCAGCTGTTTCAATTAAGACTCTCTCTGGTGGTGACTTGTTATGGTTTCTGTTATTTCCCCAAAGACCCGGACAGGCAGATAACAACCTCTCCGGGCAGGTGAAGGACTGGGGGGAGGGGAGGGGGGGAAGGGAGAAGCATGGAGAAAAAAGACGACAAAGGAGGGAAGGAATGAACAGGAAGAAAGCTGGCGAGCGTGAAAAGAGAAAGACTCATCCAGGACTCCACAGAGGAAAAGAAGGAAATGGAGTTGCCCTCCACACCCTGTACCACAGACAAGATTCTCCTTTTAAAAATTTTTTTGTATTATGTATTCATTTGAGGGAGAAAGAGAGAGAGAACAGTGGGGGAAGGGCAGAGAGAGAAGGGGACAGAGGATCCGAAGCGGGCTCTGTGCTGACAGCAGAGACCCCGACGCGGGGCTTAAACTCACAAACTGTGAGATCATGCCCCGAGCTGAAGTTGGACGCTTAACTGACTGAGCCACCCAGGCGCTCAGACGTTCTCTTTCTGAAACAAGGCAAGGGCGACGCAGTGGGCCCAGGTCTGGCCAGAGCCCCGGAGAGCTGGGCCGTGGACGCTACAGCATTAAAGGCTTTGGCAGAGCTCGGGGACTTCTCAGCACTTTTGTTGCTCAGGGACTTGCCACCTAAAGACCTTCAGGTCTCTTGAGTCGGGGGGTGGGGGGTGGAGGTGGGGTCTGAGGCTCCAGTTTTATTACTCCTGATTTCCTCTCCTGCCATTTCCACTTCCTGTTCCCACACACCACCTGAGGAAACATGGCTTCCTCCCTAAATGACTGGCCTGACCAGAGGCCTTATCCAGCTGGCTGACCCAATCGTGACTTTGTCTTATCAAAATTTAAAACTCAGTTTGTTTTTTTAATATACTTTGGGGTGCCTGGGTGGCTCAGTCGGGTGAGTGTCTGACACTTGATTTTGGCTCAGGTCATGATCCCAGGGGGATGGAGCCCCGAGTTGGAGCATGGAGCCTGCTTGAGAGTCTCCCTCTCTCTCCCTCTCTCTCTCTCCCCTCTGCACCTCTCCCCCATTCGCTCTCTCTCTCTCTCTCTCAAATAAAAGAGAAAAAAAGTGCTTTAACAAACTTCAACTAACAGCTCATGAAAGCCAAACCTTTGCACCACCATAGGCCACAATCTTGTGATGGAACTTTTATTGCCCCCTACTTTTACAGGAAGAGCCTAGCCCTCAGAGAAGTTAAGTACCTTGCCCAAGATTACACCGCTCAGTAAGCATTAGAGCTGAGTTGAAATCCAAAATCCACAGTGTGTTCTGATATCTTTGGTGATGTCAGAGTGATACCCCCAAATGTAAGAGATCAGACCCCTGGTCCATCCAAGAGCAGAAGTTCAAGGTTTTGTGTGTATTATTAAGGACATTTCATAATCAGGGCCAGGTTGCTGCGTAGCCCAAAGGTCATCCACCCCAAATGTTTCCAACCACCTTAATAATCCAGGAAACTCTAGCACTCAAGATACATTTGGTCTGTTCTGAAATGCTTGGATCTTTTATCCTGAGCCACTGTAGAATGGGTTCTAGGCCCATGGCTGGCTTAGGGGCTGGTTGACAGAGTCCCCACTGATGTTGAGGTAAGTGACCCAAGTTCCAGGCTCCAGTGTGTTCACTTGTGCACCCACGGCTTGAATCAGTGATCTTTTCATTCATTTCAAAAGAACCCTTCGCCTCTTGAACCTCAGTTGCCTGTTGTGTGCAAGGGGGGCCGGCCTTCTGAAGGCGCAGCTCAGACGTGTGACAGCCTGTGGTTCTGAGCTCACCTGTGCCCTCCAGCTTCTGTTTTCCCCTTGTCTGGGTTCTAGTTTCCCCAGCCAGTCTGTTCCCGCATCCCCTTTACCATTTCTGTCTCTGTAGGAGGGTGTGGGGTGGATTGCACCTGCTATCCAGTCCTTGGGGCCACGGGTACAGGCTCCTTCCCCAGACTGGGCAGTGCTTTCTTTCCCGAAGGTGACCTCATCAGATAAGATCTTTCACGGGTAATGGCATCCTCTGTGGGACTTGAAGGTGGGCATCTGAGCATCTTTGATGAAAAACCCTTGGGAAAACATCTCCGAGGAAAACTTGGTGTCTCTCTTTTGCAATTTTCTCTTTATGTTATTTTCTACAAGGGCACATTTCTTTTTTTTTTTTTAAGTTTTTATTTATTTATTGAGAGAGAAAGAGAAAAAGAGAGAGAGAGAGAGAGAGAGCAGGGGATGGGCAGAGAGAGAACAGGGGATGGGCAGAGAGAGAGGGAGAAAGAATCCCAAGCAGGCTCAGCACAGTCAGTGCAGAGCCCGAAGTGACGCTCAAACTCATGAACCGTGAGATCGTGACCTGAACCAAAATTGAGAGTCGGACGCTTAACTGACTGAGCCGCCCAGGTGCCCCTACAAGGACACATTTCTGAAGGAAGAGTGGCAGTGCGACTTTGACCTCCCTTCATTTTCCTTAAAACTTAAGGAATGCCCCAGCTCCCCATAACTCCCTGTATTGGGTGTCTCTGCTTCCTTTTCCTACACTGTCAAGTTGCTCCCTTTCCGTTCTTTGGATTCCTCCAGAGATAAGTGTGAGGGGACTAACATTTAGAAGCTCTATGTGCCAGCGAATGAACACACACACACACACACACACACACACACACTTTTGTTTATTTTATACACATTATCTCCTTTAATCCCCACAGCAAACCCCTAGAGGGTATTGCTATCAATGTTTTACAGATGAGGAAGCTGAAATTAGGAGAGGTGGAGTAATTTGCCCTTGATCTCTGCTACACTGCCTGTAGGGTGAGTTACAAACACTTCAATAGCAACAGTGTGAGACTTGGCCAAGATCCCTCTGATCTATACCTTGGGAGCACCTAGTGAGTGAGTCTTCCAGGACAGCAGTGGTCAACAGACTAAGCGCCCTAACCAAGAATCAATACCTTCAGAGGCAGTTACTTGGCATTTAAATTGCAGTACGTCACTGGACACTGAAGAGTTTATTAGTTAGCATAAGGGATGCCAGAAATATTTCTGTTGGTGATATGAATAGGTGATGTACTCTAAAATAGGTCATTGGTTAGAAATACGGTGCAGTCTCCGGTGCCATTGCATAAACGAGGCTCAAAACGTGGGCAAATCCAGCAGTTAAAAGCCGAAAGGCATCCCAGTTGCTCCTGAGCTCCTCCAGTTCCCTGCGGACCTACCAGAAGGCATGGCCTGAACTCCTGAGCAGACCTCCCGTGCAAGGTCCTTGTCGGAGCACTACAAAATGGGTTGGGTGAACAGGTCATACACCTGCTACCAGCATGCTAATAAACGTTTGGACCCCTGGCAGAATTGAGCCTAAGACTGGCTTTCACTGTCACTTGGAACGCCGCTGTGGGGAAAGGGACATCGACTCGCTCGTCTCTGGTCTCCAGAGAACCCCCCACCCCAGCTCTGCGAGGTGGTCCCTGCCACGTGCCGCAAGATCGGACTGGCTTAGGCGCGGTCCGCGGTCGTCCCGCAAAGAGTGAGGGGCAAGGCCAGAATGTGGGGCCAAGTCCATCTCCTTCAAAGCCCACGGGCCAGCTGCCTCTTAAAGAAAGGGTGAAGGCCAACGTGAGCAAACAGCCATTCAATACCAATAGTTCTGTCAGTCAACAAAGTAGGAAAAAAAAAATCCTCTTTATTGACTGAACTACCTTTAATCTGCAGGATCTTCCATTAAGTGAATCCTTAGAAATCCTACTTGAGTCCTAAGTTCTTTAAAGGTCAAGCTGCATATATAATCCACTTTAAGCCCTAACAGGAAATAAATGATGTTCGGCCTGAAGGATGTACTTAGAATATCTCATGTAAAATTCAGTACCAGGCCCGTAAGCGGGAGGGCCGCAGAGTGGAAACCACGGACACAAGTTTCTCAGTGTGCCTTTTCAAAAGGTCAAATTTATTTTAACTCTGGTGTCCCTGGGCCTGGCCAGGGAAATGCACTCTTCTCTTTCATGTGGTAAGACTCCAGGCTGC
This sequence comes from Panthera tigris, assembly GCF_018350195.1. Classification (NCBI taxonomy): domain Eukaryota; kingdom Metazoa; phylum Chordata; class Mammalia; order Carnivora; family Felidae; genus Panthera; species Panthera tigris. The sequence continues at coordinate 27,175,905 of NC_056663.1, read as the reverse complement.
TGCTGTTTCAAGCAATCAGATTGTCCAGATTATCAACAAATACTTATTTTTAGACCTGAAAGGATGAGAATTTCCTATCCGTCCACCATCCTGTGAAGGCAGTAGGGGCCTTGTTTGTGAGTATTATCAACAAGGATAGAAAGCAGAAAATCTTCCAGATTTGTTTCCATCCGCACTGACAGTTGACTGAAAGCATTTCCGAATCGGACCCAAAAAAAGAAAACATTGTGAGCAGGAAGGTCACCTCAGTGGGAATGAACGGTGAGCCGTGGTCTTTAAAACATTCGTCTTGGTTTTTCAAACACATGTGTTTATTGCAAGAGATTGCTGTGAGCGTTCCCCCCGAATGTGTTTATAGTGGTGAGGCCAACAGGCTTACCTCAGGTCCTATGAACAGCTGGCTGTAGAACCAGAAGAATGAAGGAGTTTGGAATCCTAGTGTCCTCCCCAACCCCCACCCCCAATCCACTTAGCTTCAGTGTCTGTGGGTTCCAGGCCAAGTGTTAGAGTTAAGTGTTAGAGTTAAGGTATCATACATAACAATCTCTAGATCCTTCTATACTAACCCTTTTTAAATTTTTTTTAAATGTTTATTTATTTTTGAGAGAGAGAGACGGAGACAGAGACAGAGCTGAGCAGGGGAGGGGCAGAGAGAGACAGAGACCCAGAATCCAAAGCAGTCTCCAGGCTCCGAGCTGTCAGCACAGGGCCCGAGGCGGGGCTCGAACTCACGAGCCTTGAGATCATGACCTGAGCCAAAGTCGGCCGCTTAGACTGAGTCACCCAGGTGCCCCTATACTAATCCTTTTGTGATAAAAGAGTCACACTGGGGCAGAGTTCCCAGTAAACCTTCTCTTCTCCACACTTCTCTTGAAACCTTTAGTTGCGGCCTGAGAAAGACTTGAAGTTTTTAATACTTGTCATCTAAGGGAATATATTTATCCCTGCATTGTAACAAATACACTGAAACACATTTTATACCCCCTTGTGAAACCAGCTTCCAAGCCACAGCCAAGCATCTGGTTTCCTGAAGAGCTGAATGGTCAGCGCCCCCGGCTTGGGTCACTGAACAGCTGTCCATCATCTGGCTTTGTTCGGTGCCTTTATGAAGATCTGAAAGCGTCGGCCTGAAGCAGCGGTGATCGAAGTGAGAGAGGCAGTGCTTCTGAGACCTGGGGGCTTCCCTGGGGTTCTCCACGTGAATTTCTTGATGCCGAAGGGAGGAGTCCTGTGCTTGAGTCTACCGGTACCTAAGAATAAAAGAGACAAGGAAGGGGCCTGGGGACAAGAGCAAGAACCCAATCTGATTCTAACTTTACTCTGGAAACTCTTAACCCCCTCATCCTTATCTCTGGAGCCCTCCCCTGGACCGGTTTCCCCTGTTTGACACCGTTCCTTTGACTCTGTAGCCTGGAAGCTGTACCTTTCCAGGTAGCAAGGATGATGTGGAAGGTAGGATGACCCCATGGCAAGAAGACCTGACAGCCTATTTACTTCTTTTTTTTCATTCATATGTGTTCTGAACACTTGCCCTCTGCCGGGCTCTGTGCTTAGTTAGCACCGATGCTCTGGTATGAACTAACACCCACATTTTTCTGGCTAACCTTCTGCCTTACTCCTAGGGATCTAAAGTTGCCTTACACCTCACCTCTTGAACCGAGCTTGAAGAACTCTATCCTCCTTTGCCTTTCACCCAAAGACTTCCTGATTCAGCTGCTATATGTTCAAAATGCTGTCGGGGTGCACAGATGAATTAGGTAAGCATCCTGTCCTCATTGTCTAGGGGAGAAGATGCTCATATAAAAATAGAATGCCCATTTGGGTTGTTTCCAGTTTGGGACCATTATGAGAAAAGCTGCTATGAATATATTTATACAGTTCCTTTTATAGACATATGTTTTCATTTATCTTGGGTAAATATGTCATCCAAAGGTCCACTGTCAGGTGAATAGAGAAACTGTGGTATCGTCATCCAATGGAATATTACTCAGAAATAAAAAGGAATGAACTACTGGTATTTGCAACATCATGGAAGAATCCCAAACACATTATGATGAGCAAAAGAAGCCGGGCACAAAAGAGTTCATTCTGTACGGTTCTATTTATATAAAGTTCTAGAACAGGCAAAACTAATCTATTGTGAGAGAAATCAGGACAGTGGTTGCCTCTGGCAGGGGGGATTGACTGAAAAAGACACATGAGAGAAAATTCTATATCTTGTCCTATCTGGGGTGATGGTTACACAGAAGTACGCAGTGGTCAAAACTTACCACACTGTACATTTCAAATCGCTGTACTTCATTATATGTGGATTATATCTCAATAAATATTTAATTAAAAAGAAGAAACAAGTCTGCACAGGGTTTATTTGTGTCCAGAATAAAAAGAAATTTGACCATTCGGTGTTAGTTACATAGGTATTTGTTGTTTGCGGTATTGTTTCTGTACTTTACCATATGCTTGAAAAATTTACAATAAAAAATCCTTTAAAAGTCCAAAGGCAAGAAATAGATATAGAATAACCAAACCATAGGGGTGCCTGGGTGGCTCAGTCAGTTAAGCATCTGACTCATGATTTCAGCTCAGGTCGTGACATCATGGTTCGTGGGTTCAAAGCCCTGCATGGGGCTCTGTGGTAGCAGTGTGGAGACTGCTTGGGATTCCCTCTCCCTCTCTCTCTGCCCCTCCCCTGCTCAAGCTCTCTCTCAAAAAATAAACTTAAAAAAAAAAAAAGAATAATCAATGTTAGGAGGGATCTTAGTGTTCATTTAGCCGAACTTCCCATCTTGAACTTGGAACTTCTTAAAACGTCGCTGTTAGATGGTCTTCCAAGCTGGATTTGACACCCTCTGGAGCAGCAGATTCTAAAACCAAAATAATGATGGGGCGCCTGGGTGGCTCAGTTGGTTAAGTGTCTGACTTCGGCTCAGGTCATGATCTCACGGTTCGCGGGTTCAAGCCCCGCATCAGGATCTGTGCTGACAGCTCGGAGCCTGGAGCCTGGAGCCTGCTTTGGATTCCATGTCTCCCTCTCTCTCTGCCCCTCCCCCACTCACGCTGTGTCTCTCTCCGCCTCTCAAAAATAAATCAACGTAAAAAAAAATTTTTTTTAACCCCAAATGATGAGTGAAGCATTCAGGAAGGTACAGAGATGGGGTGCTATGACAATCCAGAAGAACATAGCCCACTGTTCTCAGGAGCAGGCTCACTGGAGAGCCACCACTCTGAGCACTCACTCGGGGCCTCCACTGGAGGTGCAGTCATGAGCAAAAGCTGGCCATGTCGCCACGAGTGGCTGAGCTGTAGCCGCTGGGTTTGGCAGGCTTAAAGTTCTGGTTCTTTCCTCTCTGCTGAACACTCTGTCTCTAGCACTGATGGAGCTCCAGGGCTCCTGGCCGAGCTGGTCTGGAGGAACGGGGAAAGGCCAGGAAGGAGAGACAGCCAAGTTGGAGTCTGACCTAACAAGGAGTCAGACCTGGGAGGCCAGGCTAGATGCAGGCAAATACTGAGAAGAACCACCTCCCTTCCCCTCTGGACTCGGGCAAGGTAAAGAGAACATTCTGGAAACTCCAGTCCAAAATATGAAGGGATTTTCTTCATGGCAACACTGATCACACGGCAGAAGGGTGGGGGCAGGCCAGCTACTCGACAGGCATCACAGTGCAGGTAAGTCGCTCGGCTAGCTGGACCCTCCTCTCTCCAGGCCTTCTCTGTCACTGGGGAAAGCAGGTTCCAAGGTCCCTGTCAGCCTGACCGGTTCTATGTCAACCTCTCCCTGTGCAGGATCAGGTCCGGGGACAAGGCTCTGATTAGCTTTCTTAATACTTAGGGGTCTAAAGTTGCCAGCGACAGAAAAGAACTCTGGATAATCTCAGCAAGAAAACGAATGTATTGGACAGATAGAGGGTAGCTTCCAGCACTGAATAATCAAGTTCGAAAAGGATAGGAATCAGAGCCATCTGGGATCTGAGCAGCAGAATCTTATCAACAGGCCCACTGAGACAAATCCATGCCAGGTAACCTCATGTCTGCTCAAGAGAAAGACAGTCTGATAGGCCAGCCTGGTGGCTGTGCCCACTGAAGGCAGCCAGCTTGATTGACAAGCCCACCCAAATTGAGAGAAAGCATGTTTCCCCACAGGAATATCATGCCCCTGCGGCCAAAAGAGAGAATATTGGGCAGGTGGCATGCCCAGTACAGTTCCACTGCACTTACTGCCTGCTTTGTGTCCTTACTGGACACAACGTAGGGCATTTTCCAGATGATGTGACATTATGGTGCATCGTGGCATGCTGTGACCATCCCCCTGCTTGCAGCTCAAAGAATAAGCAGAAGAAGCGAAGACCATGGATTCCAGAATGTTTTCTCCAATGTTTCTCCAAATCCACCAGCCAAGCTATGCTCACAAACACGCGTTTCCAAGGTTCCCCACTTTGGACCAACCGAAGTTCCAATTCAGTAGGAGTTTTCTCTGAGCAATTGCTGGGATGGCCTTTGTGAGTCACCTCTGTCCCCATCTGGCCGAACAAGACTTCAAGTCTCCCCTTGCAAGCCCCGCCCCAAAGCTGACACTCGGGAAGCCTGTGCCTTTTCCGGGCCGTGACAGGAGCTTACGCAGGGTAGCAGGGGCCCGCAGACCTGAACGTTACCTTAGCCTCGCCCTGCAATCAGTGCCAACACCCACGGTGACCCGGACGGGGAGGGGGGCCACAGCTGGGGGAGGAGGCAGTGGTGGGGACACAGGACACAGGATGACGGAATGCCCATCAGGGTAACATCGGCCGAAGCCTCGAATTCTTAAGAACCTGGCTGACTTCAATCACTCATGCACTAGAATGTGAATTCCTGGGGCACAGAGTTTCTTGTCTGTTCGGTTCACAGCTCCACCTGCTCCACCCAGGGCAGCCCCTGGCCCGTTCGGGAGTCATGAAGAATTTGTACCACGAATGGGGTAACGCTGCTGCTCTGCCTGCTTCGCGAAACTAGTCTGGGGTCTCCACTAGTCTGTGGCCGGGCCTGTCTGTGGAGCGGAGCTAGAAAGTCAGTCCTGCCATTCGGGGCCGGCCGCTGGAGGCGGCCGAGTGACCGGGCCAGGCAGCCAGCAGGCTGCCGTGCAGTGCTCGGGGCTGGGATGAGTCAGGAACTTTGCACGGAGGAGCCGTGACGCGGGGGGGGGGGCCCCTCTGGGCCGGTGCTCAGGGCAGAAATGCACAGACACACGGGAGGCCTCAGCCGAAGAGCGCCGGAAGGAGAACGGGACGGTTATGTAAGACAGAAGCGGGGATCAAAGGCCTGCACAGGGCGCTCTCCCACATGGCACTATTCTTGGGCTTTTTTCTTCCTTCAGCTCCAGAGGATGTGATGAAAAGGAGGGGGAAAAACCTGCTGCGGAAAGAAGCTTCGTTCACTCGGCTTGGGAGACAAGCTCTCACCTTCGCTCAGGCCCCTCAGGAGCTGAAAGGGGGCCCATCCCGAGCTCCCCCAGCCATGCTAAGGGGCCTGGACCCACTTGTTCTTGGGAGGCACCTTTTGCAGGCCTGGCGTCCTGCCACTGTCCTGTTTGCTAAGCCCATTAGCGCTTACCCCGCTTTCCTCACCCCCACCATTCTAGCGTTTGGGGGGTCCGGTGACTGCGGTCCCCAACTGCGGCCCGCTCTCGGCTTTCTCCCCTTCTGCTTCTCCCCGGTGGCTTCTGTGGTCAAGAAGTACCTCCTTGGCAACCAGCTGTGGGGATTAAGGAGAGCTGCCTGCCAAGGCTCCCCCCGACCCCCCAGCAGCCCAGCAGAGATCACCTCCGGCTTTGCCCAGTACGGCTCCCCTGGGCCTGGTGAGGGGGGTTGCTGCACCCCAAACTCACTCCCGAGCTGCCTTAAGTCATCTTTGTTCTCCACTTGTACACACCTGGGAGCCATGGGGTGGGGGTGGGGGGGACAAGGGTAAGAATCCAGAGCCAGACACCGGAGTCACAACCCTGGCTCTGCGAAGCAGCACGTTCCTCCCCGGGAACCTCCCCGGGGCCCCAAACTCTGCGTGCCTCACCGTCCTCCTCTGTAAACTGGGGAGGTCATTGCAGGACCCACCTCCTAGGCCTGTTGTGAGGATTAACTGGGCTCCCGTAGCACCTAGAACAGCGACTGACATGCAGCGCATGCTTGATAAATATTTGTAATTATGATTACATCTCTCCTAACTCCTCCTACCCTTCAGGGCCTAATTAGATGCCTCGTCAGGGTCTTTCTCTTCTCCGAGCTCCCCAAGTACGTTCATCTGAACCTCGAAAGATAACGCTTTGCATCACACGTTGTCCATGGGATTCTGTGAGTCTGGAATGTTCTTCGGCGAGGCTCTCTGTGCTCCTCACGGAGGCTGTGAGCGCCCCGGCTCCGGGCGCGGCCTCTCCCGTGGTGGCCGGTGGCCAGTTGCCCTGAACCCCTGCCGACAGTCTCTGTGAACCAGGCCATTTTGGGGTGTGGGAGGGGGTGGATTTCTTACAAACTAATTTCAAAACTGTCTTTTAGGGTTTCCATATTTAAATTCAGACAACCAAGAGCGATTTTTCATGATTCTATCGTGTGTGGAGACAAAAAGATTAATCAACCCATCTCACTTCGTTGGAGCCAGAAACCTTTGAGTCATGCCTCCCTCTCGTGCCTCCCTTTCCCCCGGTCCCCGTCTCAGTCTGTCACTGGGTCCTGTGGCTTTCACCGCATCCTTCCCCTCCCGAACTTCCGCAAGGCATCCGCTCTACTTGGGGCCCTGCCGTTTCTTGCCTGGCCTGTTGCAAAAAGTTCTCACCCGTGTCTCTGCTTCCAGTCTCTGCTGCCCCTCCCCCGGGGCATCGTACCAAAACGCAAATTAGAGCAGCGTCTCTCACTGACCACCGAGTACAAGTTCCAATTCCACGCGAGGCCGTCACCCCCGTGGCCTACTCAACCTCACTAGACTCAGCTCCCACCGTGCTCCTTCCAAGCACCTCGGATTCAGGTCCTGACAACTCTCCCTTCTGCTGAGCACGGCTTTCTTCCCCGACTCTTCCCCTGGCAACCGCCACCCTGGCTTCGAGGCCAGGTCAGATGTCACTTCCCCGAACTCCCCTCGCAGCTGTCTCCGCATCTTTCTGTTCCCAGAGAGCCTGGTGCGATCCTTCACTAGGATGCCTGTGGCTGTTGGTGGTAGCTCCCAGGGGTTCGGCTCCTATCCTTTGGCACCCATGCCTGGCACACGTTAGATGACCGGGAAATATGGGATCGACCTAAAGTAAAGAGCACCCTAAAGCGACTTACCTCCCATTCTTTGCTCGCTCTTTTCGGCAATACTCATCGGAAGGGTGGTTTTTATACTCACTGCCTCAACTTTGTCCGTCCGTCCTGTTCTCTCTTGCATCCATTTCAACCAAGGTGGAGTCCCGTCGAGGGCACCGGTGACCTCCGTGTTGTTAAACCTCCGATCTCTGTCCTCATCGTCACAATGGGTCACCGCCTCCTCCTTGCTCACTTTCCTCCCCCAGTTCCCCGGACACACAATCTTCGGGTGTTCCTCCCGTCTCCTTGGTGGCTCCTTCTTAGACTTGGCTAAGTCCTCCTCATCTTCCTGACCTCCTACTGCTGGACTCTTAGGGTTTGATCCTGGGACCTCTTCTCTTTTTTGTCTACTTTCTACCTCACTCCCTGGACCCCCTTGTCCAGAGTGATGGCCTTAAGCACCACCTCTCCGTTGATTACTTCCAACTTGAGAACACCTGCCTATCCTTCTCTCTTGAACGTAAAGTTCCTGTATCCAGCTGAATAGTCCGCATCTCCACTCCACATTTCAAACTTGTTAAACAGAAATCCTGATCTACCTCCCAAACACCTCCTTCCTCTCAGTCCCGCCATCTCAGTGAATGTCAACTCCGGCCTTCTGGCTCCTCAGCTCAAACACCTTGAGTTCACTTGCAGTTCTTTCTTTCTCTCACACCCTATCTCCGATTTGTCACCAAACCCCGTTGCTCTGTTTTCAGTGTATATACAGACTCCAACCACTTCTCACTGCTCTGGCCAGTCTCGCCCGGCCTCTTCCAACGGGTCCCTAGCTGGTCACCTTGCCGTGGCCTTCGTCCCCATCAGTTTATTTCAAGAAGACGACCTGATTGGTCTCGTGAAAACCTGAGCCGGATCACGTCACTGCTCTGCGCAGAACTCTCCAGCGGCTCCCGTCTCACAATGGCCTGCAAGGCTCCGGGCGATGCGGCCCTATCACCTTTCTGCCACCACGCGCTACCGTTCTCTCCTTCCCTCCTTGACTCGGCTCCAGCCACACTGGCTTCCTTGCTCCTTGCTGTTCCTCAGACAGGTCAGGCACACTCTGCTTCAGGGATATCGGACTTAACTACTCTCGCAGCCTTGAATGCTTCCCAAAGCTGCACACTCACCCCTCCACCACCTTCAAGTCTTTCCACAGGCCACTTTCCCAATGATCTTCCCTCAACGCCAGTTATGACACTTGTAATTTACTTTAAAATACTTCAGTATGGTCAGTGGTGTATGAGAGATGTGCCCGTTAGTTTAATTCTAGAGATGGTCAGTTCGCGGGCAATCAAGAACGCATGGTTCAGGGATGCTCAGCTGGCGTTCCACTGGTAAAGGCCACACTCCACGGCAGGTGCTCCAAGAGTTTCTGTTGCCCCATCTCAAGCAATGACCAACACTGTTAATTAGCACAGTAAATTAAAAAGAAAAAAAAAGGTCTTTATTAGTGAAACTACAAACCTGTTGGGGTGCCTGGGTGGTTCAGTCGGTTAAGCGTCTGACTTCGGCTCAGGTTGTGACCTCATGGGCCGTGAGTTTGAGCCCCGCGTCGGGCTGTGTACTGACAGCTCAGAGCCTGGAGCCCGCTTCGGATTCTGTGTCTCCCTCTCTCTCTGCCCCTCCCATGCTCATGCTCTGTCTCTCTCTGTCTCTCAATAATAAATAAACATTAAAAAAAAATAAAATAAAAAAAGAAACTACAAACCTGTTAAGCAACAGGTAAAATTGAAGAATTGCCTTTCTTAGGTAAAATTAAAGTCACCTCTGCGGACTGGCTCCCTCAGTTTGCTACGATACGTAAACAGGGCATACGAATCCAGTAAGGCTTGTAACCTGTGCCCACTAGGAGACACTTGTTCCCTACCCTGCCCCATCATCAGATAACAGTTTGGAAGAATCTGTGGTGTATGGTCCCAACTGGAAGGCAGAGAACCTTGGAAACGTGAAAGGTCGCTGGGAATTGAGGTTTTATGAATGCTGTCAGGCCTGCTTTGCGAACAAGTACTCGGCTAATAGATGTGATAAGCAGAATCCGGTTTGAGATTTCCTGATGGTGACATTGTGGGGGAATGGCCAACCGTCACCTACCTCAGACTTCTTCGTGGCCACCATCATCTGCCAAAAAGAACTTAAGAACTGAGCAGACACAAACCAGCTTAGGTCTAGTTTACAAAACCTTCTTATTTAAAAGCTTTACCATCCTCCCACACTCCATAGCTCTATCCCTGTTTTATTCTCCATGACCTGTCAACCTGTAACATACTATACACGTTAGCTTCTTGTGTTTGGGGCCTGTCTACCTGTAGATAATACAAGCTCCACGAAGTCAGGGATTTTCATCGTAATTTATTGACCAATAAATTGGTCCTGCTGACCACCACCACCCGGTGCAAATAACAGTGCCTGGTAGAATAACAATGCCTGCGTGTTTGTTAACTGGATCAAGAAAAAATGGAGTGCTGAAAGAGTTGAAAAGAAAAGAGGATTACTTTTGGCTGGAGAATCAAGAAAACAAGAGCATTTGATCACGACAAGGAACAAAGACCATGCCTGTAAGTGTATAGGCATGAATGTATCGTTTGCCACACTAGGAAGAGCCACATCCTTTCAGAAATGTCAGTGTGTCTCCGTGAACCGAAAGTGAAAGGGGTAGATATAATGTCAACAGAAGTTTTGTCCAAATTTCCAGTTGACTCAAAAGGGAAGTTTGAAGTCTCTTCTTGAGACGGGTTACTGTTCTCGTTTTGCATCACTCGGATGTGGGGTGACCGTCAAACAGACCCACGATGGGTTCCATGAGTCCCTGGTGGGAGCGGACCGGGAATCACACAGCGCGCAAATTCGTCCACGCATGCGCAGAGCGGGGCGTGCGCTTTCTTCCGCTGTCTCGAGAGACCCGGGAGAAGGACACGTGTGAGCCAAAGCGCTCAGGTGAGAAAATACAGAGCACATCCAAGGAAGACACAGAGCAAAGGGTGACTCTGGACAAAGGGTCAAAGATGTTGGGAGAGGAAGCAGATGTTTCGGGGTAGACTCCTTGAACGTGGCCAGCAATAGAGTCATCAGACGTTTAAAACCAAGAGGTACGATCGGAGCTGTGTTTAAGAAAGTTAATCCCGCAGCAGTGTAGGGAAAAGGCTGTGGACGCACCACCCGTTTTGGTGGGAGATGGTGGGGCCAAGAGACATCTGCGTCTTCATGGATGTACGGAGAGGGCTGGGGATTCCTCGGCCTGTGCACCACTTCTCTTCCCCGCTCCCCAACGGAGCTTCCGGCAGATGCTTGGGCTATGGAATGACCAGTGTTTACCCAACCTTTGTCTCTTTTCTGCTGCATTGGGAAGAAAGGGGTACTTTTTTATTTTTAATTTTTTTTCAGTGTTTATTTATTTTTTGAGAGAGAGCGAGAGAGACAGAGCACGAGCAGGGGAGGGGTAGAGAGGGAGGGAGACACAGAATCGGAAGCAGGCTCCAGGTTCTGAGCTGTCAGCACAGAGACCAATGCGGGGCTCGAACTCACGAAGCTTGAGATCAGGACCTGAGCTGAAGTCCGACGCTCAAGGGACTGAGCCACCCAGGCGCCCCAAGAAAGGGGGTACTTTTAAGGACACAGTACCCAAATAACTCTAACACAGTTCCTACCCTTGCCAAGCATATCCTACTTGCTTCTCTGTCAACTTTCCCATTTCAGCACCTTCTGGAGAAGTTAGGAACTAGGCTAGGAAGGGCAGGAACAGGCAAAAGAGAGGCAAGAGAGAAAACTGCCACCAGTGGGCTGCCTTGTGCCCAGGCAATGCTCTTCCCAGGGCTGACCTCTTCTCTCCCCCGGTTCCTCGGCCAGGAAATGCTGCCCACCAGAGCCGCGACCACAGAGCAGGAGAGCGTGGGAGAAACGGGTGGGAGGTGGGGGTGGCGGGGGGGGGGGTGGTGGTACTTGGAAAGTGCTGATTCCAGCAGCCCTGCAACACGCCTTCTGATCTAGAAACTCCTTCCCTGTCCTCAGGGACGTCCTCCATACACTGCCTTCTAAAGCAAGGAGAGCCAAGCTCTCCCAGCGAATCTGGCACTCTCCCTTGTCCCCCTCACTCTCCTCAGCTGCTCTTAGCAATTGCTTCTGACTCTCCTGACAAGCCATAGGTCACCTTCCACAGCCTGGGAAACTGCTCATCCCCGGAATCTGACAACCTAGTACAAGCAGATTTGCCTTGGCCCCAATCCAAGGCTAGAGCATTTCGATTTCTGTCTGTGGCCACACTGGCCTCTCCACCAGGAGACCTCTGCCCTCCCCTTGCCTGCCCTGGGACAAGCACCCTTGGAGTTGAGGCTCCCTAGCCCTCCCCCACCCCCAGCCCAGCAGGGGAAGGAGCTGCTGGAGGGAAGGTCCAGGAGCACAAAGCAGGTTCAGTTGTGCATGTGGGATCCAGGAACAGCGTAGGGCCCCAGGAGACAAAGATCCTTCCCTTGGGGTTCTGAGATATCCTGAGGGGGGCATAAGCTATTGACCCAGAAGGCAATTGCTCTCTTGGTCAGAAATAAATGTACCTGTCTGATCTCTAGATGGGCATGTGCTTGGGGACCTCAGAGAAGTGAATGAGTCAAGAGGTAAGGTAGGGGACATGAGTCTTGAACCAGGTAGCATGCCAGGCTCTTTTACGTCATTATATTGAATCCTTGGGCTGCTCCTAAGGTGTGTGGGTTTTGTCCCATTTGTCAGCAGAGGAAACTGGAACTCAGAAACATTAAGTAACTGACCTAAGGATACACAGCTAGAAAGGGCCAATCTGGGATTCAAATCCAGTTCTGGCTGATTCTAGAACCTGAGCTCTCTCAGCCACACAGAACTACCTCCTGGGGAGAGTGTCAAGAAGAATGATATTGAAGATTTCAAGCCTCTTTCTGGGAAGAGTTAACAGCAGCCCTGTTGTGTCACCAAAATTCATATGTTAAAATCCTAACTCCCCGTACCTCAGGATATGATGTATGTATTTGGAGATGGGGTTTTTGAAGAGATAATTAAGTTAAGATGAAGTCATAAGGGTGGGCCCTAATCCAGTATGATTGGTGTCCTTATAAGAAGAGGAAAGTAAGAAAGGCCACTGTGAGGACACAGAGAGAAGCCAGCCACCCATGAACCAAGGGGAGAGGCCTCAGAAGGAACTACCCCTGCCGGTACCTTGATCTTGGACTTCAGGCCTCCAGAACTGAGAAAATAAATTCCTGCTGGTTAAGCCACTGTGTCTGTGGTCCTTTGTTATAGCAGCCCAAGCTGACTAAAGCAGGTCCCCATTTTCTGGGTGCTCATTGTGGTCTACACCCTGGGCAGGGTATTTGACATGGAGTCATGTTCAGAAAGGAGCCCCATCCAAGAAGTAGGCAGAAGAGGTTGCTCAGTCCTTTCAAAATAGGACTACAAGTGGGGGCACCTGTCTGGCTCAGTTGGTTCAGTGACTGACTCTTGGTTTCAGCTCAGGTCATGATCTCGTGGTTTCATGAGTTCGAGCCCCATGCCGGACTCTGTGCTGACAGTGTGGAACCTGCTTGGGATTCTCACTCTCCCTCTCTCTCTCTCTGCCCCTCCCCTCATACCGTCTCAGTCTGTCTCACAATAAATAAATAAACTTTAAAAAAACCCCACACAATAGAACTAGAAGAAGCACAGGAGGGATTCAGAGAGACAGACACAGACCCTCCCTGATGACAGGCACGAGCTGACCTTGAGGCACTGGCCAGGTAGGAGTCCAGGCCCTTCTTCTCGGGGCCTCATTTGAGCAACTACTATTCTTCTCTGCAATGATGAGAACGAAATGCAAGACGGCTCACTCCTGGATCCTCCCTGATCCTCCCTGTCCACCCCCAAGGACCCTGCATCAATCATCACCCAGTGATCGCTGCTGACCTTCCAGAGTGGTAACTGACTCAAGAAGCACCGACATGTGGGAAAACCCAGACTGGAGGTGGAATAAAATCGGTCTCTGAATTTTGCGAGCACTGAATTTGAATACATCCTATCACAAGCGAGCGGGAGTTAACACATACAACAGAAGAGGAAGAAAGCCCCTTTGAATTGCAAGGGTGGGGACGGAACAAGGAGGTTTTACAAAAATGAGACCAGGTAGGGACAGGGAGGTTGGAAATGGGTGTTTCAAGAAGAAAAAAAAATGTATATACACACACTTGTGCAGATGTGTATGTATATACAAACACATGCATACAGGTATGCGTGTGCATATATGTATTTGTGCCCACGCACAGAGATACACATACACATTTTATCTTCTGAAATCTTGGGGGATTTCATACAGGAAAAGGCCTTTGTCAGAGCTGCCCTACAAGGAAGGGTGAAGCCCATCTGCAACTTTTTTTTTTTTTTTTTTTTTTTTTGAGAGATTGAGAGCATGAGCAGGGGAGGGACAGAGAGAGAGGGACAGAGAGGATCTGAAGCAGAGGATCTGAACCAAGCACAGAGCCTGATGTGGGGCTCAATCCCATGAACCGTGAGATCGTGAAATGAGCCAAAGGCAGCCACTTAACCGTCTGAGCCACCCAAGTGTCCCGCACAACACTTTTTCTTGATTCTTCAGCCAGTTGGAGAGCAGGCACAGAAACAGGGGTCCTCGTAAGGAAGACCAAAAGAATCTACAGTTTCAGCATTCTGCAGTTTGGTATTTTTCAACCTTGGTAACTTCCAAGTGGAAATCCTGAAAATTTAAAAAACCGTTTCTGTGCTTTTCCCAACCCAAACTCTGTGAAGCTACTGCTAAAGGTACCTAGTCTGATCTCCTGCCTTTCCTTTTAAACCAACACCAAATCCCCCAGAAAAATGTCTGCTCTAGAATTACATCCACTGACATTTGTGTAAAATATTTATCAGTATGCTCTGTTTACTCCACTTTAACTCACATGTATAAAAGAGAAAAAAGGAAAAAAAACCTCTGCCTGGCTTAATATTCTAGAAGCGAATACATTCTGACCACACTTCATTACAAGCCTGAAAAATATCCCTTATGAAAGGAGAAAAAAAAGTATATGTGGTGTTTATGCCTCAGGCCAGGAAGTATACCCTTTAGCTCGGGTTCTGCTCTGCACAGCCATCTACACACATAAGCCTGTTTCAATGTGACTGCCTTTGTGCGCCTCAGCTGAGCGGAAGCAGCTAGTTTGGTCAGAAGTTCCTGCAAAGCACACGCCTCTTCAGGGCAGGATTGGAAACTGCCTGGAGCTTTGGACAGTTGCTCAAGCTAGAGGGGTCCAAGGAGAAGTTGGCCCCGTGGACTAGCTGGAGGCTAAGGTTCTGGATGGGTCTCTCCAGGCACCTGAGCTGCGGTCCTGGGTCCCCCGGCTGCAAACATCAAAACCTCATAAAAGGTGCAGGAAATGGTGGGCAGAGAAGCCAGCAAGAGTGATGGTGTGCTGGAGCAGGTGAATCCTGCAGGGTGTGTGAAAGACCGTAAGGAGCACAAACGAAACACAGAGGTGGCGCTGGGGGGAGGGGGAGGGGGGAGACCGGAGGGGGGAGGGGGGCGATAAAAGGAGCCTCTGCACTTGTTCTGCATAGAGCTCGGCCTGAGGATTGTAGGAGTTTCGTCAGGGTTCAAGCACAGAGCTTACGGTGTTGCCATTCACATGATATGGACAGGGGCTTTCGTGTGAATTTGCTGCAATGTCTAAGATGAGTTTCAATTCTGCCATTGAAAATAAGGAAAACTCCGGCTGGAAGTGGGAAGCTTGCTGCAGACTGAATGTTTGTGTCTCCTCAAACTTCATATGTTGAAACCCTAATTCCCAGGGTGATGGTACTCCCAAGAGGTGGGGCTCTGGGGGGTGATTAGGTCTTGAGGGTGGAGCCCTCATGAATGGGATTAGTGTCCTTGTAAGTAGAGACAGGCCAGAGCTTGTGTCCTCCCTCTCTGCACCGGGTTATGATGCCATGGAAAGACGGCCACCTGGAAGCCAGAAAGCGGGTCCCCACCAGACCCCAGATCTGCCAGCACGGTGATCTTGGGCAGAATCCCCGGCCTCCAGAACTCTGAGAAATGAATGTCTGTTGTCTCAGCCGCTCTGTCTGTGGTATTTTGTTATAGCAGCCTGAACAAACTAAGACAGATAGTTTGCCCAGGAGTAGAATTGGAGGCTACCGTTGCATCAAGAGCACTTCTCACATTCCTTAGTGGAAGGAGAAGTACCGTGCAGAAAACAGTTAAGAAAGAAATGAGTGCAAGGCAGCAAGGATTGGAGGAAGCCAGAAGCCGGAAGGGTTGCCTTTCTTGCTGAAGGGGTCACAGAAGTTCTCACTGATACAGTGAGATGTGTGTGGGGATCCGTGGGGTGGGTGGAGGCATATGGAGGGGGATGGGAGGGGGGAGCACGGAGCAGTCCAGGGTAGCGGGACGCAGCAGAAAGGATCCAGGGGCCTTTTGTGGCACATTGGCCGATGGGCAAACACCTGGCTTAACAGCTGGGCCAGCTCAGTAGCCTGGCCTGACGACACTGTACCTACCCGGGCTTTTCAACGCACCTGGAGTTTTGCCAGTTGCATCTCTGATTCTGATGTATGAATCAGAAATGCTGCCTCACAGGCATCTCCCAGCTTAAAAAATTCTCCAAAAGAAAGGGAATAAATTTTGAAGAACGACACTCTCCCAAATTAGCCTAAGCATTTAGTAACACTCCCATTGAGAAGATGTGGAAAGTAAAGGTCAGAACTCATCCAAAGTTCCCCAGGTGGCCAAATGACCAAGTTAGCACAGAAACCCACATTTGTCTGGCTCCAAAGCCTGTGCCTTTTTCCACTGCACCAAACGAAACCCAGGTCTGGAGAGGATATAGCTCAGGTTCAAGGCAGGGGCATCCAGATGGGCTTTGAAAAGGGCCCTTTGGTCACCTGGAGGAGAAGACCGTTCTCATTACCTTTTTCCTTGGTAAGGAGGTTGAAGACTGTGTGACAGACAGGATACAGGACACCAGGAGTCTGGGGAAAAAGAGAAATAGATTAGATTAAAAACGGAGTTGGCTGGGTGCAAATTAGTTAACCTCTAATCAATGGGATAAATAGCAGGATGTAATTAACCACTGCTTAAAGAGAACCCTGGGTATTTCCCTCAGTGAGCAAACCCCTGGGGATTGTTATGCTAATCGCAGCTGAAAAGGTAGAGAGAGGGACAATTCTTATCTGGAAAAGAATAGAGCAGGTTTAGCTGTTTTCCTTTTGTAGGTTGATGCCGGCTGGCCCAAATCATTTCTTTCAAAAAACAAAAATTGGATTAAGCAGCAGATTAGGTTGTATGGAAGAGAATTTGCACTGTAGGAGGGGCAGCTCCTGGCGCAGAACATGGAGGCAGTGTCGTGACCAGGGTGCGTGGGTAGGTGGGGCTGTCATTCTGCAGGAGCTTCTGGGGACTCCAGCCCACGGAAAAGCTTGAGGGAGAGAGCAGAGACCTTTTGCTCCCCCTCGCCTCTGCTTCTCCCTTGGTTCCTTTGCAGGGCTGGTAATCTGAGCATCCTATCCAGCTGGGAGAGGCTGTTCATGCCCTGACCCCAGAAAACGATGATTTCAACTGGAGTGAACCGATCAATCTCCTGCACTGTCAAAGGCCTTTTGCTTTTTGCTAAAATTGGTAATTAAAGGTGGAAATTTTTCATTCATGAGTTGTTGGTTCTTGGCCTCTCCCTTCTGTCTACCTGAAAACTCAGAAATAAGGACTTCAGGGTTTCTAAATGATTAAGGGTTTCTAAAGCCACTGATTGGCTAAGTGGGACCGGTTTGTCACTCAAGCAAAGCTCAAATTGAAACTCTGATACCCTTCCTTGCACTACCCAGTACCTGCTCAAGCTGTGATATGGTTATCAAGGGAATCAGGATACAGCATCCCCAAATATGCCACTTTGGCATAAGGATTGTTTTGAGCTGAAGGCAATTGAAAAAAAAACAAAAAACAAAAAAACAGACAGAAGAAGAGCTCTCTGTTCCTTTTCCCATCTGCCTAAAAGTAGCACATAAATTTCCCTTGTGCGGGTGGCTCCTTCCATATAAGGAAGGGGAGAACAATCCTTAACCACCAGAGACAGAGGTGGCACCAAGATGAGTCTGTACAAATCTTAATAAACAGTCTTTATCTAACGTTAGTTTCCTCCTATAGATTTCCTAGTTGTCTTTCCATAACTTATCAGCCCTAGAAGCCCAACCACCCTTTGTCTAGTCATTTATCTACAATTTATTACCCTTTGTTAAAATGGCATTGAAGTCCTTAAGTTTAACCACTTCTTTGGTTTTCATTTCTCTGTGAAGCCCCAGTGCATGTAAAAAAAACAAACAAACCCACAAAACAAAACCCAAAATAAACAAGAACAACAACAAAAAACCCCAACTAACATCAATTAAAATTAAATGCTTTTTCTCTTGTTAACCTAGCTTTGTCAGTTTAATTTGCAAGCCCCAGGTACAAACCTAAGAGGGTAGAGGAAAGATTTTTTTCGTCTCCTACAGTTTTGATGAGAGTTAACCAACTGTTACACAAATAAAACCTCAATGAAGCCAAAACATGGAAGCAAAGAATAGCATAAACATCTAATAGTAAGGACACACACTCCCCACACTTACTGGGCAGGAAGGACCATGCCCAGGACCGTCTGCAGATTGAATGTGGGGTATCAGTGGATAATGATGATCTGGAGCTAAGGTAGCAACTATGGTAGCAAGTAGGTAGAATGACATAGGTTTTCTTGGTTGTTTTGTTTTGTTTTGTTTTTACTGTTTCTCTAATGAATAATGCCCCAAAGTCCAAGATTTTCTGTGATAGTCTTAATTTGGGGCTGTTCTGATTGCTTTCGATTAAAGAAGATTTATAAAACATATAAACAAATGTGATTTCATGTTTACCTCTTGGTAAGAATTTTTATAGAAATAATTTCATAAGTCCAAAAATCTTTTCTGAGCATGTACTCGACATTTGATTAGGCAAATATGTTCACCAAGGCTGGGTCCTTAGAAAGGTGATTTTGATATTTTGTTGTCCTAAAAAAAAAAAAAGTAAGTATTACATTATTTTTCCTAGTTTTATAGATGGTAAAATTAAGATCTAGAACAACTGACTTGCTTGCGATGACGTCACTGTCACTAGAGTCAGGCCCACACTTAGGTTACCTGGCATCTAAGGTCAGCTCACTGTCCAAGGCATAGATTTTCTACAGAGTTTTTGCATCATCTTGGCTCTCTTGTAGCTTCAGACCAATCGCTCATCTATTTTTAGCAGGCAAAACCACTGGGGAAGAGAGAGGTTAACAAATGAAAGGAAAAGATGTAAGGCACAAGGACAGAATGAATGTCAGAGGTGGGATAAAAGTTAAAAAAGAAAAAAAAAAAAAGGACCTAACAGAGAAGTCAAGGATAACATTTAAGTAGATGAAATGCATTTTATTCGCACTGGCCTTTTCCTTCCATTTCCCTAATCCCGCAGCACTGTGCAATCCCTTTCTTTTCTGAATCCCCCTGGCATTTTATTTGTTTTTCCCTAATGATATTTATTAGATCCTTGCAATAACGTACGGTGACATTCACACCCTGAGTAGCCCGACTGAATTATAAACTCTTTGAAATTATAGTCAGTATTTTGGATAAGTTTGTTTCCCCCACCTTATTTCATGTGTTTGTTGAATAAATGTTATCAAGCTACTTGGGATATTAGCACTTGACAAAAAACATCTAAATAAAAACTACCAACTTTGCTCTCCATGAGCAAAAGAGGGCCAGATAGGAGTTAGAGACTGTTCCTGGTCTTGGGAATTTAGTGTGCCAGGCTCTGGGGAGGGAAAGGAGAAGGCTGCTGAGGTTTGGGCTTGGGGTTGACAGGAGGCTCTCCTGTGCAGATTCACACAGGGTGGGAAATGGACTAGACCTTAAAAACTGCCCTGCCCCAACTCTTCCATTTGCAGATGAGGAAACTGAGACCCATGGAGATTGTCTTGCCCAAGATCACAAAGCCACATGGTAGCATAGCCTGGATTGAATAGTTTTCAAATAGATTAATGAACCAAGCAATGTATTGAAACCTTTCTTCAGAGACCCTAAGGTTAGAAACCTAGCATTTTAAATCATTAGCAAGTGCTATAGTATTATGCATAGAAAGTAAATGTGACAAAGTCAGGTCTAAAACTTGAGGCTATGTTTTTGACATTGCTTGGTGATGTTCAGTCCAAATGCTGAAGAACATTCCATTGCTTTTGAGTTCTGACTTGATGAGCAGAGGTGGGCAGGGAAGGACAGACATGCCTCAATTCCATTTGTGTATGTTGCCTAAGAACATGCAGGGGACACACACTTTTCGGCTTTGAGGAGCATGAAGACAGCTTTCCAGTCCTTTTGAGCGTTCTCACTGCCAGAGGAGAAGCTTCCCAATCAGCTGATGTAGGAAGCCTAACCAACAGGTCCTTGCAAAGCAGATCATTTCCGTTCCAAGTGAGAGTAATGAGCAAGGTAACTTCTCTGCTCAGGAAAGAGGAATCCACAGACCCTTTCTTTCCAATGCCACCTTGATTAATTCATTAATGGGTTTTCAGGCAAGTTTTATTCAGGCACTTTGGGACAGGGCAGTGAGTCAGAGGTTGGCATCGAAACCAGAATAGAAGCCATAGTCCTCTCTGGGGACCCTACTCTGGGCTTTAAATTCCCAGATCACACAACAACCTAATTGGAAAGAAATGTTCTGAAACAAGAGCAGGGGTTTTGCCAGGTCTGCCAGGGACTAATAAGGTCGGTCTAAGGACTGTCTGATGAAAGAGAAGTTGGATTTACATGTCACAGCGAATTTTTAAAGTATTTTCACCCGGAGGGTTACTGCTGAATATAAATAAAATCTCTCTCCTTGGGCAATCCCACACCAACTCCTGCAGATATGCCTTCCTTAATTAAATTAACTTTGAAATGACATTCAAACAATGTCTTCCTGCCAAACGCCTTTGTTTTCTCCAAGATCTACCTTATTGACAAGCTGTTTCACGAGGTTCCTTTGTAAACTGATTGTTTCCCACTCCCAGCCTGCACATTAATTGGAGAGGAGTTTTGACGTCTCTATAGCCGGTATCAGATAGCTCTCACATTGCATTCATTTAACCGTGTACCAAATGGCCGGCACACTTACAATACCAAAAATTAAAAATGAAAAAAAAAATTATCTAGGGTGCTTACAGAGAACCGGATAAATACAAAATTTAAATTTCATCTGCTGAAATTCACACGCCTGAAGGCTCCGGAATTTCCCAAGTTGAGGAAAGAATTTTTTTTTTTTTATTAGTCTCTCAAAAATCAGGCATTCGCATTTGCAATTAAAGCTGCTGCTGGCTTAAATACATTAAGTCCGAAGCTGCGGCTCCCCTCCAGGGTGCGGGCGCGCAGGCGCGGGCACGCAGACGTGGACACACACACACACACACACACACACACACACACGCCCGCCCACACCACCTTCCTTGTGAATTGCCTGCGGGATTTATGGGCTTCGCCACCACGGATTACTGTCAGGTGCAGAAAGCAAGCCTTTGTCCTTGGGCATTTTCCTGCCCACCCCCCCCCCACCTCCGCTCCCCCGGATTTGACGGTTATTTACCGGCCACGTGAGCGCTGGGCGGGGGTCGGGCAGGGGAAACAAAGGCTAGCTGAGCGCGGCCAGTGTGGCCCAGGGACCGCTCCCCAGCTCCTGCGACACGTGTGACATTAGCCCAGACCTGCCTCCGACTGAGAGGCTCCTCCAAGAGAAATCTCGTCCAAGCCCTTATAAAAGTGTCGGCGTTTCTTGAGGCCAGGAGAGCGCTCAGTCAGCGGGCCGGGCAAAGCCGGGTTCCTGGGCCGCCCCGGACCTCCGGGACTTGGGCGGCTTCTTGGAAAGGGCGCACACTCCTGGTGTACCAGTGAGAGCGAGTGTTTAGACAGAGCCTTGCTGCCGCTCAGCAAATGAGAAACCGGACACAGGCCCCCTTTGCCCTCAGGAGGAAGTACAAACCCCTCCCCAACGGAGAGGTCACGCAGTGAGCCTTTGGCTGCTGACCTCCCCACCCGGAGTGCCTGGCGCCCAAGGGCCTGCCTCCCCGAGGCCTCAGTCGGTGCGCAGTTGTGGCCCCCTCCAGGGCTCCGATTAGCAGCAGCGTGCCTTGGGCGTTAAAATTTCGGAGGCACCGAAAAGTGATCAAAAATGCAGTGCTTTTTAAAACAAAATTAATTGCAAAAAATTTATATGAACAAATTATTAAATGCTAAGTAGAAACCGGATCAGTGCAGTGCCGTGCTGAGCCATTTTGTAATCCGAGGTAAAAGGAAGATCCCCTACTTGACCTGAGCCCGGGTATCAGGGGATTCGCGGCGCAGTAGGAGGGGAGCGCGGGTGGTAGGCCTCGGAAGCCTGGGGGCCCCCTCCCGAGGCCCGGCTGGGGAGTGGAGGAGGGGTCCTGGGGGCCCGGAGATGAGAGCTCCAGGGAACCGCTCTGCTAGTAACAAAGGCGGAGCGGAAGGCCGAGTTTGGGGCGGGAAGGACCCCGCGGCGGCCGTCGCTGCTTGGGTCGTGCTTCCAGGGGAGACCCAGAATGGAAGGCCCGACCCCGCTGCTACCGGGGCCGCGAGCGAGTCCTGTAATTCCCCCGCTCGGTGGTTAATTCTCACTAACAAGATTTGGCAAGATGTCGGGCGAATAATTTTTGGCTTGTGTCGTGTCCCCACCGCGGCGCGCGCAAACCCCATGCCAAAAGCGGCCTCTGGGATATTAAATGCCTAAGTAAAACTGGGGGCGGGAAAAATGCTACATGACCTGGAAAGAGAGATGCATGGAAACCTGAATCACCCTCAGAACTTATTCAATCCTTTACGCGTCAATTTGTCAGGGTCTAGCCTCGCACCAAATGTAGACCGTAACTGTCATTTCCTGAGAAGACAATTCACATGCATGCAAGATGAGGTGAAGTCTTTTCCAAAAGCCTAAAACGTCGGGTTTTCCCCCCACCGGGATTCAATAAACATCTTTAGGAAGCGTGGACGGGAGTGGCACCCCTACCTTCCTCCATAGGAACAGCATTCCGGCAATTAATGCCTCCCTCTGGGTCGTAAAGCAACAAACCCAACACCTTACTACTACTGGGCTGCGGGGCAGGAGGGCTTTTCTCTTTCATCTTGTAAGTTAGGGCTTGCCCACGTTCTCGGGAAGCTATAAAGCTGATTTAATGGCTTGAGATGAAAATCGATCACGCTAATGCAGAAGCTAACGTCTGAGGAGTCGCTTTGACAAAACGACCGGCCGGGCGGAACGCACTCCGTAAGCCCCGGGCGAGGAGGTCCCCGGCCATGCCCGCTGGGCAGCGGGGCAACGCTGCCCTCTGCACTTCGGTTCGCGGGAGGAGACCTGCGAGGCTGCTAAGGGGGAAGCACGGGGGCAAAAAGGAATGAAACCTCCAAAACCGAGCCCCGGCCGCCGTTAGGCCGGCTTCCCGGCGGGCCGTTTTCCGTACGCCGAACGCCGCATCGCCGCGGCGGGGAGGAATGGCTGGACTGCCACTAGGGTCCGGGCGGGACGCGTGCCGAAGAGGCCGGGGCCGGCCGGCGGGCTGCGACAGGCGCTGCCGCGTTCCATTCACAAAGTCCTGGCGCGGCCGCTCGCCTGCCGGTCGGAGGCCGCCTCCCTCTTCCTCTAGGTCTCGGTTTTATGAATGGGCCTGAAGGCGAGCGCCGAGCGCCCTGTTTACTCTGCTCTTTGTGACGTCGCGTTCCCATGACTGGGCGCAAACGGCCCGCGCTCCATTCACGCGCAGGGGAGGGGGCAGGGGAGGGGCAGGCGGGGCCGAGGGAGCAGGCGCGGGGCGGGGAGCCGGCGCGGGGGGCGGGGGGGAGGGCGCGAGGCCCAGAATGGCAAGGGGCGGGGCCTCTCGAGGTAGTAATGAATCTGCCCCCTCCCGGGGGAGTGCAGAGGAGCATTAATACATCTACAAGCTAAAGAGGAAACTCTGGCTGGGGCAGTGCGCGGAGCTCCGGCTGTCGGTGGCGAGCGGCAGCGGCCCGAACGGCAGCGCCGGTGGCGGCTACGGCGGCAGCGGCACAACGGGCAAAATACAATAGAGGCAGCAACAGAAGGGAGCCCCGGTGGTTCTCTCTCCCATAAACACACTCCCCTTCACCTTCCCCTCAGCACCGCGCGCGGTGCCGCCCGGTGCCCGAGGCCGCTCGGACTGCTATGTAACCGCGAGACTGCTGGAGGAAGGGGACCGGGGAGAAGAGACTCGCCCGTGGGAGGCCGTGGGGGCCAAGTTTGCGGCCACTTCTGCACGCGCTTCCTTTAGCCCCCGCTTGTCCCCTCCTGCAGCCCAACTGGCCCGGGTCCCCTTCGCCTCCTCCTCGCGTGCCCAGCAGCCGCGGTTCCCGGCGACCATGGTGACGGTGGAGGAGCTGCGGGAGATGGACTGCAGCGTGCTCAAAAGGCTGATGAACCGGGAAGAGAACGGCGGCGGCGCGGGCGGCAGCGGCAGCCACGGCGCCTTTGGGCTGCTGAGCGGCGGCAAGTGCCTGCTCCTGGACTGCAGACCGTTCCTGGCGCACAGCGCGGGCTACATCCGAGGCTCGGTCAACGTGCGCTGCAACACCATCGTGCGGCGGCGGGCCAAGGGCTCGGTGAGCCTGGAGCAGATCCTGCCCGCGGAGGAGGAGGTGCGCGCCCGCCTGCGCTCCGGCCTCTACTCGGCGGTCATAGTCTACGACGAGCGCAGCCCGCGCGCGGAGAGCCTCCGCGAAGACAGCACCGTGTCGCTGGTAGTGCAGGCGCTGCGCCGCAACGCCGAGCGCACCGACATCTGCCTGCTCAAAGGTAAACTCTGGCGCCGGGGCGCGAGCTGGAGGGTAGGTGTCGCGGGGCTTGGCGGCCTGCGCCTTAGTGGGCAAGGGAAGAAGTAAGTGCCTGGAGGGACTCGTGGCTGCGTGGGTACCCAGGCACTCCTTTGTGCGTGCTGTTTTGCATGGGTTTGCAAGGTTTTCGTGCGTTTGTGTGCAAGTGCGAGCGCCTGAAGTCCTCAGAGACGGTGAAGGTGCGTTTCCTCTGTCACCTGCAAGTCGGTACTCTTCCTGGAGACTGCATTTATTTACGCTCACTAACCGTCAGGTCTCTTAGGCGTAGCGGCTCCACTGCGTTGCCCACCCATATATAGTCCAGGGAGGTGCTCCCGGTGCTAGTGTGCGGGTGCGGAAGGTCAAGCCTGTCGTTTTGGCGTGCTCAGGCCCTGCACTGAGTCCGACCCCTTGAACCCGAGAGGTGGGGAATACGGTGAAGAAGGGCGAGCGCCGAGGTGGGATCGGCTTGGTAAATGCAGAAAGGAAGATCGGGTTGCGGACATTGCGTGGAGCTATCTGCTGCCCAACTCCGAGCTCCGCCTGGAAGGTGGCCAACTTCTCCCGCCTCGGGCTAGACCCCAGCTCCGGGAGCGGGGGAGGGGGGAGGGGCGGGAGGACTGAGTTTCGGGGAACGCGAGACGCGAACGTGCCCCTTAAATTCAGGCCGCGGAGAAGTACGACCTTTTGTTCAGACGGGGTTCTCGACTGTCTTGTTAGCGCGTGCTTGACTTAAGTGAAACCTGGAGAAACTCTTCGGGGACGGGAGTTCTGGTCAAATGTGGAAGTCAGAAACCCCCAAAGGACCGCGTGCTAAGTAACTGGAGGGACGGTGCCCCGGCCGCACCTGCCGGGCCTCGTCGGGTGCCGGTCCCTGACGTTCCTCGGGTGGGAGAGCCGTCAGGACGGGGTGTGGGTAGGGGCGCCCCTGCCGCGCTGCGCCCCGTCTTCCTACTGCCGCATTCCGCGCATTCTTTCGCCCGCGTCCGGTCCTCGCCTCCGAACCCGAGAGGCGTTTCAGACCCTGGCCTTCAAAGAGCCGCTCCTTTCCCTGCCGGCGTCCTTCGCCTCCTCCCTCCTTTCTTTCCCCTCCGGACCTGCTCGCCCCGGAGGAAGGGAGGTGGTGGAGGGAGGAGGGGCGGAAACCTCTCCCCACCGCCCTTTCCAAAAAGCACAACAAAACTGCTCAGTGCCGCCGAGCCGAGTTCGCCCCTGCCGAACAGCGGGGGGCTTTGTTCTCGGCAGTTGTTTCCTGGCCATTTGACCTGTCAGCTGCTGGGGAAATGCTGCTGTTGACCTTTGGTTGAACTACTAAGGCGATTTTGCTGATATTTCTTTCTCTGTGAGAGCTGCCTTTTGCACCTCCGATCCAGCCTAATCTTCCTTTTTTCTCCCCAAAGCGCTTTAAGAGAAAGTGCCGGGAAGGAGTGGCACCGGAAGGACCGGCGAGCCGGGCTCCTGGGACTCGGCGACCTCGCCTGCCTGGGGGCCGAGCTGTGCCCGGAGCGCCCGGCAGACGCACGTCCGGCTTCCACCCGTGCCAATGTGGGGGTCCGGAATGCTGAGCGCGCCTCCCCTCCCCTGCCTGGTGCCGGCGTCCATGGCGACA
Source organism: Panthera tigris (assembly GCF_018350195.1). Lineage (NCBI taxonomy): Eukaryota > Metazoa > Chordata > Mammalia > Carnivora > Felidae > Panthera > Panthera tigris. The sequence goes on along the minus strand of NC_056663.1, from coordinate 27,150,165 downwards.
ATGGGAGAAATTTCTCCCGGGAGATAGCCCTTTCGGGTGGCACGGGCTGCACTCCGAGCCGCGCTGCCCTGGATCCCTCCTGATGGAGAGCCCGAGCCTGTGCCTTCCTTCGCGGGCTCGGAAGCCAGGGCTCTTCTCGAGGTGGTGCAGATCCACGTGGAGGCTGGCTGCGTTTTGTTTTGTTTTTCTTCCTGGAAGAAACCCGTAGGGGATCGCCCTAGAGCAGCAGCTCGGTCGGGGACCTTGACCCCTGGGCTTCCGGGCTCCAGGACGCTTAAGCCCCTGGGAGGGAGGCGTGCTTTTAAGGTTTCCTCCTCCCGCTGGTGGCACCTCCCTGGACCCGCAGGGGAGAGCCCGGAGCCAGATCAGTTAGGCTGCTGGGCGCGAGGCTAATGTTAAAGACTGAGTAGGGCAGAAGCCTCTGGGTAAAATGACAGTTCTCTGGTCGTTGGCGAGGTCCCTGGAGGGAGGAAAAGGAGCCATCTAACGGCTCTTTCCTATGGGGCCCTGTACTGCTTCCTATTGTCTGACCTGGGGTGGTGGGGAGGCCGACCTTCCGCTTCTCAAAGTCGATATTCTTTAGTATCTAGGCCTGGGCGGCAGGTTGAACTAATGCCTCTTCTGGAACAGGCCAGAGGGAGTAGCCAGTACACTCAGCTGAACAGCTGTGTCTTCTAAGGGAAAGGAGCCTGCTTTGGAAGCAGCAGCCTAAAATTCAGTGGTGGTGGTGGTGGTGAGGGGCTTGTTCTGTAGCGATGGTAGAAGCTTCCAGGTTCACAGGGTCGTATGCTATTAACCTGGCTTCTTTTCATATGTGTGCTAAGCAAAGGAAGTATTAATTAACACCGTTCCCCTTCCTTCCCTTGGCCCTGTAATGAAAAGGCATCCCTAGTGAGTTGAGGGAGAACCGGGAAGTGTCTGCTCCCACACCACTGGAAGAGGACAGCCATGCCTCCTAAGTTCTAGTGGAGAAGCCAGTAAAATGGAGAAAATGTGGGTTCATGGAAGGGCACTCTGGGGGCAGAGAACTAATGGGAAACTGGGGAGGAAAAGCCCCTTAGATTATCTTTAGTAAATGCCTAAATTGATTCAGTGTTGGGTAATTTGGTTCCCATCGGAGTTGTTCATTTTAATTTCCATCTAATGGGACTTTCTGTATATCTCATTGCACATGTGGTGGGGAATGTGAAAGGAAAAGTGGCCAGACCCGACTGTTCTCTGCCAACCTGCAGGAACAGAAAAACAGAATATTTTCGGAAGTTATATTATCCTTTCCAGCCAAAGGCTATCTAATTCTACCAACTAATTGTGTTTAATAATCTGAGTTTTCTATTTCTGCCATGTGGACGTGCGTTGGTAGAAATGAGTTAACTGCAGGTGGTTAACTAATACCACATGCAAGAATTCGTAGTTAAGAGTAAATGTTACTTAATACCAATAAAATGCTGCCTGGCCTTTACATTCCCTAAATGTTATCCCAAGTTTTGCTAAGAACGATAACCTTAAATCACTACACTCTCTGGTCTCTTTGCTAGTAGAAGATTCCCATTGGGGCAAATCTTCCCCCCCCCCCAACTTTAAGCTCATTTTATTTAAAGTCCTGTAAGGCATTTTGGGGGAAAGTTTAGAAATTTCAGCTTTTCAGATTTCATTAGAATACACACCTCCTTTGAACTCCCTTTCTTTCCTTGATAGCTCCTCAGATGAGGGTTTTAGACCCTGATCATTAGAGAAGGACAAAAAGGGCATTTTCTTACCCTAATACCTTACTTTTCTCCTGTCTCAAATTCATCTCAGCTCATGACTTTTGTCCGTTTTTTAAGTTCTGATTTAAAAGTTGTCCTGGCCCTGTCTTGAGGCAGTGGGACGATCAATTAGATATCAATTAGATAGCTTCTCCCTCCAGGTTGGGACTCACATACACTGTAGTCCTAAGGCCTGATCCTACAGACTGACATTACACTTTCTGTAGGAAACAGCCCCCAAGGCCAATGACGGAGTGGGGGGAGCGCTCAGCCAGCAGCTGAGCTGGGTCTTGTCTCTGTCTCCATTTTCCTGGCCCATCCTAGTCCCCCAGGAGGTCAGTGGCAGCAGACAGCAAACCCCGGCGGGGGGGTTGGGGGGGGGGATGAGGTTGCACACCTTTTGACCCAAAGAGAAACGGACTGGCCTTTCTTCTTATAAATATGATACAATGCCCGTGCCAGCCAAGGATTGAGAGCATTAGAATTACACACAATGGCAGGCCTTAGAGCTAATCTCTCACCTCTGTTGTCATTCGTTAAAGAATGACCCCGAGCGAAGAGCGAAGCAAACTCCTTCGACCTGGATATTTCCAATCAACAAAAGTAACAGAAGACCGGGCGCAGGTATCAATTGAAAGTGAAAACCCTATCACTAGGAAGCCTATCACAGGTCCCTTGGGCTTGTCCTGAGGGCTTATAGGAGAGATGGGCTACACTGGGAACTGAGGGAAGGTGGCTTTTCCAAGGAGCCAAAAAATTCCTTTAAAAAATCAGAACATCTGAAACCAGATAGCCAGTTTCCTTACTGGGAGGCAGTTGCCGCCTAACAAAGGAAGTTTGACAGGAAGAAAAGTTCACTCTCCAGCGGAAGGCAGCACCAGCCAGCTTGCTGAATGTAGCAGATAGCCCAGAAGGACTGGGAGGGACGGTGAACCAGCTCCAGCTCCAGGGTGGCATTAAGTGTCAGCCAGCTGGCCCAGGACGCGCAGGTCTGTGTGTGGGGTCCCAGGGTGGGAAGCTCACTTAGGTAAATCTTCAGCACTGCTCAGCGTTTACGTGGGTGCTTACTAAGTTAACACCCGCATCAACGGGAGTTCTCAAAGTCGAATGACCCCAGACTTTCTTGCTGGGCAGCGTTTGGCTCGTACTGATAATGAAGTCCCAGGAGAGCAAGCCCCTGTCTGTGAACGGGTGACATTCTGAGTGTTTGAGAGAGGGTGACTGGAAGAGCGACAGCCATATTAAGATCTGTGACCACTGTCCCCACCAAATGACTGGCTTCCCCATCACAGACCCCACGAAGAGTCCTACTGTGGTGATGTGATCGGCACTGCACCAGCCTGTCCTTTCTAGAGCACTGTTATGCGCACATCACAGCGCTGCATGGACGTGTGGACAGTGGGTCATCCTTTTCAGTAAGCTGTGACAGTTGTCTTGCTTTGTATGAGAAAAAGAGCGTGGAGTTCAGCTAGCTATGGATGTGATTATCCCTCAAAAAAAGTTGGGGGGGTATTACATTCCTTTTCTTCCCTCTAGACTCTCACGTTTCAAAATTAAGATGAGAAAATGAGAGCTTTAAGACCAGAAAGTCTATTATTTTTTCTTTAATTTTTTTTCTTAACGTTTTATTTATTTATTTATTTATTTATTTATTAATGTTTTTATTTATTTTTGAGACAGAGAGAGACAGAGCATGAGCAGGGGAGGGTCAGAGAGAGAGGGAGACATAGAATCTGAAGCAGGCTCCAGGCTCTGAGCTGTCAGCACAGAGCCTGACGCAGGGCTTGAACTCATGGACTGTGAGATCATGACCTGAGCTGAAGTCAGACACTCAACCAACTGAGCCACCCAGGCACCCCACATTTTATTTATTTTTGAGACAGGGAGAGACAGAGCATGAACAGGGGAGGGGCAGAGAGAGAGGGAGACACAGAATCTGAAACAGGCTCCAGGCTCTGAGCTGTCAGCACAGAGCCCGATGTGGGGCTCGAACTCACGGACCGCGAGATCATGACCTGAGCCGAAGTCGGACGCTCAACCGACTGAGCCACCCAGGCGCCCCCAGAAAGTCTATTATTAAGAACATGGGAAAAACAGGTCAAAATTAGTCAGAATATCTGTTATGGAATTACATCCAATTGGAACTACACAAAACAGGCGGAAAGTCATTGGTGTATGTGTCATGAAACTGCATTCAGAAGCTAGAAATGCAGATCTTAGACACCTGCTTTGCAGAGAAGTTTGTGACATTTAGAATCGCAGAGTATCAGAAGTTAAAGATGATAACAGTCTGAAATCCTTGCATCGTGACCCCGTAGGGATACAGATACACCTGAAACCAGAGGCCCATGAACTTCTACCTTCTTTAAATGCAGTGGATTCTAGAAGTTTCTATCCTGTTGTGTTTCCTTAAATAAAGAGTGCTAGTCATGACTCTTTAGTGGCAACCTGTAGTTTGAAAAACACCGGTTAGACGCGGAGTTTGGTGAAATGTCACGAGTGTCCAGATCCTTTCTGTTTCTACATGTGTCTTCAATGGGATGAAACCAGCAGTCTGTGCCTCCCCCGGGAGAAGGACCACCAGGAAGGCAGAGATGGGCACACAGCAGGGTCGGCTCCCGGTGGCCAGACTAGCAGGTGGCTTCGAGGCCAGTGGCCTGAACGCTGGCACTGCCCTTACCTGAGGTTGCCCTGTGCCTCAGTTTCCTCATCTGTAAAACTGGGGCCAGTCACCCCTCAAGGACTGCTGCTTGGGAAGAACCTGGCACATAGTGAGCATTTCCTCTATCCCTTTTAGTAACGTGGAGCCGATACCAGGCGTGGACGTGCTGGTCTTGTGGAGTGTGGACGTGGGTGGTTCCTCACTTGCAGCCTTCCGTCCCTGCCACCCCGCCTGCCACCCCGCCTGCGTGCTCTGGGGCTGTCCTTCCGTGCTGCGCGCAGCCGAGGTCCCAGCCCGGTGCCGCTCTCCACCCGCAGGAAGGAGCTCCTTGGGTGCAACTCTTCATAACGGTCAGCCACAGACCCTCCAGAGCTAGCGACAGCTCAGGAGGGAGAATCCCTTCCACGGCTGCCTGCCTGGGACACTCCAGTCCCTCAGGCAAATCTGCTTGTTCACTTGGTTCCTTTCTGCTTGTTCTTTAAAGAGCTGCCAAAGGGAACGGACCTCAGTAATCCTGTTTCTGCTCCACTCTAATGCTGCCTTCTCCCACCCTCTCTGCCCTGTTATGAGAGGCTTGGGGGTGGTGCGGATGACAAATGGCCCCCCTTCAAGCCTGGCCTGACCCCCCCGGGTCACCTCTGTCCCTCCCAGTTGGCTGCTCCCCCCCTGCCTGCCACACCCCGAGGGCATTGGCCAGCTCGGGAGCCTTCTGGGCTGTGGGTGCTGTGCCACCTGCGGGGCTGACGGAGGATCGACCTGGAGGCAGCAAATGTCCCCTATGGGGAAAGGTCCTGGAACTCAGACAGTGAACTCAGCCCTTCTGCTGTCTAACTACCAGATCTCAAGACTGTGACTGGAAAAATAAGTAAAGCCCAGGAGGAGAGGGCTGTCCAGAGTCTGGGAAATTGTCCGTAATGCTGGAGTCCCCTTGTAAGTGCCAGAAAAGGAAGTCTTCGTTAGGTGCCTCCCCGAGGCCAAGTGCAGAGCACTGGCTGTTCCAATCAGTCCTCAGAGGATGCCAGGTGCGGATGTCTCATCACACTTTACAAGTGAGGGAGAGGCTCAGAGAGGTTCGATGACAGCCCCAGGCCGCACAGCTTGATGACTTGACCAGGTTGGGATTCAACGCAGGCCTTTTCAGTCTGGTGCCCTGTCCCGCACCTTCTCAGCAATGGGAAGGACATTGTGTGTTGACCACTCTGAGGCTCCTCCTACTTCCGCTGCCCTTTGGTGTGTGTGTGGGGGGTGCTCCTCCTCGGTGACCTCACAGCCTGGCCCTGGCGCTCCTGTGTCTCCAGCACTCGCTTTCAGGGGGGCACCGCTAGTCTGCCTGTCTGGGTGACAAGCTTTGGGAGCGCACCGCCCATGTCTTCCATAGCTTTGAAAACAGCATATTTGAACAGCTCAAATTACGTAATAAACACAGGAAATCATTTTATTTAAAAGTCTTTAAATCCTATAGAAATACATAGAGTAACAGCTAATGGCTTTGTATATAGGTGTTCAACAATGGTTTGTTGATTGATTCACTTCCCTTTCTGCCTTTCAAAGGGGAACATTTAAGGAAGTTTCCCAGAGTTCTACCTTAGGAACTTGAGCTAAAGACATTTGCTGGAAGAGCCATCTTCCCTCATTATGATTCACTGCATTTGGGGCAGCAATGTTTGTAGCCTTGTAAAGAAAAGGGGGTGCTAATGGGAAGGAGGGGTGCCCCTGTGCTGAGATGACCATTAAGGCCACCAACGCGCCCGAAGCTGCCAGTACTGGGCCCTCTCCTCCGGGGGAAGCTGGTTATTGTGACTCAGCAGGAGCCGGGCCTGTGACCAGAGAGATCCCCATTTATATCCCGAGGGAGGGAATGGAGGGGAACAGAGAGGAAAAAATGTATACCCTGTTCTGTAAGCCTTATGATGTGGCGAAGAAGCATTCCCTTCTTCTGCAAAGCAGAATTTTCTAGGGCTGGGATCTGGGCAAGTGATTGACTAACTGTCACATGTCTGCATGTCGGAAGGTTACCATGAATGTCTCTAGGAACCCGTGACACCATGCCGCTTACGCGTCAGGATTTAACGGTGCTAGCTACATTCGGGACTGTTGGTTGAATGGGTCCGTTACAGTGGTCGCTTCACAACCTGTAGGCTCTCCTGAATGAATTTGTAATATGTTTCGGGTCCTATGGAAACGGCAAGATAAAAATACAAGCAGGGCCACACAAGGACCGTGGATGCTAAGTTACTCGCAATGCAAAGTCCCAGAACTGAGAGTAAATCGGATACTGACCAAGCATTTCTCTTCTAGTGTTTCCTGCCCCTCTCCTGCTTCTCTGCCCTCCGCCAGCCAGCAGGAGCTTTTCGGCTTGGCACTAACACTATTCCAGAGAAGTCGGCCCTTTATCTCTTTTTACTTAAAAGACCTCCCTTCCCCGGAAGACGATCCCACAGATAACCATTCCAGAGCTTAGCAACTCGCAGGTCAGGAAATCCTGCCTTGCCCCAAACCTGTATGTAGCAAGAGGGATTTATATTTAAGCCCGTTTCCTCTTATTTTGGCCCCTTGCTGATGAACAGCTGTTCATGAGGCTGGGCGATTGGCATCTGTTCTGTTGCTGAGATCCAGAAGGGCTGGTGCCAGGGTAAATTTTTTTTCCTTCTCTCCCACATTGCAGAACCTCTCCAAAGGCAGGACTGGAGGTGGGGGATGACAGACATCTTTGCAGGCCCCAAGGCCCAGCACCAGACTGCCTCGGGGCTCTTGGAAACACACAATGGCCAGTCTTCCATGCTTTGTCATCACCCCAAGAAGCTGCCGTGGAAAGTCCCTTCTGCATATCCCCTGCACGTCGTCCTTTCTGTATCTGCCTCCCAAACCTAAGTCTTGATCCTAAAACTTCCCTTCCAGCCTTCAGGATGCAGCCCTGGCCAAATGCGGCTCTCTGAAGGCTCCATAGCCGTGATCTCTGGGCCCACAGCGCCACCTGGTGGCCAATGTAGATCCGGCCGTTCCCAGCTTCCCAGCCGTTCTCCTCAGTCCAGGAGTCGGATTCAAGTACTTCTCTGGGGTTTTGCCGGCTTCCTGACTCTATTAACACCAACGTCTTTCTCTTTTACAGGTGGCTATGAGAGGTTTTCTTCCGAGTACCCAGAATTCTGTTCCAAAACGAAGGCCCTGGCAACCATCCCACCTGCTGTTCCCCCCAGCACTGCTGAGTCCTTGGACGTGGGCTGTGGGTCCTGTGGAACCCCGCTGCACGACCAGGTAGACCCGGGCCCAGAGCCTGGGGGAAAGGGGCAATGGGAGGGGGTGAGGCGGGGGCAAGGGGGCTTATTTTCGGAGTTCTGCTTTTCAGAGGCTTTGGATCCAGTGCCTCAATTTGGTGAGAATGGAGTGAACCCCGAGTACTGGGGTGCAGTGTTAGGGAGGGTCTATTTGTTTCTTCCTTCCCTCTTATTACCCTCATTTGGAAACATACAAAGACCTAACTTTCTGACTTTGCCTCTAACTTCACATGCGGACACGCGGGGATTGCTGAAGCCAGCGCATGTGGGCTGCTGTGTAGAAAGAGCCAGGCCACCCTGCCGTGTACAAGCCAATTGCAAACGCCCAATGGACATAAATGGTTGGCCAACCCTCCCCCAAGAAAACCGGCTTAAGCTGCTCTGTGTCTTACCAGCCTTTGCACTTAGATGGAGAAGGAGTGGATTCATAGGGTCCAGCAAGTCTGCTGTCAGATCCCAGACCATTTGAGTTGGTCTGACTCAGAAAACATCACGAATTGCAGCCCACATTTCCTCATAGATCCCGCCTCTTGTCTGTGAGGCCAAAACAGCATACGTTTCTAATGTGCCCAGGGAAATAAGCCCCTCGACCCCACAACAGACAGCCTGGCGCTGAGTTAGGTGTAGGTTCGTGTCCTAAGTGGTGTGGCAAGGCCGGTGTTGTGTCTGCCACTTTATTTATCGAGGGGGAGGAGGGCTGCTTGAACCGCCAGGTGGGGCCCACGAGCCTTGACCTGTCCTGGCTTTGCCGCTCACAGCAGAGCGGAGCGTAAAGGCTAGAGAAGCCCACCGGGCCTGGTGTCCCGCCAGGAGCCCCCGCAGGCTAAGGGGAGACCCGGAAGGGCTGTGTCCACGGGTGTTCTCCCCTGGGCCTGTGAAAGCCCACCTCGCCCAGGTACCCCCCCGCCCGTCCCAAGCACTCCGGCCATTTTCCTGGGGGCCTTACACTCACGATGTTGGGGGCACTCTGCCCTCTCTTTCTGGCGCAGGGGGGTCCTGTGGAGATCCTTCCCTTCCTCTACCTCGGCAGTGCCTACCACGCTGCCCGGAGGGACATGCTGGACGCGCTGGGGATCACGGCCCTGTTGAATGTCTCCTCCGATTGCCCGAACCACTTTGAAGGCCACTATCAGTACAAGTGCATTCCCGTGGAAGACAACCACAAGGCAGACATCAGCTCCTGGTTCATGGAAGCCATTGAGTACATCGGTAGGTTGGCTCTGGTGGTGCGGTGCAGGGTGCAGGCCGAGTGCGGGAGGTTGTGAGGGAACCACGGTACTTGCCTGCGGAAGGAGGGACCGAAGGGGCGCGGTCGCGGGGGTGTGCCCGTTTCCCCTGTGCCTCTGAGGAAGGCTCACTGCCTGGATGCTGTGTTGGGTGGGGATAGGAAGAGAGACTCCCCAGCCGGGCCGTTAGCTTATCTAGGCAATAACGTTTTCCATGCGTGGCTCCAGATGTCTAGATGATAAGGCTTTGGGGATGGGGAGGAAACAAATAAAGGGAGAACTGGGCCAGTGTTTTTGTTCCTGCACATGGAAATCCTTGAAGGTATGTTGGGATTTAACCGGCTTTACCATGCATTTTTCCCAAGCTTATTAGTGCATTTGTTTGGATCAGTCTCAAAAAAATAGCCCAGAATGGGTGGAAGGAATCCTAGAGTCCTTTGCGGTGGGCTTCCTCCTCCCCCTCCTCGGCCGCCAACGTTATTCCTTGACTGGGAGTGCCCCTCCCCCAACACTCTTCCCCCCCCCCCCTCCCCCCGCGGCCCTGCCCGCACCTGCCATCTGGTGGAGCGCCAGTAACCGCGTGGCGCTCTCTGCCCCAGATGCCGTGAAGGACTGCCGCGGCCGGGTGCTGGTGCACTGCCAGGCGGGCATCTCGCGCTCGGCCACCATCTGCCTGGCCTACCTGATGATGAAGAAGCGGGTGAGGCTGGAGGAGGCCTTCGAGTTCGTCAAGCAGCGGCGGAGCATCATCTCGCCCAACTTCAGCTTCATGGGGCAGCTGCTGCAGTTCGAGTCGCAGGTGCTGGCCACGTCCTGCGCCGTGGAGGCCGCCAGCCCCTCGGGGCCCCTGCGGGAGCGGGGCAAGGCCACCCCCACCCCCACCTCGCAGTTTGTCTTCAGCTTCCCGGTGTCGGTGGGCGTGCACTCGGCCCCCAACAGCCTGCCCTACCTGCACAGCCCCATCACCACGTCCCCCAGCTGCTAGGGCCGCTCGGAGCCCCCCACCCCCACCCCGCGAGCCCGCCGGCCCCGCGGGGACTGACCAGCGTGGGGAGCAGGCGGCCAAGCTCCTCCCCCTTTGCTCCTCCTGGGCCAGCCTGGGGCCAGCTAGAATGGCAATAAGGACTTCGAATACACCTACTACGAGCAAACAAAACACTCCAACCTAGAGCAATAACGGCTGCGGCTGCCTCAGCGGGCAGGGAAGACCTTGGTTTGGTTTGTGTGTCTGTTACTTTTCAGATAGGAATTTCTTACCTCATTTTTTTAAGCGGTAAGGCTTGAAGTTAGGAAACCCACAGATCCTGGCAAATGTGCCCACCCAGTTTTATTAAGGTGGGGGGGAGGCGGGTGGGAGTGGGAAAGGGACAAAAAGAAAACAAGTTTGCCAGAAGTGCCTGGTTCTGTGTGCTTCGTCCTTTTTTTGTTCTTGTAACAGCTTTTTTTTTTTTTTGGTTGTTTTTGTTTTTTGGTCGATGTTTTGTTTATGTTCTTTGACGAAATCTTATAGGACGTGGTTTTCCTTTTGAAGTCACCAACAGGTGAATAATTACACTTCGTAATAAATAAAAGTATTTATTAAGAATTTCCTCAGAGTATGTAAGTACAAGGAGTCTAGTGACAGTGAATTTTGGATATGTTTCTGTCGATGTCCCGCAGTGGAGCACGATAGCGTGCAAATGTCGAAGCAGTTAGAAGGGAAATGGCATCTCCCAGGTGTGGACAAGGTGGCGGGATAGACACCTGGGATTGGTTGCCACTGAGAAGCAGGCAGGGTGGGGTGGCAGGTGGAAGGAAGGTAAGGACTGCTGTTTGATGACTTTTGAGGCTGGTTCCTGGGCACATGGAACACTAAAGTGGCTTTACATCCCGACAGTACAGTCTTTTCTTTCTGAGGGTCGGTGATCCAGTTGGCGGGAGCATGTTCTCACAGACCTGCCTGAGGACTTGCAAATCATCTGTGATAAATGCCATGTTGTATAAGGTGCTCCTGAAAAATTGGGCGCAGTGGAGATTTTCCTCCAGGGAATCACTGGGCCGGGCCATTGGGGAACCCAGCTAGCTAGAGCCAGACGTGATGTGAGTCCTGTGAGAGTAGAAGTACGTCAACAAATTCTTGCCTTCTCAAAATTCCCCGGCTTAGGTGAATATTTTTTAAAGGCCCTTATTTGAATAAAAAGAGGGGAATGGACACCATGTTTCAGGTCTAGGATGGAAGAGTGTGTGTGAGGAGCTGGGCAGACCCTTTGCTTGGGAGCTGGCTGCTGGGCTCCTGGAATGGGCACCGTGGGTGCTCGGGTGCCATTTTGGAATCCATTCTTGGGATAATGCCATTTGAAGGGGCCTTTCCAAACGGAGGTAAGGCTTTTTGAGGGAGAAGGATGTTGTGTGTGGGTTGGGCTTGGGGGGAGGGAGGAGGGAAGCTACATGTTACTTCAATTGTGGTAGTGTGGAACAGTGTTGTTACTGAGTGCCAGCTTAGAGGTATTTGCAAACTTGTCTAGAAATGAGAGCATGTTTATTTTTTGGTTGTTTTTTTGTTCTTTGTTCTTTTGTTTTTTTGTTCTTTAGCCCCTTGTGAGTCTAGATCTAAATGAATATTCTTGCTCATCCGTAAATAACTTCAAGCCTCAATGTCAGAATCGTGTTGGAATGCTCTTTCTTATCCTGGCATCCCAGACAGGACCAGGTTCATTACATTTCCTTCCATAAACATGAACCTGTGTTGGCATCACTCATCCTGCCTTTGTCAAGCCCTGTCTTTGGGTGAGGCCAGAGTTCCCGCTTCCTGTTTTTAGAAAAGCCAAAGGCTCCCTCATTCCCTAGGAGCTGCTTGGCTGAATAGGGGTGAGGTGTGGAGGGGTTAAGATGCCTGGACAATGGACCTATTTAGAGGTGGCACAGCTGGCCATTCCCACTTTTTCCTTGCTTCCTGGAGGTTGCTCTGTGTTTTGTGGTGAATGAGGTCCACAAGGTTCTGCAGCTGAGGGAGCCCTGGGTTCCAACAGCAGATGGACCTGGGGGGCAGGGTGGCTGTTGCAGGGGGAGGAAAAGTAACCTGGAACAGACTCACTTTCTATAGAACAAGTGCACATCCGCCAAAACCTGTGTTTTCCCAGACTGGATTCCAACCATGTGGACAGTCGGAGCTCAGGACCAGCCCCAGACACGTCTTCCCCCACTTTCCAATTCAAGTCTTCTGTCACTGTGTCAAACTGCTATTTATAAAGCCATTTTCTTTGTACTTGATGACAACGTGAGTCCCAGAACTCTCAGAAATAAAAATAGGAAATTGGCTTGATAGGAAGAGGGGATTTGGGGGAGGTGGTCATAATTCTGCCATCAGAAGCCTCTTTGATGACTCGACATAACTCTAATGAAGTTCAAATGGTCAGGTGGGTTGCCATTGGCCTCTCTCCCACGAAGTGATTTCTGGTGATGCAAACTTTCTGCGATGGCCAGAAAACATTGCCACTTTCACCGATTATCAGCCATGCTGTTGGCTACCTTGGATCTCCTCTAGAGACCAAGGGTTGCTGTCAGCTCCCAGAATCTTGTGTGACCAAGGTTGTTTGTGGATCGCTGAGGGTAACACACCTGACTTTCCCATGGAGACACGCCAGGCTGAAAGTGCCATGAACAGGTGGCCGGGAGCTCACAGTCTCAGTCCTTTCCTCCTGGGGCCATTTTGCTCAGGTGCTTGTTGGAACTGGATTCCAGAGTTTTCAACAAGGTTGGGGTGCCATGAGAAAAAAATGCAAACATCTGTGGGAAAGTGGACAGAGGGAGGCAGGATGGTTAATCGGGACGGGAGTTGGCCACCGAGCCCAAAGTACAGAAGGGGTGGTTCACCTTGACTGTCTGCCGGCATCAGCTGGGGAGTTTTGAAAACCTTGCTACCAGGCTATCCCAGACCAATTAGGCCAGGATTTCTGGAGCTGGGACCGAGGCATCCGTGTGTTTCTGAGCTCCCCAAGTGTGCCCCATGTGCGGCCAAGATGGGGAAAATGGCCTTGCTTTCTGGAAGGCTAGTCTTCCTGACAGAACTAGCTTGTCCCGAAGAAACCACAGCCAGGGGTTGGTCACTGGCTCAGGGGGTGGTCACTTGCCACCCGTCCCAGCCTGGCTGCGGGACAAGATGGTTTCTATCAGGAGCTCAAGGAGCATGTGACCTCCTGAAGGGGGCACCTCTCAGGCTCCTCGAAAGTCATCCGATCTGTGGAACGTTGTTGGCAAATTGAATACAGTGTCTGGACGTTGGGGTCTTTCCTTACATTTTCCTTGTCGAACAAGAAAGATGGGGAGTTTCACCTCTTGAAGATAACCCCGTCCCCGAAGGGCACCCTGCCTGTTCTTAGAGCTTATGAGTCATATGAGGAAGAGGCTTCTTCAAGACAGAGCAATGCAATACTTGTAACTTTTGTAAATAGCCCCATCTTTCAGAGTGATGTCATTTCTACATTTGATATGCTTGTATTTCTGTAGGATGTATATAGTTTAGGGGATTTCTTTTTTGTTTGGTTTTGTTTTTTAGAAAAGTTGACATGTCTGTTTTTATTTATTGCTTGAAAAAGATCATTTGAAGAAAAATAAATACATTTTCAACCACCTCTGGCCTGGTTTATTCTCTCCTTGAAAACTGCTCTGCTGGGATGACTTGGAAGAGAAGGGAAGGACTGGGTCACTTAATGTGCGCTTAGTGACATTGACAGTAACATGGTAGGCAGACTGGCTGGTAAAATCAGTGACCCCACTGTTCTCCCTGATGACCACTTGAGGACAGTGATGGTATAGCTGACGTGCATCTCTGAGAACCTGATTTCTCTAGGCACACTCCTACGGGAAGAATTCGACGGTGGAGCACCTGGGTGGCTCAGTCGGGCGGGTGTCTGACTTCGGCTCAGGTCATGATCTCACGGTTTGTGAGTTCGAGGCCCGCATCGGGCTCTGTGCTGACAGCTCGGAGCCTGGAGCCTGCTTCGGATTCTGTGTCTCCCTCTCTCTCTGCCCCTCCCCCACTCACTCTGTCTCTCTCTCCTTCAAAAATAAACATTCAAAAAAAAAAAAAAAAAAAAGAACAGTAAGAGACAGGGAGTGTCCTTCATCTGAGAATCTCCTTAGGGCCAAGCACAGGATGAAGCAAAAAGGGTGGCTCCTTGGTGGGAGGAGTCAATCAAACTGCCTAAGCAGGAAACGATTAGGGCTATAGTAAAATGTATAAGGCATCACTACCACTGGGACACCCCTCCCCATTGATAAAAGGTCCTGCCTGACTCACACAGAATCTTAGGAAAGTTTACTGACTTCATATTCCATTGGGATCATGGAAATTACCAGCATGTTTGAAGGCCAGATTGAAGAAATACCTGGATAAAGAATTCTATAAATTGGCGGTCCCCCAGTGCTGATCTGCGGATTGTTATCAGATTCCTTTGTGCAGATTTCCCAAGTTGTAAACCAAAAGCAATTAATAAACCTCATTCCCACTCTATCGTTTTTATTTGATATTCTGGAAGCCCTACCCAATGTGATTAGGAAGCCATAAAAATGAGGCATACAGTTTGGAAAGTGGGAAGCCAAATTGTTTGCAGAGGGTATGTGTCAGGAAAACACAGGAGAATCAACTAAGAGATGATCAGAAGAAAATTCAGTAAGCACTTGATGGTAAAATTAACATGAAAAAAGCAATAGGTGCTGCTATGTGAACATATCCAGCAACAGTAAGATGGTAGTCGATCCCATTTGCAGTATAACTTACAGATGAAATGCCTACAGGGCACCTGGGTGGCTCAGTGGGTTAAGCATCCAACGTCGGCTCAGGTCATGACCTCATGGTTCATGAGTTTGAGCCCCACGTCGGGCTCTGTGCTGACAGCACAGAGCCTGCTTCAGCTCCTCTGTCCCCCTGCCCCTCCCCCACTGCTTTTCTCTAAATAAATAAATAAATAGACTTCGAAAAAAAAAAAAGATGAAATGGCTAAAATAAACTTTACCAGACATAGGCAAGACCTATATAATGGACATAGTACAGCCCTACCAAGGGGTTTCTAAGAACACGTGAAAAAAGTAAAAGACATACCAAGCTCTCAGATAAACAGACTTAATACTGGAAAAAATATTTCTCTATAAATTATACATTTTTAAAAATGTTTATTTCTGAGAGAGAGAGAGACAGAGCATGAGTGGGGGAGGGGCAGAGAGGGAGGGAGACACAGAATCGGAAGCAGGCTCCAGGCTCTGAGCTGTCAGCACAAAGCCCGACGCAGGGCTCGAACTCTCACGGAGGGCGAGATCACGACGTGAGCCGAAGTCGGCCGCTCAACCGCCTGAGCCACCCAGGCGCCCCTGTAAGTTATACATTTAATGTGATCTCACAACACCTACAGGATTTGTAAGGAACATGGGAAAATGATTCTGATTTCGCCTGGAGAACTAATGTGCAGAAATGGGCAGGATGGGAGAGAATGGCAAGGTGGGGGGATGGGGATTATATATATCCTCTCCTGTGGGAGATTATCTAAAACATAGAGGTTCTTGGGCCCACCTAAGACTTCCTGAGCCAGAGACCCTACAGACTCCCACAGGTGATGTCCGATTTACCACTCAGGAATCCCTGATACAGCTTTGTCTCTTCCACCCTCCCCCTTCCATTCAACCCCCAGACCCTGACTTCGGATTACTGTCACTGTTACTATGACAACTTACCCCAAGAGCTTCCTTGTATAAACCAATAACCGCTTTATTTTGCTGACGAATTTGTAGATTAGAAACTTGGGAAAGGCCCCGCTAAGCAGTCCTCCCTCGGCGTGTCTCAGGTGGTCCCAGTCCGTGACAGCTCGCACCGCTGTCATCCGAAGGTGGTTAGGCCGTGCCTCCAAAATGGCGCAAATGGCTGGCAGCGATGCTCTCAGCTAGAGTTCAGTTGTGACGGTCACTTGGACCCCCAACACACGCCCTCTCCTGAGGGCAGTCAGATTTCTCACGAGACGAGTGGTCCAGTCAACACCCCTTTTTACGATCTGGTTTCAGAAGTCACTTCCTCCCTACTTGGTTGACGCAGTGTCAGGCCTCCTCAGACTCAAGTTTTGCTCCTAACCAAGACACATTTATCATCTAAGATCTCCTCCCAGGACTGAAACAGCTTTCGGCCACCACGCACACTGTCTATGGCCCCTTCTGATCCAGAAAACATCACAAGATAAATCCATTCTTCAAAAAACGACGTGCTCGAACAGTACAATCCCAGGAGGGAATGCAGGTAGGAGGGTGTGAAGCAACCACTGATTTCAAGACCCCCACCTCACCATGAGAGTTCACCTTTTTACGTCTGCGTCCACCCAAGGTGTCTTCCCCGCTGCACGGCGGGGCGTAGAGACCAACCCAGTGCATGAGATGGAGAACAAGTGGCTAGAGAGAGTGTGCTGGGTTTTCCTCCAGCAGAATACAAAGCTACTGAAATTGTGTCTGGCAGCCAGTTGAGGCAGGCAGACCAGGGTAGCTCAGGGGTCTCTGGACAGACACATTCCCGTGAGCCCTTGCGAAAACTCCTTCCCCCGCGTCTCTGGGGGCACATACAGTGCCGTGAGGGTAGGCAGGTTTGGACTGGATTTTCATCCAAGAGGTTACTAGTAACAGCCACCAAATGGACACACATCTGCCACCTCCCAACGATGGGCTCTTACACAAGACCTGAGTCAGACAACCCAGCTTAGACCAGCAACTTCGTACTTCATGAACCTGAAAGAGCCAGGCCCACTGCAACTTACCGTCCTCGTTGCTGGCAGAGAAGGGAAGGGCTTTGTGGCAGGAGAAATAACAAGGAAAATGTGTTCACCTTGAGGCATAGGGACCTCACCCAGTGGAAAATGGCTGTCCTGAGTTCTGAGCAGTTAGATGGGTCTCCTTTTCCTGGGAGAGAGGAGAGAGAGAGGGTAGGCAGGCTGAGGCACAGAAAGGGGCTGGAAACAAAAGGAAAAGGTCTGTTTCTCCAACATGTGCCTTCAGAGGGAGAGGCCATTATAGAAAAGTCGTCTGTTACCTTGAGATTGGGGATTTCATGACCATCTGCTCCCTAAAGGTTGTCCGGCCTCTGGATCCATGGGTCTAAGTGGCATGGGCTTTATCTCTCAGTAATTAGCAAAGGTCCCATCAAGGTCCCGGGAACCTCACTGTCATCAGCATAGACAGAATAGGGAGCTGGGACGGTCTGGAAACAGGGCGCGGACCTCTCATGACAGCAGGGAACCCAGCCTTACAGAGCAATAATAGCCAAGGGAGCTGGCTCTGGTGAGGTGCCCTAGGGAAGTTCATTGGGAAGAGACTGAACTTGACCTTGAGGCGTGTCTCCCATCAGAGTTCCAAGCTGACTTGAGTCAACAATTTTGGCGGGGGGGGGGGGGGGAGGATGGGGTGTTGCACAACTCTTAAATTTAGTAAACTTACTAAAAAATCACTGAATTGCACACCTAAAATGGGTAACTTTGTGACATATAAATTATATCCCAATAAAGCTGTTCAATGATTAATATATGGAAATATGCCCACTGCCAAAAATTTCAAAGAACACAAATACAGATGAGGAAAATGGAAAGTTTCTCCTTCTCAATATTTCTGCCCTACATCCCACTGCTTTTACTTTCCATAACCAAAATGAACAATTCGGCACGATCCGTTTGAGACTTTTATTTACCCATTGTGTAAAATGTGTGCATTTGACAGGATAATACTGTTAAGCCAGGATTTTCCCCCTTGTTGTTCTCTGTTATTCTTGCCCTGCCCTCAATTTGATCAGCTCACCATTTGCTCTAACTGCCCCTAAGGTCAGGGATGGCACTGGGCCAGAACACAGAAACCAAGTAATCACACTCTTCTTTTGAGTTGCAAAGACACAAAGCAGTAGAATTGAGAAAACGTCTTTGTGCGGTCAGACCCTCCTGCCCTAGGGGATGGTGGGGTTGCACGTGTTGATCCACAGCCTACTTTCTCATTTAACGGTACACTCTGCAGATGTCCCGTGTCCATACCTTCCATTTTACTTCACCTTTAAAAAATGTTTATTCATTTTGAGAGAGAGAGAGAGAGAGAGAGAGACAGAGAACAAGCAGGGAAGGAGCAGAGAGGCAGAAAGAGAATCCCAAGCAGGCTCCTCACTGACAGCATGGAGCCCCGTGTGGGGCTCAATCTCACGAGCTGTGAGATCGTGGCCTGAGCCCAAGTCAAGTCAGACTCTGAACCAACTGAACCACCCAGGCGCCCCGTGCCCCCTTCTTTTAATTTTAATAGTTGGAGGTTTATCTTTCAATCACAGAGAAAACCTGACCATTAAGTCATAGAAATGTGCCCATGGTATAGGCTGAATTCTGTAATTAGGCCAAATGTTGATTCAGGGCATTTGTTTACAACAGTGTAACTGCATTTAATGTATAATCCATTGCTTTGAGGGGCGCCTGGGTGGCTCAGTCGGTTGAGCGTCCGACTTCGGCTCGGGTCCTGATCTCATGGTCCGTGAGTTCGAGCCCCGTGTCGGGCTCTGTGCTGACAGCTCGGAGCCTGGAGCCCGCTTTGGATTCTGTGTCTCCCTCTCTGTCTTCCCCTCCCCCGCTCATGCTCTGTCTCTCTCTGTCTCAAACATAAATCAACATTAAAAAAAAAATTTAATCCATTGCTTTGAGCAGACACAGCAAGAGACAAGCAAAGAGAGACCCTTCCCCCAGTTGTCTTCATTTCCACCTTCCAGCTGAACACATGCACTTCCAACATTCTGAGCAAACGGGCAAAAATAACAGAGGCACTGGCAGAATCAGACACCAACACTGTCATCACCATCATGGCTTCTGCCGTCGCTAAGATGACTGCACCTGCTTTAAGTTTCCAAACAGATCAAAGCAATTCACGTAGAGATCAGACTCTAAATTTAGAGGAGCCTTGAGTTACCGAGCTACAGGAGCTTTTATAAATTATTATTCCTTTTTCCTTCCCACGGCAAAGTGGCTTTATTGAAAAATTCAAACGCAGCAAAAAATTAAACAGCACAAAACCTTCTGACATCCTTATCTCTGAAGCTACCACCCTTAGATTCCGTGAATGTTTTTTATGTATGTGTGCGGGTGTGCGTGCATGGATATATACATATGTGCAAAATATATGCAAATATACATGTGCTTCGATGTCCTATTTCATGGATGAGTCATGATAGCTCTGTTTTTCTTGTGGCTTGTGGGCGATGTTTCTTCTGTGTTCGACAGATGCAGGTGTGTGTGCGTGCGGATGCACACACACACTCACACACACAGTGTTCCAGAGATATGTCAGACATATTGTTAAAGAATACTTTTCGACTGTGTGTGGCGCCTGGGTGGCTCAGTCGGTTAAGCACCCACATCTTTTGATCTCTGCTCAGGTCATTCGTGAGATCGTGCTGACAGTTTGGAGCCTGCTTGGGATTCTCTCTCTCTCTCTCTCTCTCTCTCTCTCTGTGCCCCTCCCCTGCTTGCGTGCGTGCTCGCACCCTCTTAAAATAAACATTGAAAAAAAAGAATACTTTTTGACTTACCTCCCACCTTCCACCAGACCCTGCAAACAACTATAGTACACAATCATGTGTCCTTCCATAGGTCTCCCTGCTCAGTCATATATAATGTATTGAATTATATGCTATCATGATATATTGTATATATACCATGTATCTCTATATGTAAGTACATATAAGGATTTTATTTCATAGTTGCTTCATTAAAAAAGCAACACCATATAATATGCAATGTTCTGTATCTTGCTTCCCTTAATATATTGTGGAAACCCCTCCAAGTCTAAGATAAATAACCCAATTCACTCCTAATTTTTAGTTCTTTATATAATTTATTCACACGGATGATCAACATCTGGAAAATACAGATGTGTATACAATAGTGTCTTCTTCTCAACTATGTTGCTTTGCCCCTCAGTTTACCCATGTTTACCAATGTTGTCAGATTTTTACATATTTACCCAGAAGATCTGCCATGCATATACAAGTAAGTACATGAAAGTGTGTGTTCGCATTTATGTAATTTTGCCCCCCACTCACTGCTTTTTTACCCAAACACTCACTAACACTGTCATAAAACTTCCTGGGTTAATCTGGTAGGTAAATAGCATTAATTTACTTATTTTAACTTGTGTTTCTTTATTATGAGATCGGATACTTTTATGTACTCAAGAATCATTTGTATTTTTTACTATGAACTGTGTGTTCACAACTGATTGGTTTAGTTTACAGATTTTCACAAACTCTTTCTGTATGAAAGAGATTAATCCCTTGTCTATAGTATGAATTGAAAACATTTCCCGTTTGTCATTTATCTTTGCTTAGTTTTTTTGTTTTTTTTTTTTAACAAATACCTCTTTGAGTCCCTGCTTTCAGGGTATATACCATGCTGCCTTACTTGAACAGCTATGTAGACAGAGAACAAAGCCGCTTGCCCTGTGGCCGGGCCCCCAGGCCCGCCCAAGCGAGCATCGTGCGGATTGGTGCTGTATGTGCTGGTGAGCCCGTGGGAGAAGAGCTCATCTGTCTTAGTGCTCTCTTTCCCTCACTGTTTTCCTGGGTCTCAGCTTCAGGGCACTGGTCTATAAAATCCGGCTCCGAGTCCAAAGTGGAGGAAACACCAAGAATTTTTTTGCTTTTCCCCTTCATTCTCCCAAGTTTCAAATTAATTAAAAATCTAGGATTCTTTAATATGTTTATACTGTTCACCTCTTTGAAGTCAAAGGAGGAATGAAGTCAAAATTAACAAATTTTATTTAATATTTATTTATTCATGTGCATGTCTAGGTTTCCTGTCTCCACTAAGAGAAAGTCTATCATCTATCATCTATCTATCTATCATCATTATCTATCTATCTATCTATCTATCTATCATTATTATCTATCATCATTATTATCTATTATCTATAATTATCTATCTATTATTATCTATCTATCTATTATTATCTATCTATTATCTATTATTATCTATCTATCTATCTATCATCATTATCTATCTATCTATCTATCTATCATTATTATCTATCATCATTATTATCTATTATCTATTATTATCTATCTATCTATTATTATCTATCTATTATCTATTATTATCTATCTATCTATCTATCTATCAATCATCCATCTATCCTTTGCTTGGACATGTTTCTATCCCTCATCTCTCTCTCTAAAAATAGACTGAATTTTTAACAGCAGTTTTAGATTCACAGCAAAACTAGAAGGTACAGAGATTTGCCATATATATTGTGTCCCCACACGTGTGGCTTCCCCCCATTTTCAGCATTTCCCATCAGAGTGGCACAGTTGTCACAGTGGATGAGCCTGCGTTGACACCTCATAGTCAGCCAATGTCCATAGTTTCCATGAGGGTTCACTCCTGGGTGTTGTTCATTTCATGGGTTTGGACAAATGGGACACGTGTCCAGCATCACGATATCCTACAGAGTATTTTCATTACTCTAAAACTTTTCTGTGCTCCACTTATTTATCCCTCTCTTCCCACCTGACCCCTGGCATTCACTGGTCTTTTAACTCTCGATAGTTTTGCCTTTCCCAGAATGTCATGTAGTTGGAACGGTCTTTTCAGATTGGTTTCTTTCACTTAGTGGTAAGCAAGGTTCCTCCACATCTTCTCATGGCTTGGTAGCCCGTTTCTTTTCAGTGCTGCATAACATCCCATTGTCTGGGTGCGACACGGCTTATTTATCCGTGTGCCTGCTGAAGGACATCTTGGTCACTTTCAATCTTGGCAGTTATGAATACAGCTGCCATAAGCACCCGCGTGCAGGGTTTTGCGTGGACGTGCTTTTCCACTCCTTTGGGTAGATACCAAGGAGTACAATTCCCGGACTGTAGGTAAAGAGTGTGTTTAGTTTTGTGAGACAGTTGCCGAGCTGTCTTTCCAAGTGGCCGTACTGTTTGGCGCTCCCACTGGCAATGGATGAGAGTTCCCATCACTCCACATCCTCAGCAGCATTTGCTCTTGTCCGCGTCTGGGATCTCGGCCATTCTACGTGTGTCATGTTTTCTTGTTGTTTTAGCTTGCGCTCACCTAATGACAAACGATGTGGAGTGTCTTTTCATACGCTTCCTCGCCATCTGTTCACCTTCTCCGGTGAGGTGTCTGTTCAGATCTGTGGCCTATGTTTTACTCCGCTCGTTCATTTTCTTAATATTGACTCTTAAGAATCCTTTGCGTGCTTTGGACAGGAGTACGTCTTGTCAGATGTGTCTCTTGCAAATATTTTTTCCCAGCCTGTGGCTTGTCTTCTCATTTTCTCCACAGTATCTTTCAAAGAAGTTTTTAAAAAAATTTAATGAAGTTTAGCTTATCAACTTCTTTCTTCTGTGGATCGTGTCTTTGGTGTTGAATTTTAAAAAGGCATTGTGAAAGACTCTGCCAAAGAACTATTAGGATGAATTCAGTGATGTCGCAGGGTACAAAATTAACATACAGAAATCAGTTGATTTTCTATACACTAATAATGAAGCAGCAGAAAGAAACATTTAAAAAGCAATCTATCATTTCTGTTTTCTAACATCAGCAAAAACCACAGGGGAAACTGGAGCCCAAGGGCTCTTAGAATCTGATCTTCTCGTGAGATGATGACATAAAACCATGTAGCAGAATCACCTTGGTGGTTTCATTCCTGCTTAAACACCAGCTTCAGACAAGAGTCAGGTTTGGTGCCTGTCAACAGGTGTTAAAGTCCATATTGGAAAGAATTCTGGGACATCAGTTATTTAAGCTGTTTCACCTCTCTGAGTCTCAGTTTCTTCATGTGTAAAATGGGGATTAAAATTCCTATTCTGTGGGGTTGGGATTTTTTTTATTTTTTTATTTTTAATGTTTATTTATTTTTGAGAACAGAGACAGTGTGTGAGCAGGGGAGGGGCAGAGAGAGAGAGAAAGACACAGAATCTGAAGAGGCTCCAGGCTCTGAGCTGTCAGCACAGAGCCCGACGTGGGGCTCGAACTCACAAGCCGTGAGATCATGACCTGAACCAAAGTCGGACGCTTAACCGACTGAGCCACCCAGGGGCCCCGGTTGTTAGGATTGTTAATGACAAGGTATATATAGAGTCCCCGGCTCATCACAAGGGCTCAGTGATAGCTATTGCTATTTGTGGGGTGATTAGGTGCTTGCAAGTACTTAATTTATGACCTCGTGACTCTGCCACCCTCTGGCAAAGAAGTCGTAGATAAAATGCTAGCTTCCAATTTGCTATGTAATGCACCACGAGGCATGGAGAAAGGAGGATGGAAGCAAAGGGAATGATTTCCTTAGTGTTACGTGCCAGGCACCCTGCCGGGTGCTTGGCGTTTCCCATTGCACCTGGAAGGTATCACACCGGGAGTGGTGGAGGCAGGGAGTCTCGGCACAGAAGTCGTGCAGGGCCTCCGAGATGCCCCGGACGCTGGCGTGGGTCTGCCGCCAGAGCACGGGCCCCTTCATTTCAGAGATATTTCTAAAAGGAACCTGTGCTTCTTTTCCCGTGGCTGCTGGACGTCACCCACTCCCGTGCGAGCTTACAGGTGCGGATGAGGCATCTGCAGTACGGATCTGAGCAGGAAGAGGAGAGGAACAACAGCTACTTGTATTCTGACAGTTTTAGGTCAGTTGTGTTAAGGGTGGTCAGGCTGAAATGGACAAGCAGGGAAATGACGACACTCCAGAGCTGACTGCTGTCCATACACAGTATATTTTAAAAATGTTTTTATTGAATATTAAACAGTTACAAGTACTGTTAGACATTTAGCCAAAGCACAATTACAGGTTAAATATAATCATAAAGATGTCTTAAATAGAAACCCACCATGCAGGCAGGTGACGTTCCTTGATGCCCTCGTTTGGAAAGTAGAGGGCGAGGAAAAAAGGTCTTCTGTTTCACGGGAAAGACGGTAAAGACTAGAAGAATTTACATGCTGTAAGCGATTTCCCATGACCAAATCGATAGGGTTGCCAGATTTAGTAAAACAAAATAAAACAAAGCAAAAAGCCAGGATGCTCAGTTAAGTTTGAATTTCAGATAATGAGAAACTTTTTTTTTTTTTACTGTATATATGTGCCAAATAGTGCATGAAACATATTTAAGCTAAAAAATTATTTACCTCAAATTCAAATGTAACTGGGTGCCTCGTATTTCATCTGGCAATCCTGCAAACGGACAAAAGCAAAAAAGCAAAGCGAGGGGACTGGAACCCCCTGCCACTGGTGGGTCACAGAGAGACTAAAAATAAAAAACAACACCAATAACGAACCAAGGAACCAAGGCGTCACTACAATGGTTACTCACACAGACCAACATCACAATGGGAACATATGATCACTACTCCAAATGCTGTTGCCAGGAAACACTCTTAGATTTCCTCAAAGCTGGTTTTGTAAATGTTGAGAAACCTTGTTGATAAAAGTACCTTTATAGTTTGTAGCTATCAAAGACAAATACCACTACCACTAAGACCGGTGATGTTGAAACAATGGAAGCAGAAGCAGGTATTGTATGCACATGAAGAGCTTAAATATTTTGTGTAATCACTACAATGGTTACAGGGTCAAGGTCATCCTCTAGGTCTAGGCTATTAGCCTCAAAGAGTTTGGTTCCGCTTGTACTGCTGTGTGTTCTCGCTCCTCATCCTGAACCTTGGGAGGGGCATCGGAGCGTGAGAGACACCCCACTACCAGAGTTTTCCTGTGTTTCTCTGCAAACACTCTCAATCAACAAAGGGCTTTCAGGGCTGCCTGAGGAAATGCACAAACAGATGAAAAAGTAGCAAAACAATCTGAATTGTGGCGCATGAGAAGTCTGGGTGAGTGTGACAATGTAACACGGGAAAGAAAACATGAACGGAGGAGGAGCCCAAATGCGACACCCCTGCGGCGTGACTGTTATTTCAAAGGAGGCGGGACCTCTGGCGGATGTAGAAAATGGGTCGCACGGCGAGCGGCTTTGGTCTCATGGGGTATAAAAGCTGGAGCTTCCTACTGCCCTTCACTCATAACCATGGCTTATAATTTAAAATGATGAGAAACCAGCTTGGGGAACGCTCAGGCTCCACGTGGTATCACTTCGTGAGATGCTGCTGTGTCCCCCTCCGCCGCCCCCTGCCCCCTCCCCCGCCCCCAAATGCTAAGTTTTGAAATCCTGCTAGCACTTCTTTAAACCAGAATATCTGGTCGCCGGGGAATTTCAGGCATCGAGAAATCGGGGGGATTGATTAGATCCAGTCCGTGTTATGTAAGGGAGCATCGGTTGTGAAATATGTACCCTCATCAAATCAGCTTTATGGGTGTGACATACACGGAGACATGCCCGAGTGACACCTTTCAAACACTGAGAAATGGAATTCTAACTTATGTATTAGGCTATAAAAGGTTAAAAAGTTTCTGCCACAGTTAAGGCTTTTTCTTAAGAAGAAACATTTAATTGTCTATTAATTTCAGAATGCACAAGGTATCTGAAGACGCCTCACTTTCCAGGGCGGTTTTTCAAAAAAAGCATTTCCTGTTCAGGTGCGAGATGTGTCCAACCAAAGCTCAAATATTATCTTCACAATTACGTTCTTTTCCTTTTTCCGTCACTCACCGACACTGAACACGTTTGAGTT
Organism: Panthera tigris; assembly: GCF_018350195.1. Taxonomy (NCBI): domain Eukaryota; kingdom Metazoa; phylum Chordata; class Mammalia; order Carnivora; family Felidae; genus Panthera; species Panthera tigris. The sequence continues at coordinate 27,124,623 of NC_056663.1, read as the reverse complement.
TAGTCTTTAAATGAATTTCTGACACATGAAACCCTATCTCAACGTGGGCTTGGAGTGTTTCCCGCATGACTGGAGTCCATGGCTCTGTAGGAGACAACTGCCCAACGAAAAACACAGCAAGAAGGCCGCTTATCCCACATCCTCATACAAGGGGGCTCTGGCCACACTGGAGGCAAGGTGCCCGAGGACACACCCACTTCTTTTCTCAAGGCTGTTTGCAGGATTCCAGCGCGCGCCCACGTTGAGAAAGGGGGGGCGAGCAGTGGCCAATAACCCCGTGCACTTGGCAGGTGGACTGAAATAAAGAAGAACCCAGGCAACTTCGTGCATTCTACTGCTGCCCTTCCAGAGCACACCGAAGCGTTATTTTTTTTGTATAAAGCCTACAATAATAGAATACTAATCTATATTACTTTATTTGCCACGTTCAGGCATTTCTCTCTCTACATCAATGCACTTTGCTATTTTGAGAGCAAAGGGAAATTAATCTAGCCGCTGATGTAAGCTCCAGGAGCACAAGGATGCTGTCATGAAAACATCCTAATATTACTTATTCTATTTATGTTACTGAAAAGCTAGAAATCCCGAATTCCAAGAAGGAAAAGGTAAGTAAGAATCCTGGTTGTACTGCTATTATTTTGCATAGAAGTAAAACTCGGGTTTCCATGCTGTCATTTGTTAACAGATTGGCAGGATCTTCGGAGCAGAGCACAGGAGGCCACATACCGGATCTGGTCGTGGTATGCAAACAGAAGCACAGTCTCCTTCTGCAAGACTCAAGATGAAGAAGGGAGGAAGATGAGTGGGGTCACAGGTAACTATTGGAGCTACTCAATTCCAGACTAGCAACCTGAGGAAAAGGGAAGAAGGCCAAGTGCAAGAAGAGAGTGTCTAGAGCACTTAACTTACGAGTTAAGAACCCAGCCGGCAATACCCAGTAAACTGGGAGCATCAGGTCTAGAAGATTTGACTTTAGAACTTCAGTCAGGCTGGTGGAGGTGTGCAGATTCTCTCTTCCATTTGGTTTGGGAAAACAGAAGGGCCATTTCAGGGGAGGCCACACTGAAGTCCTCAACTTGCTAGCGCTCCTACAGAAGTGCGTATACAAAAAAGTAAATGGATTTCGGCCTAAGTTAATGCCATGCTTTTATATTCCAAAGGGGTTTTCACACTGCTGTGGATGGAAGTTCCAAACGTAACCAACTGGTACTAGCTTGTGGGCACTCATGATGACCTTTGGTTTTCAAGTTTTGAAAGATGTATTTGGCTCCTGTGAAATATCAACGAACCCATTCTCTTGGCAGATGAATAATACATACACATTCTTTCGACAACTACTATGCACTTGGATCATTACAAGACAAGAAGCACTGCAAATGTCTTCCTTACACAAGTACCTTTACTCGGCACACGGAACATCAGATACGGAACATCGGCGGGTTAGATACTGAACCACAGGTGGACTTCTCAAGTGTAAGGCTGAAGTTTAACACATCCATTAATCTAGTTAGTATGATGGAAACAACATATAACCACAGTTGAGCAGTGGCTTATCTTTTTAATAAAGCTATAAAGCTTTTGAGATCTATACCATATTAACCCTTTTACTGAACTAAAAATCACAGCTGTGTTTACCAGTTTAAACTATTTCTAAGTGGGGAGGCAAGTATTATACACTTTCACAGCTACTGAAAACAATACAGATGCCATTCCTTCAACCCATTGTTACGGCAAAAAAGAAGGAAAGGAGGAAAAAGCCTTCTTAACAAATATTAAACTCGGAAGCTTCGTATGGAATTCTAGTGCTATTACACAGGTAGCCAAGACACGAACACCCAGCTTGGGTCACTATAACTTCAATAGAAGCAACAACTGAGGCTAATTCTTGATTTCATTTTGAGGACCCATGCAAGATTCTGCTATAAAACTCAAACTAGTTCCCGATGCCTAGTTCTAGCATTGGACTCAGCCAAAAAGAAAGCTAAGTGTATACTTTAAGAGCCTATTCTAGAATTTTTGCATGTAACCATTTTATTTTCCTTTAGGAGAGTAAATGAGGTCACAGCTTAATCAGCCTGCATTAAAAAATAAATCGGTTTTCAGAAATTGAAGTTGAAACGGCAAGTTTGTTGTCACACTGTTTCTCCTTTTCTTTTTTTTCCTAACCACATTTATGTTACTTTTGCTTCAAAGCTGAGAAGATGCACAGCGTGTCAAAGTAAGTGAGTTAACGTAGTCAATTCGATATTCAGTTCGGGTGAAAAGGGCGAGTGTAAAAACTGGAATGGGTAATCTTTTACGAGCATTGTTGTGCACCGGGCAAATATTGATTAAAACATGCAAAACAAAGTAGTAACTTCCTGCAGAAACAGTATAGTATTTCTCCACCTTCATTTATAAAAATAACCGAAAAGAGCTTTGGTTTCAGTTTTTGTTCTCCTTGTCTGTTAAGAAGTTTGAAGAAACGGTTCGGAAACGTAGTGCAGGGACCTCTATAAACTATCTGAAGCACCTCACTCAAAATAAGCCCCAATCTGGAGTAAACACAAAAGTCCCTGCACATCTATCTACTAAAGACGATGTGAACTTTAGCTTTTTGAACTGGAGAAACCGTGAAGATTTTTGTGACTCTAATAGAGTACAATAATTCCACTCAATTTGGAAATAAGGCAGCTAATTTCGGGGGTGACTCTTCCGGCGGTCCGGATTAGGCGAAGAGACGTACTTTTTCTTGGAGGAGGCCCTGCGAGCCTTTCCTACCACGGTATCCTGCAACCACGGGCTCCTCCCACGCGTCAGTGGGGTCCCCCACACCGTCCCGTGGTGTTTCCTGAGCTCCGAGACCCATCACACATCCCCCCCCCCCCCCCCCTTCCCCGGCTGCGCTCTTCGGAGGTCTCCGCACTAGCCTCCCTCCCAACACCTCGAAGGCAGGCTGGAATGGGAAGAGCAGGGGCCCACAGCAGCTTCCACTTTTCTGGGCTAGCGAGCTCCTAAGTCAGTTTGACCTGTGTGCCTTTCCCTTGTAAGACTGGCCAAGTCATAAAAGGAAACTAAAACCTGATGTTTTTCCTTCCCCACCCGATTTACAATGATACGAAGTACAGATACAAAATAGATCAGAGTGAAAAAAAAAGAGGAAACTAAGTCTTGCTCAGCCAGAAGCTCATGTTGCATTGCTAATGATTTTAGTCAGTGTGACTTTGTGCAAAATATCCTCGAGAAGGCTCTGGCTCATTTTCAAAGTAAACAAAAACACATACCAAAAAAAAAAAAAAAAAAAAAAGGAAAAGGAAAAAAAAAAGAATGATGCATGTTTATAAAACATTTAAAATGAGCCTGACATAGGTATTTGTTGCATACACGTGCCATATGTAACAAAGCAAATGTAGTGTGTAAATTGTGAAATTTGGGAAAGTATGTTTTGTTTTTCCATTTCCAAGCCCAGATCAAAGCAATCTTGTTTTAGAAATGGACAATTGCAATGCAAATGAGCCTGAGATATGTTAAAAGGCCGCCCCTGTAAACATTTCCTCAAAGGGAACAGTAGCAGTTGAGTATTTATCAGTTACTCATACTATATTCATCACTATAGCAATGCTTTATAAAAGACAAACAGCTTATTTCTAGGCTGTCAGGGATTTACGGAATATTGATTTTGTTGGAAACAATCCACTGTAATCCAGTCCCAAGTTTAAATCCGATCTGGTTTTTCCCTGGGGGCCTTCACTAGGTCTTCTGCTCCGCGGCTGTGGCGGTTTGCGAAGGAGCTTCTGGCTTCATGATCTGGTATGTGATGAGATACTCTGGGTAGGCCTGCAAAGGACCGGAAGAAAACAAATCACTCCTGTGGCAGGTAAGATATTAAGTGGATGTCTCAGAGGCTGTTGATCATCATCAATATTCTATACATACCGAAAGCCTGCAAAGACCAGCCAATCAACAGGTGTCTAAACCTGCCCCCCCCTCCGCCCGCTCCAAACATACACGATCTACCTGTATCTTGTACATAAACGTATCTAGACCCTATAATCGAGAGAATGGTTTTAATGTTATTTCTACTTTGAGTACTTTAAAGTGCTGCATTCACCTGTCATGCACATGGCATTAATGGGAAAGCTAAGGCAGGAGATAATCTCTCTCACCTCATCTAACGTGGTGCTGTCACACAGCATGTGTTTAAGAAGTTTGTTAAATGAAAAAGTAATTTGGCTGAACCGATTTCAAACTAATTTCAAATTAATTAATGACAAATAGAACCTACTGAACTAGAAGCAGGAAGAATGAGGCTTGTGGAGTCACAGTAATGTAGAGGCAACAGTTTGGAGATAATGTTTAAAAGGTGACTAATGAAAGGTAACATAATGGTTCAGACTTAGGCCCTCCACCCCATATAGTCTCTTTTGTCTCTTTTTCTTGCAGTACATAAAATGAAAGGCTCAGGATCTGGAATGGAAAGGGTACTTCTTAGGGGAAGTTGTTACAAACCTTCACCAGACAACTGAGTGGGGGGCAAAACCCCCTTGTAGTATGTGTACTACATAGGAGTTCTTCAACCCTAAATATAATGACACAGCTGGATGCAGTATTTCAGAGAGGTCTGGGCCTGCAAACTACTACTCTTTGGTGAGGTAAATGTTTCGGGGCCCCAAAATAATTTGCTGAATGCTGACTTACAAATTACTTGTATACAGATATGGAATAATATAAAAAAAAAGATAAAAAAAAGTGGACTTTCAAAAAGATACATGACCATCTATGTTCACTGCAGCATTATTTACAGTAGCCAAGACAGAAGCAACTTAAGCATCCATCGGTAGATCAATGGATAAGGAAGGTGGGGTGTGTGTGTGTGTGTGTGTGTGTGTGTGTGTGTGTGTAATGGAATATGACTCAGCCATTGAAAAAAATGAGGTCTTGCCATTAGTGACAATATGGATGGCCTCAGAGGGTATTTCCGGAGTGAAGTAAGTCAGGCAGAGAAAGACAAATACCACATGCTTTCACTTATATGGAATCTAAAAAACAAAACAAAACAAACACAAGAAAATGCTAGCAAACCAAATCCAACAATACATTATAAAAGTCATTCACCACAATCAAGTGGGATTTATTCCTGGGTTGCAAGGGTATTAATATTCACAAATCAATCAGTGTGATCCATCACACTAATAAGAGAAAGGGTAGGAACAATATAATCAATTCGATAGATGCAGAAAAAGCATTTGATAGAATACAACATCCATTTATGATAAAATCCCTCAACAAAGTAGGTTTAGAGGGAACATACAGCAACATAAAAAAGGCCAGATATGAAAAGCCCACAGCTGATATCATCCCCAATGGGGAAAAACTGAGAGCTTTCCCCATGCGATCAGGAACAAGACAAGGATATCTGCTCTTTCCACTTATTCAACATAGTACTGGAAGTCCTAGCCACAGCAATCAGACAACACAAAGAAATCAGAGGCATCTAATTGGCAATGAACAAGTAAAACTTCCACTATTTGCAGATGACATATTATGCTACATTCTATACTAATCTATATTTAGAAAACCCTAGACTCCACCCCAAACTGCTAGAATTGATAAATGAATTCAGTAAAGTTGCAGGATACAAAATCAATGTACAGAAATCTGTTGCATTTCTATACTCCAATAATGAAGCAGCAGAAAGGGAAATTAAGAAAACAGTCCCATTTATAATTGCACCAAAAATAATAAGATCCCTAGGAATCCAGCTTGTAACCAAACAGGTGAAAGACCTGTATTCTGAAATCTATGAAATGCTGGTAAAAGAAACTGAAGACGACAAAAAGAAATGGAAAGACATTCCATGCTCATGGATAGGAAGAAAAAATATTGTTAAGATGTCTATCCGACCCAAAGCAATCTACACATTTAATGCAATCCCTATCAAAATATCACCAACATTTTTCACAGAACTAGAACAAACAATCCTAGCATTTGTATGGAACCACAAAAGACCCTGAATAGTCAAAGCAATCTTGAAAAAGCAAAGCAAAGCAAAGCTGGAGGCATCACAGACTTCAAGCTATATTACAAAGCTGTAGTAACCAAAACACTATGCTACCAGCACAAAACCAGACATACCAATCAGTGGAACAGATCAGAAAACCCAGAAATAAAGCCACAATTATATGGTCAATTAATCTTCAACAAAGCAGGAAAGAATATCCAATGGGAAAAAGGTAGTCTCTTCAGTAAACAGTATTGGGAAAACTAGACAGTAACATGCAAAAAAATGAAACTGAACCACTTTCTTATACCATACACAAAAATAAAATTCAAAATGGATTAACGACCTAAATGTGAGACCTGAAATCATAAAAATCTTAGAAGGGAGCACAGGCAATAATTTTTCTGACATTGGCCATAGCAATTTTTTTCTAGATATGTCCCCTGAGGCAAGGGAAACAAAGGCAAAAATGAACTGCTGGGACTAAGAAGTTTCTGCACAGTGAAGAAACAATCAATAAACCAAAAGGCAACCTATGGACTGGGAGAAGATATTTGCAAATGACATAGCTGATAAAGGGTCAGTATTCAAAATACATAAAAAACATGCAACTCAACACCCAAAAACCAAATAATCCAATTTAAAAAATAGGCAAAAGACATGAACAGACATTTGTCGAAAGAAGAGACATCCAGATGGCCAACAGACATGTGAAAAGATGTTCATTATCACTTATCATCAGGGAAATGCAAACAAAAACTATAATGAGATATCACCTTGTACCTGTCAGAATGGCTAGGATCAAGAACATAAGAAACAACAGGTGTTGGCGAGGATATGGAGAAAAAGGAACCGTCATGCACTGTTGGTGGGAATGCAAACTGGTGCAGCCACTGTGGAAGACAGTACGGAGGTTCCTCAAAAAATTAAAAAAAACTACTATGCTATGATCTAGCAATCACACTACTGGGTATTTATCCAAAGAACACAAAACAGTAATTCAAAGGGATATATGCACCCCTATGTTTACAACAGTATTATTTACAATAGCCAAGATAGGGAAACAGCCCAAGTGTCTACTGGCTGATGAATGGATAAACAAGAAGTGTTGTATGCATACACGATGGAATATTACTCGGCCACAAAAAAGAATGAAAGCTTGCCATTTGCAACGACATGGATGGGACTTGAGAGCATAATGCTAAAATGAAATAAGTCAGTCAGAGAAAGACAGATACCATAGGATTTCACTCGTATGTGGAACTTAAGAAACAAAACGAATGAGCAAAGGGAAAAAAAGAGAGAGGCAAACCAAGAAACAGACCCTTAACTATAGAGAACAGATGGTTACAGAGGGGCAGTGGGTGGGGGGATGGGCGAAATAGATGATGGGGATTAAGGAGAGCACTTGTCGTGATGAGCACTGGGTGTTGTATGGAAATGCTGAGTCACTATACTGTGCACCTGAAACTAATATTATGCTGTATGTTAATTGACATTTAGATAAAAACTTAAACAAAAAACCCTGAAACAAACAAACAAACAAACAAACGAATGAACAAACAAACCAACCCAGCCTCACAAATGCAGAGAACAAATTGGTGGTTGCCAGATGGGAAGGAGGTGAGGGGATGGGAGAAACAGGTGACAGGCATTAAGAGGTACAAAATTCTAGTTATTTAAGTAAGTTGTGGGGGTGAAAAGTGCAGCATAGAGAATACAGTGGATAAACCAGAAAAAAACCTGCACTGTTGAATATTTAAAATGCAGAAATAAACATGCGATTGACTGACTGGATTATTTCTAATTTCACATCTGATTTTTAGGAGGCAGAAACTGTTACAGGTCTTTGCCTCCACTTTCCTCATCTATACAGGGGAACGGTAATAATACTAAGATTTTTGTAAGCATTAAATGCAAAGATCTTAGAATACGTTTGGCCGACTAAGAATCTGGTATGTGTAAATTGTCACTATTAACATTATTATCATGATTTATTAAAGACATAAGGATAAACACTTAAAAAAAAGACCCCTCCTGAGGGGGTCTCAGCAAGAATAAAAAGAATAAAAAATGTAAATGTGTTTTTAAAAGTTATAACTGTGTACATGTGTAAGGAAACACTATCACTCATAATATGTTTCCCAAAATTCTAGTCTGCTCCGATTTGATGTAAAAACAGCAATGGTTTCTATCTTCTTAGTACCTCTAGTTGGAATAACACAATTAACAATCTTCATCTTTCCTGACTTTCCAGTCTGAAGCTTCAATAACTAAAAAGTTTGTAGTCTTATTTTATTATGATTTGAACACTGCTTAATTCTTGAAATGATATTTTAGTCAATTAGTTACTAAAACAGGCTAGGTCAGCTAGTGTCCTAATTCTAGAGTTAGAATAAAACTCTAGGAATCGAAAAACTCTAGGAGAGCTCAAATACCGCTGGAGAAATGGACAAACTGCCCAGCCAACTAGATGGTTAAATGGTCAAGAAAAGTATTTATTCACCACCAATATACATGTATTGAGCATCTCTATGTATAAAGTACTCTGCGGTGAGATAAGGTCCTTTGCTGTCAAGAAGCTTCCAGTCTTGCTTGGGAAGGTAAGTCAGACCCAGAAAAAGAAGGATTCAAAAACAACCCACACTGGCATGTGCCCAGTGTCAAAAATGAGTGTGAAGCACACTCCTACTTCTTTTTGTCCCAGTGAAATTTAGTATCTACCATACCTTGTGTGACACATTCGTTTTGCTTGCAGAAAAGCTGCTGAAGCAAAGGAGTTGGTAATGCTAGTGTTTACATTTTGGTGGTGCACTATTTAAGGAGAGCCCTCTCACATGTAAATTTTAGTCAGGCAGATTCTAAGACTCCAGTGGTATGAATGATTAAGGGCCCTGGTTCCTAGTGGTTAGGCTACCGCACTGTTTGTGTGTACAGGCTGATTACAGACATTCAAGTCCAGAGGGATTTAAGACAAGGGAATTATTTAACCGCAGGAGCAGAAGGGCGCAGGATCAACCACTGAGTATTACTTCCTGTCAAGTCACTTTATATCCATGCTGGTTATAAAATCGTGGAATGTCTTTTTTTTTTTTTTTTTTTTTTTTTAAGTTCCTGTAAGAAAAAATTCAACAACCACTTTGGTAACTGACTTTCAGGAACTGACTTCCAGGAAGTCCTAACTGACTTTCGGGAACCATTACTTAACCCAGATCCCTACTGTTATCTAAACTCAAATGCTTTCAGTTTATTCTTCACAGGGATGAAGAAGAATCATGGTCTCTTGAATAACCTTATATATTTGAAAATCATGCTATAAATTATTGTACAATTTTCTACTTTCCAGGTTAAATAACTACATTGTTCGTGTCATTTCAGTAAAATAAAGGCTAATCTCTGTAGCAACCAATGGCCAGAGAATACCTCTCCTTTATGTCTAATTTAATGTGATGCTTAAAGTACAACATACAAAAATACTCCTGACATTTTGAGTCCAGCCATATACTAAAATCAGAACCACTTTTCTTCCAAGCATAATTTTGAACATATCTTTTCAATTCTAAAGAAAGAAACAACCTCACCAATGATGAATGATACTCCTTAAATCAACCCTCTGAATAAAACATTTGTGTGTTCTTGAAAGTGTTAGTACTAAGGGTGAAGGATGATTTAAGGTATAACAAAGAGAAATGAAATAAAGTTACCAATGGAAAACTTCACCCAAACTTTAGGAGAAATGCCAAAATGGAAACGGAAAATGACTCAATTACTAGACAATAATTTAACAATATCCATGTGGGCAAGTATGCCTTGAAATAAAACAACTATTACCTGCGTTTCATTGTTGAAGGGACTTTTTTTCTTTCAAATAGACTTGGACTACATCATTCTCTAAAATTCTTTTAGCAACAGATTGTAAACAAGTTATCAAGCCAAATTACTCAGGAAATGATGATTGATCAGCAAATATCAGAAATGTAAACCTATTATTTTTGAAGTAGCCCTTATTATTTCTTTACACCCAAATATGAAATACATTATTTTTACCATAGGTAACTTTCTTGAAAAGTGTATGGTGAAGACCACTGAAATCACCTATAATCTCAATACCCTTAAGTTTTGGGGTTGACTCCATTTAACATAAATCACGTAAATGTATTTTTTTAAACTCACAGGCATATAAATATACTAACACCTATTTAATCATTCTCCTTGTTGAATATTTAGGCAATTTAAATTTTTCATTATGGTAATCAAGACAGTGATGAACATCCTTATATGGTTTTGTGGGCTTGTTTTTTTTGGTGGTGGTCATCATTGATTATATTGAATACAAATTTCTAGAAGTGGAATTACTGGATCAAAGTGAAAGTATTTTCCTCTCTGATTTACACAGAAAATTTTGACAAATTTGTTCTTTGGCAGTTTTTAAACTTTTTATTTGGAAACAAATGCAAACTTACATATTAAATTGAAAAAATTAAAATGTCACCAAAACACCTGTACACGCATTACCCATATCCATAAAATAAGCTTTTATTTACCCCTTTGCCTTGTCATGTACACTCTCCCCAACCTCTATATGTACTAGGGAGACAGACACACACACCCATATTTTTTTTGAACCATTTGAGAGTAAGTTCTATATATCATCATAGTTCTTCACCCCTAAATATGCCAGTATTTATTTCCTAAGAATAGGGATACTCACTTACAGAAGCACAGGATCAACAGTATAATTTTATGCTAATACTTTAATACCTATCCTTCATATTCCAATGGTCTTGGTTGATTTTTTAAAAAGTTTATTTTTGAGAGAGTGTGATAGAGTGGGGGAGGGGCAGAGAGAGAGAGGGAGGGAGAGAGAGAATCCCAAGCAGGCTCTGCACCATCAATGCAGAGACCAACACAGGGCTCAAACTCAAGAACTGTGAGATCCTGACCTGAGCCGAGAGATCAAGAGTCACATGCTGAACCAACCGAGCCATCTAGGCACCCCATCAGTGGATTTAATGATGCTGTTTCTCTTCCAATACCAGATCCAACTTGGGGGAAAGACCTCAAGTTAGTTGTCCTATCTCTTGGGTTTCATTTAATCTGGAAAGTTTTTTTTTTATTAAAAAATTTTTTTTAAGTGTTTATTTATTTTTGAGAGAAAGAGAGAGAGACAGAGCGTGAGCAGGGGAGGAGCAGAGAGAGAGGGAGACACAGAATCCGAAGCAGGCTCCAGGCTCTGAGCTGTCAGCACAGAGCCCGACAGGGGGGCCTGAATCCACGAACTGTGAGATCATGACCTGAGTCAAAGTTGAACCTTTGACTGAGCCACCCAGGCGCCCCTAATCTGGAAAGTTTCTAAAGCCTTTCTCTTTTATCATATTTACATTTCTAAAGAATCTAATCTTCCCACATTTTAATAGAAACTTTATTTCTTTATTTTGAGACAGAGAGCATACACCATGAGCAGGGGCGGGGCATAGACAGAGGGAGAGAATCCCAAGCAGGCTGCGTGCTATCAGCACACAGAGCCTAATGTGGGGCTCAGTCTTCCATACTGTGAGATCATGATGTGAGCCAAAATCAAGAGTTGGACAGTTAACTGAAAGGGCCACCCAGGTGCTCCATTCCCATATTTTTTTTATTAGAACATTCCTCATTTTGATTAGACCAGGGTTATGCATTCTAGGCTAGAATACTGCATAGAGGATGTGCCCTTCTCAGAATATATCTGGAGGCCCACTCTATTTCTGTCCGTCCCTCATTAGTGATGTTAATTTCGGTCATCTGGTCAAGGTGCTGGCCCCCTTTCTCCAATGTATCATTACTGTTTGCTTCTCCTTTGTAGTTAATAAGAACACCATGCAAATATCATTTTTCTTATCAAAATTATCTCCTAGATTTAGCATCCACTTATGATTCTTGCCACAGTGGTCTCAGGATGATGACTTTCCAAATCCTCCCTCCACATGTCCTCATCTGCCCTTGGCTTTCTACTGTAAGCAAAACCTTCTTTGCCCCTTCATTTATTTACTTACCTATTTGTTATCAGTATAGAGTCATGAATTCCTATTTTTCCCAGTGGCTTAAAATTTATTACTGTACTTATTTTGGTATTCCAACTGTTCCAGATTTGGCCAGTGGGAGCCCCTTCATGCTGGCCCTGTGTCCTTGTGACATGCCCTCACCACTTCATTCCTTTCTGGCATAACAGGATGGTCCAGGCTCACTTGTTCCTATTCTGCTTCAGCCCTGGAATTAGCTGCTTCTCCAGAGACGCCGGGTTCCTTTAAGTGGGGAATGGTATTAGAGACCAAGGTCTAGGTCTGAGTATGTTCACTGCTATTGAGGTTTTCTTGTTTTCAGCAGACAGTGCTAAGAAATATATGTGAATATATGCTCATATACGCTTACATATACTCTTACCCATATACCGACACATAACATGGATTTACCAGTGCACATACATACATTAGAAATAATGAGTTCCTATTGATACCTCCAATTTCAGTCCATCTCTACAGAGTCATTCTTACCATCCCCCCTATTGCATTTTTTATGTCCCTTCTTCCACCATGAGAATCCCAGGTCCCAAATCAAACATCAACACATATACTCATTTGTTCAATCCTACAATGCACCTAAAGGCGTTTCATTGCTTTGCCCATATCCCCACAATCAACATGTCTACTAAATGGAGTTCAGGATTTGTGGCCCACGACTGATGGCATATAATACTGTTCTCATATGTTACTTGTACTTAATTTCTCCTTTCTCCATTTTGTTTTTCCTCTTCTCCATCAGAGTAGTTAAGGTATCCACTTGGAATTCAATGAAGTTCAGACAAACTGATCTTTGTTTTTAGACAAATCGGTAGGCATTTAGCAGTACTGTGAGAGTTAGGGACTTGGTTGAAAAATGACAGGAAGTTTTCCTGCTTTGTTGACAATTTTACTTTGGAGCCTCAGGCAGTCGGCAGAATTTAATGTAGCTTTACAACTCACAAAACTATTGTCCTATGTTAAGTGCCATGATCAGAAATATAGAGATTCAACTCCTGTGACCAGCCTATGGCAAGGACATCCATCAGGAAAATTCTTTAGGGGCACCTGGGTGACTCAGTCGGTTAAGTGTCTGACTCTTGGCTTCAGCTCGAGTCACGATCTCATGGTGGTGGGATCGAGCCCCGTGTAGTGCTCTGCGCTGAGCGTGAGTGTGAGGCTTGTTTGGAATTCTCTCTCTCTCCCTCTTTCTCTGACCGCCCCCCCCCCCCCAAATTAAAAAAAAGGTAGTAAAAATTCTAAAATAAATACAATATTTTTTTTTTAAAAAAAAAAAGGAAAATTCTCTAAACAGAAGCTGGTCTTAGTTCTCCTCGCACCAACATTTTAGCGGCTCAGTTATGCTTATCTAACGAATACCATACCTGTTCACCTCTGTAGATGACATATTCAGCATATGCCAGCCCGTTCACACTTGGTCTCCCGATCACTGAGTGATGTCCTGGAGGGGCATGAGCCATTTTCATGGTGCTGAATTGCAGAAAGGATTTGCCAAGGGTCACTCTACAGAAAAGCATTTGTCTAAAGAAGAAAAGGAAAGAAAGGAAAGTGATGCTTTGAAGGAGGCACTCAATCTTAGAGTGATAAAATTGTTATATTTGTTGATTTTATAAAAACTATTTCACACAAGGCAAGCTAGTTTAAAATGTCACTTTCAAATATAAGTAGGAATGGGATGGGAGGTGATAACTGATTTACTATAAACAGTCAGCAGGCTCAATAGTTAGTTACACAACCAATGACAGCTAATCCCTGGTGAGTTTTGACTAGCGGGACAAGAGAAATACTAGCAAAAACTGAGTTCTAAGAGGGTGAAAAGGAGGAAACTGAAGCAAATAAACAGAGGGCAGATGCATCTGAAATTAAGGCTGGGTTTACTCATTATGAAGAAGTAAAAACAAGGATGAAATAAATAATAATAAAAGTGGATCATATACAAAACTACTTAGCTTAAATGTACGGCTAGGAATCCTCCTACTTGGGAGAAACACCAATTGGGGTAGATGTTAAATATTACAGAGAACACGAAAGGTTGACTGGGAAGAAGGTGTACTATATAAACTAGGGGTTGAGACGCTACGGCCTATGGGCTAAATCTAGTCGGCCACCTGTTTTTGTAAATAAAGTTTTATTGGAACACAGCTGCACATTTATTTACATGTCATCTGTGGCTGCTTTTGCAGTATAAGGGCAGAGGGGAGTCACTGTGACAGGGATCATATGGCCCGTGAAGCCACAAGTATTTATTATGTGGCCCTTTAAAATAAACATTTGCGAACTTTTAATATACACTATCAACACTTCAGTCAGTGAGACTGGTCACACTGTTAAATGTGTAAAACAGTATTCAGTCAAATGGTTTGTTTTTAGTTACACAGTATGATCTCTGCATTATAACCAACCAGAGATACTATTTTGAGCCCAAACTGTGCCAGACCCAGTCTAACTGGGTCCTGCCTGGGTTTGCTTTTTCAGCATGATGTTACTGATGACCCTGTGGGGTGCTGGCTCAGTACTGGCTGCATCTCCCGCAGGTCCTAGAGGAAAAGGTTTGGCTCTGTATTAGAGGGAGATGTTTGAGCCCCATTTCACATTATGGCGGCACTTGGGGGTCACTGGACCTTGCCCGCCCACTGCCATGGCTATTCTCAGTGCTTAGGTCACGCAGAGCTTGACCTGACAGGCCCCCGCCTCCTGGCTTCTGCTTCCTGCCCCAGACTTCCCCGGAGCTGTGGAGGCAGGAGAAAACGCAGGACCGGCCCACGAAGCGGTGGGCTGCAGACGGACAGGTGGAGGGTACTGGCTTCTGCTTGCTCACTCGCCAGCTTTGCGTGCTGTGCCGCATTCTGCAGACGCAACAGCCCCAGACACAGGGATAGCGATGTCCCGTGGGGCAACTAGTGACAGTGCCAGACAAGGGCCAGCAGACAAATTCCTCTGTATCTTCCCATGATGTCCTATTCTGAGATGCAGGAGTTCACACAGCCTCTCTGAAGACGTCTCACGGACTCAGCGACCACCTGCGCTCGTTATGAAACAGGCCAACTCACTGATGCATCTCACGGTCTTTGCTCTGCCTCCTTCTCCACCTCACTTCCTCGTGTGCCCTCGTTCCTGCCTCCCTGGTATTGCACTTGCCAAGAAAGTGTTAGTACATCAGCTTTTGCTTCAGGCTCTGTTTTCTAGGAAATCCTGGCTAAGACATAAACCTATGTGTCTAGTTGTCATGGGCAACTGCTCATCTAGGCTCATTTTTATTGTTTATTTAGGATAGGTTTGCAGCAGCAGAGAGTTTTTGCATGTTACGTATCCCTGGGAATTTCTGTGTATTATTAACCGTGGTGGCTTTAATAGAAAGACGGTTTTTTTCTGGACATACCGGATCCATCCTAGAACTGCTGACGGCTATCATTTTTTCATAAAGTAATGGAGGGCAGGAAGTTTTAAAGTCAAAAACTCTATGTATTTCAAGGCTATCTGGGTCTTTTTGAGCTTTCCTCTGAATTATAAGATCTCTAACTAACCTGGCTTTCCATCTGGTTAAAGAAAAATGCAATCAACGGCAACCTCTGTGATGTATAATTTGTTTGTATTTTTTCCAATGGCAGGGAAGAGAATGGCATTTTTTTCACTGACTTCAGAGACAGTGTACTATTATTCTCTTGACTTTGAGTTTTAAAATTCTATTTAAAAAGCTAATATTCGTTTGTTTACTATTAAATCCAAAGTTAATATTCTGCAATTAGACTTCTCAAGGCTGACTATATATCCTGCCTTAAACACTGCTACAACATAAGAAAGGAAACTGAAGATTCAACTTGTTTATAGAAGTTGTGTCTTAGTTCAAATGTGTCTAATGCTCAAGGTTCTTCGACAGATAAAATTCTCAACCTTTTCTTGTTCTGAATCTGAACCTCAGCAAGTGACGCTCAGGGAACAAGTCCAGCTGGAGGGAGCTTCATCATAACCTATGACTGGTTGGCAGACACCTGGTTTTTCCCAGCCCCGCTGTTAGCTGTGCTGTCGTTTCTCTTCTCAGGACACAGGCTGATCAGCTATTCCTATCCAACCCCGAATCCGTGTGATCCATTATCAACACTGAGGATAACCTGTGACTTCAGCAGAGCCTGAGAAACTAATCCGGTTCGTGACCTGAGGATAGCAACCACTATACGAGACCCAAGGTGTTCACCTGTGACATATATAACACGAGCGATCTTTGTGCGTGGGACAGCCTGTTCCTCCGCCAATTCCATAAACATACTGGTTGCTTTTGGAGGAGTTTTCAGCAAAATAAATCCCGGCACCAAACATTCCTCCTATGTATGCATGTCGCTCATCAAACCCTTTATGAATAATGGCATTAATGAAAGGAGAACCTAAAAATACAAACACAGAAAGATCAGTTTTTGAGTACCTGTCTGGAGTCTCAATTAGCTGCAAACTATTTTGCACTTGGCACGTTAATATTAAGTAATTAGTGATGCACAAATGAAGTTGTAAGATGGTCTACCTTACATAAATTATTATCTTGTACTAGAATCTTAGCAGGGACCTACGGTGTTCACCAAGCAAGATGTAATATGGATTCTGCAGATGGCAGGAGATTTTAGATACCAAAGTACAATGCGGCTTTAAAAATATAGATTTTACACGCAACCTTACTTTACACAAAAACAGATAATCAGATAAGCTGAAGCAATTATGCTAAACTATAATAAAAATATTTTGTCATCTAGATGGCTCAACTTGCAATATGAGTTCTAAAACAATTTCCGTGAAGTTATTTTCACTCTGCATGCCTTGGAAAGCCCGTACTAACACGCAATGCATTATAAAACCGGTAACGCAGAATTAAAACAAAAACTCAAAACCAGCCATTTTTAACAACACTGATACGGTCAATGACATCGGAATTCGCAAAAAAGCCCAGAGAGATAATGGCGGGCCTGACGCTCACCGTGAAATAGCATGCGCTCATTGTGATGGTTGTGATTCTCCTCAGACACTTCCTTTTGTCTGTGACAGAATCGTTCCCTCAACTTCTTGTTGACAACTTTTTGAATCTTTAAGGATGAGGAAGAAAGAAGCAAATGAGTGCAAAGAATGTCAAGTGGCAGTTTATAATTTAAAACGAAAAGTATGTTTTCTTTTAGGAAGGTTCAATTTTTGTTTGCTGAAAACATTACCTGAAAAATGATAAAGTTGCCAGGTAGCATGACTAAGTTAACATTCTGGCTTTTAGTGACATAATTTTCAGCTCTGGCTTTTGTTACTCTGCACTAGACCTGGCTGTGCCTCAAAATCACCCAAAGAATTAAAGAAAAAACAGAGTTATTCCTAGACTCCGCCCAGGCTTGCCGAGTTTTAGGATACAGGGGCCTGCACATCTACCTTCTTCGAAAATCTTTCCAGGGAATTCTGACATGCGCTGGTGTAACTCAAAAGGGATAAGCCCGTGCTCAACAGATTCTACTCGTCTTTAGGACACTCCCTTGAAAAAAGCACATCTATCCTATATTATTGATCGAGATACTGAGACGAAGAGATATATGCATTCTGATACAAGCGCTGACTCAGACTGAAAATCCGGGCTCTGGACACTGCTCTGAGGTGGTGATAAAAATCACTGTCAGCTACAGTCGAAATATGTGGGTGGGCCAGGTCTCCTCACTGCCTCTGTACCAGCAACGGCAGCAGATCTAGACTCCAGTCTGTAGCTTTCCTCTTTCCACCCAGTCTCTGTTTCTAGCGAAGTATGGTCTTGAGGGGTCAGAGGAAGGTAACACCTGACTGTCAGGCAACAGATGACCCGATTATCTTGGCAGTTTAAAAGCAGGATGCTTAGAAAAAATTTGTCATTTTCTATATTTGATTTCAGGCACACCTTGCAATCTAATTTTCACCCTGAAATTTTAAAAACTTACTCGAATGACATTGTATCTGTTGAAGATGCCACCAGCATTACCACCATCTCTGTGTTCTCGAATCGTACTTTGCATCTATAGAACAAAATAAAATAACTTTCTGAAAAGATGCCAGTATCTAATTCTAAAGACATTCCTCTGTTGTTTTCAACATTCACCTTCTGTTATATTGTTTTACTGATGAGTCTCAGACTCAGCACTAAGAAATAAACGGGAGTTCACTGTAAATTGTTCAACAAAGTCTAGTGGATGAGTATTTCTGATGAGAAAATAAGTCAGAAATAGAGATATTAAACCTCTACATTTTCTTTTTTCCTAATAAAAAAAAAGCTTTAAAAGCTTTTCCTGTCAGCACTGTGGGGAAACACAGAAATAAAACATCACACTAAGCCATCTCCATTGCTATTTTATGGGACTGAGGAGAAGCCACACCGGGGTTAAGTCAAACTTCAACTCCTCACATTCGATGAATACTCATTAAACTCATCAAACAAATGTGATTCTTAAAAATTAGTAAGTTTTTGTTCCCTAGGTGAGATACCCCGTATTCTCTCTTTAACCTGGGATCTCAAAGTGCATCTGCACAGACTGGGCGAAGCTGGATGACGTCTTCCCGGGGGAGTAACCTTCTTCCGCGCAGTCCTTGCTCTTCTCCCACGCTCCAAATTCAAAAGAATGATGGAAAAGTAACACGTTTGGAAGACCCAAGTTCCTCACAGAATTGACTCCAAAGAGTTAATTCTCCATCTCACTGCTCTATCTGTGAAGGTATTCTTCACATTTTTGACAGTACGATCCAAATTTGCGACCAGTAAAAGAAGGATCAGGCACTGAGCTGCTAGAAGATCTGATGCTCTCCTGACAGACTGGCCAGGCATGAGCTGAAAGACCACCTGAGGTAATAATGGTCCTGAACTTCCTGGGATGATAATAATGTGAGCACCGATTAAAAGGCAGAAAATAAACAGAGAAAAATACGAAGGCATGCCTTTCTCTGCAAAATAACGGAATTGGTTAGGCAGCTTCTTTACTGTGACAATCCCACTGGCACTGCGTCTATTAGGTGTAAGAAATGAGGCATGAGCCAGCAGTAGAGGCGGAATCTCTATGGCATCTGTCAAGCAAGAGGGGCATCCATCAGCCTCACCACGGTGCTTTCACACAGTGACCGAAGAGATAAAAGGTGACTCGAGGTATGAGGCAGATTTCATAAGCACCCACGAACATTAGGTGTACTGATTTATAATCACATTTTATAACTTTGCATGAAAGTGAAAACAAGAGGATCTTTGCTATTCGTGAGGCAAGATTCTCACTCCCTATCATTCTTAGGTGGCATTTTAACACTGGAAGAAAACAGTTCTAGTAGGGCTCTTGTATAGCTTCAGGAAAGCCTCTAGGATGAAAAGACACCTCTGGCCCCCCTACTGGAAACCCTAGGCTTATTAAGATGTGCAAACACTGTGGCATAGTCCTAATCGCGAGTCCTAGCTGAATCGGGCGATATGTCACCATAATGGCTAAGGGAAAACAGACAGGTGAGTGATCATAAATCACTATAAGACCAACTTAGCTCTACTGGAAAAACAGGCTTAACCACAGATTTCAGGAAGAGAATGAAAAATTTTGATGTACATTACCTCTTCTTCTACTGACTGATATTCCTTATCCTCTGGAGCAAGATCCAGCAAAATAGTTCCCTGATTAACACAGTGAAAAGTCAGATAAGGGTTGGTGCCTGTAGGAAAGAAAAATGAATACGTTCAAGTCCACACTCCTCAGCCTCAATTTTAGGGAAAACTCTGTCATAAATAATTGACATTTTGGAACAAGTCTCAATTATTTGCAATTCAAACCTAATATATAAGGTTATATTGAACAGTACATCCAAAGACAAGAGCAGTAATGGAGATGTGTTTGGGGATCAACTTTATCTGTTCTTACAGAGTTCTCCAGCCAGGGCTCAACAATTTTTTGTTGAACTGAATTCATTCATAAACATACATGAAGCTATCTCTGATACCAAAGAGAAACACACTGTGATCACAATCTAGTCAGGTCTAAAATGTACGAATTATCCTGTAATAACTCTGTGAGATGGCTTGAGATGGTCACTTATAATCAGTTTAAAATACATTATTCTTGTTCATTTCATTATGCTTAATTTAATGCAGAGAAATAAGCGAGACTTAAGTTCAAAACCTGCTAACACTTAGTTTCATGTTGCTCTTGCAATTTTATTGGCTGCAGAGTGGCTAATTCAAGTTTTTCCCTTTTCTCCCTTTACTTTCCTATTGTAAAAGCGCTTTTAACAAATAGAAAAATGATAAAAATGGGGGTCGACAAAGGGGAAAGATAGGAGGCTTGTAACAGCAAAGTATGGTGGGAGGAAAAAGGCTGAGCTGACAACTGTGAGTGGGGAGAAAGGTTCAGGACGAGGTCAGAGAGAAAGGTCAGATTATGAAAAGCCATGTTACGAACGTCTGATTTTATCCTAAGAGCAACAGGATTCTGCTGAAAGGTCTTAAGCAATGGAGTGATCTGATCACACATTTTGAAAAGAGTCTTCTGAGTACATGCAGGGCAGGTACTGGAGGGGAGACAAAGGTGAGGGTCGGAGATAAGCTGGAAGGCGGTTGTGACAGTCAAGGAGACAGCTGACGGTGGCCAGGATTAGGTGACCTGTACTAGATTAGACAGCAGTGGGAAGCAGACAGAAGTGTAGATTCCAGAGATGTTGAGGGTATAAAGTGAGAGGGGAGAGGAGAGAACGAGTAGACGGCTAGCTAGAGCAGCGAGGGGGAGAGCCATGTCCATAACTAAGATGGGGCAGGCAGGAGGCGCTATACGAGCTGAGTGCATGCGCTCTGGGTTCAGACCACCTGAGCTCAGATGCCAGCCCTGACAACTTACTTGTTCCTTCTGAGATTTTACTGTTTTGTTTCCGAATAGCTTACCTTGTTGTCCACCTAAGAGTCTTTCTACTCCTTTGATTAATTTATGGCGGTGTCCATATGCATTGATGCCTATTTCTTTCAACTCCTCATGACCCATATCAGCCAGTACATCTAGTGTAATCTAAAAAAAAATGGAACAAAATTAATTGCTAAATCTTGAACTGTTCCTCAGTTCTTCCATTGGTCTTTAATGCTACAATATCCATCCAAATTAACAAATTCTTTTGTCTCCTTTATAAAACAACCTTAAAGTTGTCTTGATAATTTTATCATTTTTTAAAAATTTTTTTGAGAGAGAGAGGGTGCAAGCGAGTGACAGCAGAGAGAAAGAGAACCCCATGAGCAGCAGGGAGGGAGGGAGGGAGGGAGAGAGAGAGAGAGGGAGAGGGAGAGGGAGAGGGAGAGGGAGAGGGAGAGGGAGAAGTGGGGCTCACCCAAAGCAGGGCTTGCGCTCATCCCATGTGGGACTTGAACTCATGAACCGTGAGATCATGACCTGAGCCAAAGTCAGATGCTTACCCAACTGAGCCCCCATGTGCCCTTTATCAGCTTTTTACTCACATGAAAAACCCTCTGCTTCCAGCCGACTGTGAATTAAAATGGAAGAAACAATGCTGTACAAATATAAAATGGTCACTGCTGTATTTCCTTTTGATTATTTAATTCTACCACCTTTTGCTTTCTTCAAGACATAAGAGAGAACAACCAGAAGCATAAAATAGGGAAATACCAGGTCCCAGTATCCAGCAGGTAGCAGAGAAGAATGGTAGGGGAATGGGAGAGAGGTTTATTAGCACAATGAAACAGAATGTGGCAAAAGGAGTAAGCAGTTTTAGGTAAGAGGGATTTATATCAAGATGAAGAAGAACTTCCCAGTGCTAAGAAATATTCAAGTCTGGAAAAGGCTGCCTTAGAAAGTGGTGAGATTCAGATGAGAAGTGTTTAGTTCAAGTACAGACCATTTTATGTAGAAGCCGTATACAAAATTCTGATTTGGAAAAGAGAGAGTAGATGGTTTTCAAGTTTTCTTTAAATTCCCAGATGTAACAGTCCCTGAAGCCTAACATTCTGTTGTTGTAAAACATAGTGGTTTTAAATTTCTGGTTCTTCATCCCTGCAAATGGAGATGATTAGTTGGCTACCATCAGGACTCAAAATCACCCATTTCCTTTTGTGGACGAACAGTTAACTGTGACTCTACCGCCACCCAGTGGCAGAATTCTGAATGCACAGGATGAAATCGTGGGCAACCACATTTCTAGGGGGCTGAACATGCAATTTTCTGGCTCAGAAGAAGCTGGCCCTCTGACAGTGCAGATACTACTTTACAAGATCAGCCTTTAATTTTCTCTTTCCTTGAAAAACTGAGAAATCCTTTCAGAGACACCGTTTTCCCAACTGAAATGAGATGTGTTTTATCTATCTATAGCATTCTCTACCTTTTTACTTATACATAACATTAAAAAAAAAAAAAAAAAACCTGACAAATTCAGCCTGGAGTTCTGCTGATTTTTATTGTCAGAATGAAGTATTTATAATGAGTCTGATCTCAGTGCAGCAAGCATATACCACTCATTCTCTGGAAATAATTACTATATTGCTCTTAAGTGGCCATTTGAGAAATGATTGCTCCATTGTACAAAACGGGCAATTCGCTTCCAATTACCAAAAGGAAATTTTGAGCAGAGCTTTTAAAAAGCAACAGTTTTGAAATATACATCGTGGAGACAGAATAGTTCACACCATAATAGGAGCCTGTACATTTTTAGCTACATGTAATTTAATACGCATTGGAAGCCACGCACAAGGTTGACTACATTACTGACGTCTCAGTTTTTCCTTCTAAACTTTGGTTCAGATAAAGTTGATGTACAAACAGGATCTCAATCGATGTGGTAGCTTCAATCCAAAGAAACCTTAAGCTTTTCTGAATAGCTACATATTATGTATATCTGGAAGCAGAAACCAGGCCAGCAAAGCATAGAGTGCTCTCTATGAGGTTCTAGAAAAGAAATGGAGAATGTTTAATATATTTGTTGATTATATAGCTCCATCCATAAAATAAATAGCTCAATTACTCCTCCCAATCACCCATGAAGTACTACTGATATACTCATGAGGAAACTGAGGCCCAAAGAAGTCATAAAAACAGTACACGCAAGAGCGGAGATGGATTGTATCGGTCTTTCCCTTGCCTATATTTCTTCAAAGGGCTGACTGGAAAGCTAAAATAACATTTAGTTGCTTGGGTTTACATGATACCCAATTTGTCCCCATACTTATCAGGCAGTGGCCACTGGAAAACCTGAAACGATAAAGCTAAGGAATTCAGATTACTGTTCATTTGTTCACTCATTCATACATATTTAATGAATACCTTCTATATGCTAGGTATTTCCTTAAAAAGTAACTAAGCATTTAATTCTAAAACTTCCCATTATAGCTCAGAAAGGTAAATAACTGTCCCAAATTGGTAGTAAAGGACTGGGGCAAGTAAACAAACAAGGCAGTACCACAAAAGTTCATGCTATGTCCTCTACCAAGGAGAAGAGAAGTAAACACTAAAATACCGTACAGGTTGGTAAATGTTTTGGAGGAATCCTATGGGAACTCTATGGAAGGTTCTTACTTGATCAAGGCTGTAGGTAGGGCTGGAAAAGATGGAAGGAACAGGAAGGTGGTCAGGAAAGGTTCTTAGAAGGTAACAGCTTGGCTAAGAAGCAAGAGCTAATCAGTCGGAAGAAGGGAAGGGTATTTAAGACAAAGGGAACAGCGTACGGAAAAGGAAAAACAAGTAAGAGAATACAGAACATTTGGGAGATTCTCAGCACTGGAGTCCAAGAGGGTGAGCATATAACATACACACAGGAAAAAAGAAGGGATGGATAGAGCAGCAGGCTAGGAATAGATCTTAATGGGCTTTTTAGATCAAGTCAAGACAGTATCCAAAAGCTCCTAGGGAGCCGTTTCAGCAGACAACACAATCAAAGTTGTATTTGACGAGGAGGATGGTAGCATTCTGCAGGGTTTGGAAGGGAAAGGGACTGTGTGAACAAGGTCAAGATGGAGTGGAGCGGAAGGGAGGGATCAGAGAAAAATTTCAAAAAGAGATGACAGGGCCTGGTAAAGAGAAATGGTTAACGAAAAAAAAAAAAAAAGGAATAGGAGTAGAGATTATCCCAAAAGTCTGAAAATTGGTGAATCTGAGATTATCCTATCAATAAAAGAAATGTAAATATCTAATATAAGGCAGGTTAGATGGGTTTTAGATATGTTGGTCCAAGATTTAGGGCTTTTATACTATTAGAAATAGATTTTTTGAAAATTATCTTTTACTCACTTCAAAAATAACTTTATTATATCTAGGAAATCACAAGTTTCTTGCGCTAGTTATTTATATCTAGCACACATTAAAATCAAATTGATCAAACCTGTCAGACTAGCTTACTATCAAAAGGAAAAAAATGACAACTGTTGGCAAGGATGTGGAGAAAAGGGAATTGCTGTTGGTGGGAATGTAAACTGGTGCAGCCACTGAGGAAAGCCGTATGGGGGATCCTCAAAAGATTAAAAATAGAACTACCCTATCATCCAGCAGTTCTACTTCTGGGTATTTATCTAAAGAAAATAAAAACACCAACTCAAAGAGACAGATGAGCCCCTGTGTTCACTGCAGCATTATTTACAATAGCCAAGATATGGAAGTAACCCAAGTGTCCATTAACAGATGAATGGCTACAGGTGTGGTGTATTTATACACAATATTACTCAGCCATAAAGAAGAAGGAAATCTTGCCATTCACGACAACATGGATGGACTTAGAGGGTATTATGCTAAGTGAAACAAGTCAGAGAGAGGAAGACAAATATATGATTTTACTTATATGTTGAATCTAAAAGAGAAAACAGAAACAGACCCACAGACATCGGAAGGAAACTTGGTTACCAGAGGAGGTAGGGGTGGGGAGTTGGGCAAGCAGATGAAAGGGATTAAGAGGTGCAAACCTCCAGTTATAAAATACATAAGTCATGGGGATGCAATGTACAGCATAAGGAATATAGTCAATAACATGGTAATAACTTTGTATGGTGACAGATGAAACTAGACTTATCGTGGGGATAACTTTATCATGTATAAAAATATCAAATCACTATGATGTACTCCTGAAACTAATAAATGCCATAGGTCAATTATACTTCAATTAAAAAAATCAAATTATAATCTTTAAAATAAGGATTATCCATGTATCAATGCAATCATCTTGCATATAAAGCAAGCATCATTTTAGGCAGGTTGCCTTTTGTTTCTAATATCTGTTCATCTTCTCTAGGGTAGAGAGAGACAAAGTAGAGTTTTATTGGACAAAGAAAGTAGAGTTTTAATGAAAAAGCCCTTTCTTTTACTTAGGCTTAAAAGGATACAGGTCAGAGCAGAAATAACTTTACAATCATGTGCACAATTCATTGTCTTGAGTCCATTCCTTGGTCTTTCGATTTTGAAATAAAGATTTATATGATCACTTTTCATGAAAATATGTAGGTTGCCCATAAATATGTCCACAAAAAGTCTTCTAAGTCATAGCATTTCTGTTTAGGAATTGCAGTGTAAATCAAATCAGCCTTTCTCATAGAAAAAGTGTTCTAATCAGGAAGCTACGTTATAAAGGAAGGGTGAAAGTGACACTGGTATTATATTTCATTAACTATAAAAGACCTGGGTGTGTATTACTTGGCAAAGTATATGTGTTCAAACAGGCCAAGTTAGTTAAGAGACGTCTGAGAGAATAATTGTGAAGATAAGAGGTGAGGCTGTGATGTTCTGAAGGCAGTTTTCCTGATACTGGAGTAAAAGAACTACATTCCCCACTCCATTGGCAGAGAAGTATCCTTGAGCAGGAACAGAGGCACTGAGATCTTATGTGTCAAAACATCTCAGGAAACAGAACAACTCTCTGGATTAAGAGAAATAGATAAGAATTAAGTGAATATAATGTTTATACCCACTCCTTCCCTCCCTACACAAATATCTCGACCATCATCAATCACATACTCACACCCTGATATAGAATGTTAATGGGAGAAAATTCTATGGGTAAACTATAGAAAGGGTTACAGAATTACTCTATAACTAAAGGCTACTCAAGTAACACTTGGCGGTGGAAGTAAAAATTAATTTGATTGCTTGATGACTGGGCCAGAACACGAACACAGTTCAATACAAAGAAAGGTAAAATCATTTGTCTGCGGGAAAGGCGCCGTGCTAGGCAATATACGTTAAACGGAATAGTCAACATATTAATTAAAAAGATATAGACATTATTCTGGCAAAAAGAAAATCGATGGAACCATTTACTCAGAACAAAAGACAATACAACGGACCAAACAGGATAAGCTGTCAAAAGGACAGACTAAAGTATTATGATCAATAAGGAGATAACCATGACATAGGAAATCAGTTACTGAGAGAATAAAGTTAAAGAGAAAAAAATAAAACACAAGATTATGTGCAAACTAACTGCAAGAGTAGAAACTGAAATCCTTTGAACATTTTTAAATAGTCATTTGGAGTTATTTGTGTGAATTAGGGTCTTCGGTTTATTAAGCAAAGATGTGTAAAATTTCACAGTTATTGTGGATCTGATCTGGGAAGAAGGGATACATTAAGATATATCTTTTGGCTTTATCAGAAGATAATGCTTTTAAAACAGCTTTCATACCTTCAGGGAGGGAATAAGGGGAAGACATTCTTACTGTTTAGAATATTCTCAGAAGAAATCTTAAACCAGAGGGTAAATCAATGGTAGGTGAAGCTAAAGGAAAAGTAATTACAGAAGTTTATAAAGTCCTCACCACTAGGGGCGCCTGGGTGGCTCAGTCAGTTGAGGGTCCGACTTCGGCCCAGGTCATGATCTCATAGCTCCTGGGTTCGAGCCCTGCGTCGGGCTCTGTGCTGACAGCTCAGAGCCTGGAGCCTGCTTCTGCTTCTGTGTCTCCCTCTCTCTCTGCCCCTAACCTACTCGCATTCTGTCTCTGTCTCTCTCAAAAATAAATAAACATTAAAAAAAAATTTATAAAGTCCTCACCACTAGACAAAGACACATCTGGTGCTTCATTAAAGCATGTTCTAAAAATTGGCACAGAAGCACAGCATGACTGAGAATTTTAACTGTCTAGACATTTGAAGGTGCTCTATTTTATAGTTAAGGGGAGTGATAACGTTAAATGCCTTACCCAATTTACATAGTTAATAAGAAAAATAATCACAACCAAGATCTGTTAGTCCAGTGCTATTTCTACTCAACCATTTTGATCAATAAGAGCATAAAAGATGAACCATAATAAGCACTATAAAGAAGTTAAGCTAAAAAAAAAAAAAGACAAGACATTAGAACATCCTCACAGTAGAACTGCTATAAAAAAAGAAATGGTGTTTTTTTTTTAAAATTTTTTTTAATGTTTATTTATTTTTGAGACAGAGAGAGACAGAGCATGAACGGGGAAGGTCAGAGAGAGAGGGAGACACAGAATCTGAAGCAGGCTCCAGGCTCTGAGCTGTCAGCACAAAGCCCGACGTGGGGCTCGAACTCACGGACCGTGAGATCATGACCCGAGCCGAAGTCAGACGCTTAACCGACTGAGCCACCCAGGCGCCCCAGAAATGGTGTTTTTAATGAACTCCTAATTGACTATAAGCCTACGAAAAACCCAGAATGGGGCAAAGAGGCTAGTGAAGAATTTGGAAACTATGTACATATAAAGAATAACTGGGGAAAAAAAGCGTATAGTTATCCTAAAATAGGAGAAGCTTTGTAGAGTGGGTGGCTGGAAGGGTTAAGTCCATGATAAGCTGATTAGGTCTTAGAAGTATATGAGAGGCTGTATAACATGTTGTGGTGAGCTGAATGGCGGCTCTCCATGTTTTGATTACCAGAATTTATGAAGGACCTATTTGGAAACCTTTTTTTAGGTCTTTGCATATGTAACTAAGTTAAGAATCTTGAAATGAGGAGATCATCTAGTTTTATATAGGTAGGCCTTATACCTAGTGCAAGCGTATTTCTAAAAGATACACAGGAGGAGGCTGACAGAGAAGGCAAGGTGCCCATGGAAGCACTGCAGAAGAGCAGCCATAAGCCAAAGGGGCCCGGAAGCTGGCAGAGGCATGGGAGTACAGACCTGTCAAAAACTTGATTTTGGGGACACCTGGGTGGCTCAGTCAGTTAAGCGTCCGACTTTGGCTCAGGTCATGATCTCACGGTTCGTGAGTTCAAGCCCGAATCAGACTCTGTGCTG
Source organism: Panthera tigris (assembly GCF_018350195.1). Classification (NCBI taxonomy): domain Eukaryota; kingdom Metazoa; phylum Chordata; class Mammalia; order Carnivora; family Felidae; genus Panthera; species Panthera tigris. Next base: position 27,096,410 of record NC_056663.1, on the reverse strand, counting down.
GCAGCTCGGAGCCTCGAGCCTGCTTCAGATTCTGTGTGTGTGTGTGTGTGTGTGTGTGTGTGTATGCCCCTCCCTGCCTGTCTCTCTCTCTCTCAAAAATAAATATTAAAAAACAAAAAACAAAAAACGACTTGACTTTGAACTTCAGGCTTCCAGAATTGCCAGGGAATAAGTTTCTGTTGTTTAAGCCACCAAGTTTGAGGTAATTTCCTGTAACAGCCCTATGAAACTAATACGTTAAGTAGACTAGAAATTAGATTTCTGTGCAAAACAAGGTAAATGTAAACATAAAATTAATGGATTATATACACAGGGGCAGATTTGGGCACACTTTAAATTACAAGCGTTTTATTACACTTCCTCAAAGTGTAATAAATCATCTTCCCACATGGACGTTAAAAGAGTAATTCCTATGTAGGATCTGGGAAAGTGACTTAATGATCTCTAAACACCTTTCCCATTTTAAGATTCTACATACAGTAGCAACTAACAGTCAATTTAAACTCAGGAACTTATTATTATTCAATATTTAACACTGATCCTGGTAATAAAATCATTGATAAGTTAAAAACTCATTATCCTGTATAAAAGCAGAATGACAAACAGAAGGGTCTTAATTCATAAATACCCTAATGATGACCTCATATTAAGACCTTCATATACATGTAAGATGTACGTGAAAATAGGACAGGTCTATGAATGTGTGGCCAAGTTTAGGTTCAACATTATTTTGGACTCAACTGGACAAGAGAAATTTCATAAAGAGGCAATTTTAAAAAGGTACACTTATCTAAGAATTATTTTGCTTTCCAAATTTAACAGATAAGTGCTTTGGGAAGATTTTGCTAATGTAAAATTTGTCATTGCTTTTAAGTGGAGTCAAGTCACAACAGTAACATATCGAGATGAATAAGGAACAATACTTTTTGGAAACAAAATAATGAAAGAAGATTTTGAAAACACTCTTCCGAGGTGGTTTCATGGCCTAAGTTTTGACATGTAATAAAACATATAGAGTCAAACGGCTTATAACAAAATAACAGTTAATAACTCCCACCATCTATTAGACAATTTTGGGGAGAATAATAAAACACTGGGTTCCCCTGGCTTCTTTAGAAATTTGATGAGTTTTAACGTATTGACTAAGTGATTAAGAAGTAAAAAAGAAACAAAGGATAGCAATTAATAGCTATTACTTTTTAATAAAAAAGACTCAGCTACATATGAGAGCTTACCTGTTCTGTTTCAAAGATGTCCCGAAGGTGTTCAAGACCAAGGCTTTTCAGGAATTGGCTGATATTCATGTCAAGACCCGCAACTAAAAGAAACACATTGAAGTTTTCAGAAAGCAGTTGATCAATCTAAAGGAAGTTACAGTATTTATTCAAAGCCATGACTCTGACACCCTTGGGTGTGCAGATGATTTTATACAGCGTAAAAATAATCCAGAATACATAAATTTAATTCAGACACTTCAGGTTATCTCTGAATTTGGCAGAGAAGTAAAAGAAGAACTTATCTTATCAGTAGCATTTATATTAATTGTAATATTATAATCTAATGCTTTTAGTGAAATATTTAATAGCTGGAATTAAAAATCAAATTTACCAGTTATTGTTTCAGTTTCCACTCCTTAAACATCTTTCAGGTTTTTTTTTTTTTATATAATTTCAATAATAAGACTCACCAGTAGTTAAATGAAATATTATGGCTAAAAGTGGGTATACTGGAATATATGTAAGTACGAACAAGATTGATGTCGAAAGATTTAGTCTATGAAGACAGTTCTGATAAACTGGTGTGTATATGAAGACTCACAGACAGGATGTCTTTAAGATAGGTGTTCAATACTTACTAAGAGAGGTAAGTGAAATCTATTCATTTAAAAAGCCCAAAACCAAATACGCGTTCACAAGTATACTCGCCTTCTCCCTCCTTCCTTTCTGCACCCGCTGCTCCATCCCCTGTGTTGGCCGCTCCTCCTACGGCCAGTTCTGCTAAAGGGCCAGTGAGGTTATCGATGCTGCTGGCAGCAGACAGGCAGGAGGGGGTGGATGCTGGTGAGATCAGAGAGGCACTCACTACGGTGGCCTGAGGTTTAAAACAGGTAGGTAAGGCCTCCGGGGGCATGGCATCTATCAGCAAAGCTCTGATGTCGTCAGCCTAAAAAGAGTAATACAAAAAAAACAAAAAAAACAAAAACAAAAACAAAAACACACACACACACAAATACTATATTTTAAAACAGTAAGTTTTTCACTAAGGACAAAATGCATTCTGAAATTAGTCTTCGGCAAGTGCCTCATTATTGCCTATTGGTTTTTGATCATTTGTTTCCAGCCCCCGGCTCCAAAAAGTCCCAGCAGTTTCTTTTCTTTTCTTTTTTTTTAATTTTCTTTTTTCTTTTTTAAAATTTACACCCAAATTACTTAGCATATAGGGCAACAATGATTTCAGGAGTAGATTCCTTAGTGCCTCTTACCCATTTAGCCCATCCTGCCTCCCACAACCCCTCCAGTAACCCTCAGTTTGTTCTCCATATTTAAGTCCCAGCAGTTTCTACAGGTAGACCTGGAATCCCTATATAATTTTTTAAAAAATATTTCATCTTTTGAAGATCTGATGTACAACTTGACTTCAGTTAATAATACTGTATTATATGCTTGAAATATGCTGAGAAGAGATCTTAAATGTTCTCGCTACACACACATCCACATATACGAGAGTTAACTATGAAAAAAAGTCTAAGAGTGTAGAATGTAGACTATGTTGATTTCTGGAATGTTTTTTAACACTACATGTGCATACAGCTGTTCATACTGATCACACAATCACACATGTATTTAAAGGAGAAGTTCATCTTTTTTTTTTTTTTTTTTTTTTTTTTTGAGAGAGAGAGAGCAAGCGAGCATGCACAGGTGAGCGGTGGAGGGACAGAGAGACAGGGGGAGAGAGAATCTTAAGCAGGCTCTATGCTGTCAGCGCAGAGCCCTACTGAGGGTTTGATTTCATGACCTGAGCTGAAACGCTGAGTTGGATGCTTAACCAGCTGAGCCACCCAGATGCCCCTCATCTCTCATTTAAAAAAGAACCCGCTGGGGGCTCCTGAGCGGCTCAGTCAGTTGAGCATCCGACTTCGGCTCAGGTCATGATCTCACTGTTTGTGGGTTTGAGCCCCACGTCGGGCTCTGTGCTGACAGCTCAGAGCCTGGAGCCTGCTTCGGATTCTGTGTCTCCCTTTCTCTCTGCCCCTTCCCCTCCCCTTGCACTCTGTCTCCCTCTCTCTCAAAAAATAAATAAACCTTAAAAACATTTTTTTAAAAAAAAGAACCTGTTGCAGAGTGTTAATTCTCAATCTTTTCTTTAGAAGGAGTTTCTATACTTACACTATGGTTTTGTATACTGTTTAAATAACAACGATGATTTTTATTCATTGTGCATTATTTAGTGCACACTTAATAATTTAACGTATAATTAAAATCTGGAGACTTTTTTTTAATGTTTGTTTATTTTTGAGAGAGACAGAGCATGAGTGGGGGAGGGGCAGAGAGAGGGTGAGGGAAAATTCCAAGCAGGCTCTGAGCTCTCAGCACAGAGCCCAACGCGGGGGGCTCTTACCCACGAATTGTGAGATCATGACCTGAGCTGAGGGCGGACGCTTCACTGACTGAGCCACCCGGGGGCCCCTCTTTAATCTGGAGACATTTTACAAGGATGCCACTTTAATTTGGCCAGCTTATCTGTTAACTTCACAGTTAGGCACAACTGCTGTGAGACTACGTAGGAGCCTCCAAAAACAGAAAGCCATTAATTCCCTCCTCCGTGTACGCGCGTGCCGCTCTTCCCATCAAGAGGTGGCATCTATTTCCCTTCCATTAAATCTGGGTTGCCCCGCGGGTTTTTGTGACCAAGAGAACATAGAGGGAGTAATGTCTGAGGCTTTTAGTCAGGCTTTAACAGAAATGGCAGCTTCGACTTCTCTCCTAGAAGGTGTCTCCATGCTGTAAAAAAAGGTCAGGTTGGACTACTGACTCAGGAGACGCTCCGTGGAGAGAGGCCCTGTAGGATGAACGGCCGCCCCAGACCCCGCAGCTCAGCCGAGGTCCTGGCTGAAGGCAGGTGCACGTATCACTGCCTCGCTGAGCCACCGACCCACGGAACCGTGAGGAATAATAAATCACCGTTTTATGCCACTCACTCGGTTTTGGTTAAGCTACTAAGTGTTTTGAAGTGTCTGTTACTCAGCAATAGATGTATGAAACAGGATGTGGCTTGGAAAAGTACTTCAGGTTAAAAAATTATAAATTACTGTGCATATTCATTTACTTTTCCATCTTCAGAAAAATAATATACTGCCTAGAAGGTAATTTTTCTTGGACTCTTTCATAGTCTCAGGTAAATGATCATGAACATTAGTTGTTCCTGAACAATATGCCAAATGTAAAAGGTAGAAGATATTTTACTAGTGCAATTCTCTGAGGATATACGGTATGTTCTTCTAGGATTGTTTTCCCTCCCTGTTAGGCATGGCAAAAAGAATTAAGTTAGTGTACTGCTTAGCTTGCCTTAATAGAGTTCTGAATTATATAAAAAATACACATTAAAAAAATTCAGAAGGAAGGAAATTTGTTCTTATTCTAAGTGAAATACGCACCACTAAGGTAAACCTGCTGCTGCAAATTTTTTAAAAGTATTCATTTATTTATTTATTTAGAGAGAGGACAGCACGCACGGGGGAGGGGCAGAGAGAAAGGGAGAGAGAATCCCAAGCAGGCTCTGTCTGCATTGTCAGTGCAGAGCCCTCCGTGGGGATTGATCTCATGACCCTGAGATCATGGCCTGAGCTGAAATCAAGAGTTGGATGCTTAACTGACTGAGCCACCCAGGCGCCCCAGCTCTGTAACTTAAAGTCATCTCTGAAAGTATAAATTTAGTTTTTTTTTTAATCAAAAAAAATTTTTTTAACGTTTATTTAATTTTGAGAGAGAGAGAGTAGACAGAGTGCGAGCAGGGCAGGGGGCAGAGAGACGGGGCGACACAGAATCCGAAGCAGGCTCCAGGCTCTGTGCCGTCGGCAAAGAGGCCAACACGGGGCTCGAACCCACAAGCCGTGAGATCGTGACCTGAGCTGAAGCTGGACGGTTAACTGACTGAGCCACCCAGGCGCCCCGAAAGTATAAATTTGAAGCAATACTAAACAACTCAGAATGAAGACTCACCGTCGCCAGATCCAAAGGTGTCTGGCCTTCCTGGTTCTTCATAGTTGGATCTGCACCATGTGCTAGGAGTAGGGCACATAACTGTGTCCTTCCTTTCTGGGCTGCTTCATGAAGAGGAGTAAACGCCCACTTGTCTGTTGCATTTACACACGTGTTGTATTTTATCAGCAATGCCGCTATGTCCACATGCTGAGGAAAAACAAAGGATGCGAAGAGTGAAGAATGAGATTGGTTGAAGCTCCATCAGGTACGCTCGTTTTATTTAACATTTCATTCCCTCTGCATCTCTATTCTCATCCTTCACAGAAGTTTCTTCCATTAAAAAAGTCCTACTTAGCCCACTCCTGCATTTTGGACTCCCGTCTTTTCTCACCCACAGAAGCTCAATTCCGCAATCACTCCTTTACCTGGTGACTCTTCACAGGGGCTTTTAACATTTTTTATTCAGCCTTTCAACACGGTCAGGTCTATCTTAAAAACGAACACACGAAATGCAACTATCACCTGACTCCACGCCTCCTACTAAAGGTCTAGTCTGTCTGGCAAACCTTTCAAACAAGTGTTCTTACTTGCTTCTTTTATGTTCCTATTTCCCTTCTAGCCACTGCAATCTGATCTATTTATTGAAATACGCGTCTCAACGATTCTCCGTATTCTCTCATCAGCCTTTGGGAAAGGTAATGTAACATGACAAAATGACTTTTTACAAAACTTAGTCTGTCATGTCCAAAATGACTCGAGGGTGGGGGAAATGTCAGCAGCAGACGCCTTAACTGACAAACGGCGTGAGGTGCTCAGATGCCGAACTGTGACAGAGGAAGAATAGAAAAGAAGAGCTACATTTGAGAAATCGTGAAGGAAAAACTACTGGGTTTTAAAAAGACATTAACTACAGAGACAGAAAGTGAGAGACAAGTCAAAGATGACTACCTCTCTTTTTGCAAAAGTTGTCTAGAAGATTTAAAAAACAGAATTGGAACTGTTAACAGAAACTGAGCAGTTTAAGTGGGAATGAAACTGTAAGAAAGTTAAAGTTCACTTGGGGTAAGTAGTTTTTGAGGTAAAATATCAAAGTAATGATGTTCCGTAAATGGCCTGACACAAATGGCCGGAGCACAGATAAGGGTCTGTTTATTCACTCACTTAACGCTCTCCCACCACCTCCCCCAACAAGCACACATTGGTGAACACCTACTATGCGCCTGGCCCTGGGGGTAGGGGCCCCGGGGAGGTCTGCAAAACAGAATGTCTAGCTGATAGCTGCAGCCAGGTGATAAATGAACTCACTAAGAAAAGGAATTCAGAAAGATGGTTTCAAGGGGGATAAAGCCTTGAGAGAACAATATTTGGGGAAAGGAGAGTGGGCGAAGGGTCCCCAGAGGAGACAAAAGAGGCACTGAGAACGAAAGAACTATAAAGAGGCAGGACTGTGCAAGGCGACGTAGGAGAAAGTTTCAAGGAGAGCAGCTTCTCTCAAATAGTTAAGTTCTACATAGCATAAAGTTTGTTTCTTCCCAAAAGTCCTCATAAAATAAGCTTCAGATAAGCAATTATGCAACAGTAACATTGATTCAATGATTGGGCTTTAAGAATAATAAAAATAACCTTATTCTTATAAACATATTTAGGGATGCTTAGTTTGGTTACCTACCACTAATGAATGCATTTTTGAAATCCATTTCAACTCCAATATTCTATAATTCTGTGCAATTGGCACATTTGTGTTCTTTATGGATACATTTCCTGGCATAACTTGATCACTTTTAATAATTAACTCAGAAGCACATTATCTGTTGAGACTAAAATTCTGACTCATGACACAGTATATTCAATTATCAGAAACTTTTGTGAGAATGAGAAGAGATGGGGAAGGTAGAAACAGAAATATCCCAAGATGAGATTTAGGCCACCCTTCTTCATATTTTCTATATGACAGCCTTTTGCTCTCTTGAAGACACTCACCTCAAAAAGAACAGACACTTTTTCTGAGGTGATATTAAAGCTTTTTAAAGATAATACAAGTACTTATTATTTCAGGAAAATAGTTTCAGAAAATAAAGAGAAGAAAATTTATTAGAAAAATACGAATGAAATAACATTTTTATTAAAACATTTTTTTTAATGTTTATTTTTGAGAGAGAGACAGCGTGAGCGGGGGAGGGGAAGACAAAGAAGGAGGCACAGAATCTGAAGCAGGCTCCAGGCTCCGAGCTGTCAGCATAGAGCCCGACACGGGGCTCGAACTCCTGAACCGTGAGATCATGACATGAGCTGAAGTCGGACACTTAACTGACTGAGCCACCCAGGTGCCCCAGACCAAATAACTTCTAAGGACACTCTTGCATTTGCTCTGAGAGTACAAGAAACAAAATAGGAGTAAAGGAACATCATGACACTAGGGCGTCTGAGAACAAGCTATGTTTTGTGATCCTTTTGGGATTAGGAATGATACATCATCATTATAAAACTGACTCTAACACAAAAGATAAAAATAGGTACCAACTGTGGTATTATCCAAATTACTTAAAACGAAACAAAACAAAACAAAACAAAACAATGGGGCACCTAGGTGGCTCAGTTGGTTGAGCATCCGACTTCAGCTCAGGTCATGATCTCATGGTTCGTGAGTTCGAGCCCTGCATCGGGCTCTGTGTTGACAGATCAGAGCCTGGAGCCTGCTTCAGATTCTGTGTCTCCCTCTCTCTCTGCCCCTCCCCTGCTCGTGCTCTGTTTCTGTGTCTCTCTTTCTCTCAAAAATAATAAATATTTAAAAATTAAAAAAAAAAGTTTAAAACAAAACAAAACAAAAACCCCCCAAAACGTATCTCCCTTATTCAAAGGACGTATGTTGAAAAGATATAGCTTTTTGTTCAGTTAACCCAAATCATGGAATAACTTCAAGCTTCTCTCCAGTAAGGTTATACGGCATTCAAACAATGCTTCTGATGATTCATTTTATTCTACTCCCATGTGTACTGGCAGGGTGATATAATTCGGTAGACTAATTCGCACAGGCTTCCAAAATTAGATAGTCCCAGGAAAACTACGTGTGTGTGTAAAATGAATTGTATACAAGTATATGGTATTTATTATTCAACTTTCTTTATATTGAATATGTAGTTTATGCTTGGAGAAACCAACTGCATGCTTGTTAAATTTGCTGACAGACATGTGAAAGGGCAATAAACAGGAAGGAGTATATTACTACCAAAGTAGATGAAAAACACAATTCTTAAGTCTTCTAAATAGCTACACCACTGGGACAAAAATAGTAACTGAAAATTTAAGGCTGACAAATGCAATAAATAAGCTGCAGCTTAGTTCTATACCATTTATAAGAACAATGTACTGAACTAGAAGGTCTAGAAAAGGAACTGAACTCTGCTGGAATGTTTCCAGAAGAAAGAGCCAATTAAACATAGCTTCAGAATCCAGCTGAAATGCAGAATGCTTTAAATGACAGATACTATGTAAATACTGTGAGGGCCTTAATTTAATTTTAGAAAGGTGGAAAGTAGGGAGAAGAGAAACATACTTGGGCTCCAGTTAGAACCATTTAATTGTATGAATGTCATGAAATCCACCCAATATTATACACTTTGGACAAAGCACTGAAAAATGAAAAAGTCAGCAAGTTGATTTATGAGATAATAGAAAATCACATGCTTCACGGTAAATAAATATTGAGGTCTTACATTTGTTAATAGAAAAATGAACTGTCTCGTGTAAATGTATATTAAAAATATAAGGCATTATAATACAAAACACTAAACAAGATAATGTATATTACCACTAATAGAAACTCTCATGAAATCTACACCTTTTATTTAAACTTCTTAAACTATGTGTTTCTCCGTTTAGAAAAACCGAGGTGGCAAAGTTCTTTCTGTATAAAATGGTTAAAGATATACAGACAGCAGTCTGAGCTCTCTAGAGGAAAAAAGGTAAAATACAAGTCAAAGAATAATTACCAATAAATAACAGCTTAAGTAGCTTTATGTAATTTCACAGACACCTCACATGATTATTTTATCCCCAGGCTACCAGTCATTATCTCCTACTGAAGCCAGTTAGTCTGCGTCTATTTCATGCGGCTACTGAGCTGGTCAAGCACACACATTACTCCTAGGGCTGTGCAGCGTAAAAGTGACATACAGCCCTTATTCTAACCAGTAGGATGGCTGTGGGGAGTGACTTATCTTATAATAATAGTTATTATCCCAGATTTTGTAGTGCCTTAGGCTAGAGAATGCACTTTCCACATGCAAGGTCTCATCTAATTATCACAACAACCCTGTAAAGAAGATTTCAGCGTCTGAGTTCTACTAACGGGAAAACTGAAGATCAGAAAGATTAAGGCACTTCCTGAAGATGACTGGGTTACTGAGTCAAAGCCTAAAGACTAGATCCCAGATGTTTAGATCCTGAGTTCAGGTCCTTCCATTACACACAGCTGCCTGCAAGGTCTTGCTGGACTAAAACTCAAGAGTCATTTCTTGAAGAGCTGAAAATGGCAAAGTGTATAGTATCAGGGAGAAGCCATGTCAGCAGGGATTACTGGGTAACACTATACCCCAAACTACTCTGCGAATAGCTTTATTTTTAACTTAGAAGTTTCTATTTCATAGGAAGTACCGCAAAAATCTCCACAAAACTGTTATTTCAGGGCAGGGCAGGGCACACAGCCAGAACAGCTCAGGCATCACTGGGATGAAGACAATATAACTAGTGTTTTGCCACTTTAATGTGGACCAGAGCCCTATGATTTCATTAAAATATCCAGCCAAGGCTCATTGTAACATGAATAAAAAGGGACTTTTGAAAGATAACAGATTTGTATACCCATAGATAATAAAAATATAATTCTATCTACCTTTTAGTTAAAAGACAGGGTAGCTTTGAAAATTTTTAGATTGTGTTTAACATTGGTCCTCGTTTTAAATGTACTAATTGAGATTGAGATAAATACTGATTTGATATGGTTATTAACAACAGATTATACGGTATACACATTGCATTAGATAAAATAATTTTGTAGAGCAGAGATTCTCAGTGGCGGGGATAATCTGACCTACTGCCAACCGGAATCACTGTGGATCATAAGGGATGCTACTGGGACATGTTGTACATGCCAAAACCCTGGCAAAAAAGAAAGGTCAAGAAACCACAAGGTAAAGCTTTTAGTGAATAACAACACATAGTCATGAACTCACAGATATTTGATTTGTGAATTCGTAAGTTGAATACCAGAAGGACTTTTAATGACTCAAAAACTCCACCTCCACAAGGAGGTAAAAATACCTACCATAAACGCATTATCTAGCCTGTTAACATTCTTCAGTAGGATGGGACAAACCAGGTTGACCAAAACCTCTACCCACATGCTCTTTACACAGCCTGGAGGATTTTCTGTTCATTTTTACTTTGAAAAATTACCTTCATTTACACAGAGCTTGGCAGCAGGGATGTGGTAACACACAGGATAACACGAGATGAGAGAATGAAACACAAAAATGTCCACTATTTGTCTCCCACGGAGTTAGAAGGAGAGAGCAGATGGATGACGGTGAAGTAAGTTCATGAAATGGCACAGGGGGCCTCTGGTCTGGGCCCTGATTGCATTACACCTCCCCTCGGCTGATGGAAGATGCTTCGAGGGAACGTGAAAGAAGACAAGACTGACCTGCACACCGCACTACTCGTTAACCACAAGACAGATCACGAGACATTTTGATTCTCTCCTCGCGCTAGTCACCACATGATACACGTGTAAGTAACATCTCCACACCTTTCCGATCAGAGAAAAGGTAAAATACTTGACTTTTCAAGGAAGTTTTACGTTCTTTGCTCTCTGTGACAGCTGTGAAGACTGTGGCAGTGGAAGACTGAAGGGACAGAGCTTAGCCACAGCCACAATGTGTAAAATACACTGAAAAGCACACAGACCCACAGAGTCTACATACAACTGACCGTGTAAGTTTTACCAGGTTGGGGCAATTACTCCTTCTACTGCCACACCCATTCTTACTCCAAAGACTCCGCTTTAAGTTCTACTGGACCCATCAGTTTGATAAACTCTTAACTGAAGCTTTATCAAACAGATTAGTGGAACACAGTATGGAGAGAAGGATCACGCTAAGAAGTGAACGTTAATCTCCAAACAATACGTATTTGTAGTTCTAACACAGAGGTAAAGAAATTCTACATAACTGTGTAAGCAGATGGTAGCGGTAAATATTTAGGGTGTCTGGTCTTCAGGAGAAACATATGCTGTGCAGTGAAACTGGGCATCTTATATGAAGGAAGGTTAAAATTCTAATAAATGTCATTAAAGATAATCATCTTTGCACAGATTACTGCAGTTCCAAGAGGATTTCAGTATAATAATACATGCAGTAAATATGGTAACTTTTGATGAATTTATGTGACATTTGGAAGTATAATTTTCTTTCCTGTTTGTCCAACTCCAACTAGACTGTTTGCTTTTCTTAAGAGTATTCCCACTCAGACTGTCATCTCTCTGAAATACAGATTTTTGCAGAGGGGATATGAGAAGATGAGGACATTCCTTATGGAGGGCAAGGGGGAAAGACAGTAAGAGAATATGGAAATCACAATGATTAGGTTTTACTTAATAGCTTGTTAGGCTTTTGCAAATCCAGAAACTGTCCTCAGCAATAGTGATTCCAGCTGTGAGAACCCCTGGTATGTACGATCGGGCATCTGTGGGTTTTTATAATCAAATAGGGACTTAGTGAATGAACAGATAAGCACATGAACATTCATCCTGCAGGATTATTCCTGTGTGATTCAGGCCTGAGTGGGCCTGGGTGACTTCCAGGCAGTCAGTTTCAACAGACATCATCAACACACTGCAAAACACTCCCCTTCCTCGTCCTCTTTCAGCTGATGATTACAGTTCCAGTGCTTGGAGAATGGCTCTGGACTCTCACTGCGGGGCTTTAGCTAGTCAATCAAATTCTACGAAACCGTATGTACCAAGAGCTGAACCATTTACCTGAATATTTTTAAGATGCGGACGATAAACAAAAGCAAGCATGATTTCTATGCCTGCAAATAAAAAGCCTCCTGGGTCTTACGGTTTCTAAAAGCTCTATCATCTGTAACAATAAATATTAAATGAGCAGCCATTACACACCTATTACTGCACTAGACAATGTGAGGAGAACAGGGAGCTGTAAAGAGCACGGCCCTTGACCAAAAAGGTAGTTAAGCTTAACTGGGAAGGCTAGAAACGCGCTGAACAGGAAGACTAAGATTGTCCTAAATTATGTTGTTGGTTAGGTATCTACTTACTTCATGCACAGTATGCATTTGATAGAATAGTAAATGTCAGTGAAGTTTTCTAGACTTGAAATGTAGCATGCTCACCCCATAGGATGCTGCGTTATGAAGAGGAATTAAACCACCTTTGTCTTGGGCATTAACATCTGCTCCGTGCTCCAGAAGATATTCAGCTACCTCCAGGTTATTGTAGCCTGCTATTAGAGTGGAAGAGGCGAACATGTCAGATTAAAGAACTATATATTTCTATCTATGTATACAAATCACAAGGGCTGAAAAACGTGACGATTTTAATACTTTTTGCTCATCTGAGCAGCTGATACTACTCTCACGTGACTAAGAGCCTTTATGATAAGGCGTCATACAAAATGAAGCCAATCAAAAGCATTTTACTATTTCTGTCCAGCGTCTCCCTCATCTTCTGGTGAGCTGTATCAGGTATCCGAGCAAGCACCGTGAGCCTCAGGGGGGCTGGGGGCGCTCACCCGCCAGGTGCAGAGGGGTGGAGTTTCTGCCCTGGGTGTCCCTGCAGTTGATATTCTCTGGCGTGCAGAGCTTCTGCACTCTCGCCAGGCAGCCTTTCTTGGCAGCGTCCAGTAAGGCGGCGTCTCCCCTCAGCAGGTCCTGGATGTCCGTGTCTCCCTCTTTTACCAAATCTAATGGTGTGTTTCCATCTCTGTTCTTTTTGGTTGGGTCTGCTCCATGCTAAAACAACAACGAGACAAAACCAAATGGGGTTTGTATTTTCTATAGTACCTTTCTTAAGGTCTTTTTAATTTTTAACTTCACCTTCATTCACCCAAAGAAAGGTATCTATATCCTGTATGCATTTTGAAAAACAGAGGCAACACCCGCCTTTTCTTTGTAAATTCCCTGCTCAGCAATATGGTGGATCAGCTTTGTAGCTACTTCTCAGTGGAAAGTCTAAGTCTTAGGATCAGTGGTGACAATGAAGTGGGGAAGGGGCTGGGCACCTTTTCTGTGTCATGTCATATACTTTCCCAGACACCACGCTGTCTCCGGAAACCCCTTTTCCTTTTAAGAGCAGCCTGGATATTACTTTTTGACCAGATTTTAATGACATAAAGATATTTAGTGTGTATAATGGGAAGGAAGTAAGAAGAGGAAGATACACCAGTGGAAAAAGTACTTGATTCTAAATGCAATCAATACCAAAGTCTGCTAATTTTTTACTGTTTTCATTTTAAGTCTTAACACCTCATGTGAAATTAGGTGTAGATGTGTTAACAATGGATTTGATTTTAAAAGTTGAATCATCTACACCTACAACATGAAATGAATAAAAGTCAAGGACCTTTATTATGGGCCTGACAGACTGCTACCAGCCCACTGGAGAAATTCAGAATAAACCAAACTAGACAGTGAATTCACAGTGACCTGGAAGTTCTTTGTTTGTTTGTTTTTCCTGGAAGTTATTTCTTACCACCTAGTGAAGGTAAAAATGAGTATCAAATACATTATTATCCTTAAGACTCATAAAAACATATTTAATGGCATAAAGGTGGTGGGGACAAGAATTCTATTTATGTTTAACCAGCATAAGCTTTAAAAAAAAAAAGACAGAAAACTACACAAATATATGTCTGATCATTTCTCACATCTTTTAATCCACAACATTATGTTAGTTTCATATAACTATTAGTTCCTACTATCTTGTTGCTTTCCCCCAAATTTATATGAATAACTTTGTTTAAAGATTACTTTGTATTTTAATAAAAATCTAATATCAAAGTTTTTATAAGACATGTATGTTTAATGTTGGATAATGAGCAATGAGTTTGTTAATACAGCTACTAAGAAAAAAAATCAAAGTTGATTGAAAAACTTGTTTCTCCTTCTACCATGTTTTCTGATATTAATACCACAAGTATAAGCAATGCAAACAAATGCAACTCTTTCCAAGACCTACCTTGATGAGTTGTGATGAAATGAGCTCATCAGATCAGCTCAGAAAGATACTTCAGACACTATTCAAAGCTATGCAAGTATCATGTTATCACACTCAAACACGCCCCTAAAATAGAAATTGTAAGCAATCTCTACAGCACTTATTGTACTTAATAATTCACTGTGATGTAATTTTCCATACTAACCGAAAAGCCAATGCAATTACTTTATATTTTATAATTTTAAAAATTACATACTTTTAAAAGGAGCTTGCAGATTTCATATTTTCCTTTAGCTGCTGCTTCATGCAGAGGGGTAAACTTCCATAAGTCCGCCACATTGACAGAAGCCCCATGCCTTACTAAAAGTTCCGCTACCTCATAGTGTCCATATGAACAAGCATTATGAAGGGGTACCAAGCCACTAAACAAAAGAAAATTATTTTTAAGACATGTAACAGATCTTTGTGTTAAGATGATACTTATAATAAAAATGATGTTAATTCTTCTTTGGCAGTGACTATGATGAGCACTCACTTAAAAAGAAAGAATTCTCCCTGGGTCTTGAAGATACAGTCACCCATTTCCAAGTAAGGATTAATAATTTCAAAAACACCCCTTTCAACACAAGGATTTCCCCTAGCCTCTTGGTGATGGGACAGAAATTTCACAGCAATCCTATGCTTAGAACACATACAGACAGACCCAGAGAAAAGGTTCCATCACAATATTTTTAATTAAAAAAAATTTTTTTTAAGTTTATTTATTGATTTTGAGAGAGAGAGTGCAAGCAGGGGAGGGGCGGGGAGACAGAATTCCAATCAGGCTCCACCTTGCCAGCAGAGAGCCTGATATGGGGCTCAAACCCACAAACTGCAAGATTCATGACCTGAGTGGAAATCAAGAGTCGGATGTTTAACTGACTGAGCCACCCAGGCGCCCCTCCATCACAATATTTTTAATTCAGGTTTCATCCTGGTGATAGGGAGAGCAACACTACAAAGTGATTTCAGGAATATTTAACCAATAATCTGGTTTCATCCACTCAGATTTTCTTCCATTTGGGTTTTCCTAATGAAAATGGTATGCCTACTTATAAAATAGACAAAAAAATTTAACTAATTTACTCAGTCAAGTTCTACCTTCTGTCTATCGTTTTTATTTCTGAATTACTAATAATTCAGCAGTGGCTTCAATGCACAGATTTAATATTTAGACGTTAAGCAATGCAAAGTCAAAATCCAAGTGATCCAGGAACTGTAGTATTTGGTGAGGAAAATAATGACACCAACCATAAACTCTAGTTGCATGAGAAATCTAGCCACCTCAGCTCATGAACAAACTATTCTGAGACAACTCCAAGCTCTGGTTAGAAGGCAGCTGGCATTCTAAAAGGATAGAAAGCCGTTCCTATAAACAGGGTGCAATGAAAGGATAAGCTTAAGTTGCACTTAAAATATAACAAAAACAAGGTATCAAATGTTTTTTTTTATTTAGAGATCAGTACTTTTGTTTTTAATATTTTGAGATAAAACATATTAAGTGCTGGGGCACCTGGGTGGCTCGGTTGGTTAAGCGTCTGACTTTGGCTCAGGTCATGATCTCTCGGTGAGTTCGAGCCCCGCATCGGGCTCTGTGCTGACAGCTCAGAGCCTGGGGCCTGCTTCGGATTCTGTGTCTCCCCCTCTCTACCCTCCCCCTCCCCCACTCATACTCTGTCACTCTCAAAAATAAAAAATAAAATAAATAAACATTAAAAATACTAAGTGCTAACTACAATGGGCAGTAGAAATAAATGTTGGTTGCTCTCCAGTGGACTATAAAACTTCAAGTCTGATGTATCCCTTTTAAAAGATAAATCCATAATGGTTAATTAAAGTCTAAATTGTGTGGTTTAATTCTACAGTACTCTGATATGTAATTGCACAGAAAAGTGCTTGCTTATTTCTATTTTGAGATGATATGAAATTAACTCAGAATATGGAAGCTCATTTCAGTTAGAACTTCCTTCTTGCATCACTAAATAGCTGCCATGGCTGCTTTAAACTCTGACTAGATAAATTAAAATAATTTAGTAAACTAACATAAAAATACAGAATATCTGAGTTGGTAAAAATAAAATTATGTGTCTATTAATAGCAATGACGTTGGGATGGATGGCTTCTTTTGGAAAGAGATTATACATTTTTAATAGCAAAAAAAAAGGACACACAATAAATTATAAACTATATAAACATATTCATACAATGCAGGAAAATACTATGATAGGCATTACAAAGATGAGATGAACAATTAAGTACAGATATGGAAAGCCATTCAAGACCTATTTCTGGGTGAAAGAGCAAATTACAAAGCAGGCTGCATGGAATGGCATCCGCATTTATGTTAAAAACGAGCCCGACCCCCCACAGCAGCATTCCCACTGCTTTTAAAAAGTCTGGAGGATTACAACAAAATTTTTATCTAGAAGGTGGGGTGACAGGAATTTTCGTTTTCTATACTGTATGTTTCTATTAATGCTTTAGGTTTTAAAAAAGCATGCATGACTTTTTTAACAGGGAAAAGAATCTGAGACTTCAACCACATTTTAACAATTTTTAAGTCCCAAACGGCTCAATTCTAGCACCTACCCTTTGTCTTTGGCGTGGACATCGGCCCCGTGGTGTAGGAGGTACTCCACAACAGACACACGATTGTAGCCTGCTGCAAAGTGTAGAGGTGTAGAATGCCGACCCTCCAAATCTCTGCAATTCACATTTTGAGGGCTGCAAAGTTGCTTTAGTGACACACACACACAAAGGACATTAATATTTATTCATAGGTTTTGCTCCAAAATACCGCAGGCATCTTAGATAAACTGTAATTTTCTAATGAATATTTATTTCCAAAGATTGGATCACGCAAGTGATGTTTAAAAATCAACACTATGCCTGGCTTCACAGTGTCTACAAATGTTCTTACTGTTTACAGAGCAATTTAATCTTTTTTTCATCATTTCCTGGCCAAAATCCTAATCGAAAAGAAAAACCCGGCATAAAGCAAGGCTTTCCAAGGCAAATGATGCCTTCATTTTTCATCCTCACAGGGCGTTTCTCCCTGAGACTGACCGCCACAGCGTGTCTACGGTCCTGCACGCGGTCGGCCACTCCTTCCTCAAGCAAGACCGACCCTGCTTGACTGCAGAACCACCCAGAGCTCCTGGCTCTGCGGATATGGCAAGCAGAAAGCCTCCAGAAAAAACAAATTCTGCCTGGGCCACCCACTCGGCCCCCTGACCCACTACAGCAAAGCCGGGCAGTCACCAGGGCTTGAGCTGATCTTTGGGAGATGTCCGTCTGACTCATAGAGTCAGACTGATTTCAGTCATGCTCTAGTGTTTCGCCTTCCCTTTCGTCTCCTTCCGAATGCTACTGTCTCAGCACAAGCTCCATTCTGTCTGCTTACACGGCAGTGGGAAGCAAAGAAAGGCCAGTAGGCTGTGCCACTGGCGGTGATAGATGAATTATAACGGTATGTGAATAATAATCCACAGTTTATTTAGAATCTCATGTTCTTTCAGTGAGAGAATTACTGTCCGTGAAGGGGCTCATCATCTCCATCTCACAGATAAATACACCAAGGTTCAGAGAGGCTAAGTAGCTTGTCCTCTTTCATAGAGCTGGCGAGGTAAAGGTTCCATGAAGACCCAGACCCGGTTTTCCTGATTTGTGATCTCTTGATCTTTCTGCTCGATCCCTGCTTACTGTCTTAGTTGCCCTCGTTCAGGGAAGTGATGTTAAAGAAAGGTAATAGAAGAACAGTCAAAAAAGCCGAGACAACAGTGACATTTTCTAGGCTACAAGGTATGACGGCAGGACTTTCCAGGCATTTGACAATCTTGCTGCCACTCCTGCCACTGTAATGAGCTACGATTATATAAAAACTAGGACCTTGGAAGGCATCTGTTTCTACGGATTTACTGACGAGGCGCCTTCAACGTTGGTAGGGTAGAAACAGGGCTTTTCAGGTGGTACAATGCTTACATGACAGAAGGAAGTCTGGGCCATAAGGGAGAGCCTACGATCTCATCAGCTCTATGTGGAAAAGCCCCAGACTCTAAACTCCGAAGAGCCACTGTCATCTGGCCAGGTCATAATACATCTTATCCTTTCACGACAAGTGAATCTGTGGCTACATTAATACATATACTATAGAATCAAAAAACAGAATAAACACATAAAGTAAAAAGAAAGGATACAAACATTGGTAGCAAACACCTTCTACTGGTATCCTACGTGATGAAAGCTGCTTCATGCTGCTGCTGGTGGCTCTTTAGGCTGTTATACTCTAAATTCACTTTTTTTCCATGCAGAGAATATTGGCAAAACAGGGATGAGGTAGGGAATAAAACACAGCTCATTTAGCCAGGTCCCCAAAAATAAAAGCTCATTTTGCTTATTAAATATTTGATTTCTAATATTTGGAAGTTCTTCATTCTCTGTTCCATTTCACTTTCTTTTGAGTGCCAAAGAATTTCACATCTTTCTCACCTGGTCTCCACAGTTTCAGTCAAGCTGTCTGCTTTACTCAGCAGACAGCCTTGCCTCTAATTCCTAATTTTTAAAAATACTTTCTGAAGCCTATAGGGAAAGCAACCTACCACACTTAATTCTCAGTCTGTCCTTTGCTTTTTTTCTTCTACTTCCATTCCATTCATAAAAAATTATTTGGCCTTTACTGTGAATGGATTGTTTCAGAAACCTGAAAGCTGTGGTATATTTGCCTATCAGTACATACAGAACATGTGGAATTAAAAACTACATATTCGGGAAATACTAAACGATTAATTTAATGATAATGGGCACATGTAGTAAGTCTGGAGCCCAGATTATCAATGCTGTGATGCAGAAAAGGAGTCCTGATCACTTTTCTATTTAAAGATTTTTTTTTTTAAGTGTATTTATTTTGAGACACAGAAAGAAAGAGAGTGCAAGAGGCAGTGTGTGTGCACGCATGAGCAGGGGAGGGGTAGAAAGGGAGGGAAAGAATCCCAAGCAGGCTCAGGCTCTGTGCTGTCAGCACAGAGACTGACACAGGGCTTGATCCCAGGAACCATGAGATCATGACCCGAGCCGAAACCCAGAGTCAGATGTTTAACTGACTGAGTAACCCAGGTGCCCCTAAAGATTTTCTGTTATTAGGATACATTTCAAATGACAAGAAGCATGTAATTTTAATTATGAAAATAAAAAGTATATAATTTTAGATCTAAGAGAACTTTAAGATTTCTCCCCAGTGGCTATTACAACTGAAATTTACTATTTTTTCTTTAAATAACTTAGATGTTCTTGTAAGATGGAAGAGATGTTAGAAATGGCCACATACTGAAACAAAAATAAAATTTCTGCGCATTTATTGTCATTTTCAACCAGAAAGAATGCTAAAGGTAGTTTGCTAAAAATCACAAAAATAGAGTTTGCTTAATAAGTGACAAAGTTTAGTTTGTAAAAAATAAAGTTACGACTATCAGTCCCAATTTCACATTAGCCTTTCTTTAAAAGAAAGAAAGAAAGAAAGAAAGAAAGAAAGAAAGAAAGAAAGAAAGAAAGAAAGAAAAACAAACGAAACCACAAGACCAACCCCTAAACAAGAACAAAATGCCACCTCTTTCTATCACCCCTGCATGAGTGGTTACAGATAGGAAGTGTATTTATTTATTTAATGTTTTTTCATGTTTGAAAGACAGAGAGAGACAGAGCACAAGCAGGGGTGGGGCGGAGAGAGAGGGGGACACAGACTCTGAAGCAGGCTCCAGGCCCTGAGCTGTCAGCACAGAGCCTGACACGGGGCTTGAACTCACAAATCGCGAGATCATGACCTGAGCCGATGTCAGATGCTCAACCAACTGAGCCATTCAGGCGCCCCGGAAGTGTGTGTTTTTAAAAAACATATTCAAGATCAGACTATTATTTCATATTTGAAAAAAATTAAATCTATAAC